>NC_080760.1:3116393-3720500 GCF_020826845.1 Diceros bicornis minor
GGTCATATCACTGTAAAAATTCTCTCTATGAAAATTTCAGTTTTTTTCTTTGTAGTGTCTTTATTATCATCTTTATGAATTCTTTGACTTCACCACCTTCTTGGCACCACAACGTTAGCCATTGAGATATTATTATAGATTCAGTTTTGCAACTTCATCCCTTTATCTCTATTTCCTCTGCCATTTCATAGTTTTAGTTCCTATTGTATCTTATGCTTGAAAACACTTGAAGCTTACAGTGTGTATCAGTTCCTTATTTTCTCAAATTTTTATTATCTAAGTGCCCTCAACTATCACTTTTTTTTAGAAAAGAAGTGAAATACATAACAGAACAGTACACTGTAATAAATTGACCACTTATAAAATTAAGTTCAACCTGAAATCCCTCCCCACTTAACAGAGACCATATTTTATAATTCACAATACTTTAGTGTGGGCAGGGTCAGTTTATCAAGGATTTTGGATGTTTTAAACCACGTGAGATATATACAGTGTAAGGTAAAATCGTTAATCTTGCAGAAGTTGTAGAATTTCCTGATGCTTAGGGAAATTGGTGGTGGAGAACCTGAATCATATGAAAAGTAGTTGATTAATTAGTACCTGAGTTTGTTAATTTGGTAAGGATGATGATGAGACATACATGTTGAAAAGATAACTTTGCATATCAGAGTATTGTCAGAGGCCACTGGGAAAATTCACAATATTCTCAAATACTACAAAAAATGACCATTTTTTTCATAAAAGATGTCATACATGACGGCATCATATACTTCTGTCAGAAAACTTGCAATGAAGAAAATTAACACTTGAGTCATTTTAATTCTAACAATTTGTTCATGCTTACTAGTAGGTTAAAAAACTGTTTAGAAATAAAGTGATAAGTGATGTACTTGCTTAATTTTTAAATTTTTTTAGTAAAAAACTTTTTCATATTTTTAAAAAATATTTATTTGTATTTATTTTATGCTGAATTTATTCCTGGGCCAAAGACTTTTTTTTTTAATTAACTAACACCAATTCTTTTCAAGCTCTTTCAAAAAGTTGAAGAGGAGAAAATACCTCTAAAGTCATCCTATGGGATTAGCACTACCTTGATATCAAAGCCAAAGACACTAAGAGAAAAGAAAACTATAGGTCAATATCTTTGATGAATATTGATATAAAAATCCTCCATAAAATAGTAATAAACTAAATTCATCAGCATATTAAAAGGATTATACAGCATTTTTAAGTGGGATTTATTCCTGGAATACAAGGATGTTTCAATATATGAAAATGATTTAATGTAATAAACTACATTAACAGAATGAAGGAAGAAAACACATGATCATCTCAATGGATGCAGAAAAAGCATTTAACAAAACTCAACATGTTTTCATGCTAAAATCACTAAAAAAACACTCAGAGTAAAAGGAAACTACTTCAACATAATAAAAGCCATATATAGAAATCCACAGAGAACACCATATTCAAGGGTGAAAGACTGAAAGCTTTTTCTCTAAGATCAGGAACAAGACAAGAAGGCCCATTTTCACCACTTCTATTCAACATGGTATTAGAAGTTCCAGCCAAAGCAATTAGGCAAGAAAAAGAAAGAAATAGCATCCAAATTTGAAAAGAAGAAGTAATATTATATTTGTTTACAAAGAGTATCTTATATGTTGAAACCCCTAAAACTTCCACCAAAAATTTGTTAGAACTAGTAAATTCTGCAGAGTAGTGGGACACAAAATCAACATGCAAAAACTAGTTGTTCTTCTATACATTAATAATAAGTAATCTGAAAAAGAAATTTAAAAACTTTACATTTTTATTTACAATAGCAACAAAAGAGTAAAATACTTAAGAATCAACTTACTCAAAGAGGTAAAAATTCCAATGATGGTTTTGCAAAAATAGAAAAATCTATCCTAAAATTCATATGGACTCTCAAGGGACACTGAATAGCCAAAACAATCTAGAAATAGAAGAACAAAGTTAGAGAACTCACACTTCCTGATTTCAAAACTTACTATAAAGTAATCAAAACAGTGTGGTACTGGCATAAATACACACACTATACTAATGAAATAGCACAGAGAGCCCAGAAATAAAACTTTGCATATATGGTCCAATGATTTTTGACAAAGGTACAAAGATCATTCATTGGAGAAAAGATCAATTTTTCAACAAATGTTGTTGGGAAAACTGGATACCCACATGCAAAAGAATGAGGTTGGACCCTTACTTTACACTATATACAAAAATTAACTCAAAATGGATCAAAGATATAAATGTTAGAGTTGAAGCTATAAAATCCTTAGAAGAAAACACATGGTAAAACCTGTATGTCATTGGGTCCAAATGCCATTGCAAAAATGATTTCTTTAATATGACATCAAAGACATAAGTAACAAAAAAATAACAAATTGGACTTCATCAAAACGAAAAAGTTTTCTGTATCACAAGATACTATCAACAGAGTAAAAAGGCAAACCATGGAATGGTTGAAAATATTTGCAAATCACAAATCTGATAGGGGATTAATATCTAGAATAAATAAAGAACTTCTACAACTCAACAATAAAAAAAACCTCAATTTAAAAATGCACAAAATACTTGAATAGACATTTCTCCAAGGAAAATATAAAATGAACAGGAAACACAAGAAAAGATGCTCAACATCACTAAGTATCAAGAAAATGTGAAATAAAAGCACAATGAGCTACCTTTTCACACCCATTAGGAGAGTTACTATCACAAAATCAGAACATAACAAGTGTTGGCAAGGATGTTGAGTAATTGGAACCCTTGTGCTCTGAGTGTGAGAATATAAAACTGTGGAAAACAGTATGGCAGTTCCTTCAAAAATTGAAAATAACATTACTATATGATCTAGAATTTCCACTTATGGGTTCTGAAATAATAAAAAACATATTTATCGGCCTCTGCATCCAGTTCTTGGCACAGAGCTCCTAAAACCTTTGTAATTTCCCCAGTGATAAGAACACTAAGAGAATCTTTTGTTCTATTGAGGCAATTCTGGGTGGGCTCCTGGATGGCTCCTGGATGGGGGTTGGTCACCAGAAAGACCAAGCCCTGATTAGAAGCTTCGAATTTTTAGCCCTACCTCTTATCCTCCAGAGAAAGGAGAGGGGCTGGAAACTGAGTTAATAATTGATCATGCCTATGTGAGAGAGCCTCCATAAAAATCCCAATAGAAGGCGGTTCAGAGAGCTTCCAGGTTGGCAATGACAAGGACTGCTTGGAGAGTGGTGCACCTGGAGATGGCATGAAAGCTTTGTGTACTATCTCCATAGCTTTCCCTATGCACCACTTCCAACAGGCTCTTCTTGAATTATATCCTTTTATAATAAACTGGTGATCTAGTAAATGTTTCTCTGAGTTTTGTGAGCCACTTTAGCAAATTAATCAAACCCAAGGAGGAGGTTGTGGGAACCTCTGGTTTATAGCCAGTAAGTCAGAAGTACAGGTAACAACCTGGGCTTGTAACTGGCATCTGAAGTAAAGGTGAGGTTGGATGGGTGCGCAGAATTATAGGACGGAGCCATCAACCTGTAGAATCTGATGTATCTCTGGGTTGTCAGCATCAAATTGAGTTGAATTATCTGGCAACCAGCTGGCATTACAAGAATTGCTTCTTGGAGGTGTAGGGGACCCTGTTATATGTGAAAAAGTGAATCTGAGAACACCATTTATGGGTATACACCCAAAAGAACTGAACGCAGAGGTATAAAGACATATATGTACACCCATGTTCTTAACAGTATTATTTAAAATAGCTGGAAGCTGGAATCAAGCCAGGTGTCCATCAGTGGATGAGCTGCCAAAAAAATGTGGTGTATACACATAGTGGAATACTATTCACCCTTAAAAAGGAAGGAATTCTGACACATGTTATGACATGGATGAACCATGAGGAATTTATGCTAAGTGAAATAAAGCCAGTCACAAAAAGAAAAATACTGTATGATTCCACTCATATAAGGTAATTAGAGTAGTCAAATTTATAGGAATAGAAAGGAGAATGGTGGTTCCTAGGGGCAAGAGGGAGGGATAACAGGGAGTTGTTGCTTAATGGGCACAAAGTTTCAGTGCAAGGTGAAAATAGTTCTGTGGATGGTTGGAGGTTATGGCTACACAATTATGTGAGGGTATTGAATGTCGCTGAACTGTACACTTAAAAACGGTTACAATTTTATGTTCTGCATATTTTATAACCATTAAAAAATTACTTATTTTCAACAAATGAACAAACACTAGCTACATGCAATAGCATGGATGAATATCACAACCATAATGCTGCATAAAAGAAATTATATTCAAAAGGCTATATATTTTATAATTCCATTTATATAAAATCCAAGAAAGAAACAAAACCGAGGTCTGGCTTCTAGTAATGGTGGAGTAGCCTGTTGAACTAACACTCTCACAGATAACAATGATAAAATCTGCACAAAATATTATATATATTTATACAGACTCGTGTGGCTATATGTAATACACATAAAATAAATGTGTACTTGTGTGTATGTATAAATCACTTCCAAAAGCAAGCAGAACTGAGAGGGAATCTTCCTTTAAATGATGGGAATTGCACCAGGAGATATTTGCAAGCTTGAATCTTTTGCCTCAAAGCATTCCAAAATCTGTACATGGCCTAGACAGGGGAAAAACTACAGTCTTACTTGTAATGTTAGAGGATGTATTTTTGGGCTGGCAGAGTAGCTGGAAAGTTAGGGGAGAAATTCTGGAAGGGAGGGAGACACAAAGAGGAAAATCGCAAAATATATATGTAAGTCTCTCCCCCACACACACCAAATTGGCAGATCTTTGAACAACACACATACAGGGTAGGCCCCAGAAGGCCTAGTGTAAAAACAGCAGTTGGAAGATGAAAGAACTGACTGAGGATTTCAGCTATGCCCACTGTAAAGGAGATAGGATTGGAATTTCAGTCCAGCCAAGTTGATTCCCTGCTAGAAAAGTAACAACACTCTTCAAAGTAATACAACAGAATCCGGAACCTCTATACCTATCTTTCATGATTTCCAGTACACAATTTAAAAGAATCATGAGATTTGAAGAAACAGGAAAATGTAATCCATATGTGACCAAAAGCAGGCAGTAGAAACTCTCTCCAATGTGTTGCAATTAGCAGTCAAGAATACGAAAGCAGCTATTATAAAGATGATCATGGTGGTAAAGAAAAATATTCCCATAATGAATGAACAGATGTGGGAACTCAGCAGAGAAGTGGAAATTACACAAAAGAACCAAATAGGAAGATGAAATAAAATAAATACATTTGAGTTTACAAGTAGATGAGAAACAGTAGAAAAAACATGGAGATACAGCAATAGAAATTTTCCAGTCTGAAGAAAAGAATGTAAAAATTTTGAAGAAAAACGAAGAGAGCCTTATGACCTGTGAGATGATTGAGTCCCCAGCAGAGAGGAGAAAGACAGAAAAATTAAAGGAGGCAGAAAGGCAAATCAATAAGTAATAGCATAAAACTTCCAAAATTTCTTGGAAAATCTAAAATTTTAGATCCAAGAAAGTCAGCAAACTCACAAAATAAAATATAAATTAAAAGCATACTTAGGTACATGATAGTCAAGCTACTAAAATCCAAAGATAAAAAGAAAATCTTGAAAGCAGTCAGGGAAATACATATATACAGGGGAAGACATTACATACAGGGAGAAATAAGGTGAATGATGGATAATATATTATCAAAAACAAAAGAGACAACTCAACAACAAAATGACATCTTTCAAGTGCAGAAAGAAAACCCAAAAGTCAACACAAGATTCTATATTTAGCAGAACTCACTTTCAAAAATGAAGCAGAAGCCACAACAAGATGCTGCACGCCTATTAGGTGCCTGAAATAAAAAATAAAATTGCAAATACCACATGAGGAGGTGGGTCAGGAGTAGGAGCAATTAGAACTGGGAATGCAACATGATAGTTGCATTCAGAAAACAGTTGAGCAGGTTCTTATAAAGCTAAACATATACTTATTATATGACTCAGATATCCCACTCCTAGGTATTTACTGAAGAAAATTGAAAACTAATGTTTAAACAAAAATCTTTGTGGGAATCTTTATAGCCATTTTATTCATAATTGCCAAAAGCTGGAAATAAGCTAAATGTCCTTCATCAGGTGAATGGAGAAAGAAACTGTGTTGCATTGGTACATTATAATACTACTTGGCAAGAAAAAGGATAAACTCTTTTTTTGTGTGTGTGTGAGAAAGATAAGCCCTGAGCTAACATCCATTGCCAATCCTCCTCCTTTTTTCCCCCCAAAGCCCCAATAGATAGATGTATGTCATAATTGCACACCCTTCTAGTTGCTGTATGTGGGACACTGCCTCAGCATGGCCAGAGAAGCGATGCGTCAGTGCGTGCCCTGGATCCGAACCTGGGCTGCCAGTAGGGGAGCGCATGCACTCAACCGCTAGGCCACGGGGCCAGCCCCAGGATAAACTCTTGATTCACACAACAACATGGATGAATCTTGGATGCATTTCTCTAAGTAAAGGAAGTCAGATTCAAAAGGCTGTATAGTATATGATTCCATTTATATGACTTTCTAGAAAAGGCAGAATTACAGGGATGGAAAATGATCAGTGGTTGCCAAGGGATGGAGTAGGGGAAGAGGTTGAATACAAAGGGATAGCATGAGAGAACTTTGGGGGTGAAAAACACAGCTCTGTATGGTACTGTGGGTATGGATGCATGACCGTAAAGTCAAAACCCATAGAACTGTACACCACAAAGAGTGAATTTTACTCTGCAAATTTTAAAAATCAATCAGGATGCTGGGGAACTCAGATGGAATGCAGTGACAAATGAATCTCACTGTATTACAAGCATGTGACCTAACCATACAGAAGGGGTGGAGATGAAAGGTCCTGACCTAAGTTACTTTGGAAGATAGTGATTTGACGGGATACTGTAGAACTAAAGTACTGGACACAAACACTGTACTCTAGGTGGTAAATTTGTTTTTCATAAGGGTATGGATTAGCAATTCTGAAACTAGTTGACACAGTAAATATATTGTAGCTAACTGGAGTTAAGTTTCTCACTGTTGGTGAAAGAAGTTACAAATAAACAAAAGGAGAATGCTAAAATAAACTCTGTGGTGCTGGATTGGAGTTCGAAGTATCAGTATGAATCCATGTCTCTTTTAATATATCTATCCAAATAGATAGATAGACTGATATATAGATGGATAGATCGATAGACAGATTTGTCTACCTGAGTTTATATTCATACATACATTTCCAAGCTCTGCTGAGAGGGTCCAGAAGCAGTGACACTCTAGTATTAATGAGCACACCTCGCTCCCAGATCTTGTTTTTTAAATATCATTCTCCAATAAAATAAAGCAGATTTTCTTGGAGAAATGGCTAATTCTAGGGCTGGAGATGAAAAATACAAGATGAGCCTGGATCATCTTGTAGTGCCAGAAAGTAGGAAAGTGCTTTCAAAAAAAAAGCACACAGAAAATGATGGGACATGTCAAAAGGAATCAATCTGAAAGACTTTCCAATGACTCAAGCTGGAAAACTCTGAGCAACAAAATAAATAATGGTAGCATTGGATAATTACTCAGAGAATAAAATAAATATCCACGAGGCTATACTGATATAAAAAAGATTAAACAAGAAAGGAAGGGAAGGAAGAAAGAAAAAAGGGGAAAAAAAAGAATGAGAGAATGAGAGAAAGAAAGGAAGAAGGAAGGGGGGGAGAAATCTTGCTCACAGAATTCCAAATAATAAAAGCGCTAGATAGCATGAAATAGAAAATTGCCACTTTAACACTACAGTAATAATTATTGTTGGAAAGAATGACTGATGAACGCAAAAACTGTGGATGAAACTTAAAGAAGAAACAGTACATTTGCAGAGTCTCAAAGCATTTCCTTTCCAAACACTTATTTCTCTTATTTCTTTTTATGATTTTATTTATTTATTTATTTTTCCCCCAAAGCCCCAGTAGATAGTTGTATGTCATAGCTGCATATCCTTCTAGTTGCTGTATGTGGGACACGGCCTCAGCATGGCTGGAGAAGTGGTGCATCGGTGTGCGCCAGGGATCCGAACCCAGGCCGCGAGCAGCGGAGCGCATGCACTTAACCGCTAAGCCACGGGGCCGGCCCCTCTTATTTCTTTAAAATACCTATGACTATTTAAAGCAAAAATTATAACACTGTATTGTGGGATTTATAACATAAGTAGATATGAAATTTATGACAGCAATAGCACAAAGGACAGACAGAGGTAAATGGAACTGTTCTGTAGCAAGGATTCCATATTTTACATTGATTAAACTGGTGCACTATTAAGTCTAGGTAGGATGTGATATCTTAAAGGTGCATATTGTAATCTGGACCACCCAGTAAGAATACAAAGGTGGGTCACTTAAATGTTAATAAAAGAATTAAACAGCATGCCAAAAAACGTTTTTACAAGACTGTTCGCAGGAGATGACCTGCACGTCCCCAGGAGGAAGATGAGTGCACTTTGGGACCTCCACAGAGCAGAACGCCCTCAGCTGTGCCGAGGAGCAAATGCTGACACACACATGCTGAGAGAGACTCATCAACCTCGTGCTGAGGGAGGCAAGCTGGACAGAAAACAACACACATGGGATGATTTCAGCCAAGATGAACCTATGCTGAATAAACCAGAACAGGGGTTGCATCGGGGCAAGGAAAAAATAGCCTGGGAAGGAACAGGAAGGAGTTTTCTGGGGGTGATGGAAATATCCTATTCTTAAAGGGATGAAAGTTATATGGGCATGTTTATTTGCCAAAACTGTACGGTTGAGATTTGTGCCTTTCAGTGTGCATACATCTTACTCACCACACATGCACAAAGGCTTAAAAGAATAATAAAGTGAGGTGGGAATGGGATGGAGTGTGGATGAAACAAAAATAGCAGATGATTAGTAGTTGTTGAAACTGGGTGACGGGCCTACTGTGCTATTTTGTTTATTTTGTATATTGTTTAAATTGTTCTGTAATAAAACACTTGTATAAGAAGACAAACTTGACATACAGTGTTCGCTGGTAAGATATCAGTTACCTTTGGGGAGGAAATAGGGAGAAAGGGATTGTCGGGGCCTGAGTAAAGCTGGTGTTAGTTCTTGGTCACACAAGTGTGTTCACTTTTTAATAATTCTTTGTGATTTACGTGGATGACTTCTGCATATATTTCTGTACGCATGTTATATGTCAATAGTCATTTTAAATCCTGCATATTTGCACAAAGATACTAACTCAATATCTCAGAATAACAGCTGTGTTTTGTTTTGAAGTGGAACACATTCACTCATGACACCATTAGATGGATTTTAATACTCCCAAGTATCTATTAATGCCCTCATCCTTGCATGGACGCCTGGGTATTTCCATTTTTGCCTCAGTTTTGTAAGCGGCATGGATTTGAGATTTCATGATGTCATCTTTCTCCAGCAAGGTCCACCCCCACCACGATGCTCACCAAGGCCTCGAGACCTAGCACAGTGCCGTGTTCACAGCATGCACTCAAGACCTGTGGGACTGGGTTGGAAGGAACAAAATGAGGAGCACACGGTGTTCGTAAGTTAAGTCTAGGTGTCATATTGTGACTTAGGAAATTGGTATAGTTTTTCGATAGATTTGCTATGCCTTCTAGATTTTCCTATTTAAAACAATGGGAAATAGGGTCTCAGAGTTCTTTCTCCGAGAAAGTCTGACATTTCAGGCACAGATTACTGACAATTATTAATGGCATATGACTTTCCCACCTCATCTTAGTGTTAAGTTTTTAATTCCTTACCTTGGAAATGACCTAACTTTGCTTCTTCCAAATCTTGTAGTAATACTGGTGCCCCAGAAAGTCAGGCCACGGATATTCTGCTGTTGTGCGTTCTCCCTGGAAAGAAGTGGAGCTGTGCATCCACCAGTCTAAGAAGCGTGTGGTGCTGTAGTATTTGGAGTCAATCAGAAAAGCTAAATGGAAAAACGACTTCAGAGAGTTATCACCATAACCCTCCACAGCACCAAATTATTTTGCTTAATTATTTTGTGATTCTGCGGGTATATTTAAACAGGAATATTAAAACTAGTTCCCAAGGAGCCAGCCCTATACTAGAGCAGAAATTGCATATTACCTTCCTGCACAAACTTGCCTAACACTGTGGGAAGGACCAATGGGAAGTTTCGGTGTTGTTGCCTATGTTAACGAGGCCAAGAGGTCCACACTCGGATAAGAAAGTCCAGTGAACCAGCCTATGTGCAGCGTGGAAATAGGGGCATGCATGTGTTCCCCTGAAGTGGCTTAGGGGTCACTTACCAGTGCACCTGAGTTTCCTGTCTGTATAATGCAGGTATTGGGGCTGTCCAATGTGATGTTTTCTCCTTTTTATGACATGGCTCAGGGCAGTCCTTCTAAGACTCCTGACCAAGGTATGGGCCCTTCAGGCAGATTGGGTCCAAAGGGAGGATCTCTGCAGCGACCCTGACCACGGGTTCCAGAGGGAGGATCATGGCAGCTTGGAGAGATAGGGGGGATGGTAGGACAGGTGGCATTGAAAAGGCAAATTCCAGGATCCCAGGCACCCGATATTTCCATTTTAGATATTGAATTTACATTTCAAATACTGGCCAGGGGGCTTCCACCAGGGCTGCAGGCAACCTCAGCAATAGCCAGGCTGGTGAGCCCCACCCCTACCTGAGTCCCGGCCTCAAGGGATGCAGCCCAACCACACTGCGCATACTCTGGGGGGGTGGGCAGGTCATGGAGATTGGGCGTGGTATACAGAACAGGTGGGGAAGAGGGTGGGATGGAGAAGCAGAGGGGTGGGGCCCAGGGGCCGAAGGACAAGGCAAGAGTTGGGGCCACGAGCTGTGCATGCTGGGAGCTTTTCTCTCTTAACCGCTCCCAGCTGGCAACCTGTAGGGCTGCAGGACTAGAACGCCCAGGATGCTCTGGGCACAGGGCGGTGCCTGGCCCTGGGGGGAGGAGCAGGGCGGTGTGAGCTTGGCCGAGGGCCAAACCATTGACTCAGGACTCAGGTCCTGCACCCGCTCCATGTGGACTGATTCCCAGAGGGATGTGACGAGACGAAAGGTACCAGGGAGTTAGGAGGGTGTGGCGGCTGCATGGGAAGCCGCGGGCCTGCAGCGTGCAACTGCTTTTGTCCAAAATTGAAGCCCAAACTGGCGCCTCTTCCCCACCGCCTCCCTTCTTTGCTTGATTCCTCCTCCCCCCTGTGTACCTGTGGGTCCTTCCACAGCCTCCTACCTAATCCAGGGCCAGGTGTTTCTCTAAACTGCTTATGGGAACTGGTTAGACATTCCAGAAACTTTCCACTTTGCCTGCTGCCCTCTGCCTTCTCCAGCCAAAGTGCCATCATTTCATCAGCTTTTGGGAGAAATTCACCTTTGTGGTCCCTCTTGGATGCACAACTTTGGAGTTTTGCAAAGTGGTAACATTGGCTGTTGCTTGCCTTTTTCACAGATGTGGAAGTTAAAGCATCCGTGAGGTTAATCATTGGTTTCCCCAGGATCTGCTAAGGGCAGAGGAGAACAACACAATTCCCAGGCAAGTATCTAGTAGGACGTTTTCACTAACCTATTCCAGTGCAGAGGCCTCCAAAACAGCATCGTTAGGATGAGAATAGCTTAAGCATTTTGCCCTTCAGATTGATCACCTAATCTCAGCTCAGGCCTGAGTGGCCAGTCTCTCAGGGACATAAGTGATGACTCTGATCCCTCAGGAAGAGACCGGTGGTCCGGCTTTGGGAGAGGCATGTTCATGGTAGACAACACCTGGGCAGCATTTGAAACCCGTCAGCTTTAACATCTCTGCTTTGGATTCCGGCAAGGTTCCAGGATAAACATGCCCAGGGATAGTCAGATGTAACGTATTCTTTAAAAATTGATTACAGCAGTGAAAGGAACAGAGCATAAAATATCCTGATTATTTGCAAAAGATGAAATGCAAGCAAGACCTTCTTGTTAATTTTTTAATGCTCATTCTCTTGGCTGTATTGTACGCTTGAATGCATAAAAAAAAATTTGAATTGAAAAGTTATCTTTTCCTGAGATTGGTAAATTAACTTAAAAGTCTTATTGAAACCTGTGGAGGAATGGTTAGCAGCTTTCACGATTTATGTCCTCCCTAAAACTTTGGGTGTTGATCTCCATGAAAAAAAGTCCTTGTTTATATTACACATCCCAATAGGTTACATTTCCAATTCCTGAATGTGGGGTATTATCAAAACAACTGAATAAGCTGGTCATGGAAACTGGACCCTGTCACTATGTGAAGAATTTGCCTCGCTATGAATTAATGACATGAATTCTTTAACATTTTTTTAAAGAACGGACGAGAAACTCTGCAGTATCTCTGAATGTGGCAAGACAGGGAATTCTCGTTGGACCACATCCTCGGGTCCTTCTCTCGTGTTCAATAGACCCGGGTGATAGTCCGTGTTGTCAGGTGCAACGCCGCTCCCCCAGCCCCCAGTGTTCCATCCTACTCTGGCCTGTGACCTCTTCAGGGGGTTCTGATGACACTCCTCCACAAGGGTTGGAAGGAGACATTGTAACATGAGGATATTCATCATCTTGAAACAAGGATTAATGGAGAGGAATGTCTCGGGGTCTGTGTGCCCCGATGCAACTGCTGTTGGGTTGTGGCTGCAGTGACCACTGTGCTCCCAGCAGTCCCCACAATGGCTCTCTCAGACGTTTGATCTCCTGGTGCAACCACAGAAGCTGTTGACAGAGCTGAGCGCTCGTGGTTCAGTGTCTTCCGTCAGATTTTGTGGCTCTGACCCTCCTATGCTCGCCCCCTTCCCATTCCTATCTGCTGAGTTGATTGCTTTGTAGTTGTTTCCTAGGAGCCACTGTGTGTAACTGGATTTCACAGTGTCTTTAGGGACCCACCCTCACTACACGAGTCACTGTACAACAGCGACTTATCCTGGTGTAGCCCGTGTTCATCGTCTCCAGTGGAGCTGTGAAGAACCCTGCTTTCTCGGAGCTCCTCTCATTCTCATGCTGCTGGGGCTGCTTACGAAGTTGAGCATCCCGTCTTTGGTCTCATTAACATTATTCTTTTCATCGATTATTTTGAAGTCGGATATGACTTTGTTAATAATGTGACACTGGCTGTCACAGGAACTTTTATGTATCTTCCCCAACAGCTCTGTGAAGTAGACCTGTGATCCACACATTACAGGGGGGACACTGAAGCTCAGAGAGATGGAGTAGCTTCCTTCACTTCACAGTTTCTTGGTACATTTTGTGTCTCCACCTGGAGCTCCGCCTCTCAGGTGTGTGCACTTAGCTGGTGTTCCACTTTATGCCTCTCTGCCAGCCTCCCCAAAGGCACACGCTCCATCCTGAGTCCATTGTCTGCTTGATGGCAGTCACCCTGCACAAACAGGCTCCGGGCAGGGAGTGGACTAGCGGGCATGGTCCTCCGGCTTACCCTGGGCAGGTTCTAGGTTCATGGCGAGAGCTGAAGCAGTGGAAGTTACTGACCGTCACTCACCTGGAAGGTATCTTATGGAGAAATACTCCACTGACTTTTTGCAGGTGTCATGTCTTCTTTGTCTTCATTGCTCCTCTGGGCTTTCTCCTACAGTCCATGTTGTGCAGTAACATAGAGAACAGAGACTGGTGAACATCATACTGTTGCCCTGCACCAAAGGGTCACATCACTCATTTCTCTAACTATGAAACAAGTACACACTGTAAAAAAAGTCAAATTGCACTGATCTATGTAGAGTAAAGTGAAACATTCCCCTTTCATCCCCTTCCCTGAAAACTCACTCTCCTACTCAGAAGAAACTATTGTTAAGAGGTTGTGACTTATTCTTCTGGAAATTTCCTATGAATTTGTAAATACACAAAGTTTTTTTTTAAACATAAATTACATAACTACATCGTTTTTCAATTTGTTGTTTCCCAAGCCATATATTATAGACCTCTCTCCTTATCAGTGCACATCATTTTAACTTACCTTTTTAGAAGTTTTAGAGGTATTCCAAAGAATAGGCATACCATGATCTGTTTATATCTTCTTTGATAGCAAAGGGATTACATCCAGTTTCACTATTATACATAATGCTGCTATAAGATCCTTGTGTGGAATTTATTACACTGCTTTCAACTGCTCGATTTGCTTTGTTTCCTTTTAGTCAGAGACTATGATATATTTGTAACAATTTTGTGGTAATTATTTTATAGGGAAATTAATTTTATCACTGAATAACGACATGTATGGGGAAGCTGCACTTCAAGGTCATCCATCTCAGTATTCTGGAGAAAAATCATGAAACTTAGAAGGTATTATGGTTGCTCCATCACATTCTAACAAGTCATGTTAACAATTTAAAGTTGAATCTTTGAATAGCCTCTACTCTTTCTGTTCAAATGAAGGATGACGTTTTCTTGTCTTGAAAACTTCTGACTCCAGGGGCTCTCAGTTGTGCTTCAGAGAGTGTAAGATATTGGTGTTGTATTTATTTCTCTTCACCTATAGGCTGCATCTTCTAAAGATCATAGAATTGAACATGGTCCAATCGATATATATGATTTGGTTCAAAAATTCAAAGTAATGAACCCAAGATAGGAATCTATAACTTTGGTTCTTAATAAAGAATTTCCTTTGATATCCTTAAGTCCCTGTCATTACTTGTAAAACCTCACCTATGGGTGAAGAGATGTGGTTCTGCTGGCAATGTCTGGCTTGAACATCCATAGTTGATCCTGCCACATCTGTAGGTAGATTAGACTTGACCTCTTGATGACCTCTGCCCTTGGTCTTTGAGCTGGGAAAAATAAGAATTTAAAAAAGTTGCAGTTATTAGCACTCAATACTAGAAACGCCCATTAAAGAGTGTGTTTGGTTTGGTAAACCAAAGGGAGTATAAGCAGAACAAAGTCTTTAATATCTATAAAATTTCAAAAAATTCTAATTTTTAAAAATATAACTCTAGTTTTGCCACACTGCAAACTGTGTATATATGAATGAAGTATCCCTCTGTCCATTTCTTCAGTTGTTTCCATTGATTTGATGGATTTATCTTCTAACCCGGATTCCAAATGTGAAAGAACATCTTGGTCCTTCAAAGAAAAGAAACCATTGAAATATAATTTTCTTTTAGCTCGGCATCCCACAGGTTTGAGGAATAAATGATCATGTAATGATACAATGATTTTGAAACCTAATTGTTAATTAGGGGGGTGTAAGAGATGATTGAATGGTGGTTCATCCCTATGGTCAGGGGTATTGTACACATGGACGTGTAAACACGATTCAGGAAGCTGCTTCAGCTCCGTGACATCCCTAAGAACCACAGTGCAGGAGGATCTAGGTACACAGCCGTCTGCCTCGATCTCCTGGGTTACATGTATATCCAGGGGTCTTGACAGTGGCTTCAGAGCAGCTAACTTTTATCTATTTCTCCCTTTCCTTATCTCCAGTTTATCTCAAACAGTCCTGACTACCATATTTTAAAGTAAGAACAATTGTAGTTATCTACATGAGTTTCTTGTTCATTATTGCAGAGTAATAATCAAGGATACCGTTAAATATCATTTAATTGACCTTATTAAATTTGTTTTACCTTATAATTGATTAGAACACTGCGTTTAGTTCGGCGTTTGATATTCACCAAGCGTGTTAATCTGCTTACAACTGCTATGTGCCTCATTCCTCTTAGAAGTGTATCTTTGGCCCATCACAAGATTTTAATGGCTCAAATCATCATAAATTAAGATAATGTACTGTCTTTTGGATGATAGGGAGGCATATGGGTCCATTTTGGAAATATGCCCATCTGTCTTTGCTCCCCATGGGAAGTTTCTGGTCACTAGGTCTCCAGGTGGCTTGCACAAGCCCTAGGTCTGTAATAGCTTGGTGCCTCTCCTTCTAATTGGGGTAGAAATAAAGGAGATTAGAGAGACTTATTAAAGTTTTGGTTGCATGAAGTCTTCTATGAAGACCATCCATGCATATTGTTCTGGATAGCTCTCTGTTCCTAAGACTACTAGTTATTTTAAGGGCTTGTCGGGAACTGTGAAAGGTCTGATATTTTACCTTACCTGCAAGCTAATAAGTTAGCCTACAATGGTTTAGCAGATGCTGACAAAAGACACAAGACCCATGGGTCAGAGACAAAGGACTCAATGACACAGCAATAGCAGTGGCCAGAGTATCATCATCTGCACCGGCTCACTAAATCTCACTTCCTACAGGGTGATACACAGTGGGCCAGGTGACATGCAGAGGGTTGCAAGATCTCAGAGCCTAAGGAACTCAAATCTTTGATAAGGGGCAGGATGTCTGCTAACCTTTGTCCTGGAGGGTGTTATTTTTATTATACTGGGCAGTAAGCAAGCCTGCCCTTTGTTCTAGAGTAGGCCACTATTTCTATCTCCCAAGGCTGACAGCTCTACACACATCCTTGAAAAGATAACCTGGTCTTACTGATTTTCAAAGATAAGCTTGAATGAGACTTGATCATCATTCAGTTCTTCTGTTTCCTTTATTGAGATTGTGCAAACATGCTCTTTTCTCTGTAAAGTTCACTAACTTTATTCATACATAAGGGATGCTGTTGGTTTTATTTATTAAGTTGAAATTGTCTTATTAGAGCAAATGATGAAACTGTTATGGGTTGGATCTGAAAGTATGATTTCCAGGAAAAATGTGAAAGAAGATTAGTGCGCACAGAACTTTGCCACAAAGAGCTGATAGCAACTTAAATGATTTTAATTTGAATACTGTTTTATACAACTTTCTTCCATTTACTTCATCCTCTCTGCTTCCTTTAACTCTCATATGGGAATGGGGCACTTTCAGGGATTCACTGAACTCATTTACAATATTCAAATGGTTTTGTCTGTTGTGGTTTTTTTTATTGAGGTAAAGTTGACATACAACATTATCTCAGTTTCATGGGTACAACGTAATGATTCAATGTTTGAGTATATATTGAAATGATCACCACAATAAGTCCAGTTAACATTCGTCTATACATAGTTACAAATATTTTTCTCTTGTTATGAGGACATGGCATATTTCAAGGTGCAGAAGAATCAACGATGGTGTCATATTTTTCTATATACAGCTTGATGAATTTGGACATAAGTATACACCCTTGAGACTGTCATCACCATCAAGACCACAAACAAATTCATCACCTTCCAAAGTTTTCTCTCACCTCCTTTATTACTATCATTCTGTGGTAAGAACTCTTAGTATCTACTCAAGTAGTAAATGTGATGTATGCAATAGAGTTTTGTTAGCTGAAGGCACTACGCAATATCCTACATCTCCAGAACTTATTTATCTTGATAACTGAAACTTTGTATCCTTTGATAATCAGCTCCCCATTTCCCCATCCCTCCAGCCCCTGGCAACCACCATTCTAGCCTCTGCTTGTATGAGTTTGACAATTTTACATTCCACATATAAGTATTTGCCTTTCTCTGTCTGTCTTATTTCACTTAGCATAATATCTTCTAGGTCCCTCATGTTGTCAAAAATGGCAGGAATTCCTTCTTTTTTCAAGGTTGACGAATATTCCATTTCTTTATCCATTCATCCATCAATGACGTTTAGGTTACTTCCATATCTTCACTATTGTGAATTAGCTGCAATGAACATTAGAGTACAGATATCTCTTTGAGACCCTGATTTCAATTCCTGTGGGTATACACCAGAAGTGGGATTGCTGGATCATATGCTAGTTTTCTTTTTTGCAGGAACCTCCATACTGTTTTCCATAATGGCTGTACTAGTTTATATTCCCACAAGGTTTCCTTTTCTCCACATCTTCACCAATATTTGTCATCTTTAGTTTTTTTGATTATCGCCATCTTAACAAGTGTGAAGTGATACCTCATTGTGGTTTTGATTTGCATTCCCTGATGATTAACGATGCCAAACACCTTTTCATACACCTGTTGGCCACTTGTATATCTTCATTGGAAAAAGTCTATTATGATCTCTTGCCCACATTTTAAATTGACTTGTCTTTTTGTTATTGAGCCAACAGAAAAAAAGGAGAACAAAATTTCCAGGCGTTATGGGTGCTTCCCAGTTGATGCAGACGGTTTTGTGTTTACAGTGGTACCAAAAGGTCATGTTTCGTGCTTTTTCTTCAGCTTGTTATAAGACCAGCAGTAGCTGCGGCATGGCAGATAATCGGGATCTTCTGGGTTTGGAGGTTTACAAAATAAATGAGTGGTAAGGAATTTTTTATATTTCCAAGGAAATTATTGTGATCGTAGTCCACGGAATCCAGGATTAGATAGGTGTAGGAGGAAATTAAGGTGAGGATTGGTGATCTGGCATTACTTCTGATCTTGAGGGACAGGTATCTACTGTATGAGTGTTTGAATAAAAATATTAGGGAACAGGAATTTGTGGTGGGTGAATATGTTTTCTGAATTATTTACTTTTGAACATAACCACTAGGATTATGTGAACATCTGGGAGATTGGAGGAAGTCGTTAACAGGAGGTGGTTGATAATATCACTATTGATTTAACCTCTATGAACAACAAGTGGTCAATGGATTAAGCAAATGAGTAGACAGAAAACACAGAAATGGTAAGATTTGGGTTTTAGTAAGGACTGGGGACTGACTGTCCTGAGTGGGAGTGCCAGGACTTGTGCGGTTGAGAGTGACAAGGACAAGAAGAGAATAGAATCACACTCAAACAAGGAGGGGGTGTTAACAGGATGGAGGAGGAGAAATGATCTGGAGTAGCCTTGAATTTTGACCTTGAGCTTTCTGTTCTTGATGCAAATCTGCCTGATGACATCCCAGGACACAGGTCAGATCTATCCCCAGAGGATAGAGAGGGGGTGGAAGTAAAAACAGCCAGGATAATTGTCCTAAAAAGGCAGGCTTCTTTTATCATTTGACCCACTTTCATGATTGGTTTTTGTAGGATAAGAGGAAAAGAAGGATGATAAGAAGGATGACAGTCACGTCTTCGCAGAGGAAGCAGCATAACTGTGAAAACCAGTCCAAACCATAGCCTGGTTTAAGCATCTCCATGCCTTTGAGGATGTCCAGTGACATATTCAAGAGGACGATGACTAGAATGCCATCACATGCTGGCAATGATGGGTCTCTGGGAGGATTCCTTGGACCAGCCCCACCAAGTCTGCTGGGCCGAGAGACCGCAAGGACTCCAGGCCTGCAGTAGTGCAGGACAACTCGTAAGTCCTTTCAATCTGGCCAAAGCATTGCAAAAACTTGCACCTAGTCACACAGGTGAATCCCTGCCAGGTGTGCTCGCAGGTGGTCTGCATTCCAGGTCCCTTGAGCACTCCTGCTGGCCTTCAGATTTGGCAGAGATGATTCCAGGAGCTGCTATGGGCATTCCACAGCTCGACTGCCAACAATTTCTGACGACTGAAGAAGGTATCAGGAAGGAGGAAAGGGCAGTGAAGAGCACAGGAGCGATACTGGTGATAGCACTGATGGCGGACAGACTTGCTAGTGAGGCAGAGAAAGTGAGGGGCCAAGAAGGCCATCCTGACAGCAGATGAAATGGAGCAGGTACCTCAGTGAGGTCTCATGGCTGCGTCCCTAATGTTTCCTTGCTTTGAGCTCTTGAACTTTTAAAATATACCAATACTTTTCTTGTATTAAACTCTGCTGCGTGACATAGAAAATATAGATAGAGGTTTCTTTCTGAGGTGAGAGGTTGAGTTGCAGGTGAGGAGAGAAAGATCTTCCTTTTTCATGCTGTTTTCTCATTTTCCTTTACTATGTACAATATTTATTTGTATTTTAAAGTCAGCAGCCAGTTATCAACGTCACGGGATGATTCAGCTTTTCCCATCACAGTCACAGTAAAACCTACATAAAGTGGATTATTCTTTTTGTGTAATATTCCAATAGACTCCAAAATATTATTTCAAATCACTTTTGTGTCTATGTTCTCAAATTAGATATTTACTTCTAGGTCTCCATTTTTCTGTTCTCTGTTGCATGCCAATTCAGAGTTGCATCTAAGGAAATACCAGATTTCCCACAGTTTTTTAGATCCATATGTGTTGGAAATGTGATTCATGGAAATGGACATGGCAGTTGGGGGATCGTGCTATTACCGAAAGAGAACTTTTCAGCATCAGTAATGCTGAAAGAAACCACTGCTTGTTGGGATTTAGTTGTCTATTTGAGGGATCAAGCTTTCACTGTTGGCACTTCTCTTTCTCTTTGGAGGGAAAGTACGGCCTTCCCAGTATTTCCATTACCAAATCACTTTCCTGGGTGGCTGTGCCATGTCAGGAAGGTCTTGAGATGACGGGAACCAGGGTTCATCCTCAAATTCTGGCTGTTCTGACAAGGCTTCCCTGGCAGAGTGCAGCCTGTGTGTCTGGGTGACACTTGCAGCCATCAGAAAGGAGGGGATACCTCACAAGTGCCAAGCGATTCATCTGTCCCTTGTCTTACAGGGTGTTCCCAAGTGATGAGGTTCAAAATGCCACTTGGTAACCATTTGAAATCTCCTAGTCATGGGGTGGGTTCTCTGTGTGAGCTCAGAGCAGTGTCTGTTCAGCACCAGATGGGAAGCATTTCAGTATTTTAATTGATAAGGCTGTGTTCATGCACGTCCATGGACCATCAGTTCAGTGGCATTCCCTGCTGGAGCCCCCCACACCCCTGTCATACCTCATCTTTCAAAGCTCCAAACAGTCTTCACACCCAGGAGGTTGTGGTAATGTAACCACAGCACAGGATTGGGGAAAAAAACACAACCACCCAGGGGTGACACATTTTAAGGGCTTGGGCCCAATTGCCCCATTTGGACAAGTTGGTAACACCAACACTTAGTATGTAAACTGGAGGATTGTCCAAGATCACGGACCTAAGAACGACACGGGCTCAGATGTCACCTTGGACAGCAAGGGCCAGTGTAGAGTCACTCACTGGCCAGGATTATGGTCCCTTATACTGTCAAAGTAGAGCTCACCGGGGATCCTCTGGCCAAGCCAGAGAGGAGGCTTGGGACCTTCTAGGGAATTTCTGCCCTAAAGGGAATTGCTTAAGGAAGGCAGGGGTGCTGAAAATCCTAGTTCACAGGGAGCAGTCATGTTTATGGAACGAGGCCCAGCAGTAGCCTTAAAAGCTGCATCACAAATCTTTCCGCCTGGATACAAAACAAGCAGGAAAAGGAATTCAGAGTCTTGGACAAGGATCACAGCAGGATTCAAATCCAGGTCAGGGGTGAACAGGGAGCCCCTAGAGGGGCCTCAGGAGCTAGATCCTTCCTGTCTTTAGTCCATTTGCAAATGAGCTTCCTTGGGCCTTGTCCTCTCCAAGTGCACGTTTTGATCTTTTTACATTGTTTTCCCCACTTAGAGCTGATGCAATTCCAGAGATTGAACTAGAAAACTACAAGTTCCTAAAATTTAGTCAAAAGAAATCTCAACAAGAGAAGCAGAAAATGTTCCCTGTTCCTCAAGAATGTAGAAAGGCAGCCCCTGCCTGTGGCACGACATGGTCCTGGGTAGTGCTGTTTTAAAGACACCCACATTTCAGTGGTTGTTGCTCTGCCTGTGAAAGTACCTTCAACATTTAAATCCCAAGAGAACGGGCGGGGGGCCATGTCTGCTCCCGGAGGAGTTGAATGATACTGAAATGAACTGGTCTTCGGAATTAGGGGGATTTGGGGGTGTCCCCACTAGCCAGGGAAGGGGCTGGCCCTTCTCCCTTCTCTCACATACAATAAGCTGATGACCCGGAAGAGTTCGTGATTCAAGGAGAAATGTGAGATTCAGTGTCTCACTTACATGCCTACAGAAAGCGAGAGAACCACACCACAACTCCCAGACTGTAAAGGGAACAGGACTTTAATATAATATTCAAATATGGCATTTATTGTTTACAACAAATAACTACTGCCCCTCCACAATGTGTGACAGGATCTCTGGACTGGCCAACAGGGAGAGTCCACCCCTGCCCTCACCCAACTCCTGCCCGGCCTCACCTATCACTCTCGTTGAGCAGCTCCATGTCCTGGAACCAGGCCCCAAATCACTCCTCGGTCTCTAGGTTGTAATTCTTTGTGGCCACCTGGAGCAGCAGGATCTCCCTCATGACTGGGTATTCCTGGGACCAGAGGGAATGAGAGGCTGAAGTTAGGGCCTGGGTGAGGGATGCTGCATGGGCCTTGTCGGGTGTCAGGGGTGGGGCAGGGACCAGTCCTGGGAACTGTCCTTCCCTCCAGTTCCTACCAGGTTTTACCTGTTCTCAGAATGGGAATAAGCAGCGCCTCCTCCAGGATTTTCTCCTTGATGCCATCCTCCCCTCAACCCACCTGCCAACTGGATGGGTCTCCCACTTCTCTGTTATCAAACTCGTCCACTCAATGTAAGATACAGGGGGTGGAGCCAGGGACTGTTCTGTCCAGAGGGTCTCTGAATTCCTCCTCCTTCCCCTCCCCTGAAGGGGGTGCGGCAGCTGTTCACTTCAGTCCTCTTGTCAGGTTGATCTCATTCTCCTGGAAGGCAGACAGCCAGAGTCCATCAGACAGAGCCCCCTAGCCTGACTAGCCCCCTATGCCCACCCCTTCTCATGTTGCACTACTGCCAGGTCCCCAGAGGGGGCCGGGCATGCAGAGAAAACAGGACTTGGACCTAGGCCTGGCTCTGGGATCCAGAGAAGGGGGACATGGGGGAGAGGCTAAGGGACGTGGCAGCACAACCCTCTCTGATGACAGACTTGGAGTCTGAGGCCTCAGGCAGAGGGGACTGCTCAGCCACTTATGTGCTGCCTGACTTGGAGGGGCCCGAATCCTCTCTCCCTCCACGGGCAGCATGGGAGGGAGAGGCTGAGTCCAGCTCAGATAAAACCTCACGCAGCTGTGCCATCAGGCAGCTCTGAGCTTCCCCAGCCTGGGGAACCGGAATGGGTGTCTCAGGTGGAACCTCTGTTCACTCATCCCTAAGATGTGCCTGATGCCCCAGCTCCCAGAGGCAGCTGTGAGGCTCTCAGGAGAGATGTACCAAGTGCTGAGAGCTCAGAGCTCAGTTCAGGGGCTCCCACATCCCAATGCTCAGGATCCTGGGCCTCAATGCTTGGTCCTCAGGTGCACCCACCTCGAGATTATCACCCATCAGCATGTGCAGCATCAGCAGGTGACCAAGGACAGTGCCAATATAGGGGATGACACTCTGTGACATCAGAGTGTGGGTGGGATGAGTCCTTGCTCTCAAGTCGGCCCCCTGCAGACCCTCCCCTGAAAAGTCCTCACCCTCAGCCTCCTGGCCCACCCCAGGGTTCCCACGGGGAGCAGCCTAGGACCCTTAGCAGCCTCCCCTCAATTCCTCCTCCCTTCACACCCCAAGAACATCACACTCCTCCTCCTCACCTCCCAGGGGAGGCTTCTGGCAAATCACAGGGTATGCGGTCCCTGGTCCTCCCCACAACAACCATCCTGCACCAGATCTCCCAGGCCCTCCTCCTGGTCACTTCTACTGGGGGATTCAGGCACTGTGGCAGCAAGAGGAAGGACCGTCCTCTCTTGATTTGAGGCCTCCAGCTGGGAGGGCAGAGCCCCTCCCCCACAGGCACACTCACCTGCTGCTGCTGCTGCTTCTCCTGCACTCTATTGGGGCTGATCTGCGGGGGGGTAAACGTGGAGGGCCCCTCCTGCCAGGGTCGAGGAGAGTGTCAACGGGCCATACTCCCCTCACCCCATTTCTCTCCAGCACCACTGGCCTCCGAACCTGGACATCTGACTCGAGTCAACTGGTACCAATGCCAATACATCCTCCAAGATGTTGTGATTCTAGAACAAGCCCAGCTCCAACTTTCACTCTGGGTGTGAGCTTGGGCTTTCTGTCTGGCCTCCCTGAGCCTGTTTTCTCATATGGAAGGTGTGAGAACTCCAGCTACCTCACAAGTACTCCTGATGACTCAGTGTCACATGACTGTCATCATTGTGCTCGCCCTCACCCCTCCAGGTGGAGCAGGCAGAAAGCTCCCACAGTCCTGTCCACCCTCTTAACTCATCACCACCCTGTGAGGCCTGCACCACACAATCACCATCCCTCCCTTCCCTGATGAGGAGACAGAGACCCAAACAGGGGCAGTGAGTTGCTCAGGGGCCCAAAGAGGAGAGGCCGCTTGCCCCTCCCAGCCAGATGCCCTGTTCCCACATCCTCACCTAACCCGCAGCCCCACCACTGACAACAGTCCTGTCCTCTGAGCTCTCACAGCTTGGTCCTGGGCCGAGCAGTGGAGAGGACGGGGTGTCTTGGGCGTCTGGTTGCATGGCTCCTGCCTGCCCCAGTCTCGTGGAGTGTCTGGCCCCCAGGCTTGGCCAGAGGCCATGCCAAAGCCTTCTCCTCACCAAGGAACCCCTCAGGACATTCCCCTGCCCTGAACTCTTTCTTTATCCACTCAGGAACTGAACCCCCAATGTGCCACCTCTGATCCACAGGGAAGGTGGTGACAGGATGCTTTGCTTCCTCATTTACGTGAAGCTCCTAACGTCCTTTCAGCAGGATCCACTAAGAATCCATGAGTTACCTAGATGCTTCTCATAAGCCCCTGGGGGCATATGTCATTGCCAACCAGGCACTCAGATGAGACTCTTGTGGTTGACTCGAGTGACTGCTCTAAGGGTCCGGGGGTGGTCCCCGAAAGCACACACATCTGTCTCTGGTCCAGCCGTTCAGGCCCAAGGATGAGCAGCCTGTTTGTCCACCTGGACCATGGGAATCCTCTGCCATGCATGTCCCTGGGACAGGCAGGGTGTCCTCCCCTTGGAGACGTGGTGAAGACAGAAGGAGCAGCAGGGGCCTGGCTTCCTGAGGACAGGTTTAGGCTGAGGGCTAAACCCACCGCAACAGCTTGGAAGAAGCTACATCCAGCAGGATGGACGTGCATGGAAGCCAGAGACCTGCTGATGGCACCAGCTCAGCAACTCCTCCTGGAACAGCCCAACCAACACCACTGTGTCCCATGACCAGGGCCTCCTGCCCAAAAATGGCACCCTGCTGCCCATGAGCTGAACAGATCCCTCTGCTTGTTAACCTGGACAAGATAGACTGTAATGTTTCAGAGAAAGTTCAAGTGAGAAACTATCAAAACCACAGCCTGCCCAGTAAACCTGCCCCTCTCCCCCTTCCTCTTTTTCCAGACCCGCAGCCTCCACTCTATCTTGGTCATCAGTTCTCTGCTCAAGGACTCATCTTGGCTATAGAGCTCCTTAAGTTTTTCAGAGCTTTACCTTAGGGGAGGGGAAAGAGGGAAGGATAAATTTAGGGATAATGTGAGGGGTCTGAGTGCAAATCCCTTTTCTTTGACAACCCAAGAGATTCAACCTGCCTGGAGGAGTGTTCTCACTGGGCTCCTCTGAGCACTAAGGTCTCATGGGACTGGGAGGGGGCTCTCCTGTTAGTCACTGGGGTCTCCACTCTCCAGCTCTACAGAGCAGCTCTGTTTTGAACACTATGAATTTCAACTGACCATAGAGTTCTGTTGCTATAAACACTTGGAAATCTCCAATGTGGCTCAACCCAATAGCTGACATTTAGGGAAACCGAGTCCTGAAGCAGAACTGGTTCACTAAGGACACCAGGAGACTTAGAGACCAACTACCCACTCCCAGGCCCTGTCCCCATCATTTGCTGCCTCCCAGGAGTTCCCGGCTGACTGAGGCACCAATGGCAGACATACAGGAGATCCCCCATCCATCCTGGTCCTCCTATGCAGAGAGGCCTACCCACAGGGAAACTTACCCCCATGTGTTCTTCAGGTGGCTTGTGGAGGTTTTCTGCAGAGCAGAGATGAAAGTGCGGGACGAGGAGAAGTTCTTCCAGATCTCACACTCCTGGGGAAGGGAAGAGAATGAGGTGTGAGGTTGGGCACTGGAGCCCCGCTTGCTCTAGCTTCAGTCCCCTTCTATTTACATCTCCCCTCCTGGATGAGACAGATTCTCAGGGAGCCCCAGAAGGACATTTAGGATTCAGAAAGTAACACTCACAAGGAGGAGGAGTTTAGCTCAACCCAGGGAAGGAGCCAGGTAGGAAGTGAGCATCCTCCCACTGGGACCTGGAGTCAAGGTCAGCGGGGCCTCTGGCAGGAAGGGCCTAGGGACTTGCAGGAGCTTAGACCACACACTTCAATCCTGGGAGCTGATAAAGGTGGAGAGGCAGTTCCCAAGTCTCCAGAGAGGGGCTCCACTGGGCCTCCCACGGTACACCTGGGCCACCTGGACCCAGTGCTCTACCACCCTCGCCCTGTACTGGGCTGTCATGCTCACGTCACCGAGGCAGGTGGTGATGACGAGGCTGGCCACCCTTCTGAACTGGTCGATGGTGGCCTGGATGGTGGGTGTCTAGTGCTCACTGCCAGGCTTATTCTTCTTGTGCCAGGTGGATCCCAGGCACTGAGAGGGCACCACCTTCCAGAAGAGCTCCTGGGGGACAGGGGAAGTGTCATCCAGCCCTGCCACAGGCCACCTCTGTGTCCACAGCCACTAAAGTCCCACACAGTTTTCACAGTTTACAGCTAGAGCTCAGGAAGCTCAGGATGTGGCCTGAGCCTTGTGAGAGTCCCTGGGTTTTCTTCTCTGTCCACCGAGGGTACCCAACACAGGATGACCCAGGGCCCAATCACGGTAGGGAAGGGAGAGGGGTATTTGCACCCAGCCCGTCCTGGCTAACTCCAAGCTCCAGATGATGGCTCAACTCTGCTCATCCCAAGGGGGCATCTGCCACCACCCTGATCTCCACTCTGGTCCCACTCTCCATTCTGATGCACATTCCCCCGTGGCAGCTACAACCACTGGCCTTGTCTGTCTCCCTTGTAGTGAAGCACACATCAGGTGTCAAGTCCTGAGGCTGTTGAGCCTCCTGAGGAGACGGCTGGGCCACCGTAGACCTGGCTGCACACACTGAGCTCCCCTCCACCACTGATGGGCCAGGCCCTGCCCAGCTTTCCATCTCTTCTACCTCATGGAGCCAGCACAGGCACTCTGTGGAGCAGGTCCTGTTAGTGTCCACCTCTACGGTCTGCATGTGGACAGCAAAGGCTTGAGGGTTCCGGGAGTTGCCCAGGTCATATGGTTGGTAAGGGTTGGAGCTGGGATTTGGGCCCAGATCATGGGAGTCTGGATCAGAACTGGGGCAACGATGGCAGAGGGAAGGCCTGTTCCACCCCGCCCTGAGAGCCCAGCTGCTCACTGCATCCATCACGGTCAACTGCTCTACCACCTGCTTAGGAGAGAAGGCCGTGAGGTTGGGCTTCTTCTCATGCTCCTTAACAGCCACAGGTGGAGACGGACTTCCCACTAGAAATGATGATCCAGGTGACTCCAGCTCAGCAGCTCCCACTCCTGCTGGAGCCAATGTTGGCCCTTGCTTTAGCTCCAACGCTGCTGATGGAGGTGACTCTGGCTCCAACGCTAGAAGGGGTGTTGTCAACAGAGCTGGATCCAGCTCTACCTCCACCACTGCCCACTGCTCTGCTTCTGCCACTGACTGGAGCTCTGCAGCTGGCGCTACAGTGGGATAAAGAGAAAGATTCACCCACATAGCTGACTTTCCATGTGTGCTTCTGAACAAAGGAAAAATCCCACTTCCCTTCCAGGAATATCCAGCCTGCAGTCCCCCTTACCCTCTGCCTCTGCCTCAGTGGCCTCCAGAAGCTCACACCGGGCAAGGGTAAGAGGGTCATGGCAGCTCAGCTCCGAAACAGGCAAGGTTACCTGCATGTACATCCCCTTTAGCTTGAAAAAGGGACAGCCCCAGTCTGGTCACTCCCTAGTTCTGGTCCAACCTGGTCATCTCAAGGTCCTGAGTGTGGAGACCCTCTGTTCCTGTTCTCATCTCAGAGCAGCACTGGATGGTGTTTGTGGCCTCAGGCACCTTCCCCTTGCCTAGTGAGTTGGTGAAATTGAAACCATTGGGCAGCTCCTCGATGACCTTCTTACTGGAGATCTGCAAAGACTGCTCCGGAGCTGGGCCTGAAGGAATCAGGGGCTGCCTGCACACTGCCACTGGGGTCATCCCCCAAGAGAAAGTCTGCTCCTCAGTTCAGGCACAGAGGGACATCCCTGCAAAGAACTATGGTCAGGCAGGAAAAGAGATGAAACCTCTATGGCTCAGTAACATAAGAGTAGAGGAGCTCACCTTCTCATGCTGCCAGCCATGACCTGGGCTATGAACATGATAGGCCCACCACACTTCCGACACCTAACAAGCAGCTCCTGCCCAGGAATGGCCTGCCCCTCATACCCTGCCTTCTCCCCTCCACACAAAAACACAGACACACACACACACAAGATGAGGGACAAGGGGTGTGGGGCTGATCAGGTGGGATCACAGTTGTGACCTGGCCTGCACTAGCCTTTCCTGGGCTGCCCCATGTTACCCTTCACTGCCTCCTGCCAGACACCCAGAGGCGTCGGGGATGAGGGCTGAGCCAACGTCAGCAACGACCAAAAAGTTTCTCTTTCTGGGTTTTTTTGTGCCTAGATCCTCCAAAAGTTGGGATACAACAACACAATATTTTTTCCTGTTGACTGTCTCCAGTCAAGTGAGCTGGATGGGGGGCTGTGGGTGCCTGGTTACCAGAGTTCTAAGATCTTTTGAGGTCTATGACCAAGGAAGTGAGGTCTTTTTTCAAGACTCCTTTACCTAGGCCCCTTCCCTCAATCAGACTTGTCCAGAGCTGCCCCCTGTGCCCTGGCTGCTAACCCTCCTCCCCCATGTCATCTCCTGAGCTGTACACAAGGAGCCTACACAGCCCTAGCCACAGCTCCCTGGAACCCTAAGTCGGGTCCTAGCTTTGAGGAGACAGAGATGAATGCAGACCTCCTTTTTCTTACCAGTTCTTCATCCTGAGAAAGTCCCTGTACCTCTCAGGTCCTCCCCAGTCTCTAAACCTGCACCATGGGGATCAGGCTAGAATCTACTTCCTAGAGATGTCGCCCAGTGTATATGACATAATATCTATTACCTCTGTGGGCTGGTGTCACATGAACCTAAGGCACAAACTTAGAGATGGAAGAATAACAAGAAGGGGTGACAGGAGCACAGACCACCACTCAAAACAGGCCTGGATGAGTGACGTCAGCATGACGTTGTAAGGAGCTGGGCTCCTCTGTGCAGGCAATGCCAACTCCGGAGGGAGCCAGGAGGGGCGCCAAAGATTCACAGGACTCTGCAGCCCTTCTGCAGCTCACTAGTGTGGAGGGGCACCAAGGCTTCACCTTGGCCTCTGTCTCCAAGTTCACATAAAGGAGGGTCGGTTTCTTCCAAGAGTTTTATAGTTAATAGTCAAAGATTAATAATGTAATAAAGGCACAACCACTTGAGTATTCGTTTATATTGAAACTTATTAAAATATCAAGCAGGGAGGATTAAAAGAAAGACCAAAAGTATATTCTTAGTTACTGCTATTTCTTTAAATGAATCATTCTGGATAAAAAGTACTTTATTATATTTTTTTCAAGTCCCAATAATCAAGCTGAATATATCAACCAAATACTTACCACGAAGAAGAGACTGTTGCCACGTTAAAGCAGCACAAAGTAAGACTAAGCTTTTCCCACTTTCTGTAGGGCTCTCCAACAAACAATGCTGCTTACTTTTTAATCCTCGGACAATCTATTGAAACAAAAACAATAAAAAAAATCAGTAAACAATTTACTTCATTAGGGTCTGTCTCCATCACAAGTACAAACACAACAAGAAGTAAGGTTGTACTTGAGGGAACATAGCAATAGCAGAAGGGAGAATTAGTATTTAGTTCAATCTAGACCTTATTCCTTTATCTTTCTCCCTAAAATTATGTTGGACTTAAAAGCATATAAGCATAAAAGAAATGAACAAAGCAATTTGTGCCTTAATGATGCAAGCACCGTCATTTCTTTAAAACTAGAGTACACTAATATCTTGGATGAAAACTTAATGGAGGATACTGCTAGGGGGAGTGTAAATCGCTACAACCACTTTGGACAGATATTAACAATTTCTAGTAAAGTTGAAGATACCCAACACCAGGAAGTCCAGTCCTATGTATATATCCAAAAGCTTTCCCACAGGAACATAAGGAAACATGCATAAGAAAGTTCATAGCAGCATTGTTTAGAATTGCAAAAGAATGTAAAAAACTTAAATGTCTGTCAAAAGGAAAATGGATAAAAAAATTCTGGTATATTCATACAATGGAATACTACACAGCAATTAAAATAGATGAACAATCAATAAGGCTACTTCTTAAAAATAATGTTAAGCAACTAAAAACACTTCTGAACAAATATGGGTACAGTATCATATCATTGTACAAAGTTTAAAAACAGGTAAAGTAATGCTCTATATTGTTTACGGATACATACATATGTAACAAAAGTATAACAACACGTCTAGGAAAGAAAAAGAATAAATTCAGCATACTAGTAATGTTACTTGCAAAGAAGGTATAAAGTAAATATGGCAAAATATTAAGATTGAACAACTCTGGAAAGTTGGCTTACCCATTGGTCTATTAATTTTCTATATGATTGAAACATCTCAAAAAATATGGTGAGAAATATAGTATTCTGTGTAAAAGACAGTAAATACTTTGTAGAAGGTAGTAATTCCGTAAAGTAAATAGAAGTGCCAAATGAGCTGAGAATAGTTTTCAGAATACTCTCCTTTGCCTCCTAACCATATACAGTTCATAGCGATTAGGATTATTTTTTGAAAGGTTACATGTTCTTCCATGAACCCAGCAAATATTTTCAATCCATTTACTATCTGAGAAAATGAATGTAGTCACAGATTCAGTATACGTTATGAATTATCGGCATCTTTATCTTAATGAAGACTTAACTGCTGAAAAATACTTGCAGAATTCATTATAGCAAGCTATGATGGACAAGCTTTACAAGGAAAGTTCATCTTCACCCCACCAACTGTACATTCAGACCATATTGAAGAGTCATGCTTTCCTGTTTACTTAGATTCCTAACTGCAGCAGAAATGAAAATCAAGACTGAAACAATGCCATTCAAAGAAAACCAGATACCCAACTAGACTAGGACAGAAGTCTAGAAATAAAAAGGGGATTCCTAAATGTATCAACAAAACAAATGCAAGTAAAAGAATTTCCTAGTCTTAACCATCACAGTGGTTGAGAACATGTCTCGGAATCTGACAAATCCGGATTTGTATCCCTACTCTGCCAAAGCTGTGGACCAGGAGGTAGAAGTACGAGTTCTAGATCAGGTTCCCACAACTCAGATGTGTTTCCTTGATCATGTCTTCACTTCTCTAGACTAAGATCCTCATCTGTAATAATCCCTAATTGAAAAACTGTTGTAAGGGAGAAAATGCCTTGGCACACAGTAGGTGCTTGATAATTCTGATTTAAAGGTCAGAAGGGTATAATGAAAAGAAGATGGGCTTTGGAGTAAAGCAAGCCTAAGTGTGAGTCCCACTGTGTGAATCACTGAACCTCAGTCTGTTTCTTCATCTGTGCAATGGAGATAAGATTATCTACCCGATAGAGTTTTGACGAAAATTAGCCAGGCATTGAGTTAAGAATTAAGTAAGTTAATGGATAGAACGTGCCTAAACTCCAGTATTTGACACAGAGGAGGTGATCTACATTAATCCCCACCTCTTCTAAACCACCTATGCTTAATCTAGGATCCAGAGACAGAAGTCAGAGACTGTGCTCTCTTGCTATTGCATGCAGAAGTCTTGGTACATGACTGTGTTTCTCTGAAGAGAAAGTCCGTGGATTTCTCATTCCCAGAACTATATCTTAATAAAATAACTGAAAACAGAGGGGAGACTGATATGCACTGTTATCAACTGAGGACTTCCTTGCAATAGTGGAAAAAAACGGCAAATTCGACCTGGGGATGGAGGGATGGTTAAAAGAGTAATTCAACAGCTTATGAAGCCAATTATACCCTGACCCCTAGCCTATGTGTTCCAAAACAAGCTAAGAACCACTATTCTGAGGCATTTCCCAGTTCTACTATTCTGTGATTCTATCTGTGCAACTCTTGAGTAGAGATTTGGTGGACTCTAACCCCTTCACCCCAGCCAATAACGCAACGCCAGCTAGTTCCTCAGATACAGCCTAGAAATCCATCCCACCTGCATTCACCACAACCCCCCAGGGGATAAAGGACGAGCCCCGATCCGCCTCCCGCCATCGTCCCCGCTGCCACGAGTCAGCGGAGGTTCAAGGGGGCCCGGGGCCTCTCCTCGGGGTTCAGGACAGGATCCCTCTGGCCTCCGCGTGTTCAGAACCCCGAGGCCCGTGGACGCGGTCACCCCGACTGCCCGCATGGCGGCCAGGCGAGAGCAGAAGGCTCTCTTCGGGCAGGCTGCGCGCCACCCCAGGAGAGACAGGCTGGCCTGTTCTGAGGAAAACCGAGGCAGCGCTGCCTGGGCTCCGAGTCCCGAGAGAAAATGAAATGGTATCTGCGAGCACACACTGCGGAGCCTGGCAGAGAGGAGAAGCCCCAAACCTCTCGCCTCCTCACCCTGGCCGAGTGCGGACTCCCGGCGCCTCACCCGCTCCCTCCTCCGCTCTCTCCAGACCGCGCGCAAGCGCTCTTGCGGACGAATTCCTGCCTCCCGCCCCCTCGACTCCCAGCACCCAATCACCCGCCAGAGCAGAAACCAAGAAACCAGTCCCGGCGTGAGGTTAGGGGGCCCCCCGAGAGAAGCCTCCGCAATAAATCCAACGCAAAGTATTTCGTGGCCCGGAGGCGAACGCTTGAACAGCGAAGGATGGGAGCAGAGCGCAGCGTTTAAAGGAAAAGTCTTCTCCATTTTGAGATTTTGAAACCGGCGACTTAACCCATGTATCCGTTTCCTTGAAAACTCGCAGTCTCATTCTTCAGGTCTGTAGACCAAGCGAAAGGAAAGCCTTGCCGAGTTCTTCCCAGAGCGCCCGTCAGTGCCGCTCAGCTCACGTTTCCGAACTTCACGTCGGCCCGGGTGTCGCACAGACGGAGGCGGGAACTGCCAGAAGCCTGAGCCCGGCCAGGCGACAAGGCTGGTTGACGAGTGGCCGCAGACCCTCAGGATGTTCCAGGCTTCCCCGGATAGCGACTTCAACCAGAGCAACGCTGTAGAGCGCTCCCGCCCCGGTCACTTCTGCTCCATCAAGGCTCATCCGTCTTCTGTCCCTCCTAAAACCGGGTTGTTATTCTTTGCCACGAAGTACACTTCAGTTTCCTCAAAGGTAGGGAGTTAATCGTGATCTCTCCAAAGTGTGATTTTGTCAATTTCTGAATAGCCTAAGCTTGGCTCCGATACTAGTGTCTCAAAAAAGTAAAACGTGAGACAGTTTCTCAAGTTTGAGCAACTAGTTTGGGGAGAGGTTTGCTGTAGGGGGAGCAGCGGGAGGAGAGTGGATTTGTTTGCTTCCCTTTCAGTTTTACTGCATCTTCCCCAATTGCAAAATGTACAGTGCTAAAAATAAATTCTACCTTTTAATTTAGTAATCTCAGGCTCAAAAATTCATCCTAAAAGAGTAATCCAAAAGAAAGAAAAAGTAAAAATACCTAAATTGATAACATTGCCTATTGTAATCCTGAAAAAAGTCATCAACCTCCCGGTCTAGTAATAGCACCCTATACGGTTATGATACATCAGTTTGATCATTAGGAAGCCAATAAAATAATTATCAAAAGTAAACAACTTGCAAAAAAAATTTCATATAAATTTAAATGAAAGAAAGCAGACTCCCTACTGGGTATTATGAATTCCATTATGTGAAAATATATATGCATAAGCAAAGATGGAGGGAAAGTATAAAAAATGTAACTTACTGTTAAAACAGTGGAATGAAGGATAATTTATCAATACTTAAAAATATCTTCAAATTTTTATTCTGCTTTTACAATTTTTTTAAATATCAAATCCTTTAAGTAACTGCTCCAGGGAAACTACTACGATTTTCGATTTTCCTCCACTCAATTCCTAAGGCTCCCAACCGACTCTAGCCTTGTATGGCCATTTGACGTGTGTGGCGTTAACAGAAGTGGATACACGTAGGCTCTGGAGCCAGACAGTCCTGGATTCCAGTCCCTTGAACTGTTCCTTTCAGGTGAACAGTAGTGAAAGAAAACATAAAAAAACTACAAGTTCATTTGATAAAGAATATGCATGTTCATAAACCAATATTCAAAATAGCTGCACACATCTGTTTTCACTTGAATAAAAAAATCACATTGTGACAAATTTTGTAACCTTAACTTAAAATACATGAATATTAACATTTACTAATATAGTTACACATTTTGTTTACATCATCAACGGATGTGATGAAAAACAGCATGTTGTTATTTAAACACAGCAGGTTTTGATCAGCCTTTGAAAACTGATCCAAGAATGTGCGCTGCATTTAGTTAGAAACCATTTATTTCAACCTTTTTTGAACTCCTAGAGGTTTCCTACTCACATAAAATATTCCAAAGCCTCAGTTTAAAATAAAACAAAACAAAAGAACACAGGACCGCTGTATTTAATCTTAGAAGACTACAAAACAGCCTTGTTTAAAAATATGAAAATTCTTACAGTATTTTTTAAGTGTATGCTTTTATTTTTCACATCGAACTTACTTGATTGAACATTAAGCATCTGATATCTCAGGGAAGGCCAGCCCAGTATCCTGGTTTTCAGAGCTGAACAGGTGTTTCTGATGCAATCTATGGACCAGCAGAGACCCATTTGACTAAAGAAATAATTAATCAAGTGTTCTCTAAACATTGCTGCATAATGGAATCAACTGGGGAATCTTAAAAAAAGAAAATACTAGTGCTTGACTCCCAACCGCAGATATTCTGATTTAATTGGCATGGGTTACAATTGGGGAACAAGAGTTTTAACAGCTGTCCAGGTGATTTTAATGTGCAGCAAAATTTGGAGCCACCACAATGATGCAAGACACACAGTGATTTAAATCACAGTTAGCCACAAATGACAGATGCCTATAGAGGAGAACTCACTTTTAAGGAAGTTTCTCAAGTTGGAAATACTTTATAGTTTCTCTCTGTTTCTTAAGATCAAATTTATGCTTTTTCTGAAAGTTATAATGACTCTTTAATTAGTAGTCTTCAGAGGGGATTTATATTGTTAAACACTCAACAATTTTTTTCAACCATTAAGTTTAGGTTACTGTATATAATCACTGCTATACACTTATCTATTACGTGTAACAATACACTGAAATTACCTTCTAGGCATCACAGTATTAAGAACCATCCATAGTTTATTGACTGTTTGAAGCATTCTCCACAGAACCCCTGAATTCAATAGCTGGTTCATATTGGATGTTAATACTTCTGCCTATGGTATAAGTTCACTGGCAGAGAGTAGAGTCAAGCGTTCTAGAATCTGTATCGTTTCCATATGTCTTACTGGGACAGCTGAAAATGCTAAAGGGGAAACTTAGCAGTCATAATCTAAATTCTATACAGCTTACCAAAGAAGAAGTAACATTTCTCTATCAGACTACAGGCCAAACAAATCAAGAAAACAACGTTGCTCTAAACGTAAAACTTTCAATCCTAGCCATAGTTTTGGCCATACTTAAAATAAGGACCTTAAGAAAAATTAATTTAGGTGTAGTTATTTCACAAAGAACAAAACATATCTCATTTAAGAAATCACATTAGTGACCCAAAGACAAGGTTCATTTCTTTGGTGATTCAGAAAGATTTTAAAAATTGATTGAAATATGAAAATATACACAAGTATTGCCTTTGGTAGTCACATTCATTTGAAAGATTGGAATTTGTTGATACCTATAAGGGTGGCCCCCTTTATAGGTTATAAGCACTCAGCAGATTGCTGTTATTCAATAATATCAATCCTGTGCTCTTCAATAGAACAGACACTAACCACATCTGGCTGTTGAGCACTTGAAATGTAGCTAGTCCAAAATGAGACGTGCAGTAAGTATAAAATATACACTGGATTCCTAAGACTTAGTATGGAACAACAGTAAAATATCTCATTAATCGTTGTTTATATCGAGCACCTGATGAAATAATATATTAGATATATTGGGTTAAATGAAATAATTATTAAAATTAATTTTGCCTTTGTTTTTACTTTAATGTGGCTATAGAAAGTTTCAAATTATATGTTAAAATTATATGTGTGTCTTGCGTCTTATTTCTATTTGACAGTGGTGATCTAGAACACTATCCAGTAACCGCAAGTCCGTTGCTCTATTCCGTGGCACTTATTTCTGACTTCTTTCTATCGACCTTTCACACAACCTGTTCAGTGATATAACGTAGGACCTATGAGGTAACAGATACAAGCGTATCAGAAATAAATGGTTAAAACTCCTTAAACTCAAAGAGAATTATTAAAATTATATTCACGAAAACATTATTAATATCCCCAGGGAAATTCTGCATGATTTTAAGATTTCAATGAGCCTAACATCTCTTTGCACTACTAAAGGGGAAAAAGGAGTATCAATCTACTATACCTTCTTGGAGTTGTTTAAGAGAGTGGTTTTTGGCATTATTAGTCAGGAGCATTTCCCTTAACAGGGCGTCAGTCCCTGTGATTTTTTCTTCACAGATCCAATCTTTCACAATGCATAAATGCGAGTAGTTAGTTACAAGGAGACATAGTAAAGCAGAATGCGACCCTTAAAAATTTACAGAAAGTCAACTGGATTCTTCATTCTTAAACACAAAACTCATCTCTCTCCTCTCTCCCCCTCCCTTCTCCCTTTCACTCTCAGCAATCCAAAGGAAGTTGCACTTTTTGTGCATGCATACTACAGTTTGAGAACTTCTGTTAGGTAGTTCAGCCAGGGAATCTGCTTAGATAAAGATCCCCAAGTGATCTGATACAGGGAAGTTGGAAACTACTACTTTTATCAAAAGTTCTCAAGCTTTCTTCCACTCTATCCCAACATAAAAGTCTTTCATCAGGAAAAGTTGTTTGACATAGCCATAGTTCAAGAGTTGAGAGGGGGAGGAAAGAAAAAGAGGAGAAAAGAATGTCCATTTGGGGGAGATCATATATGATTTTAAAAAGGCCTCACTCAGAAATTCTGATGACTAGTGGTGTAGTGATTTGCATGCTCTGCTGCAGTGGCCCCAGGTTTGCAGGTTCGGATCTCGGGCACAGATCCACACACCACTCATCAAGCCATGCTGTGGCAGCATTCCACATACAAAATAGAGGAAGATGGGCACAGATGTTAGCTCAGGGCCAATTTTCCTCAACCAAAAAGAAAGAGAGGAAGGTTGGCAAAGGATGTTAGCTCATGGCCGATCTTCCTCACCCAAAAAATTTAAAAAAAGAAATTCTGATAGGCTTCTATAGGAGAACATGTCCTCTCCTCCAACTCAGTTGACAATCATTGCTATACATGGGTAAAATTCAAGTTGCTCACTTTAAATACCTAAAAGTTCTCAGGCACTTTAGGTATATTTTCTCATTTCACCCTAACATTCCTACAAGGTAAGCAATATTGTCTCCATTCTACTGTAAGGAAACAGGCTGAAAGACATTTATTAATATCCCAAAGTCACACAGCTAAGTATGTCAGCCAGTCGAAGCAGTACTGGTGATACCTACAGGAGGATGCATTTGTCTTCCTTCAAGAAGGGTTAAGGAAGCTCCAAAGGAATGGGAAAGCTTCCTTTTTGTAAATCTAATGCTTGTTTCTAACCTTTTGCTTATACCATGGTTTGACTATTCGTGACTATTATTGTGTAATATCAATAATGAGAAAGTAAATGATGATATTGTAAAAATGCCTATTTAGATATATGAGATACCACTATGCTAAGTGCTTGGCACATAAATACTTAATAAATATTTTTGTTACTATACTACTAGTATCGTTATCAGAGTTGTAAGTGTAGTAGTAATAATATTAGTAGCAACAATGGTACTTTAGATACAATCATCAACTTCTCATGCAACTTAAATCAAATGTTACCAGTGCTTAGTCCCAGTAGGGATGGTATCTGCTTCCTTTCTCATAGAAACTGCTTAAAATTGATGTTTCTGTTTGAAAAGACACTGTAACAATCAAAATTGGTATAATTTTAAAGTTCAAAAGTCTCAATGCACAAGTATGTGTACAGTGAAGACTATCCCAGGGCCGGCACCGCAGCATAGTGGTTAAGTGCGTGCGCTGCGCTGCTGGCGGCCTGGGTTCGGATCCCGGATGTACACTGAGGCACCACTTCTCAGGCCGTGCTGTGGCAGCGTCCCACATAAAGTGGAGGAAGATGGGCATGGATGTTAACTCAGGGCCAGTCTTCCTCAGCAAAAAGAGGAGGATTGGCATGGATGTTAGCTCACAGCTGATCATCCTCACAAAAAAACAAAACAAAACAAAACAAATTTCCAAAAACAGTCATACAAGTGACTGCTTACAATAGTACAAATCAATCTACATTTCATAATCTCTTCAATAAAACAGTTACCAAATGCTGCCAAATACAACATAATTTCTTTGGAATAAGATTATGCAAAGATATGAGTAAATAAATGAAGACACCTGGCTGAAGATGACCAAAGAAGCTTCATGTTCCTCCTTGAAACCAACCATAACACAGAAAGAAAAAGAAAATTCCAACTTCCAGGAAACAAACCAAAAAACCACACTCAAACGTTATTAAAAAGAAGAAAATATTATTAAAAAATTAAATTTCAAAAATATCACTATTTCTATGACAGTTTTACACTAAAACTATTATAGTAATTCTATGCTGTGGAATATTATAGAGCAATTAGAAACAATAAGGTAGATCCACATGTACTGACATGAAAAGATTTCCAAGAAATATATTAAATCTCCAGACCAAAAGGAAAATGACAAGCACCCAGAAATCAACCCTGAAAGCACAGAAGTGTATAACCTTAATGACAGAGAATTCAAAATAGCTATCATAAAAAAGCTCAATGAAATATAAGAAAACAGACAATTCAATGAAATCAGGAATTTTTTCACAAAAGAGATTGAAACAATAAAGAAAAATCCATCAGAAATCTTAGAGCAGTTAGCCTTCGCTAAGTGATTTCAGAGATTTGATCAGTTTTAGAACAAGTAGAAGGGATCTTCCTAATGCACACCCCCTCTTTTCCCAGAGTGTGTGTGGCATGAGGGTGGAGGCTGCACGTGCAAGCCGGTCATGGCAAATATCACTTCAGCACTGGTTTCTGGGCAGAACTGCAAGATTTAGGGTGGAGTTATTTCCTTCTTTCCTCCTTCTGGGGTGCCTCCCTCTCCCCACAGTCCCCCAGGTGGGCTCAAGCACCCAGGATGGCAGCTATGATGATGGGTGACCCGAGTTCACTTTTGGTTGGAGAGGCCTACAAAAGGCCAGCAGCAGCCTTTTGTAGGCCACATTTCACATGTGGTGCCTCAGAGAGTCTTTGGAGCCGCAGCAGCACAGAACATCTGATTTCGCTTGTTTTAGTCTCAGAGAAACTGATACATGTTGTTTTGCATGTAGTAGCATCAAAGGGAATTTGTCCTGCAGTTCTGAGTGTGCCCTGCCCTGCCTGGCTCTCGACTCTTCATTTTTCTTGCCACATCTGCGTCTGTGGGTGCCATCCACCTGTCTTTCTCAGCACCTGAAGCTCAATGAGAAGCGCACACTGGCCTTGCCTCCCTGGAGTCTTCAAGGGCGCCCTGCTCTATGATCACGTACTTTGGGGCATTAGCTCTAAGCAGCCTGTCCATGGTGGCTATCTGGCTGGTGGCTCACCCTGCCTGGATGCCAACCTGGTTTCCACCCTTCTCCTTGAGCGAGTAGTGGACACCCACCCCAGCCTGCAGAGACTCCTGCCTGGGCTCTGCCAGTGAGCCTGGGGACCACCACTGTGAGTTTTGCAGGAGGAAGAGAGGAAGAAGTCCAAGCTCATACCCAACTATGTCTGGCCGTTAGTCCCTTCCAACCTCTTCAGATACTTAACCTGGTCATTTACTGGGAAAGTAACAGGTTTAAAACATGATTCCAGTCCAATGCCCACACCAGGGAGCAGAAGAACAGAGTCTGTCCCCATTAGTCCTGTTACCAGAGAGGCAGGAGCTGGGCAGGGAGCAGGACAGAAGGAAAGACCAGTGCTGCTGCAGCTGCTGTACTTGTCCCTCACCCACGCGTACCAGGTTTCCAAATGAGCCTGTGGGGCCAACACAGGCCACAGAGGAAAGGCTAGAGAGAAGCAAAATCCTTCTTGACTCTTCTTTTGGGTGTCGACTGGGCTCAGTGGAGGTCCAAATGCTTACCCCATTTCTAAGGAAGTGCTTTTGTGTGTCTTCAGACCTCCCCCCAGCTGATGGTCTCTGTCCTCAAGCCCCGGACAGAGGTGATGGTGCTCTGAGCTGACAGCTTGTGACAGCCCTTCAGGCCTGGCCTCTGAGGTCCACTCTCATCATAGGCAGAGTCCCCCTGAAGACAGCTCAGCCTGGGCCTCCTCCCAGCATTCACGCCTGGTGCTTGGGAAGCATGCACAGCCTCACACAGCTCGCTGTGGCCCTGAGGACCTGGGAGTTGGCCAGTCTCTGCCTTTAGAGCCTTGGGACAGGTGTCGGGTACCAGTCTCTGTGAACTTTGAGCCCCAGGGATGCTCCACATGCCTCAGCTCAACCTCACCCAGGGAAGACAGAGGCAGAATGCAGAGACACTGACAACTCACTCAAAAAACAATCTCTCTTTTGGACTTCTGAACCCATAGGCAATGTGGGACCCCACAGCAGAGGAATCTCTCCTGGAAGAAGGAAACACACTACTATGGTCTGGTAGCTTGACAACACAAGAGTTATCTGGAGGGGAGAAAAACGTGGAAAGATCAGATGAGAGTGACTAAAAGCTGGTGTCTAATGCACAGCTCATACACGTTTACAAAATTAACATGTCAGAACAAAAATAAGCCTTTGTTCTTACAGCTCCTCACCTCCTTCTGAGATTTACTTGCTGCTGTGGGATCCAGGTGACCATCCAGAGCCCAAACGCAGCCCTGCAGGCTGTAGACATCAGACTGGAAAACCCTGCACCCTGGCATGGGAGGGCCACCGGGGGAATATTTGAGCCCCTGGAGCCATTTAAAATTTAGGAGAAACCAGCCATGAAGACTTGGACACCATCCTCAAGGGCAGTTCCTTGCCTTGGTCTGTGTGGATGCACGGTGAAGGAGGGTGCTCCTAGGCCCCAGTGGGTGTCAGAGTCCCTGGCCCACACCAGGTGTTGTCCAGCCTGTCCCCAACACCTCCACTCGGCCTGATGGAAGAGGAGACCAGCAACCAGTAGGGTGCTTACCTGCTCCCCAAACCTGCTGGTCCAAGTTGCACTGCAGGGATTCCAAAAGAACAGAGGATGTTTTGGGGGGGAAAATAACATCTTCCATCTGTCATTCATTGCTCCTGACTAGACACATTTCATCTTTACAACTGAGACCAAATGGACGGTGAAGGAGTCCTGAGAGGAGAGGGGATGTTGGAGATGCATGACAGCTATTGCTGGGTTAGCCGGTGTGAGAAACACCAGAGCACACTTCCTGTGACCCCATTCACTCCCATTCAGCTCTGGGCTCTCTGAAGTCCCAGGGAGCAGGGGCCAAGGCTGGGGCCTTAGGAGTCAGACGGGTCCGACCAGCTATGTGACCATGGGCCCAGTGCCTCCTGGATAGGGGGACTCAGGGAGACATAGTATGTGCCGATGCTCACTTATTATTATTCTGATTGCTGTTGTCTTTCCCCACCCCAGACGAGACGCTGGGCTGGATTCAGTGCACCTGCATCTATGGAGTGTCTGCCTGTGGCAGGTGCCAGAGGGGCAATGATGAAAAGGATGCTAAGGAATACTTTAGACCCATCGCAGGCATCACTCAAGAGGCGTGGAAAAGTAGAGGGTGGAGTTCTCAGGAATGGATTGAGTCTTTACAATATTTGTCCCCAAATGTCCTTAAATAAGACAGACTTTTGGTGCTAACGTGCCGCATTATTAAAACAATATGACAAAATAACCCTGTAGGAATTGTGTTCACGGGTTTCCATATCTGAGGGTCTCATCTTTGCAGGGCCTTGATCGAGTGCCAGGCCTGAGAAATACCAGACTTGCTGCCAGTGGCTGAGGACCCAGATGCCAAGATGTGGGGCTCTGAGCCTGCTGGCTGGGCAGGACACACTGCTAGCACGTGCTGTCTATGGGCATCCGATCCTTTCTTGACCTACTTGGTGTCAACGCCCATACTCTCTATTTTTGGGGTGGGACTTTTTCTAGCAGCGACAACTTGGCCCTCAGCTTCAAAAAGTATGAACCAAAGCATATGCTTGCCTTTTGAAATGCTGGGGCCGAGGGCTCTGTGGCCGCCCCATTTGGCCGCACTCTTCATTCCCATACTGGAACATTCACGCTATGTCTGCAAGAACAAGTTACTCCCTACACATGCAATACAGCAAAGCCTTTTTTCCAGGCACACACATGACATCCAGAGAGCTCATCATGGAGACACTGGGACCCCAAGGGGTTTGACCATGTAGAGTTCATCTTTCCTGCAGACACAACATTTCTATTTCTCCCTTTCTACCCTGGCGCCTTTTTTTGGTTTCTTACTCAGTTGGGTCCTTTGGGAAGTGGGTGCTGAGCTGTGTAGGAGAGCGAGAGGGGTGTGGGGGCTGATGCCTGATATGAAGGAGAAGGAAGCCCAAAGAGGCAGGAGACCCTCCCAGGAGCCTCACTGGCCCAGCAGGGAGGTGGGAGCCATGGTTGCCCCTGGAGGAGCCTGCAGATTGGAAAGCCCAGCCCAGCGCCCTCCTCCCCAAATCTCCCCATGTGCTCCATCCTGGGGCACTGCCACTGGTGGCTTTCAGCTAGCTGCTGGTCTTGCAGCTCAGTGGAGAGCTCTCTTGTGAAGAGGCTCTGAGCGGTGCTCTGTGAGGACAACACAGCCCATCTGCCGTGTCGTGTGTGCAGGTAAATGCCCCTGCTCACCTTTGGGGAGCAGATTCTCCGGGTCCAGGAAATGTCCCTCCTGAGGGGACACTCAGAAGAGGGAGGTCAGTGGTCAAACCACAGCCCCGACCTGCTGCAGCTGGTCCTGGGGCCAATCTGACTGTCATTGCCTCCCCTCAGCTGTCCCTTCTCAATGCTACTCACCCTGAGACCCCCTCATCTCAGTCGTTCCCCGGGTGGGTGATGCCAGACTTCCTTCTGCTCACACGCTGGTCAAGAGGGCAGTGCATGTCCACTCATGATCACTATGCCTAGGAGCAACTGGTCTGCACATAAGAGCTGCCTGCCCACTGAAGTCTAGTTACGAAAGTGTTGGGAAGAACCATCTGGAGCAGGAGTCACGCTGGTCTCCTCCCAGAGGAACTCAGTTTGAGTCTGCCCAGCACTTCAAAGGCCCTGCCATCCAACTCAGCAGAAGGAAATGACCCACAGCCAAGAAGCTGGCCCTGTGGGGGCTCACTGACCTCAACCGTAACCTTGCTGGGGTCAGCCTTGAGAGGTCCCAGCCATAGGTGGGGGTTGCAAAGGCCACTAGGCCAGCTAAGGTGACTGATCACTGCACTTTTGCTCCACATCAAGTTCAGAAACTCCACTCAACTCCTCCACTGCCCCTTCTGAGAGGCACAGCCCCCGGCCACACCTCCTCCATCCACTGTCTTAATCCAGAATACTTTCATCATCCTATAAAGCTTCCTCATGCCTATTAGCGGTCACTTCTCACTCCTCCCTCCCTTCCCCACCCCCTGACAAACACTAATCTACTCCCTATCTCTATGGATTTGCTGACTTGGGACATTTCTTATAAACGGAATCCTACAATATGAAAATACCTAGCATGATGTTGTCAAGGTTCATCCATGTTATAAGTGTGTGTCAGAACTTCATTCCTCTTTATAGCTAAATGATATTCCATTGCATGGAGAGACCACCTTTGGTTATCCATTCTTCCGTTGGTGGACAGTTGGGTTGTTCCCACCCTTTGGCTATTGTGAATAATGCTGCAATGAACATGCTCATTCATGGACTTGTCTGAGTCCCTGTCGCAATTCTTTGGATCACTCAAGTTTTGTAGGCTCTCAATGCACCTTCCAGGAGTTTTCTATTTCCCTTCACAAGCTGTACGTTTCATTGTCCTACTGTCTGGCAGACCCAGTCCAAGGACACTGGAAAGCTAGTTTTGCCATCGATCTCAAAGTGCAAGGGTCACAGGGGTGAATTTTTTCTTTATGAGCATCTGGACCAATGAGGGTAATTGACTACAAATACCAGAGGAAACTCTAGCTAATTTAAGCAGAAATATACTACAAGGAGATGATCCTGTAGTTCACAGAATTCACAAATGTCTGGACAATCGGCCTGGAGAATGTGCAGGAAGCAGGGGGCCATGGGACACCCCAGCCCCACCCTAGGAAGAGCCCAGTCAGTAGGCGACCCTAGGCCTTCAGACATGGGGCTGAGGCCACAGGTATCACTCATTGGGATCTGCGCTGTGTTAACACAGCTCCCTGACAACACCTTGATTTCAGACACCTGGTCTCAGAACCGTGAGAGAATGTTTCTGTTACTTTAAACCACCAACATTGTGGTGATTTGTTACAAGAGTCCTAAGAAACTTACACACACACACACACACTCACACAGGCCAATCTCATGCCCAGGGGTAGTGCTCTCCACCTCAGGCTGAATCACAACCCATTGAAACGCCCACTTGAAGACTGGAGAACAACTTCTGCCTGTGGTCCTGCAGGGGCTGGGCCAGGTATCTTCACATAGACACACCTCCTGTACCTTTTCTGTGCAGACCACCCCTGCCTCCTTGTCTACTGGACAACAGGACACCTTCTTGACTCAGCTGAAGTGGTGCTGCTCAAATCACCAATTTCAACAGACCAGTGTTGTTTTTCTAATTCATGCAGGTTCCCTCTGGAGGCTCTGGGGAGGATCCATTTTCTCACGTTTTCCAACCTCTAGAGGTCACTGCATCCCTTAGCTCCTGGGTTCTTCCTTCAACTTCAAGGCCGGCAGTGTCCAGCAGAGTCCTCCTCACATCACATCACTCTGACTCTGCCTCCGTCCTCACGTCTTCTCTCCTCTGACCTTCCTGCCTCCCTCTTCCACTTGTAAGAAATATGATTACTCCGGGCCCACCTGGACAATCGAGGATGTCTCCCATCTCAAGGTGAGCTGACCAGCCCCTTAATCCATGAGCACTTTCATGTCTCTTTGCCTTGAAACCTAACATATTCAGAGGTTCTGGCCCTTGACTGGATGGGAAGGGCATTGCATGTAGTGTTGTTAGAGAATCAGTGAGGATCCGTCTCTCTGACATGAACAATTCCAAGGGCCTCTGGGTGGGGCAGTGAACACAGAATGCAAATATACCTTCCTGCCTACAGCAGCCATTGATGGAGTCATTGGTGTGTGAGGAGCCATGAAAGGGGAACACAACAGGGTGGCTGACCCTCCTCAGAAGCAGCTGGAAGAAGTCTCAAAAAAGAGAGCCCTGAGCTTTGTGGTTCCCATATGCGTGATGCACCCCAGCAGGGGTGCAGCATGGTTGGGGCTAGAGGGTTCACAGAAGGTTATGGGGCCTGGTAAAGTTGGATTCACCCACCCCTTGGAGCAAGAACTTGGTAGCAGTGGGAATGTTCTGGAGCCTTCCCCCTGCCATGCACTGGCACACACACATACACATGCACTCACACACAGACACATATGCAGCACAATATGCACACACAGAGACACATACACAACTCTGCATATGCACACACTCAAAAAACACACATGCACACATGCGTCTACGCACATACACATGGATATGTGTGGGCACAAAAGACATATATGCACGTGTACACATGCTGCATACAAATAGAAAGAAACATATGCACAGAGAGACATGTGTACACAGGCATACCCACATGCACACAAACACACAAATGCACCCACACATGCACAGGAGCAAGATGATGCAATTTGCATTTGGTAGAAAGTTCTGGGAGCAGAATGGAGTAGGAACGAGGGGCAGGGAAAGCAGAGACCACTCAGGGTGTGTCAGTCAGTGCAGTCACCCCAGTACTCACAAGTCTGGAACGGGGGAAGAGCAGCAGTAATAGAGGGAGGAGGTGGATTAGGGGCGTGTGTGGGGCCAGCAGACCTGGTGGTATGGGTAGCAGACATGAAGGTCAATGTGGTCTCCCAGGGTCACTGGGGGCACTGATGGGAGTACAGAACACAGGAGCCAGGGTACATTTGAGGGAAAGGAGATCAATTCAGCCTGCAAGGGGTGAGGGGGCTGCAATGGGAGCCATGGGCATCCTGGTGGGGGCATTTAGAGCAGGCTGGACACTTTGCTTGTAGTTCAAGAGGTCTGGTAGGAAAGGGCGGGGTGGCGACATCAGCTCCAAGGCTGGAGCTGGAGCCTGGACTAGGACCAGCTCTCTCAGGGGAGCTTGGAGTGACCAGGGCTGGTCCAGGATCCCTGGGGCTAGGGCAGCAAAGACCATGGGAGTAGGGGGTACATACGAGGAAGCCATTGCTTTATCTTGCTAGCTCTTAATGCAGAGGTGTACTGCTTCCCATTCTGATAACATTCTCCCTTCCAGATAAGCTTTCTCAGAAGAAATCAAACCCAAGAGTAATGATGGCTAATTATGCAAAATTAAGAACATAAATTCACAGGATCCCCCCCAAAAATGATTTAATCACCACCTACAAGTCAAAATGAGGGGCCTTTATGAAGATGAGGGAGGAGCAGGATCCTGTCTCCAGGTCAGCCCAGGGCCAGACAGGTGAGCAGGGAGGAGGTGTAGGGTCCCCCACCCAGCCCTGCAGCTGTCCCTTGTGACTGCTGGACTGAGTCTGCTCTTCGTGCTGTGAGCTGAGGGACCCAGTTTATTCCTACCCACACTGTGGAGGTCATTTGAGAGTCTCTGGGAGGGCTGGGCAGTGGGCACGTGTGTGTCCCAGGTCAGCCACCTGCACTGGGTTAGGGTCTCAGTCCTGTTGTTCAGAACCCCAGGTGGACTTGGGCCAGAATTTGCTCTCTTGTGTCTTTGATGGTGTCTCCCAGGCAGAGCGGGACATCTTCTTGCCCAGCAGGGGAAAGGGGAACTCAGTGAGGCCTTGGACAGATTTCCATCCACAATGGGTCCCTGCTAACCCCTTACTCCTGGTGAAGTTATAGGCAAGTCAGGTAGCTTTTCCAAGACATAGTTTCCTCAGAGGCTAAAGTCATGATTTGGAAGAAACTTTACATATTATAAGCCCATCTATAAATGTGAGGACTGTTGTCCCTATTATGTGTTTATATTTTGCAAGACTACTGCGCTGGGGTTGCCATTAAAAATCAAACACATTGTTACAAAACGTGTTGTCAACTTCAAAAATCCATGGTGCTGTTGGAACAATATTTGAGGTCTGCAAATATCTAAGTGCCACCCAGTCCCTAGTCACTACCCTCCCACAGGGACCGTCACAGCCTCACCTCTTTGTGAGCCCTCTGTGCCTCTTGTTGGTACTTATGTGACCTGGACATCCCTGACACTCAGGCCTGGGCTCCAGGCATCCCCAACTGTACAGTACAAGGTTCCTGCCCCCTGTCTGCCCATTTGCCTCCCTATGCCCACTGTCCCTCTCTCGGAGCTGGTCAACATGCCGGCCTCAGTCTTGTCCACCCGGGCCTGAGGACCCAAGTTCCCCTCTCTTTGCCTTTTCCTTCTTAAATGCCCATGTCTAGGTCCTCCCTCTCCCCTACCCCTGAAAAGACTGGTCTCATTCAGTTCTGAGAGTTGTCCTTAGCCTCTCAAGGAAAGTGATTCCCAGCAGACCCAGGAGTGAGGTGGGAGCTGGTGCTGGGAAACCAGATCCTGGTGGTTGGTCACACCCAAAACCTGGGGAATATCATGCAATGTGTGCTCATCATCAGAATGAAACTGTACTTGATTTCAGGGGAAACGGTTTGGCAATAGTAATGGTTAGAGGACCTGAGGCCTTCAACGGTGTCAGGACAAAGGAAGGTCTGGACACATAATCATTATAATTTTCATCCCATGTTCCTCAATTAAATGAATGGTCGGATGGATGCTGGATGGATGGATGATGAATGGTTGGATGAAAGGGTAGTTGATGCAAGGATAGTGAGTGGATGGGTGAATGGATGGATGGAGGGGTGGGTGGATGTGTGGTTTACCGTTGGATGGATGAATGAGGGATAGATGAATGGATGAATGAATGGTGGATGGATGGATCATGGGTGGATGCATGATGGATGGATGGATAGATGGATCGATGGATACCTATGAGGCCAGGATTACTAAAGCACACATGGACACTTCTAAGGTAATGGGGTCTAGATCCACTTGACCATCACTGTGAGCTCCATGCACATTTGCTCCATCCTCTCCTCTTGCTTGCTCACACCTTCCTTGATCTGGATTGGGGGCATGTTCAGTTCTGAGAGGGATCCAATTTCTTTTGGAGTTCTCCTCTCAAAGGGCCCATTAACTGCCCCTCCTCTTCAGGATCTTAGGGCCATGGCAGCTCCTATGGAAATCTTACAGGACGTTTCCTATTAGTGTCAGCTTCCTATGCTGATCAGATGGGAGGGTGAACCCAAGTGTGGGGACACATGGCTGTTTGTCTCCCACAGCTCCCTCAACCATTTGATCTCTCTTTCTCTATTTCATCCAACTTCACAGTCCATATTCCTTGAGCTATGCACATCTGCTCCGATATTAGTCATTTTAGAGACATCTGGGCTCAGTTCTATCAGCTTTTTGCATTTTTCTCCCTAAAGCTCTTATTACAGACATCCTTTTATTCCAGCTTTGAGGAAAATGGTATAGAAAGCCCTGGGCTAGAGCAGTAACCTCGAGGAAAAGTGGTATCAGCCCTGCTGCCCTTCAGCTTCACAATGAACTTCAAGGTCATTTGGTTTTCAAGATGCTCATCATGTGGGTGTACTTCCCTCCTCTCCTACTTCCAAGCTCCCCAATCCTGAGCCTGGGGTCCTGGAAACAGACCTCACCCCCCACCTGTGCTCTGGAGCCAGGCCGCAGCCTGCCAAGTTGATCCAACATCCTCTACATTATTAATGTGCTGGTTTTTCTAGCAGACTCAACACAATAAAGATGGTGGTGATGGTAACGAACGTAACCGTGAGTCACCATTGTGTACTGAGAACTAATTCTGGGGTGGTTCTCTGAAAAATGCTTTACCCACCTTACCTCATTCACATCTTGCAAAAGCCCTGTGCTGCGGGTGCTTGAGGAAGGGGAGTCTTTGTACTTCTCATGTGAGCTAGAAATTCGATAGATTGATAGGTATTGGTGATCTCTGAGCCTGGAATATAAGCTTCGGACTGGCTTCTGTTGAGACAAGGAACAGAGGTCTCTTGTCTACAGGACAGGTGGGCAAATGGGCAAGGGGAAGACAGTACCACTGTCATCCTGCTATAGCCGGTGCGGCCCAGGTAGGCTCACCTGTCGGCTCAGCACTGTAAGTGGGATGGGCGGGGGCGATGGGCGGGATATTCCCCACAGTAGGCTGACAGCCTCTTCAGGATCCTGTTGGGCGCTGTCAGCAAGATGAGCTTTATAAGTCCTTAGAATAGGCTTGAGGGGGCAATTCTGAAATCTGTTAATGAGAGGCCAAAATTCCCATCCTTCAGGGACAAGAGGAATTAGTCAGGAGGTTGAATGTTCCGTAGATCATTCTCTCCGCCCACCACACTTGCTGGGTGTTGTTTTATAACATCCTGGTCTCTGGAGACACAAAGAGAAATCAGATGGAGTCTTCAGCCCAACCTTCACCGTCTCCTTGAGCAGCAGGTGGACAAGCTTGTCCCAAGAGGAATGACAGTCCTGCCACCTGCAGCCCGCAGCCTCATCATGCTTGAGATGCGAGGACTTCACCAAGGAGTGTGTTCCTGGCTGAGATTGGGGGAGGAGGAGTTTGCAAGATTCATTGGACAATCTCCTGACCGTTCATTCTATGTGGCCACATTGGTACTTCCTGGGGACATTGGTGGGGGAGGTCATGGGGGTCCGTGAGCTCAGAAGATCATGGTAGTGGAGGCTGATGAGAGGTGATGGAAGGGGCTACAGGATTGACCCTATCCTTTAATTTTGTTTGAGTAAAGATGGTTCAGAACCCCAGGCCAGGCAGGGGCTGGGCCGAATGGATAGGCTAGTGGCGCTTCCCTGGGTTGGGGGAGGCGGGATGGGCGTTGAGTGAAGAATGAGGAGGGTGCCTTTTGGTTTCAACAGTCGGGGCTCACCCCCTGGAGACCTTGGGATGCTTCCATCACCAGAACAGGGCTCCAAGGTGGCTTCTGTTGTCCAGGAAGCCCAGTGGATTGAAAGTACTTAAAGTGCCCTTTGTGGAATCATCACCTCGAAATTCAAAACCTGTAAGTGGCCACTGGCTCAGCTGCATGGAGGGCCTGGGCTTCCAGGGGGCAGCATTTCTGCAGGAATGTGCCAGGTGACCACCTAGACTGTGAATTTGGATGAGGACTCATGTGATAGAGCCCCCCTCGCCTGTCCCTTGAAAACCTCAGATCATCACCTCGGGAGACAGTTTTCCCTCTACTGCTCAGAGCCATCAGTTATTCCGGCTGGTCCCCACACGCAGCTCGTGTTCTTTCCACACCATATCCACGAACTGACTTTCTCCAGTTTCCCAGAGCCCAGACACACTCTGCTGGGCACCCCTCCACCTGTGAGCCTTTCTCACTGAAACTGGCCCCATCCCCAGGGACAGGACACCTGTGCTTCCTCTACCTCACAGAGTCATCACCCTCAGGGGACATGACACCATGCTGATACAGTTCCATCATCTTCTCTTATTCCATCCAGAGACCCAGTAAAGAAGTTTGGGGTTCAGGTCAGCTGCTCCTAAGCTCCCTGCAACATATGGGAATACTTGTCCAAACAAGCCTCAGGAAGCCTTGGCTGATGACAGTGATCTGAGGCCAGCAGAGAGACCTGGGGTGGACAGCATCCCTGCCAGCCACCGGACACGTCTACTCTGTACTGCTGGGGATCTGAGCTTGCATCACTCCTGACCTCGCAGCTCCCTGCACTGGGGCCTCCCCCACTCTGTTCTCCCGCCTTCAGGCATTAAGACCCTCCCCAACTGCATGAACCCCAACAAGTCCAAATGGCCCTAACCCATGTTGCTTCCAGGGTGGAGACCCATCATCAACACCTAGTTCATCCTGGAGAGGGACCATGGCATTGCTTACTTCCAAGACAAGATGAATAACCAGGACATGCAGATGATGAAGCTCTTCAGTGGGGGTCTCCACAGGGCAGGAGGGGCCTTAAAAGCAGTGGTGTGGCCACACAGAGTGGGATACCTACCTGGGCCAGCACATCTAGCAGCTGCACTGAGCCTATGGGCCAAACTGCACCCTGTGCACTGATGGGGGAGTGTGTGTCTGTGTGTTCACCTGTGTGTGCACTTCAAGGTGTGGGTGTAAGGCCGCACTGTCTGTCTCTCCACCACCACTGTGAATCGACCCCTTTTGTCACCCTGCATCCACCCAGATGATCTTTCTGACATCCTGGACCCTCAGGCCCTGTCCTCCGCCCACCTTCACTCAACTCCCACCACCCACTGCCTTGGCATCACTCTGAGCATTTAACCATCTCCACCATGACCGACACCCCCATTTATGGCCAGCCCATTCTAGCTAGTACCCACCAGTGTCTCTCCAGCCCACCCACTGGAGGTTCCCTCCCCTGATGAGTCCTCAGCCCACTGGGTCTCCGTCTGCCAACCTTGTTCCACGTTCGCTTTCCTTCCCCTACGTCACGTCCTTCCTTCCTCTGCACACACTGAGCTCCAGGACAGCCCCACGCTCCTGTCCTGCAGCTCTGTCCTGTTCCTTCCATGGTCCTGGCCAGGTGAAATCCACCCTGGGACCCAGCTCTGCACCTTCTCTGCACCTGCCCCAGCTGTGAGAGGGGCAGAGGCTGGTGCAGAGCCAGGGCTGGTCCCACCGTCACATCATGACGGCAGACCACAAGGTCCCACGGTGCTGCCCACACCCCTCCCAGTGTCCCTGGGTCACCTCACTCCTCCCCGCTCTAGGTGCATTTCACATGTCCCTTCTCTCCTCACCATCCACCCCTGCTTCCCTGTGCAGGACAAACCTTTACCGCTAAGAAGGCTCAGTGCATGGATTGTGGACACTGCAGTGTGCACGGTTCGGTGGAGCAGGTTGTGGGCATGGTGTGCACACATGTTGCCAGCTGGGAGAGGGCTGAGGTGCAGCTTCTGAGACTCAGACTCCCCCAGGGAGAGGCCAGGCCCAGGCGGCAGGGAGGGGAAGACACCCTGGAAGGGACAAGGGCCACACCAAGAGACTGTCCCCTCTCCAAGATGAACATCTCAGAGGGCTTCAGGTTCTAATGGGCCAAGCTGGGAAGATGGGACTCCACTCAGGAGTGGAGGCTGGGGGCTGATTCAGGTGAGGGGGAAGAGAGTGTAAGGTCACTGGCTCCTGGAGGCCGGGCACTGACAGCCTGAACCCCCTCCTCTTGGTGTGGACCCCCTGCAAGACGTCAAATGCAGGGATGTCCCTCATGGAGGGGCTGTAGCAGGGTGGACAGAGCAACCCCTGAGCCCAGGGAGTTCCACACCATCCCATCCACAGAGGGCAAGTCTCTGCTCTCCCGGGCCAAGGGACCCCCTTTCATGTGGTGTCTTCAGATAAGGGGACCACCCCTGGGCCCTCAGCCACCCAGGTGGCTCCTTGTTTCAGGTGGCTCCTGTCCCCAATAGAAAAAAGTACAATGAAGAGTATAGACAAGACCCATAATCCCACCACTATATCCACCTCCCCTAACTCCCAGGTCTGTTTCCTTGGGTTTGAGTGTGGATCAAACTGGGAAATTTGATTTTGGCTTTTCATGGCATTTCCATCACCCTTCCGACTCTCCAATGTCCACGCTGGAAGGACTAACCAGCTAGAGATCACCCGATTAGTTAACCTCCTGTATTTATAGAGGGGCAGGAACCGAGATGGGGAAGGAAGGAGGAGCCCCAGGCCTTTGGCCCTTCCTCCTGCACCTCAGCATCAGCTCTGCTCTGTCCCCTCACCCTCACCTGGAGCATGTGTCTTGACTGGATCCCCATCCTGCACCACCCTCCACCACAGGCCATCGTTCACCAGCTCCCCAGTCCAAAGAGTTAAGGGTGGCAAGAACAACTACAAGAGCCATTAGTTATGGAGTTCTTGCCCTGTGCCAGCAAGGAGTTAATTATCTCACCGAGTAAGAGAGAGGTTCCAAAAGTCACCCATTTTACAAATGAAGAAACTGAAGCCCAGAGAGTTAATCTCATGGCCAGGGTCTCTGAGGTAGGAAGAGGTTACATCCAGGATATGAATGTAGACCCATAAGTCTGGAGTCTCGCACTAACACGTGTGCTTTGGGACTAATCAGTAAAAAAGTTTATAATCATGAGACTGGATTTGCAAGTTGGAGCATAGCATACATACCAGCAAGTACAGAAATCATACTTGCATTGATCCGTGAATTATCCAAAGGGAACAAAACCGCTAACCAGTACCCACAAAAAATAGAACATGACTAGCCCTCCAACAGCCCTCTTATGCGCCCCTCCCAGGTCACTTCCCTCTCTCTCCCAAGGGGAACCAATATTCTAACTTCTGAATTTGTTTTTCTTGTCTTTGAACTTTATTTAAATGGAGTCATACAGAGTGTCTTCTTTGGTGTCTGGCTTCTTTCATTTTGCTTGTAAGATTCATCAATATTCTTGAATGTGGCTGTAGTTAATTTTTATTTCTGTATAGTATTCCACTATAAAACATATAACCCATTTTATTTATCCATTCCACTGCTGATGCAGAATGGGTTGTCTACAATTTGATGATATGCCAAAAAATGCTGCTCTGGACATCTTGTACATCTTTTGGTGAACATATGAACATATCTGTGTTGGGTATATACCTAAGCGTGGAATTGTTGGGTCATGGAGTATGTGTACGTCCACCTTTAGGAGATACTATCAAAGAGTATCAAAGCGGATTAAACAGTTTGCACTCCCAGCTGTGTATAAAAGTTCCAGTTTCTCCGCATCTCCACCAACCCTTGGTGCCGTCAGAGGTTTGATTTTAACCGTGGTGGTGTATGTGTAGTGGTAGCTCATTGTGGTTTTAATTTGCATTTTCCTCCTGAGTAATTACGTGGAGCCCTTTTCCATTTCATTGTTCCCATTTGGTTATCTTTTTTTTGAAGTGCCTAGTGAAATCTCCCCTTTTATTCTCGTGGATTGTCTGTAATATTTTTATAAATTTATGCCAGTTAGTCAAATATCCTATATGAGAGTCTTGTGTCAGATAAATACATGGCAAGTGTTTATCCCCTTTGTGCCTGCCCTTTTTCCTCTCTTAAAAGTTTCTTTTCACTGACAGTTCTCATTTTCAATAATTTCCTGTTTATCTTTTTGTTCCTTATGTTTACTGTTCTTTGTGTTCTGCGAAATCTTTGGCTGCCCCAAGATCTTGAAACTGTTTTTCTAAGGTACTTACTAGAGAAGTTGTTGTAGAAACCCCCGTTTAGATTTAAAATCCACCTGGAATTGATTTTTGTTGGTACAGCCGGTATGGAAAACAGTGTTTTCTCAAAGATTAAAGATCAGAGTTTTCTCAAAAGATTACAAATGGAACTCTCATATGATGCAGCAATCCCACTACGGGGTATAGTTCCAAAGGAAATGAAATCAGTATCTTCAAGTGATATCTGCCCTCCCATATTCACTGCAGCACTTGTCACAATGTTACCGAACCAAAATGAGTTCCCTATTTGGTGAGTTGAAATCAAAGCCTTTACTAGAAGTTGTTCTCACACAAAGTACAATTCATTTGCCGCAAATAAGGGGACCATAGGGAATCACTTCCAAAGCTGTGGCCCTCTCAGCAAGGGAAAACAAGTGCCTTTTATTTTTGGTAGGGAATAAATATTCAAAAGGAAAGTTTCGTCCTCACGTATAGAGGTGGGTATAAGCCAGCCCAGGCGTAGTTTGAAAACGTGCTTTCCCCTACCTTTCATGTTATGCTAATAAGGCTTAAGCTCCTCCTGGGGTGGAGATCTTAACATTAAAATGAAGCAAAAGTAACTTTGGAGACTTCTTGGCCCATCTGTGCAGGCGTTGCTTTTGCAATGCAGTTTGGACTGGTTCAGGGTGGTTGGTGATTGCGTCTCTTAACGTAACAGAGAAACAACTTTGAGAAAGAGTTAAGGGCCCGGCCTGGTGGCGTAGTGGTTGGGTTTGGGCGCACCGCTTCAACAGCCTGTGGTTCGCAGGTTCGGATCCCTGGTGCCGACCTATGCACCGCTCATCAAGCCATGCCATGACAGGCGTCCCGCATATCAAATGGAGGAAGATGGGCACAGATGTTAGCTCAAGGCAAATCTTCCTCAGCATAGAGAGGAAGATTGGCAACAGATGCTAGGTCAGGGCTAAATTTCCTCACCAAAACAACAAAAAAGAAACAGTTAAGTGCTTTCGAAATTGCCTTTGAATTACTCGGGGCAGTTAGTTGGTGACAACAATAGCCAAGATATGGACACAACTTAAGTGTCTGTTGATGGATGATTGGATTAAGAAACATTACATGTATCTACAATTAAATATTATCCAGCTTTCAATATGAGAGAAATCCTGCCTTTTCTGACAACACAGTTGAACCTGGAGGACATTATGCTAAGCATAATAAGCCAGACACTGAAAGACAATCACTGCATGATCTCATTTACAAGTGGAATCTAAAAACGTCAAACTCGTGGAAACAGAGAGTGGAATGTGCCTACAAGGGATGGAGGTTGGTGGGTGCGAGGGGAATGAGAGATGTTGGTCAAAGGGTACAAACTTTCAGTTATAACATGAGGATGTTTTCAAGATCTAATATAGAACGAGGTGACCAGAGTTAATAATAATGCATTGTATACACAAGAGAATTGATCTTAAGAGTTCTTAGCATTAAAAGAAGGGGGAGTTATTACAGGAGGTGACGGAACTCTTCATTAGCTTGATTGTGGTATTCATTTCACAATGTGCACATACATGAAATCATCACATTGTACACCTTCAATATATACAACTTTTCTTTGTTAATCGTACCTCAATACAGCTGGAAAAATATTTGTGCTGACTTCAGAAAATGCTTACAAATTAATGTGAATGAGGAAAACAAGAAGTGAAAGCACAAATGCAGCAGGGCCTGGGAGAAAATTTGCCAAATGTTACCCGTGGGTGATACTGGCCTAGAGCAAGTTGACTCGAGGGAAGCCGTGTTGTAACTTAGAGTAACGTCTGACTAGCTCACTCAAGCTCTGTGTGTTTTACCTTGCACTTAGCCTAGCAGATAAACAGCTCTCGGAAATAATCCTGGCTGACACACGTACATCCCAAGAGTGATCGATGATTACTTTATTCTTTTGAGTTTCTTAGGAACATGACGACCTCCTCAGGAAGATCGTCTATGCCGGCATCCATCATCGATGACAACTGAAAGACCTGGTGTGATGTCTCCAGTCTCCGATGCCAGATGGTCAATGTTCCTGAGCCCCCTTCACAGCCCACTAGTCCCTACAGAACTGCCTCAGATTATGTGCTTGTTTAAGATGGTCTCTGGGACATGAGTCCATCATCTTCCGATTTTGCTAGCTAATCGAGTAAATCCCTTTCCTCACCACCGACTCATCTTGTGATTGATTGGCTTCAAGGTTGCAGCAAGCAGAAGGAGCCTTTGCTCGGTTACACGGGCAGGGATTAGCAGCGATTATTAATTTCTTCTTTACACCTTTCTCAATTTCTCACATTTTTTAAAAGCACATTCACTTCACCAGGAGAAAACCAGCAGCAATTGTGAGTCACAACAAAAGGTGGAGAGATGAGATTGTGCACCCCTATCCCTCCTGGCCCCAGGAGGGCTGGAGGGAGAACAGTGGGCAGTGCAGGCAGCCCTGACCCTGCTTGGCCCAGGTTCTCCTTCCCCAGAGCCTTTCAGGTGTCCACCAGGCCCCACCAGTGTGGCTGCAGAGCTCCTGCTGCAGGTGGCCCCCATCAGGGTGAAGCCCAGCTGAGTGGTGGCCTCTGACTGACCAGCAGGACCTAGTTTGTGATCTTGGTCACAGGTGGGCAGGACCGAGGAGGGTTGGTAGCTCAGTTGGAGAGTGGTGGTGGGAGGCTGGACAGGGGCTGGGGCAAAGAAGAGCAGGGGCCTGGGAGGGAGTCCCAGCAAATGAACCAAGGGTTGACAAGGGGCAGGGCTATGTCTGAGAGATGCTAAGGAGCACAGTGGGGTCAGTGGGGCTCAAGGAAGCTTCCCAGGGCTGCCCTTGACAAGAGTCTCCCTCAAGGTCACACAAGGCCCCTGACCCTGTGGCCTTCAACCCAGCTCCAAGGCCAAGGGGATCCTTCCTTACAGAAGGTGAAAGGACCAGAACACTCTGGGGCTCTAAGTGTTTCAAAGTCTTTGTTAATATGCTCCAAGTGCAGAGTGCCCATGCCTTCAGGGACCAGCCACCTGTGCTGATTAGGAGCACCTTCTTTATCCCCAGTGACTAAGCGAGGTCAGAGCTAGAATGTCCTTCCCCAGTTTTCCCAGGGGTTCTTACCTGGGCACCCTGGGTGTGGGTTGGGGGTGGCGACAATTCTTCAGTCTGTGGCATGTTCTGCCTCCTTAAATGACAGTGGTCTCCCCCGTTCGCTGGCACAGCCCAAAGAGCCTCCACACATTTCCCAAAACCCGGGAGACACGGTGCCGCCCAGGGCAGTGTGAGAACCCGGCCAAGCTCAGCAGGTAGAAACTCCAGGAACACTTTTCCTGACCGTCAGTTCCACACCAGGTGTACTTGCTAGCTGAAGGAGGGCATTGGTGACACTTTTTGCACCTCCAATTCCCCATATGACATGGGGACAATGCTGCTCCCAGGGTGGGGATTCTGTGCCGTTGAATGAGATCAGTGCATGTGGAGCAGGCAGTGCAGCGGTAGTTGTCAAGGTGAGTAGAATCAACGCAGGGAGGGCAGATATGGAGACACGACTGCACCTGCTCCTCCAACACTCTTAAGGATAAAATGTGGTAAAATTCATGCCTTCCCACTCATCTAAAATACCAGCGCCCACCTTGAGCCCCTATCCTGTCCTCCCCACAGCCCTGTGAACTCTACTCTGGGCCATTCATGGGACCAGGGAGTTCTGGGACTCAGGGCCAAGGTTTTCCCGGAGATTTCTCATCTGGGTGGTGGTTAGGGAGGTCCCCAGTCCCTTCTGCTCTGTGCTTGGTGCAGGACACCTGGGGCAGCCCTGAGCTGGACCATCAGTGATCTGAGGCTGTTCTCCTTCACTCTGCTGGGCTGACAAGGGGACTTGCATCTGGCAAGCTCAGCCATCTGCGCAGGGGTGGAAATCCCAACTCAGCAAAATGCCAGGGCTGCCAGTGCCATTCTCTGCTTCATGCCTCAGCTCTCCTGGGCACCGCCATCTTGCATGACCTTTGCCCTCACTCCCAAGTGGAAGAGCCCATGGCCACGTTTCCTACTGGCTGAAGGCAAAGGCAGTGAGGGCAGCCAATGGCTCAGGGAGGCCTGAGGAGTGTGTCCTGTTGGTGTTGAGCATCTCTGGGCCCTGGCTGGACAGACACGTGCACGGGACGACAATGGTGTTCCTGGGCCAGGCTGCCGAGAGGCGGGGTGGGTCAGTGACTGGAGCCCCCACCTGGGCTCCCGGGTGTGTCTTTGCCTCTGTGCTTCTCCCTGGTGAGGAAAGCTCAGACCCTCTGCAAAACACTCACGCCTCGCCCATCCCTACACCATCCCTGTACATTCCAGAGTGGTGAGAGCTCAAGGAGGAGAGAGTGAGGGATGAGGGAGCCCTGACCACCCCTTGTCCCTCACCCCCAATTAGAAAAATGTGCTCTGGCTCAACCGTCAGCATGGCCTCCCCTGGTTCCCAAGAAACCCCTTTCTCCCTCAGCCCCCAAAGCTAATCCATTAGAGACGTGCAGTGCCACCTCTGCACCTCCTTACTCCACGGGGGTCTCCAAAGCCGCCAAGCAGGTGTTGCCCATGCCACTGCCCTCAGCCCAGGGCACACATCTGAGCTGGAGAGGCATGTAGAACTCTCCTCCCCAAGATTCAGGGGGTCCAGAGCCCCTCAAGAACCAGCATTCTCCCCCTCCCACCAACTCCAGGGCACAGGCCCCTTGAGGAGAAGGAGGGAGCCTGGTGACCCAGAGCTGCCCACTGTGGTCTCCCACACCAGGCAACACTGCCTCGGGGACCAGTGTAGTGTCCAGAAGAAGACGACTGGTCTTGTGGGGCTTGTCCCCTCTGAGAGGACAGAGGAGGCCATGGAGGTCAGGAGAGAAGGCTCTGGGGAGATAGGAAGGGCCAGGCTCCCACCCCAAGCCAGGGCACCATTTGCCTGATAATCAAAGATGAACCGGCTCACCCACCTGGCAGCATTTCCCTGGAAGAACTTTAGGAGTCCCACGACCACCCTGGGCCGCCTATCTGAGCCTCTGGATCTGGAGGTGGGGACAACTAGGGCCCTTGCCAGCCCCAGCAAAGAGAGGAGCCTTGCGGAGAACCCACATGAGAGCAGAGCACTACAGCCCTGTGACTGAGGAATTTCTGATGCCACTCTCTGAGTGGACACTGGGCAGGGGTAGGAAGAAAATACCCCCAATATATCTGTGCCTACTCTATGCCAGGGCAGGGAGCAGCCAGTCACTGCTGTCACCTACATGGAGAAATGAAGTAGGTGTGGCTTCGTGAGTGGAACCTGGGGGAGGATGATGGAGTCTCCCAGCAATGGAAAGACATGAGCTTTGGCCTTTCAGGTTCCTGGATACTGTGCTGAGGGAGGGGCAGCAGCCCTCCATTCACAGAGGCCTCCTGGGAGGGGAGAAACCAGGGTGGTGGACCATGGTCAGCCCAGCAGAGGGCAGGCATGGGAAGAGTGGCGGGGCTGTCCTGAGGGGAGTGGAGCCCCGCTGAAGGAGAGACTTCTTCCTACCTCTCAGAGCTCATCTGGTTCTTTTCTTTCTTTCATTTTCAAATTAGAGGCAGCAAAAGGACAAGCTTAACTGTCTCTCATTCCCTTTCCATACCTTCAGCTTTGATGTCCACCCCTCTTATGACGCCTGCTCTCTTGGGAAGGTAAAGGCAGGAGCTGGTGGCTGAGGCAGCCTCTGGCCTTGAGGCAGGCGGCACCAGGAGTGGCTGGAGTGGAGGTAGGAGCCTGCGGCCCGGCCCCTGGCGTCTGTGGGCAGCCTGGTGATGAGGGAGTTTGTGGCTCTTGCTTCAAGAAGGTGGGAGGCTGAGAAAGCCAGGAGTGCAGGTGGCCCCTGCCCTCGGGTCAGGACAGTGTTCTGTGGACAGCCACACGTGTGTTAACACACACATGTTAGGTGTGAACATGTGCCGTGTCATCCACATTAGTGTGTGTGTGAGCACACGTGTGCAGAGCCCAAATCCTAGCTGAGGGACTGACTCATCCCGTATTTTGAGGCCTCGGTAGCATTCTTACCAGGGGGCCACATATGGAGTTGATGGTGGTGTGGCAGGCCTTGCATGCAGGACTGCCTCAGCCCACTTGACTGTGTAAATCTGCTCTGTGGAGGGGCCAGAGGTGTCCCCAGCAGGGGCTCTGCTGTGCAGCGCGAGGCCTGGCAGTCCATGCAGCCCAAAGGGGCAAGACCTGCTGAGCCGGCTCTTCAGAAGCATCCAGTCCTGAGGATACTGTTCACAGGGAGAGGTTTTGGGTGCTGGTGCCCCCTCGCCTACTGGGGCTCATCCCTGAAGAGGGTCCAGCAAGTTGGAGAAGGGGTGGGAAGGGGGTTTGAAAAATAGGCCAAATTCATGTCCCAAGTCACAGGCCAAGCCCAGTGAGTGTCCCTGTCCCCTGCCTCAGTTTAGCTATTCAGGAAATGGTCCAGGGAAGAACTGAGCAGGGTTGGCTCCAAAACTGGGGTCAGACGGTAACAAACAAAAGATCCTGCTCTATGCCAAGATCATTTCTGTTACCCTGAGATGGGGTGAGGGGATGTTGGGGGTATACTGGGATTCTGCGGAGACTTACCCTGCCCAGGACCTCATCTTCGGGGGTCTAGCCCTCACCTGGCCTTCCCTAGGTCTCCAGCAGTAGCAGTGGCACTTACATCTGTCCCAAGGTCTGGAGAGGGGAGAACTGGGCAACCTTACACCCTGGTGGGGAACCTCACGCTTTCTTTCTTTCTTCAAGAAACATGAAACCCTCAAGATTCATGTACTATGTGATGGAGAGAAAAAATACCAACTGTTTCTCCAAAAAGACAATGTATTTTGTACTTTGTAAAGTATTAATTAAAATGGAGAAAAATATCATGTTGACTGAGGGCGTCTGATTTTGTGCTGCTCCAGGGCCACATCTCATCTCTTTCCTTCTCCATTCCATGGTCAAGGAACATGGCCAGGGGCTTGGAGGAAGGCAGAACAACCTTCCCATCCACACCCAGCATCTGAGAGAGGGCACATCCCCAGAGCGAGAGGGGCTGTATTAGTTACCTGAGGCAGGGTAACGAGTTGCCCCAAATGCAATGGATTAAATTGATTGTTTACGTGTCACCGTTTCTGTGGGTTAGGAATTCAGGAGCAGTTTGAGCAGCTGGCTCAGGGTCCCTCAGGATGCTGCGATCATCTGAAGTCCTGGCTGGGACTGCAGGATCTACTTCCCAGGTGGTTTATTCACAGGGCTGGCAAGTTGGGCTCAGCTGTTGGCAGGGAGCCTGTTCCTCTCCACGTGGGTCTCCCCATGGGGCTGCTTGAGTGTCCTCACAATACGGTGCCCGGATTCCCACAGGGCAAGGGATTCAAGGGCCAGTACAAGAGCCAAAATGGTTTTTTGGCCCCGAACCTCAGAATTCACACCCCTCTGCCTCCACCATACTCTGTCACCATACAGCCCTGCTCTGATTTGACACAGGAGGAGAACACACAAGGGTGTGAAACCAAGAGGCCAAGGTCACTGCTGCCATCTTGGAGACTGTCTACTGTGCCCACCATTCCTCCTAAACCTCTGGCAGAGGTGGCCCTGGGGGTTAGGGGGCTTGCGGAGCAGGACAGGGCCTTGCTGGTGGCAGGGGGAGGATCAGGGGCTGGATCCCGGGCCACAGGGCTTCTGGCACAAGCCTGGAGCCCTGCTGTGGATGTCACACCCCCAGGAAGGTCCTTGGTGCTAGAAGCCCAGGAGCTGATGCCTCCCGACAAGATACCCTAGGGGCACGAGGGAGGGCTCCATGCCCAGCGTCCCTAACACAGGGCTCTGGCATTTGGTTCCTGCCCTTTTAGCAGGCAGGCACTTGGGATGCCCAGGCAGGACAGAGGTCTTGGACCTTGGACACACTTCACTGCCCCTCTCTGACATTTTCCATGGACGGCTGGTGTGAGCAGGGCAGCGCTGAAGGCCTGAGCCTGCACTGAACCCCACCAACCTCCATCCTCACCCGCCTTACCCCTGCCCGCAGGAAAAGCAGACCTGGTGATTGAAGAGAGTGACAATGGCTCTGAAGCTTTCTCACCACCCTGAGTCCAAGAAAGTTCTGGATGCTGTGAATGCTTTCCTTTCTGGGGTCTTCAGACTATGTCCCCCTCATTCCTTCAGAGACCCCATTGGAGCTAGGACATCCACGGGGACTCTTGATGTCCCCCAAAATCTCAAAAGTTACAAAGGCCTCCAGAGCCCAACCTCCCTTTCCCGCCACTCATTCACAGTCACTGTCACTCGGGCGGTGCTGGACCTTGTGCCAGGTGCTGGGGACCCCGAGGAACCTGCTGTGGCCCCTGCACCTGAGTCTCTCTAGGAGGTGAGAAGACAGGGAAAGGATCTATTCCAGGGAGTGCAGGGCCGGGCTAGACCACAAAGGTGTGCTGTGTCCAGGGGTAGGGAATGACCACTGTTCAGCAGTAGGGGGCAGACCAAGAAGCCAGGACATTAGGGTTGAACTTGGTAAGATGGGGACCCAGCAGAGGGAGGAGCAAAGTCATAGAGGGCCAGAGGGAACCTTGGCTGGAATGGAGGAGTGCGGAGGGGGAGGCAGGAGTGGATGGGGCAGGTAGGGGATGAGGCTGAAATGCAAGGTGGGTGCTCGGGTCCGCCAGGGGCCTCACCCTCCTACAGGCCATGGGGAGCCACTGAGGACTTCCACGCAGGGGACCAAACTTAGCATCTGAGTGGTGATCTGGGTTATGAAGAGGGCTGATAGGAGCAGGAAAGGGGGACTGCCAGGGTCCTGGCCTCAGTTCTCAGGAGTGGTCCCTGGTGGTTCAAGTGTCTTCTGTGTGCAGATTTGGGGTGGTGGGGGCAGTGGCGCATGCAGGGGACCAGCAGATATCCAGCCAACCCTCAGAATCATGAATTTGCCCCACGCTCAACCAGGGTATAATTGCTCCTGGAGCAGCTCTGGCTGGTTCTTGGCAGGTTCTGACTGCAGCTCACATTCAGATCCCTGGGGGGGGTTACCCATGCCAGGACTCCACCCCCAAGAATCTGATTCAGTTTCTCTTCGATGAAATATCGGTTTAAAACCTCCCCCACCCTCTTTCAAAAGGTAACATAAAGAACTCAGCCACAGGAGGAAAGAGCAGCTTCTGTGGTCACATGGTCCCCCTGGTTTTATCATGTGACGTTCCTCTGAGGTGGCAGGGGGCTCATGATGGTGAAAACGAGCTCTCCAAAGGGAATGCGTGGGATGAGATCGTGGGGGTGGTTGCACCACATAGACAATACGCTAAAACCACTGAATTGTACACTTTAAAATGGTCTTACATCATGTGACTCACATGTCAATGTTTTAAAAATATTGATGTGGTAGAAAAAGAAACAGGAATGGATGCTGGGCGTGAAGGATGGCCAAGAAAGAATGTGAGTTATTCTGACACTCTTGAGGGTTAAAGGAAGTCCCTATCAACATGGTGGAGGCAGCACAGAGAAGGAGGAAGAGGACGGAGGCAAGAATCCGGAGCTCCCACCTCGCAAAGGTTGATGGGGAAGCATCTCATTTGAGCTGTTTTTCCAGGAGCTCTGGACCTGAGCTGACCCAGCGGGAAGCTGTGCAGCATCAGCGAGACCCAGGCCCATCTGCCACCCTGATGAGCATGGGGCACCGGGAGGGTCCTGATGTCCAGGGAGAACCTCGGGGAAGCAGGCAGAGCCTCTGAGGAGCCTGTAGGTAATAGCCCGAGGTGTCTTCAGGGAAATCAATACTCGGTGTCTTGGACTCAGGGTCACTGAGCGTGTCATGAATTACGTGGTAAAAGTGTCCAAACTTAAAAAATTAAATGAAGGCACCAGTGATCCCACTCCTTAGGTATACACTCGAGAACACTGAGAACACGTTCACACAGACACTTGTATGCGAATGATCCAAAAAATAAAATGCTGGGCCAAGTAAAACTCATACATGAAGTTCTGGCATTATTCATAATAGCCAAAATGTGGAACCAGCCAAATGTCCACCAAATGTTGAATACGGTACATCAAAACAATCAATCAGTAACCTCCCAGATGATTCTATCATACAGGCAAGGTTGAGAAGCTCAGGGGGAGGGGTTGAATCTGCCCAAAGGAATCCCCTCATGAACACGGCCTCCTTCGGCTGCTCTGGGGGCAGGTGACCTCATCTTGATTTCCTAGTTTGAGGCCAGACTCATGAGAGGTAGCCAGCCCCGAGATGCGCCAGCTGGAATGAATGCATGCTTCTCACCACCGCATCCCCAGCACCTGGCGGCTCCTGGCGTACAGTCGGTCAGGAACAGGGACTTTATCAGGCCTTTGCTTCATCTTCAGTGGTCTCTCGCTGTAATGAAGGTGGATGACTGCACCTGAGGAACAGCTTCGGGTCACAAGCCTGAGCCTGTTCACTTTCCATCTCTGAGGGTAGATGCACACATGGCATTTTTCTGATGGGCACAGATTCCTGTGCTCTTCTCTGGCAATTCAGCTGGCACCACCCTACCAGAGCGACAGCAAGACCAAGTCTCTCTGCTCCTCATGGGCAGCTCCCCCACCAGCTACATCCCACCTGTTTGCCTCCCTAACAAGACAATGGACTCCTGGTTTGAGAAGGTGACCACAATCTCTGGATTACTCCTTTTAAACTTGACTGCTCAGCATGCCCTCAGTGTGGCCCCTGAGAAAAGCACAGCGAGAGGGACTCCAAGCACTGTCTCCAGCTCAAGCTGAATCTGGGCTCCTCCGTGTGAAATATCAAGGTTTGTGTGGAAGAAAGGCTGGGTTTCTTGGTCGCCACAGCATGAGCGTCTGAGGGTAGCTGGGTAATGCACCCTGGGAGAGAGAAAGGCAAGTGTGGGATCCTTTGGGGAGGGGATACATTCCTGGGGCTCAACCATGGGGCAGGACAGGCCCCAGGACAATGGCTGCCTCACAGATCCACCCCAGTGCTGAGGCCGCCAAGGCCATCTGAAGTTGTCTGTCGGAACGTCAGGCTGCACGGTAGGCCGAGGCACCTGAGCAGCTCCCATGCAGCCCCTGCGGAGAGAATGACCCTCAGAAGGTGTGAGTAACTCTGCTGCTGGTCAGGAGGTGCTGGGACCTGAGCGTAATCTGTGAGAGAACAGTGTGGATCTTCAGAAATGCAGCCCAAGTGTCTACCCTGTGCCAGGTGCTCAACGAGACTGTCACCTGCTGTGCCAAGTCAGAGCACTCTTCCTGCAGCGTGGTTCTCAGCGTCTGACTGTCACATGAACACAGTGAGTGCACAGTAGGTGTTTCCTGACCTCCTGAAAATGTGAGCCAACCACATATTCAAGAAACAAACGTGGTCAGGACAGGACTCTCCTGAGTGAGTCAGGGGCGGACCTGACGAGAACGGCAGGCCAAGTGTCTTTTATTCACTGATGTCAGGGTCTGTGTGCTAGCAAGAGCCCCTTCTCCAGAAATCATCATGGAGTGGCAGCCTGCACGTCCGGCGGGGGCTCAGGGGATGGAAGACGGAGACCCAGGCCCCTGGCAACGACCGTCCACTGAGGGAGACGGTGGTGGCCACCGTGTGACAAGAGTCCCTCCACCTTCTCAGGCTGTGCCTGCCACTCGGGCTCTGCACTGGCCTCGCTTCTTCCCCAATATAGGTGGAATGACAGAGTCTGAGTGTAAGAAGACAGAACGGCCAGGTGACACGTCACAGTGGCCCGTGGTCACTGCATTCAGGGTGTCCTCACACACTTGCTGAAGTGACAGGAGCCTGGAGCCTGCCAACACTGACTTTTCACAGCAAAAAAGGATAAATCACACAACCAACGTACTGTAGAAGCTTTCTGTCCATGTGTGTCAAATGTTGGATGTGTCAGAGGCCTTGTTGCGAATTTCTCTGAAGATGAAATGTATTTGTAAAACCACTGGAGTAAAATAGTGACGATCTGGCAATGACAAAAGACTTAACATGATAATGTAATTACAAGGAAATTTGGTTATTTTATAAGCCACATTTTAAGATAACGACTAGAATTATACCAAGACATATCAGATTTTTAGGAATTTTATATAATTTTTAGAATACTGAAAACATGCTTATTTTCATCAAACCAACAAACTTAAATAAGCTTTCATTTACTAAAGATGATATCATGTTAACTTGAAAAACATTTGGGTTAGTTTCCATTACATTTAGAAACAATTTATATAAATGCTTACTTTAAGCCTGCTAATGGAGCTCTTTTAGAAATTACATCATCCAGAGGTAGAAAAATATCACATATATATAACACGTACACATAGACATACATAGATACACAGACAGACACAAGCAGAGACCTTAAATGGTTTTCGTTAAATGTTTCCTATGAATCAGGTACAATACAAAACTCACTAATTTAAAAAAGAATAGTTGGATCCAAACTGTGTTTTTGGCAGTATTAAACAATTCTATTAATTTTTAATTTAAGTTTCCCCTTGACTGTTTAAGGGAATAACGTTAAGTTTCCCAGAAAATCTCTTATGATCTCATTAACTCTGAGAGGGGCTCATACTGGGCCCCTCTTTGAATGTCGATTATGGGGGTGTCTGTAAAGCAATAATTTAATAGACTTTTAGGTACCTTTTATAGCTTAATTTTTTATTAGCTTTTTGCAACCAAACTTTCAGTAGGGCTCTTTTGGAATTTTGAAGGCTTTGCTTTTAAGTGCACATCTTAAGCAATCTTATCTAATTAGATCATTCCTTCTAACGGCCAATGTAACACCCTTGAAGCTGGTGGCATTTTGGTAGGACCCTAGCCACAAATGGAGTTCAACCCATATTTCTGTCCAACCATACCTGACTGCAAATTGGGTGCAACCCGCAATTCTGTCTGACCATATTTTGGGGCGCCCAACCTGATGGTTACTAAGCCAAGCTCTCAGGACACAATACAAGCGTAGCAAGATTTTGCGGTTGTTTTAAATATTTACAACTTCTGCAACCTTTAGTTTTCGAGCAGGTGTGCTGGAAGGTGGCATGCTTAACTCTTTAGAGATTAAAGATTGCATTTAATCTGTCTGTTCCACGGTTCTCAAATCTAGTGCACAAAAAGACAAGTTTTGGAAACTCAAAGGATCCCCAAAGGTGGCCAGTGTAATTTTAAATTATCCCAGGTTATCCTGATCCAAAGATTCAGCCAATTACAGCTATCCCCATTTGGTTAAGTACTTGCAAGTAAAGGCTCCATACATATTGTACACAGAGCCAGCCAGAGTTCCAGTGGGTGGGTGCCCATCTGGCATTGTTGGCTTTGAAAGTGTGGTTTCTCATTTTCTTTTAGTTTCATTTTAATATCAAGTCTGAACAATTTCTAAGGACAGTGTAGCTGGTCAAAACTGTGCTGCTTGTGAGTGTCACTTCCTAAAAGGTGATGAACACTCTCTCACGTGTCTTAGCTTCTCCTGCGGGCAGTCTACAACTACCGTAGGGGTGCAGAGCACTGGATGAACAATCCTTGTGTGCGGGCCCCTCGACAAGACATTAATTATTTAAAGTGAATGATGGTGACTGAGTTCCCTATGCGACTGCCGCTTGTCATGGAGATTGTCCTCAGACACTTACACCAGGTTCTCAGTCACCTGAGAACAACTTGTGGCTGGAAAGAGCAAGTGCCCCTTTTCTTCAGAACAAAACAAATTCAGTCTCTCATTTTGCTGTCAGTTTGTTCAGACTTTATCAACATGTCTCTTTTTCAATTGAAAGCCAAATTAAAGAGGTCAGCTAACCCAGTTCACTCCAAACTTCCCCCTTGGTTCCCCTTACCTAGGAAATGTCTCCCTGTTGGCTCCCCTCACCTAGGAAATGTCCCCCCCAGGTTCCTCTTACCTAGGAAGAGTACCAACACACCCTTAAGATGTTGAAGTCTTCAGACCCAAAACAGCTGGAATAACAAGTCAGGACTGTCAACTTAAATAAGGAGGTCCAGATTTCGGGAGCACTCACCAGACCACCTGAAGAGTGCAGTGAACCCGGGGGGGAGGAGGGGTAGTGGAGCTCAACGGTCCCCTGTGGTACCAGTGTTGGTTGAAAGTAGGCTCCACCTGGTCTCAGGTGGGTGTCTCAGAAGTCCCTTCGTGGTTGCCAGGAAAAGGTGCCGCAAATAATCAATAATCGTTCTGTAGCACAAAGTTTTATTTGAGCCCAATTTCATTTGAGGACTCTAGCCCGGAGCACATCTTTGCAAGGGAAGAAAGCGCTGTGAAGAAGAGTGGTTTTCAGCAGAGTTACATCCCGTTTCCAAAGACAGAGACACACATCAAGCATGACAGGTGCACATTCTCTCAAGCATTCAAGGAGATATTTTGCTATTGATGAGCACATAGACAGCAAGTCACCATGGCCTCGGCGCTGGAGGAAATGAGGCATTCAGTCTTATCTTGAAAGGGTGCTGGCATCAAAGGAAGGGAGGGATGCTTTTTTTTCTTCAAAGAGTACATTCTTTACTTTAGGGTAACGATTAAAGTACACAGACAATGCATGTCTGACAAGCCATGAGTCAGGTTTCTTTGGTTCAAATAAATTTCGGGCCAAATCAGGTTCCAACCAGAATGGTTTCCACATATACTTGAAAACATAAAATATCTTATATCGCACCTGATGACATCCCGAGGGAGTAGATGTTAGAATGACCCCCACTGCACAGATGGGGACACTGGGGAGGCCCTGAGAGGCACGTGGTTGTCCAGGGTGACATCACTGGCAAGAAGCAGGAGCGGGACTGCATTCAACACTGTGTCCTCAAAGCTGGGGCCCTGCTTGCGTTCAGACATCCCCAGAGGCTGTGGGGTGGACTCTGTTGGTGTGACTGTGTCTGGACGTGGTGTGGAGATGGAGAGTGAGCAGTCAGCAGCCCCGGGAGCCCTTAGGGAGGTCTTGTGTAAGGAGGGAGCTTAGGTAAGGTGACCCCAGGAAGTACCCTCATGGAGCCCAAGAGTACTCGGAACCCTGGTAACTAGGCACCCACATCCTAGAGACAGCCCCCAAGCCAGCTCACTTGTCTAGCACTTGTCTAGGAGGAGCAACGTGTTTAGTTGCTTCTTCTCGATGGTCAGGGGCCAGAGCCCCAGGAAAGCTCCCAAAGACCACCCGCAATGCAGATGCTGGTTCCTTTCTCATGGCCGACAATTGTGGCCGTTTAACCGGAGGGACAGAAAGGTAACACAGGGAGTCCTAGGGAAGGCCAATCCAGACCAGACCAGCACTGTGGTCCCATCTGGGCATCCCTACATCCCCTCCCCATGTGTGTGTGTGGAAGGGCGGTTTCATGAGGGTGGACCACCGTGAGCAGGAGCAGGTCGCTGAGGTGTTAGAAGCCTGGTGGGCTTCTAACATGACCCTGGTGGGTCATGTTCACAGCCCAGGTCAAGGCCGGCTGGGTGGGATGTGGAGTGCTAGAGTGGCACCCTTCTGCCTGAGGTGTATGTCTTTCATCCGGGGTGGAATTCTGTGGAGACACAGGTATGTGCCTGATCTGGGAGAATTAGGTCCCGAGGACAGAAGCAGCACAAGGACAGCTGGGCAGCTGGCAGGGCTCGGATGCCTCTGGGTCGGCTGCCGGTCACTGCCGTTGCAGAGCTCCATACAGGAGATCAGCGAGGAGCTGGTAGAAGGGGACATCCAATCCCTCACCCCCAGGGGTGAGCAGCTGTGACACAAGACTGCATCAGCAGCTGTGGGGAGAACGTCTGCACTGACTGTTGGACAAGCCTCAGAGCTACCTCAGTACCCATCATCCATCCCGGACAACTATCATTACCACCAACTCCTGCAGGAAACCAGGAGGCAGCTGCGGCCCCAGCGTCCGTGCAGGGAGAGCCATCCCCTGCACAGGCTCCAGCAGGAGACCAGGAGGTAGCTGAGGCCCCAGCCACCGTGCAGGGAGAGCCATCCCCTGCACAGGCTCCAGCAGGAGACCAGGAGGCAGCTGAGGCTCCAGCCACCGTGCAGGGAGAACCATCCCATGCACGGGCTCCGGCAGAAGACCAGGAGGCAACTGAGGCCCCACCATGCAAGCAGGGAGACACATCCCCTGAAGAGGGTCCTGCAGGAGACCAAGAGGCACCTGAAGCCAAACCATCTGGCCTGGGAGAGCTGGCTCTGCAATGTCTCTCATCAGCAGCTCCTGTACCACCCATTCAAACTGCTCCCTCACCAGAAATTTCCTTCCCTACCCTCATTAATGTGTTTGTTTCCTTCTTAGTTGCTCTTTTTGATTTTTCTTTATTGTTTAGTTCTTAATAATTATTTAAATTAAATGTTTCGATTTTTTAAAATTTATGTTTTCTCATTTTAAATTGTACACTTTATGAGCATTAAGGACATTCACATTGTTGTGCATCCATCACCGCTATCTGGGCTCAGACAATTTCACACTCCAAAAGGAAATCCTGTTCTAAAAGCACTCACTCCCCGTTTATTCCTCAGGCCCTGGCCCGCTCTAATCTGTTTTCTGTCACTGTTTTTTGTTAAATCTATTCTGGATGTTTCCTATAAGTGGAATCATGGCATAACTGGCCATTTGTGTCTGCCTTCTTATTTTCACAGGGCCTGATAGGTTTTCCTTTTCTGTTTTTATTTGAAATAGAATTTCTCTAATTTGATAGGAAAATCCCAGGTGGATTCTAGATTTGATGTATCAAATAAAGCCCTTTCGGTAAATATGTGCATAATCTTGGGGTACAGACTGCTGTTCTAAGTGGGACACCAGAGCCAGAAGCCAGGCATGAAACGCCTGTGGCCAAAACAAAAACAAGACAAGGGTAAAAAGCTGGAAAGGCAAACCACAAACCGGAAAGCATTCCTCATAACCCAAGGCCAGGGAAAGGCTACACATCCCTCGCTTCCAAAAAATGCTTGAAATTCAGTATTTTAATAAGAGATAAAGAGCAAACACACTCAACGCCAATGAGAGGTGATACACAGGGGCAGCATGTGTCAGAGAAGCTCGAGCTCCACGAGGGGGACACCCGCACATGGAGACACTGTGGAGAGGGCACTGGGCCCCATCAGATGGGCAGGGTTCCAGTGTGGTGACAACCAGCCCTGGTGACAATGTGAGGAAGCAGAGGCCCCAGCAGACTCCTAGAGACAAGTGTGAAAGGACACTCCTCTCTGGAGACCAGCCTGCAGGACCCATCGCAGCCCCCAGGGGCACGCCTGTGCTGGCGGTGCTGATCCCAGGACTTCATCCCACAGAAAGTCTGTACAGTGTGTGCACGTGTGTGCACATGCGTGCGTATGTGTGTGTGCACTTGTGGGTGTCAGGAACGGAGCATTCCAGAGTGTGTGCTCTTCTAGAGCCTGATTTGTCCAGGCATGGCCACTGCCAGGCAATCCTATTCCACTTGGTATTTTCTCTGTGCTGGCATCAGAATTTATGAAGACCCCCTGCTTGGACCAGGGGCCATTTCCAGTTTTTCACTCTCTGAATCGTGCTGAAGGGAACACCTGCAACCACAAATCTCTGTTTAGGACAGAATCCATGACGTGGAGTTTCTGGGTCAAAATGTATACTGTTTTTAATGAATTGGCCCCAGTTTCCAACACCAGAGGGCTCTTTGTCAGCTTTGAGCCTTCTTTGGGAAAGCAGGGCCACAGAGACCCCGGGGCTGGGACCTCATGGAGTGAGGGAGGACGAGGAGCTGGCAGTGGATGTGATCAAGGTACTTGGGAGTGAGCTGTCTGGCAGAAAATGTCCCACCCCTCAGCCCAACACCTGGCCCCACCCATCATGGTGATGTCATGGGCTAGTCCTCTCGCTGGTGCTAGAGCTGGTGCTGGAGCTTGCTTTAGCTCAAAACATGGCTCTGATTCTAGAACTGGAGCTGAAGCTGGAGCTGGTTCAATCTCAGCAGCTCATGCGAGAGCCTGTGTTAGAGTTGCGCTATCTCTATAGCCGCCAGTATCTCTAGCTCTGGGGAAGGCACTGGAGCTGGAACTACCTCCAGAGATAATCTAGACCTGCTTCTGCAGTTTGATAAAGCTCTTGAGCTGGCTCCAACTCTTGCACTGGAGCTGGTGTAGAGTTATTGCTGTAAGTGGCTCTAACTGTGGTTCTCATTCTAGACCTGGTTCTTGTGGCTCTAGTTGTATAACCAGTCCTAGCTCTAGCTCTGTAGTTGGTGCTAAAACTGGTGGTGGATTAGGTTTGTAGCTCTGGCACCGGCTCCACCTCTGGAATTGGTGTTGGGGCAGATTCTGGTACTAGAGCAGCACAGGCTCCGGCTGGGTGGTTGGTGATAGAGATGCCTCCATCTCTGAAATCGGTGGTAGAGCTGGTAGCACAGCATGATCTAGTTCTGATGTTGGTGCTAGAGCTGTTGCCAGAGCTGGTTCTTTCTCTTGAGCTGGCATTGGCTCTAAGTCTGCTACTGGTACCCAAGCCAGCTCTTGCTCCAGCACTTGTGGGGGATCTAGCTCTGCAGCTGGTACTAGATCTGTTGCTGGAGCAGGCTCTGCCTCTGAACTTGGTGCTGACTCTAGCTCTCGAGCTGGTGCCAGAAATGGCTCTAACTCTGGAGCCAGTGTTAGAGCTGATGCTGGAGCTCGCTCTTCCTTGGAACCTGGCACTGACTGTAAACTAGCTTCAACCTGGTTCTCACTCTAAAGTGAGCACTAGAACCATCACTGGGACTGGCACAGGAGTTGGTGATAGAGCTGCCTCTATCTCCAGCGTTGATGCTACAGCTAGTGTTCAAGCCAGCTCTAGCTCATGAGAGAACCCCGGCCCTGACCCTGCAACTAGCACTGGAGCTGAAGGTGGAGCTTGCTCTATCTCAGGAGTTTGTGCAACTGTGGGAGCTGGGGTTAGCTCTAGCTATGGAGCTGGCCCCAACTCTGGTGCTAGAGCTGTTGGTAGAGCTGGTGTTGGGGCTAGCTCTGGCTATAGACCTATCACTGGCTCTAGTTCTGGAGCTTGTAATAGAACTGGTTCGTGCAGTGGCTTGGGTGTTGAAGCTGGTCCTGAAAATGGCTCTGAGTCAGGATTCTAGCTAGAGCTGGCTCCAGAGAACACTTAAGCTCTTGAGCTGCTGCTGGAGCTGGTGTTGGACCTGGCCCCAGCTTTTGACCGTTTTCTGGAGTTGGCACTAGCTCTGTGGCTGGTACTACATCTAGCTCTTGGACATGGGCAAGAAATGGCTCGAACTTCAGATTTGGTACTAGAGCTGGTGTGATGTCTGACACTGAAGGCGGTGCTAGCTGTGGAGCTGGTGGTGGAGCTGGCACTAGCTCTGAAGCTTGTTTTAGAGCGGGCACTGGTGCTTCGAGAGGACAAATGTTCAGCAACATGACTGCCATTCCACGTGCCTTTCCAAAAACAGAAAACGCCCCGCTGCCCTCCAGAGAAGCCCCAGCCCAAGGATCCAAGAAGCCTTCCAGGAAGCCTTCCCAGACTGTAGACAGTGTGCATGTATCAAATAAATTTTTTTCTTCTGTTCCTTATCTTCTTATCACAGAACATCATATGTAACTAGATGTATCAATAACAGTTAACTTCACATGATAGTATGTAAGTCATAGGATATCAAGGAAAGGAGTGCACATCACCCAAGAACTTTGCATCCTCCTTGGGGAGAGTATTTGTGTTTTGAGTTGTCCACAGGAGAGGGGTACCATGTTAGAGGGAAGAATGACTTTCTTCCTGTCCTTATTTGGAGATTAAATGCGGCTAAAGGAGATGTGAGTGGGCGCCAAGTTGAGGGAGCGTGGGCTCTGATGGTTAGTCTTGTGTGTCAACCCGACCAGGCCATAGTATGCAGCTGTTTAATCAAACTGGATATTTAATCGTGTCTTGCTGTGAAGGTATTCTGTAGATGTGGTTAACACGTACAATTAGTTGACCTCAAGAAAAAGAGATTACTGTCAATAATTTGGGTGGGCCTCATCAGCTGAGGGCCTTCAGAGCAAACACTGAGGTTTCTCAAAGAAGAAAATCTGCCTCGAGACTCCAGCATCTAGACACCTGCCTGACTTTCTAGTCTGCAAGCCTGGTCTACAGATTTTGGACTTGCCAGCCCTCATGAGCACATGAGCCAATATATTAGAATCAGTCTCTCTCTCTCTACACATACATATACACACATCTGTGTGTGTGTGTGTGTGTGTGTGTGTGTGTGTGTATGTGTGCACGTGCATATGTATCCTGTTGGTTGTTTTCTGGAGAACTCTGACAAACACAATGCTGAAATGCCTTTGTCCTTCCTTTTTCCACTTTAGAATCACTGTTCTTTAAGGGCTTCGGAAACTCAGTGCCATAGGAAGTTTGCAGACGAAGTGTCTGTCCAATCCAGACCTCGTACTGCATGTCGGGCTCTGCCGGCACTGCCTGGTAATTCTGAGAAAGCGTGGCTGACGCTTTCCTGCTGAGGACATGCAAATGACCCCAAAGGCCTCTTACTTGAAACCGGGCAAAATGTGGAACAGAAAGCTCACCCTCGTGAGGCCGGCCGACAACAGGGTCAGCACCCAGACTCCTGCAAGAGAAAAGTGATACACGAGGCCTCAGAAAATTAACCAGACACCATATTTTCAGAATGTGGGCTTCCATGCCAGGAAGGTCTGTAGAGAATATGTCATATTTCCTTTAACACATTTCTTGAAGAAGTCAAGTTTTTTGCCTATTTATTGTTACCTTTCAGCACACACACTTGATATATGCTCTTTCCTGCACAATCCTCTCCCTTCATGCTAAATATTTTCACTCTACAGTCAGTAAAGAGAAGAGAACACGACGGAGAACGCAATCCAGAGGGAGCCACCATCCTCGGAATCACCATGAGTATGTGAATATCTGTCGTCACCTGTTTGGAGTGGGCCCACCCCCCAGTTACACAGCAGCCAGGGCAGGGATGACGGGATCAAGAGGTCTAGACTAGTCATTCGACTGGCTTTCAGCAAGTATTTAATATGTGGGTTCTGGTTTGCCTCCAGAGAGGTTCTGTGTGTTTGTGTGAGGGAGAAAGATGGAGGAAGAGGGGAGGGAAGACAATTTCATGGTTTAAAAGCTGCTGCAAAAGCTAATATCCACTAGGTGCGAAAAACCATATGACAAAATCCAACACCATTTCGTGATAGAAACACTCAAGAAACTAGAAACAGAAGGGAATATCTTGAGCCTCGACCAGGGCATCTGTGAACAGTCCACAGCTCACCGACGTCATAGTCAGTGGGGAAAGACTGGAAACGCCACCCCTGAGGTCAAGAACAAGATGAGCATTGGCCACTCTTGCCAATTCTATGCTACATTTTGCTGGAGGTTTTAGCCAGGTCAATTAGGCAAGAAAATGAAGTAAAAGGCATCTAGATTGGAGGAGATGAAGTAAAATTATCTCAATTCTCAAATGATGTGACCACATATAGAGGAAATCACAGAGAATACATGGAAAAACTATTGGAACTAAGAAATGAGATTAGCAAAGCTGCTGGATACAAGATTAATTTAAAAAATCCATTGTATAGGAATATAAATTGGTGCAGCCACTATGAGAAAGAATATGCAGATTCCTCAAAAAATTAAAAATAGAACTACCATATGATCCAGCAATTCCACTTATGAATATTTATCCAAAGGAAATAAAAACACTAACACAAAAAGATATCTGCACCCCACTGTTCATTGCAGCATTTATTTACAATAGTGAAGACACGGTAAGCAACCTAAGTGTCCTTTGATGGATGAACCGGTAAAGAAGATGTGGTGTAAGTATATATATATAACAGAATCTTATTCAGCCATAAAAAGGAAAGAAATCCTGCCACTTGCAACAACATAGACGGGCATTATGCTAAGTGAAATAAGTCAGACAGAGAAAGACAAATACCATATGATCTCACTTAAATGGCGAATCTAAAATTAAAAAAAAAGCAAAAACTGAGCTAAAAGATACAGGGAACAGCTTGGTGGTCGCCAGAGGCAGGGGGTGGGGGTTGGGCAAATGAATGAAGGGGTCAAAAGGTATAAACTTCCACTTAGAAAATAAATGAGTCCTGGAAATGTAACAAAAAACATGGTGACTATAGTTAGCAATAGTGTATTGTACATCTGTTAGATGCTAAGAGAACAGATTTTAAAAGTCCTGATAACAAGAAAAATATCTGTAACTATGTGAGGTGATGGATGTTAACCAGACTTATTGTGTTGATCTTTGGTAATATATACATATATAGAATCATTATGTTATATGCCTGAAACTAATATAATATCATATGTCAAGTTTTAAAATATCAATTTTATTTCTATATACTAGCAAAGGAAAATCTGACAATAAAAGTAAGAAGATATGTTAATTTACAATAGCATCCAAAACAATGAAATAATTAGAAATAAATTTATCATAAGAAGTACAAGAGTTGTACAATGAAAGATACAAAACATTATTGGAAGCAATTAATGAAGACCAAAATAAATGGAAAGACATTTCATCTTCATGTATCCGAAGACTTGATACTATTAAGGTGGCAATACTCCACAAATAGAACTAGAGATTCAGTGGAATTCCAAGCAAACTCCCAGCTGCCTGTTTTTGCAGAAACTGACAAGCCAAGGCTAAAATTCATATGGAAATGCAAGGGAGCCACAAGAGCCAAAACAATTTTGAGAAAGAAGTTCAAAGATGGAGTATTCACACTTCCCAATTTCAAAAATTATTACAAAGCTACCATAATGAATACAGTGTGGTGCTGTCATAAAAAATAGACATACAGACCAATGGAATAGAATTGAGAGTCCAGAAATCAACCTACATATTTACAGTCAATTGATTTTTGATGAGTGAAAAGACAATTCAATGGGGAAAGAACAATGTTGTCCACAAATGTTATTGAAACAACTGGATTTTCACACGCAAAGAAGTTGGACTCCTTGCTTACAGTACTTACAAAAATGAACTCAAAATAGATCCAACAGCTAAATATGAGGCAATACTATACAACTCTTACAAGAAAACACATAGGAATAAAACTTTTATTTTATTTATTTTTTTTGTGAGGAGGACCAGCCCTGAGCTAACATCCAATGCCAATCCTCCTCTTTTTTGCTGAGGAAGACTGGCCCTGGGCTAACATCCATGCCCATCTTCCTCTACTTTATGTGGGACGCCACCACAGCATGGCTTAACAAGCGGTGCGTCGGTGCCCGCCCGGGATCCGAACCAGCGAACCCCGGGCTGCCGCAGCAGAGCACGGGCACTTAACCGCTTGCGCCACTGGGCAGGTCCTAGGAATAAAACTTTTGACCTTGAGTTAGGTGATGATTTCTTAGATAGGACACCAAAAACACACGAATAAAAAATAAACAAATTGGACTTCATCAAAATTAAAAATTTGTGTGTATCAAAAGGCAGTATCAAGAAAGTGAGAAGACAGCCTGCTGAATGGGACACTATACCAGCTCACCATATATATAACAAGCTACTTGCAAATAGAAGATAGAGTGAATGCTTACAACTCAATAATAAAGAAACTAATAACCCAATTTAAAAATGGGGAAAGGAGCTGAGCAGACATTTCTCCAAAGAAGATATACAAGTGGCCAATAAAGACATGAAAAATGCTCAACTCCATTATCCAGGAAGAAAATGCAATCAAAACCACAATCAATAAGTATCATTTCCCATCCACTAGGATGGTTGTAAATTAAAAATATAGATATTAAGACGTCTTGTCAAGGATAGGTAGAAACTGGGATCCTCATACATTGTTGGCAGGAATAAAGATGGAAAATAGTCTAGCAATTCTTCAAAATTTAGAGAGTTTTCATATGACCCAGCAGTTCCACTCTAGGTGTGTACCCAACAGACATGAAAACATGAAAGCTTGTACGTGAATGTTCATAGCATCATTATTATAATAGCCAAAAGGTGGAGACAAGTCCAATGCCCCTCAACCGATGAATGGATCAATAAAATACAGTATATCTATGCAACGGAAAATCATTTGGCACAAAACAGAAAGAATTACCGATACACTACAAACAAGGATGAACCTTGAAAACATGACATATTAAAGGAGCTATCACAAAACAACACACATTGTACTATTCTGTGTATATAAGAGGTCGAAAATAGACAGATCGAGGGAGAGAAAAAGTAGAGGAGTGGTTGTCTAGGGCTGTGGCGATGGGGGAAGGGGGAGTGACTGCTAATGGGTCCAGGGTTTCATTCTGAGGTGATGAAAATGTTCCACTGTTGTGGTGATGGTTGCCCAACTCTGTGACTCTACTACAAGCCATTGATTTGTACACTTTAAATGGGTGGCTTACACGGCATGTGAGCGATATCTCAATACAGCTGTTTTAAGAAAATACAGAGAAAGATAATTTGTTTCAACTTGGAGATGTGTCTTGGTCCCAGGAGCAGCCGGACTAGGCACTTGCTATAGCACAAAGACCCAACCCATGCAAACGATATGGGTCACAACCCCACAAAACCCACCTTCACAAAGCCCACCCCCAGGGAAATGGGGAAAGACGTCCTCAGAAGGAATGGATGGAGGAGTTGGCCACTAGAGGAGGGGGTGCAGACTTGGTCCAGCCAGCAGCATGGGCACGAGCAGCCCTAACCCTAACCTTCACACTGATGAAATTTTACCTTGAATTTACGCCTTGATCTTCCCAAGGTGAAGCACGTGCAGCTTAGAGTGTCTCTCTTGGCAGGAGGGTAGCTGGCAGAGGACAGAGAGGAAATTTTATCTTTTGATTTTCAAAGCAGCTATTCCATGTGGGAAATACATCAAAGGGGAGAAAACATGAGTGTACACGGGGATATCTTCACTACAATTCAATTGGACCAAGACACTGAGGTTTGCTTAGACAACTTGCCCAGAACAGGGCTGGAGATGGAATTTTAAAAAATAGGACTTGGAATTAATGAGTAATATTGGGAGTGATTCACTGGGTACGATATTCAGGAACTCATCAAGTTGAACAGAAATCCTCCCAAAAGACCAATGAAAGTGCCCAAGGTCAACGATGAACTCTGGCGATAGGTAAGGAGCAGGACCTGCGCAGGGAGCATGTAAAGGAGAACTTTCCATGACACACAAGGTGTGAAGGAGTTTCACTGGAATCATCCATCTGCGAGCTGGGCCCCTCTCATTTTCATATTTACTAGCTTATGACTGTTAAGCGGTAACAACACCATTTGTGACCCCTCCTTCATGGCTTCAGGAACATTTGGTAGCTTAAGGCATCACTCTCAGAGCTGTAAGAACTTCTGGAAACCACTTACGACCTCCACAATAGCCCTATTTTACAGATGAGGAAACTGACGCCCAGGGAGGGTTCAAGGACACACTGGGAGTGTCTCTGACTTCTGGTCCAGGGCACTTTCTCATTGGGGAGCCACGAAGAACTCTCCTCTCTATGCCAGAAATGGGCTGATCCTTAGGACATTTTCACAGAAAGCTGCCTTTTTTTAAATTTTTAAAAATTTTTCCCCCAAAGCCCCAGCAGATAGTTGTATGTCATAGCTGCACATCCCTCTAGTTGCTGTATGTGGGACGCGGCCTCAGCATGGTCCGAGAAGCGGTGCGTCGGGCCGCGCCCGGGATCCGAACCCGAGCCGCCAGTAGTGGAGGGCGCGCACTCAAGCGCTGAGCCACGGGGCCAGCCCTATAGGATCATTTTAGTTCTTTCCCTGACACAGAAACAAAACAGGCTACTGGACAAGAGAAAACTCTAGGGCAAGTTGCCATTTTTAGTTCATCCTCACAGAGATTGGAACAAATTGACTGGAGTCCTGACCCCTCAGTCCACATAGTCGACCCACAATAAATGTATCAGCTCGTCATGAATGAGCATCAATGAGCCGAAACACGTTTGTCTCCTCGGCCAAGTAGCATCAACCTTCATGACAGGTATGCTCCTGCCACCAGGTCCCGTCTCTCCCACAGGTGCCCAGACAGTGGGCGGGCACAGTGGGCGGGACGGTGCTGCCTCTGGGGACTGGGACCAGCTCTCTCACCTGCAGGCTGGCGGGGTCAGGGCCCGTCTCCCTCACCGAGGCGATGGAGGTCTCCAGCTGTCCCTGCACACACGAACAAGCAGGCCTCCGTGACAAAGGCCCGGGACACAGAGCAAAGGGTTCACCGTCCCCCCGCGTGCAACCCGGAGGCGGAACCAAAGGCGGGTCTCTCTCGGGCTCGGAGGCCAGTCTCTCCGGGAGCCGCAGCCTCTTCTGAAACCTCTCCCTGGGCGCCAGCTGTACCGAGACGAGGGGCTGGGAGTTCTGGGGAGACAGGAGTCCCCACACGCTGTCCTCCACCCCACAGCACCCACGACCCGGCCCCACACTGGATCCAGGGCCTCTTCCAACGCCCCAACCGATGTGGGGGTCACAGAGCAGTCGGCGGAGTGGGGACCCTCGGGACCAGCCCTGTGGCAGCTGTTGGTGTTGCGCATGTGCGCGGAGGAGCGGGGTCACGTGCATGTGCTGTGCGTGGGCCCCGAGAGCGTGCCCGGCTGGGGACGTGAGGCCCGGCTGCCCCGCGCGGGTCCACCCGTGACCGCCCATTGGAGGGAGGCCCGTGCGCCCCGAGCGCGTCCCTACCGCCCCCACGCCGGGGAGAGCACAAGCCGTGTCCACACTGAGCTGGCTGATGCAGTTCCAAGAGCAGGCTCTCAGGAGACAGTTGGGAAACTGAGGCCAGGAGAGACAGGGACTGGCCCGGGCCCATGAGATGGGCAGAGTCCAGAGGAGAAGAAACAAAGGCTCCTCCTGTTTGGATCACACCTGCTTCTGTGTTTTCATTCACTCACCCATTCACTCATTGTTTCGTTTATTCTCTCATTCCTTCAATCACTCACTCAGTCATTCTCTCATTCATTCCTACACTCATTCATTCAGTCATCACTCATTCATTCACTCATTTGTTCATTCACTGGTTCATTTATTCAATCATTCAGCCAACATCCTCCAGTCCTTGCTGTGTGCCAAGCACTGTGACTTCACCAGGGAGCACAACCTGATGTGGTCCCTGCTCACGTGGAGCTCACGTCCACTGTGTGACATAAAAGAGGGCAGTCCCTGGGGGTACCAGGGGTGATGAGCACCAGAAATCCACACCTGAAAATAGAGGCCAGTCATGCAGAGAAAAGTTCAGAGAAAACCCATGCTGGGCACTGCAGTCTTGCATGATCCTTGACCCCATGCCCCAGCAGAAGAGCTGGAGGCCACATTTCCCAACGGCTGAAGGCGAAGGTGGGTGCTAAGGGCAGCCAATGGCTCAGGGAGACCTGAGGATGATGCCCTGTGGGGGCTGAGGATCTCTGGGCACTGACTGGGGAGGCAGGTGGCACAGGAGGGAAATGGGGCTCCTGGGCCAGGCTGCCAAAAGGCAGGGTGAGCGGGCACTCAGATCCACCACCTGGACTCCCGTGTGTGTCTTTCCCTCCGTGCCTCCCCCTGGTGAGAAAAGCTCAAACCCTCTACACCACCCTCGCTCCTCCCTGCCCCATCCAGAGTGGTGAGAGCTCCAGGAGAGGAGAGTGAGGGGCAGGGGGAGCCCTGACCACCCCTTTCCCTCCCCCACCAAGTAGAAAAATCTGACCTCGCTCAACCTTTGGCATTGGTTCCCCTGGTTCCCAAGAAACATCTTTCTCCCTCAGACCTCAGTCCTGACCCAGGAGAGAGATGGGCAGTGCCAACTCTGCACCTCCTTCCTCCATGGGGGTCTCCAAAGCCCCCAAGAGGTGTTACCCATGCCACTGCCCTCAGCCCAGAGTACTCATCCAAGATGGAGAGGTGTGCAGAACTCTACTCCCAAAGATTCAGAGGGTCCAGAGCCCCCCAAGAACCAGCATTCTCCCCCTCCCACCAACCCCAGGCCACAGACCCCTGGAGGGAAGGGAGGGAGCCAGGTGACTCAGAGCCGCCCACTGTGACCTCCCCCCACCAGTCAGCATGGCCTCAGAGACCAGTGTGGTGTCCAGAAGATGATGCACGCTCTGGTGGAGCCTGGCCCTTTGTGGTGACAGAGGAGGCTATGGAGGTCAGGAGAGAAGGCTCTGGGGAGATAGGAAGGGACAGGCCCCCACCCCATGCCAAGGCACCATTTGCCTGATCATCGAATATGAACCTGTTCACCCACCACCAGCCCCTCCTGGCAGTATTTCCCAGGAAGACTTTTAGGAGTCTCACAGCTACCCTGGGCCACCTCTCTGAGCCTCTGGATCTGGAGGTGGGGACAACTAGGGCCCTTGCCGGCCCCGGCTAAGAGAGGGAACCTTGAGGAGCTCCCATATGAGAACAGAGCACTCCAGTCCTGGGACTGAGAAATTTTTGATGCCACTCTCTGAGTGAACACTGGGCAGGGTTAGGAAGAAAATACCCCCAATATATGTGTGCCCACTGTAAGCCAGGGCAGGGAGCAGCCAGTCACTGCTGTCACATCCACTGAGAAATGGAGTTGGTGATTGGCTTAGTGAGAGGAGCCTGGGGGAGGATGATGGAGTCTCCCAGCAGTGGAAAGACAGGAGCTTTGGCCTTTCAGGTTCCTGGATACTGTGCTGAGGGAGGGGCAGCAGCCCTCCATTCACAGAGGCCTCCTGGGAGGGGAGAAACTAGAGTGGTGGACGGTGGTCGGCCCAGCAGAGGGCAGGCTTGGGAAGAGTGGCGGGGCTGTCCTGAGGGGAGTGGAGCCCTGCTGTAGGAGAGACCTTTCCCTACCTCTCAGAGTTCATCTGGCTCTTTTCTTTCTTTCATTTTCAAATTAGAGGCAGCAAAAGGACAAGCTTAACTGTCTCTCGTCCCCTTTCCATACCTTCAGCTTTGATGTCCACCCCTCTTATGACGCCTGCTCTCTTGGGAAGGTAAAGGCAGGAGCTGGTGGCTGAGGCAGCCTCTGGCCTTGAGGCAGGCGGCACCAGGAGCGGCTGGATGGGAGGTAGGAGCCTGCGGCCCGGCCCCTGGCGTCTGTGGGCAGCCTGGTGGTGAGGGAGTTTGTGGCTCTTGCTTCAAGGAGGTGGGAGGCTGTGAGAGTCAGGAGTGCAAGGTGGACCTTGCCCTGGGGGCAGGACAGTGTTCTGTACACGGCAAACGTGTGTTCATACACACACATGTAAGTGTGAGCATGTGCTGTGTCATCCACAATAGGGTGTGTGCCAGCACACGTGTGCAGAGCCCAAATCCTAGCTGAGGGATTGGCTCATCCCGTATTTTGAGGCCTCGGTAGCATTCTTATCCGGGGGCCACATGTGGAGCTGATGGTGGTGTGGCAGGCCTTGCATGCAGGACTGCCCCAGCCCACTTGACTGTGTAAATCTGCTCTGTGGAGGGGGCAGAGGTGTCTCCAGCAGGGGCTCTGCTGTGCAGCGCGAGGCCTGGCAGTCCATGCAGCCCAAAGGGGCTAGACCTGCTGAGCTGGCTCTTCAGAAGCATCCAGTCCTGAGGATACTGTTCACAGGGAGAGGTTTTGGGTGCTGGTGCCCCCTCGTCTACTGGGGCTCGTCCCTGAAGAGGGTCCAGCAAGTTGGAGATGGGGCGGGAAGGGGGGATGAAAAATAGGCCAAAATTCATGTCCCAAGTCACAGGCTAAGCCCAGTGAATTTCCCTGTTCCCTACCTCAGTTTACCTATTCAGGAAATGTTCCAGAGTGCTGGGCAGGGTAAGCTCCAAAGCTGGGGTCAGGCGGTAACAAACAAAATCTCAAGCCAACCTCCTCCTCTATGCAAAGATCATTTCCGTCACCCTGAGATGGGGTGAGTGGATGTTGGGGGTACAATGGTATTCTGGGGGGCCTTGCCCTGTTCAGGACCTCGTCTTCGGGGGTCTGGCCCTCACCCGGCCTGCCCAAGGTCACCAGCAGTAGCAGTGGCACTTACATCTGTCCCAAAGTCTGGAGAGGGGAGAACTGGGCAGCCTTACACCCTGGTGGGGACCCTCACTATTTCTTTCTTTCTTGAAGAAACACAAGACCCTCAAGATTCACGTACTGTGTGATGGAGAGAAACAAATACCAACTGTTCCCCCCAAAACACAATGTATTTTGGACTTTGTAAAGTGTTAATTAAAATGGAGAAAAATATGTTGGCTGAGGGCGTCTGATTTTGTGCTGCTCCAGGGCCACACCTCATCTCTTTCCTTCTCCATTCCATGGTCGGGGAACATGGCCAGCGGTTGGGAGGAAGGCAGAACAGCCTCCCCGTCCACACTCAGCGGCTGAGAGAGGACACATCCCCAGAGCAAGAGGGGCTGTATTAGTTACCTGATGCAGGGTAACGAGTTGCCCCAAACGCAATGGATTAAAATGATTGTTTACGTGTCACCGTTTCTGTGGGTTAGGAATTCGGGAGCAGTTTGAGCAGCTGGCTCAGGGTCCCTCGGGAGGCTGCAATCATCTGAAGTCCTGGCTGGGACTGGAGGATCTACTTCCCAGGTGGTTTATTCACAGGGCTGGCAAGTTGGGCTCAGCTGTTGGCAGGGAGCCTGTTCCTCTCCACATGGGTCTCCCCATGGGGCTGCTTGAGTGTCCTCACAATACGGTGCCCAGATTCCCCCAGGACAAGGGATTCAAGGGCCAGTGTAGGGACCAAAATGGTTTTTTGGCCCTGAGCCTCAGAATTCACACGCCTCTGCCTCCACCATACTCTGTCACCATACAGCCCTGCTCTGATTTGACACAGGAGGAGAACACACAAGGGTGTGAAACCAAGAGGCCAAGGTCACTGGGGTCATCTTGGAGACCGGCTACTGTGCCCATCATTCCTCCCAAACCTCTGGCAGAGGCAGGCCTGGGGGTGAGGGGGCCTGCGGAGCAGGACAGGGCCTTGCTGGTGCATGGGGAGGATACGGGGCTGGATTCCGGGCCACAGGGCCTCTGGCCCAAGCCTGGAGCCGTGCTGTGGATGTCACACCCCCAGGAAGGTCCTTGGTGCTAGAAGCCCAGGAGCTGACGCCTCCCTACAAGATACCCTGGGGGCACGAGGGAGGGCTCCGTGCCCAGCGTCCCTAACACAGGGCTCTGGCATTTGGTTCCTGCCCTTTTGACAGGTAGGCACGCAGGATGCCCAAGCAGGACAGAGGTCTTGGACCTTGGACACCCTTCACTGCCCCTCTCTGACGTTTTCCATAGAGGGCCAGTGTGACCAAGGCAGTGCTGAAGACCTGAGCCTGCACTGAACCCCACCAACCTCCATTCCCACCTGTCTCACCCCTGCCCGCAGGAGAAGTGGACCTGAGGATTGAAGGGAGTGACAATGAGGATGAAGCTCACTCACCACCCTGAGCCCAAGAAAGTTCTGGATGCTGTGAATGCTTTCCCTTCTGGGGTCTTCAGACTACGCCCCCCTCATTCCTTCAGAGACCCCATTGGAGCTGGGACATCCACGGGGACTCTTGATTTCCCCCAAAATCTCAAAAGTTACAAAGAACTCCAGGGCCCGATCTCCCATTCCCACCACTCACTCACAGTCACTGTCACTTGGGCGGTGCTGGACCTTGTGCCAGGTGCTGGGGACCCCGAGGAACAGGCTGTGGCCCCTGGACCTGCGTCTCTCTAGGAGGTGAGAAGACAGGGAAAGGAGCTAGTCCAAAGAGTGCAAGGCCAGGCTAGACCACAAGGGTGTGCTGTGCCCAGGGGGAGGGAATGACCACTGTCCAGTAGTAGGGGGCAGAACAAGAAGCCAGGACATTAGGGTTGAGCTTGGTAAGATGGGGACCCAGCAGAGGGAGGAGCAAAGGCGCAGAGGGCCAGAGGGAACCTTGGCTGGAATGGAGGAGTGCGGCGGGGGAGGGAGGAGTTGATGCGGCAGGTAGGGGATGAGGCTGAAATGCAAGGTGGGTGCTCAGGTCCGCCAGGGGCCTCACCCTCCTATAGGCCATGGGGAGCCACTGAGGACTTCCACGCAGGGGACCAAACTTAGCATCTGAGTGGGAGTCTTGGTTATGAAGAGGGCTGATAGGAGCAGGAAAGGGGGACTGCCAGGGTCCTGGTCTCAGTTCTCAGGAGGAGGCCCCTGGCTGGTTCTAGAGTCGTCCCTGTGCAGAGTTGGGGTTGTGGGGGCAGTGGAGTATCAGGGGACCAGCAGATGTCCAGCCAGCCCTCAGAACCATGACTGTGCCCCTCGCCTAACCAGGGCATAATTCCTCCTGGAGCAGCTCTGGCTGCTTGTGGCAGGTTCTCACCACTGCTCACATTCAGACCCCCAGGGGGGTTACCCATGCCAGGACTCCACCCCCAAGAGTCTGATTCAGTTTCTCTTGGATAAAATATCGGTGTAAAACGTCCCCCACCCTCTCTTAAAAGGTAATGTAAAGAACTGGGTCACAGAACAGCAACAACTGTGGTCACATGGCCCCCCGGGTTTATCATGTGACATTCCTCTGGGGGGGCAGGGGGCTCATGATGGTCAAAACGAGCTCTCCAAAGGGAATGTGCGGGATGAGATCGTGGGGGTGGTTGCACCACATAGACAATACGCTAAAACACTTAATTGTACACTTTAAAATGGTCCTACGTCATGTGACTCACATGTCAATGTTTTAAAAATATCGATGTGGTAGAAAAAACAACAGGAATGGATGCTGGGCGTGAAGGATGGCCAAGAAAGAATATGAGTTATTCTGACACTCTTGAGGGTTAGAGGAAGTCCCTATCAACATGGTGGAGGCAGCACAGAGAAGAAGGAGGAGGACGGAGGCAAGAACCGGGAGCTCCCACCTCGCAAATGTTGGTGGGGGAGCATCTCATTTGAGCTGTTTTTCCAGGAGCTCTGGACCTGATCTGATCCAGCGGGAAGCTCTGCAGCGTCAGCGAGACCCAGGCCCATCTCCCACCCTGATGAGCTTGGGACACCGGGAGGGTCCTGTTGTCCCGGGAGAACCTCGGAGAGCAGGCAGAGTCTCTGAGGAGCCTATAGGGAACAGCCCGCGTTGTTTTCAGGGCAATTAATACTCCGTGTCTTGGACTCAAGATCACCGAGCGTGTCATGAAATATGTGGTAAGTGTCCAAACTTAAAAAATTAAATGAAGGCACCAGTGATCCCACTTCTTAGGTATACACTTGAGAAAACTGAGAACACGTTCACACAGACACTTGTACCGAATTCAACAGTTGGTGGACATTTGGGTGGTTCCACTTTTTGGCTATTATGAATAATGCCAGAACTTCATGTACGAGTTTTACATTGGCCCAGCGTTTTATTTTTTTTGGATCATTCGCATACATCAAAACAATCAATCAGTAACCTCCCAGATGATTCTATCATACAGGCAAGGTTGTGAGGCCCAGGGTAAAGGGTTGAATCTGCCCAAAGGAATCCCCTCATGAACATGGCCCCCAGAGCAGGCGGCCTCATCTTGATTCCCTAGTTTGAGGCCAGACTCATTAGAGGCAGCCTGCACCCAGATGCGCCAGCTGGAATGAACGCGTCCTTCTCACCACTGCATCCCCTGCACCTGGCAGCTCCTGGCGTACAGTCAGACAGGAACAGGGACCCAATCAGGCCTTTGCTTCATCTTCAGTGTTCTCCCGCTGTAATGAGGGTGGATGACTTAGCTGTGGAACAGCTTTCGGTCATGAGCCTGAGCCTGTTCAGTTTCCGTCTCTGAGGGTGGACTCACAAGGGCCATTTTTCTGATGGGCACAGATTCCTGTGCTCTTCTCTGGCAATTCAGCTGGCACCACCCTACCAGAGCGACAGCAAGACCAAGTCTCTCTGCTCCTCATGGGCAGCCCCCACACCAGCTACATCCCACATGTTTGCCTCCCTAGCAAGACAATGGACTCCTGGTTCAAGGAGGTGACCACACTCTCGGGATTTTTCCTTTTAAACTTGACTGCTCAGCATGCCCTCAGTGTGGCCCCGAGAAAATCACAGCAAGAGGGACTCCAAGCACTGTCTCCAGCTCAAGCTCAATCTGGGCTGTTCCATGAGAAATATCAAGGTTGGTGTGGAAGAAAGGCTGGGTTTCTTGGTCGCCACAGCATGAGCGTCTGAGGGTAGCTGGGTGATGCACCCTGGGAGAGAGAAAGGCAAGTGTGGGCTCCTTGGGGGAGGGGATACATTCCTGGGGCTCAATCCTGGGGCAGGGCAGGCCCCAGGAGAATGGAGACCTCACAGAGCCACCCCAGTGCTGGGGGCCACCCCCAAGGCCATCTGAAGTGGTCTCTGGGAAGGTCAGGCTGCATGGTTAGGCCGAGGCAATGAGCAGCTCCCATGCTGCCCCTGCGGGGAGAACGGCCCTCAGAGTTGTGAGTAACTCTGCTGCTTGTCAGGAGGTGCTGGGACCTGACCAGGGCTGCCCATGAGGAGAGAGAACAGTGTGGATCTTCAGAAACGCAGCCCGAGTGTCTACCCTGTGCCAGGTGCTCAGCGAGATTGTCACCCGCTGTGCCAAGTCAGAGCACTCTTCCTGCCGCGTGGTTCTCAGCGTCTGACTGTGTCACATGAACACAGTGAGTGCACAGTAGGTGTTTCCTGACCTCGTGAAAATGCGAGCCAACCACATATTCAAGAAACAAGCATGATCAGGACAAGACTCTCCTGAGTGAGTCAGGGGTGGACCTGACGAGAATGGCAGGCCAAGTGTTTTGGATTCACTGATGTCAGGGTCTGTGTGCCAGCAAGAGACCCCCGTCCCCGCCAGAAATCATCATGGACTGGCAGCATGTACACCTGGCGGGTGCTCAGGGAACAGAAGACTGAGACCTATGCCCCTGGGAACGGCTATCCACTGAGGGAGATAATGGTGGCCACCGTGTGATGAGAGTCCCTCCACCTTCTCAGGCCACACCTGCCACTCGGGCTGTGCACTGGCCTCCTCTACAGACCCCAATACATGCAGAAGGACAGAGCCTGAGTGTAAGAAGTCAGGACAGCCAGAAGACACGTCGGAGTGGCCCATGGTCACTGCATTCAGGGTGTCCTCACACACTCGCTGAAGTGACAGGAGCCCGGAGCCTGCAGACAGACTTTTCGCAGGGAAAAAAAGGATAAATTATAGCAACGAAGCTAATGGTGGAAACAGTTTCTGTGTCTGTGGGCCTGCCGAGGTCACAGGGAACCAACAGAGCCAGCGGCAGAGGGAAGGCCCGATGGAAACAGCCCCTGAAACACCAAAGTGCCTCGAAACACTCTGCAGTGGGTTTTTGAAAGATAAATCCTTATTGTATTTAAATTATACATTTTTTTTTGCATTTTTACAAGTGTTTTTTAAAAATGCTTCTCACAATTTCAAAAGACATTATTAGAATCCAGCCTTCAAAGGAAATACTTAGGCCTGTGCGTGCATACGGTCGCGCGCAGGCACACACACGCACTCTCCGCAGTCTGTCTCTGGAGGCAACATGAGAACCAGAACCGGTGGTGCCTCTGGGACAAGAGACGGGAGACTTAGTTTTCATAAGACACTTTGTACCAAGTACGTATGTTCCGTGTTCAAAAACATCAATAGCTTTGTTTAGAAGAACTGATTTAGTAAACAGTAATATAAACTACAATTTAAGAAAGAACACTTTAACACTGAAATGAGCCTTTTGGTCTAATTGCATTCTCCCCGGTATGAAAAACATTATTTTTCACTTTGGTGGCTGTGGTAAGGCACTCTAAATATTAAATATCCTGCTTTCTTTTAAATGCATGTAAAACATTCCTCCAAACGGGCCTCTGCAAACAGCTCCTGGCACGCCAGCTTTGTCATTTCAAATCTTTCCCCCTTGGGAGCCCCTCTGGGCCTTGTGGAGCCTGGCCTGTAGCTTCTGCCTCTCTGAGGCCCCGGGGGGGCCTCTGTTTCTCTGCTCCACGTGCCCGTGGACAGCCTCTGACAGGGCCTCTTCCAGGGCACAGGGGGACTGGAACCCTTGGTCAGGCTGCCCCCTGCTTGCACAGGCTGCTCACTCACAGCCCCAGGAAGGAGCGCAGCGCCAGGGAGCCTGCAGCCTGAGAAGCTGCTGCTGGGCGCTCGCTCTGGCTCCTCACCACTACGCGCTCTCTCCTGATGCCCTGGCAGAGGGTGCGCTGGGGCAGGAGGAGGCCAGCTGGGACCTGGGAGGGGAAGCAGCGCCCAGGGAACTGGTCCTGGCCCAGCCGCACACTGGACGCTGCTGCCACATCAGGTAGTCTGCTCTGTGGGCACGCACTCACGCCCGTCCAGTCCAGCCTTACGCTCCATGGCAAATACCGGTCTTCCAGGCAACCGATTCCCAGGCACCCTCGGATGTTCTTGCCTCACACAAACAGCTCTCCTTTGTCTGCACAGAAAGGAAAAGGGTGGCTTGGCTGGGCTAGGCCAGAGGCAAGTCACCAAGAAGAGGAAGGGTCATGAGAATACGCTTTCCAGAACCAGGTACAAACAGAGCCCAATGTTAAACTTCAATTTCTACCAGGCATTAATGCCTCCTTTTGAAGGGAAAGGTATACTACCCCCAAACCAAAGACATGTGCAAGCCCAGAATGACGGTGTGTCCGTCACATGGAGAAGAGTACATGCACAGAGCTGTAGGCCCAGGAGGCTCCTGGACACGGCCCACTCTGCTCGCCCCATATGCACGCCCCTCACCCACAGTCATGGCCCACTCTGCTCGTCCCTTATGCACACCCCTCACCCACAGTCACATCCGACCACACCCTGCCCTCCACACGTCCTGAAGTCTGAGCACCCTCCAGTCCTGGTCATGCCCTAATAGAGGGAGACCTCCATCCGTCATCCCTTGTCTGGGTTTCCACATCTCGGGAGCATTTGGTCAAGGGACACAGGGTGACTGGGCACCTCTTTGGGCCGGGTCGATGTCTGTGTGCTGGGAGCTGGGACACGACAGTGAGTGAACACGTACGGTTCCTGTCCTCATGGGACAAGAGCTAGTCAAACAGTTAGAAAGAAACAAACGATCAAACCAATATATACGTGTTTACAAACTGTAAAAAGTGCCACGAGGGACAAGAACGGACGAAGTGCTCTAGAGGACAGTCCAGGAGAACAAATCTAGACTGGGCTCGGGAATGCCCACCTCTGGACGGGACCCCAGACCTGGTGGGGCAGCCTCCTGCTACCCAGCCTTCAGACCCCACTTCTGTCCACATCAGCTCTGGGCACTCCTTGGCACAGAGGCCCCATTTTACCACCTCCACCTGAGAAGCAGAAGAAGTAGACAAGACATGGAGAAGCCAGGACTAAAATAATCTGGCTGATTAATAAGGAATCCTTTTGTTCCCATCCATCAGAGCCCCTCTGGTCTGACCACCACCCTGGGGACTCCACCCTCAGATTTTACGTGTTTAATAGAACAATTCAGTCTGGCCCCCAAAAGGTTAGCAGATCTCAGGGGAAACCAACCAAGTCCAACTCCCAGCTGACCACATGCAAACGCTGGGCACAGAAGGAGAGATACCCAAGCTCTGATGCTCCCTCTACTGAGGACAGTCACGGCACCTGGAGGGTGGCTGTGGGGTCTCGGGGGAAATCTAGAAGCGGATTTCATTTTGGTGTGACCCAAAACGTCCACATGGCATGACAGCAAACAGAAAACAGTGTACTCTAGTTGAATATTTTGCACATTTCATATGGATTTCCAAGGATGTGACTCTGCACAGTTTAAGCCGTAGATCATTGATACCTCCAGATTGAGTCCATAATGACTCTTAGTTTTTAAATCAAAATAGCTTTAGAAGAGTCTGGCACCCTCAAGACATTAGCATATGGAAGTGCTGACTCCGAGTGACGGTGCTGAGGGACTACCCCGGTCATCACTGCGACCGAGGGTGCTGTGCACACAGTCACCCCCCCACAGTCCACGCCACAGCCCGTGTGTGTTACAGGCCTGAGATCTGAACCTCAGACGACAACTGAAGGGCAGTCAGGACTCTGGGTCGGGGGGGCCTCTGGATAGTCCTCACAGTAGCGTAGGGCCAGAGAACACTAACGAGGATGACCCCACTCTGTCCCGGCCCAGACGCCTAAATAGAAAACAATGACTCACCAGAGATGAGTAATTGAGATTTACAAATTAACATTCTTAGGTGCAAGGAAATAGCGAATTTACGTGAGGATCCCCACAAAATGAAATTAATTTTCTTCAGTCTTACCAGTCAGGTCAACTAAAGAGCAGCAGACTGACCTGACAGTTACTGTGGTGGAACGGGAGAGGCAATCAAGGAAAGCGCACATCCGAGGGCGGGAGGCACTTGGGTGTCTGACGGCTTTGTAACTGGGCAAACCTTCAAGAACAGCTCCATTCCAGCCTTGGCTTTGATCATTCTGTCCTGGCACTTTGGAGAAATGGGGCATATTTCCCTCCACAAAACCCCAGGGTATCTGACAAATCAGCGTCCTGCCGTCCCTCATTCCTGGGTTGGGTCAGGGTTTGGGCTTGGCCAGGAGCGGGATGAGCCCCACACTTTCATTTCCCGATGGCTCTCCCGGGGATTCATCAAACCTCTGCTGGGTTCCCCAGCACCCTGACATTCTCGAGGGTCCACCTCCTACCACCGACTGGCATCCTCTTGAGAAAATTCACTTTCACATGAGCCCAACCACAAACCAAAGGAACCAAAAACAAAACTCCAGGATGAAAAAAGACACACATTATACAACTTCAAGCCAAACAACATCTGGATGAGCTGCTCACTGTAATTATCCACGCGGGGCGCCCCTCCACTGGATGGATGGACACTGAAAGCTGCCCACGGCTTAGGATGAACCCAAGAGAGTGCAGCTCGGCCCGTCACTGGGGCCACACAGGCTTCGCCACTTACTGGTAAGGGGAGCAAAGTGGCTGAGTCCACAGCAAATGCAGGAAACCTGGACTTCTGGGTTGAACTCCATCAAGCTGAAGAGAGTGGGTGGAATCATTTCCGGAAGAGCGGTTTCCACTAGGTTTGTTCCGTTGCCAAGAATTCCGTAGCCTCAGACAAAAACATGTCCTTCTACATGACAGTAAAAACAGCGGTCAGTAAGTCAAACCAAGTGCAGCTCTCCTCACCAGAAATTCAAACTGCACCGCTCGGATGCTTTCGATACACAGGGATTGTTTTCTCCTCCTTGGTTGGCAAAATCACGTTAATTACACTTGGAAAAGAATCAGTTTCTTTTCTCCTCTTTTAAATTCTTACTCTTGGCGTATGTCAAGCAAACAAACCAAGCTCAGAATACAAACTTCCCACACCTGGAGGGCAACCTGGAGGGGCCTAGTCAACAAATCACCCAGAAACCCCATGTGAACACAGGAGAGCCTCAGAAGGGCAGTTATCCCCCTACTAACAGCTCTAAGTTTCACACTGACCAGGAGAGCAAGCCAAATATAAAACAACTTCTGGCCAGATGCTGAAAACTCTCAGAAATGATGTTTTGCTTATAAAAAGTGGAATACTCATCAGTGGTGCCAGATGTTTCATCCCAGGGGCATGGACCTCAGCGTCGAAACCCTAAGGCTCTTCTCCCTCTGTCTCTGTTTCTTGGTGCAGCCTCTCTGGAGAAGGCAGGGCCAGAGTCTCTGGCCCAGGCGACAGGAGGGGAGAAAGCAGTTCCTTCTCCACTCCAGAGGTTTACTACAGAATTACTAAGCTCTGGGCTAGCTATTTGTCTACAGAGAAACCAGGGCTACTATCGTTCTGTCAGGAACGTCACCCTCACCCTCTATTAACTGAACTCACTCTAACTAGGTCTTCCCACAGCCACGTTCCCTCCCTCAGGCTGAGGTCTGTGCCTGTGAATCCAACAGACACCGACCCTTCGCCATCGACCCCTCTACACCTTCCCAATGACCTGCCTGCAAGAGGCTCTCACCATTTCATACAGCACAGCCTGTGCCCCTACATGCCACATGCTTAACCGTCCCCACTCCTGAGAAGGGCAAGTATCGGGGGACATTCACCCGAGTCACAGGAAGGGTCCATACTGTTAGGAAGACAAACTTGTGAGAACTTGGAAGGATTCTGGTGAACGGAAAGAGCAGATAAGTGCCAGGTCATTCATTCACCCCACAAATATGTCCCAAACAGTAAACATAAGCTAAACATCTAACTGGTGATGGGAACATGAGGGGAAGGAAGAGACCCGGTCCCTCTCTCTGAGTTCAGTCTAGTGGAGGAGGCAGAGGTCAGCCAAAATTAACACCCAGTTAATCTGTGCTGACTGCAAGGATGGCAGGACAGGGGCCTCCGTGAGGGAACGTCAGGGAGCCTGATGTAGTTCATGGGCAGGAGCAGTCGGGAGGCTTCACTCTATCCACGTAGTCTGAGGGATGAGTAGGAGTGTGGAGGGGAGGGGAGAGCACGGTATTCCACGTAGGGGAGACAGCACCTGCACAGGGAGGGAAGGGCCATGGCCCACTGAGGGAGTTTAAACAAGGGCCGAGTGGATGAAGCCAGGGGACGAGGGGGAATATTTGCAAGACGCCAGTGGGGAGCAGGGAGGGCAGGTCATGCAGGATGCTGTAGACCACGGAAGGGTCTGGTCTTTATTCTAAGCACAATGGGGAGACGGTAAGGGTTCTAAGTAGGGAAGGGACATGATTCCTAGAGGGGAACGTGAGTGGACGTGGCAAACAGTGGAGAAGGAGCGGGGGGGGGGGGGTGACGAGCAGGGGTTCACTTTTGGACCCACTGAACTCACAGTGCTTAGAGACGGCCAAGGGAAAACGTCAAGTGGCACTGAGAGATGTTCGCACCTCCGAACAGCAGGCTTGGCCTCACCAGCCAGCTGGAGAGTCCTGAGCACACAGACGGTGACTGCAACCACGGTGAGGGTGAGACCTTCTGAAGGAGAAGGCAGAGGAAAGGAGGAGAGCACAGTCCCGCCTCGGGGACCTCCGACATGGGAGGGCCTGGCCCAGGAGGAGAGCCAGGAAATGAGTCCAGAAGGAACGAGAAACGAAGAGAGCCCTCGGAGAGCCCAGTCACAGGGGCGAAAGGAAGACTGCTCTTCACCAAGATGCTCAGCACGTCACGGCCAATGTCAAACGCTGCTGAGAGATCAAGAAAGGGAAAGATTGGACAATGGTCTCCAGGTTCTTTATTATTGTTTTCAGCAACATGGAGGTCACCGTAACCCTAGCAAGAGCCACTCAGCAAACTGATCAGTGTGGAAGCTGAGTGGAACGGACAGAGGAATGAGAAGGAGACGAAGAAATGGGGACAGTAAGTCAATGCAGCTCCTGAGAACTCTCGCCTAGAAGGGGAGGCAGGAGGTGAAGCGAAGGGGTGGGACTTGGGGGAATGGGAGGATGTGGAGGGCTCCACACAGGGCCTCTTAAGATGGAAGACACCTGAGTCAGGTGTCAAGACTGATGGCGAGGGACGAGTAGAGAGGGAGAGGCTGAAGTTGTGGGGAAGAAGGCCCAGCAGATGGAGTGAGGCTTCTGAGGAACGGGGGGAGAAGGGATCCAGGGCACAGAGAGAATCATCAGCTTCAGCAGGAAGAGACACGCTTCCCCCACCACTGTAAAGGGAAGGGACCCAGGGCGGGGACAGGTAGAGGCAAGTGTGCAGGAGTCCGAGTGGGAAACTGAGGGCTTTCTCAGCTGACGGCATCTGTTTCCCCTATGAAACAGGAGGCAGGTTCTTCTGCTGAGAGTGAAAGATGGGAGGGTCAGCGGTCTGGAGGACGAAGTGTGGCCAACTTAGCTTTCCAGCAGGATTTGATCTTGGTGCCTCTGCTGAGGGATAACTTTGGAAAGACAGATTCTAAGTGCTTTGGTGAAGACCGCGGCACACCAACGGTCCCTAAGTTGACTCAAAAGGAAAAGAGGGGTTTACTGACCCAGAAAGTGTACACCTAGGTGAGCGAGGCTGGCAGAGCTGGGGCCTGGCCTCTGCTGCCTGGCTCGCAGAGAGCTTCTTTACCTAACTGTGCTCTGGCAAGGGCCACTGGAAAGAAATCACTGTTGTCACTGACAGAGGGAGGCTCAGGCCACAGTCAAGATCATGGTTGTGGCAGGCTACTTCTATAATGGCCCCTAGTGAGCCCCGTCTCCTGCTGTTCACACCCACGTGTACTCCCTTGTGTGGGGGCTGGACCTAGTGACTTGCTTCTCACAAGCAGAAGGCCAGCAAACGTGAAGGTGAGGTCACTGCCCAGATTAAATGAGAGGACACTGGCTTCTGTCTCACTGGCACTCCGTCTTACCCTCTCATTTGGTCACTCTGACGAAGCCAGCTGCCATGTTGGGAGCTGCCACATGGAGAAGCCTACATGGCAAGGAACCGAGGAAGGCTTGGCCAGCAACCATTTGCTGGACAACTACCAGCAAGGAATTGGGGCCCCTGCATCCTGCCAACAACCATCGGTGTGCTCCTGGAAGCAGAGCCTTCCCAGTGGAACCCTACGATGACTGCAGCCTTTGAGAGACTCAGAGCCAAAGACCCAGCTAAGCCCCCCCACGATGCCTCACCCACAAAATTCAAGTGGTACTTCTACCCACTGCTGCTGGCAGTATCAACTGATAAAACTTCTGGAAAGCAATTTAACAATACATACTGACAAGAATAAAAATATCCTACTCCTTTGACACTCCTGGGATTTATTCTAGAGCAATAATCCAAACGAAAGAAAAAGTCACGTATGCACACAAGATAAATGTCATAATATCTCCAACGGCCACCGCACTCCGTCTCCAAAGAAGTATGCCACCTGACAACAGGGAAATGCTCATGTAATTTTATAATAAAATGGTTAAATTAATTATTAATTATGATAAATTAAATTGATGCTATATCATACAAATATTAAAAACTGTAACTGTGAAAATATTACCACCATGGAAAAATGCTTTATGTAAGTATAAATGATAAAACAAGCATATAAAACCACACCTATGCTGTGATTACTGTATACTAATGTGCACAAATGGGGGCCGGCCCTGTGGCGGAGCGGTCAAGTGTGCACGCTCCGTTGCGGCGACCTGGGACTCCCAGGTACTGATCCCGGGCGTGCACCGATGCACCACTTGTCAAGCCATGCTGTGGCGGCATCCCATGTGGAGTAGAGGAAGATGGGCACAGATGTTAGCCCAGGGGCAATCTTCGTTAGACAAAAGAGAGGGATTGGCATCGGATGGTAACTCAGGGCGAATCTTTCTCATCAAAAAAAAGGGCCGGCCCCGTGGCTTAGCCCTTAAATGTGCGCGCTCTGCTGCTGGCGGCCCGGGTTCGGATCCTGGGCACGCACCGACGCACCGTTTCTACGGCCATGCTGAAGCCGTGTCCCACATACAGCAACTAGAAGGATGTGCAGCTATGACATACAACTATCTACTGTGGCTTTGGGGGAAAAAATGTGCACATATGAACGAGGATTGGAAGAAAACAGTAGACAATGAACAAAGATGATTTCATCTGCTGGTAGGATTACTGAGGATTTCTACAAGATTTAGTCTTATATTAATGGCCCTCTCTTCAGACCAATTCAGAAACAAAAAGGTTAAATATACAAGCTTGAGAAAATGTCTCAATCATTCCTCCCTGCATTAATCACATTCTTCTCAAATCAGTGAACATCAAGCTCCTTTTAGGGGACACTTGTTTTCTCTTTGAAAGCCTCACACAGCTTCCTGTCTCTGCTGAGAGAAAGGCTCACAGCTCCTCTGCTGAGGGGTGGCTCTAATCCTCCACCCAATCCTTTATTGGTTCCTTTCCATGGGAGCTGGGGATGAGGGAACTGGGAAGGGACAAACAGAACAGTGTCCCCAGGAAGTGATAAGAGAGGTAAGAGTCAAATGAAGGCAGGTGGTTCGAACCCATGAGAGCCCCACTGCTCACAGCTCCAGACTGCACCATCCCAAGGAGGTGTAAGGTCCACTACCTGTTTGCCCAGCTGGGCCCCATCCATCAGAATAGACTTCTCCTTTATCCGTTAGGAACAGACTATGGTCCTGACCACAAGCGATCTATCAGACAAACAGAGGGAAGGTTGATGAGAAGAAATCCTTGGCAGCCCAGTGTCCTGCTCAGAGGACCCAAAGCACGGGAGCATTCCCTACTGCTCCTGAACCTGAGGGGGCCAAGTCCAGGCAGGCTGCCCCACACAACCTCCACTTCTTATTCTTTCTCACTCCACTGCAGCCTGGTTTCTGCCTGCCCCTCCACTGATGCGGCTCTTGCTAAAGGAAAGGGCCAGATGTCCTAAGGAGAAGACCCAAGAGCTCCTCCATCCCAGTCCATCCCTGAAGAACCACTCCCTTCTCCACAAGCCTTTCTCTTCCCCATCTCTCTCTTCTGCCTCTCCCATAGCTTCCAGTCTTGCTCCCTAGCTCAGCCTTACTCCTTACCCTTCAGTGTTGGAATCCTTCTCCAAGGTCTGTCTTCTGCCCTCTTCTCTCCTCCTCTTCACACTCCCCTGGGAGGCTGCATCCGTTTCCAAGGCTTTCTCTGTCACCTGTACACTGCTATCTCCATTCCCAACAACTTTACTGAGTTCCAGACCTGCTTTTCTAACTGCCTAATGAAAAGCACCGTTTACTAAATGCTTATTATGCCAGGCACTGTGCTAAGTCAATAACCAAGAACACCTACGAAGAAACTGAATCTCAGAGAAGGTTGGTAACTTGCCCAAAGTCATCCAGTTAATATGTGGGGAAGCAGGGACTTGAATTCGCATCCATGGGACTTTCAAGTCTGTGCAAGACGCACTATACTCTACTGCATACTAAAAACAATTTCACTCTCTACCTCCTCCTTGCTTCTGTCTCCCACTCAACACGAGCCTCCTCCTCTAGGACTCCCCCATCCGGGTTGAGAACATCAGCAGCCACTCATTTGCCAGTGGAGTCAGGCTCCATTCCCTCTAGCTCACTCCCTGGACCTCTTATCAAGCCCCAAATCTGGTCAATCCTCCTTACATGTCTCTCCACATGTCCCTTCTCCCCACGCCTTCCCAAGTGGCCTTCATCACCTCCTCCCCCAACCCTAGAAAACCCTGCATCGCTCACTCTCCACCTGTCTTCCAGCCTATGCCACAGCACTCCCCTGTAAGCATACCAAACTCCAGCCACCCCACATGCTCTCAGCAGTTAAAGGCTCCACCTGCCACCTCCCCTCTGCCATGAAACCTTTCCCACCACCCATTCCTGGTCTATCTGGTAAATTCCTCTGTCACCTCCTCCACGATGCCTTCTGTGCCTTCCATTCCATCCCCGGAAGACTTAATGACTCCCCTTTGCTACTCTTATAGCACTTTCGGTATGCATTCATTTATGTATTTAAGTATTGATTATAGATATCTACCATGTGCCAGGAACTGCCCCAAACATGGGAATAAATGGTGAACAAGATAAAGCCAGCCTGAAACACACACAGAGCCTGGGCACACTCAGGTACAGCTAGTTTTTTCAACTTGTCTCTCCCACTAGAGTGTTTTCCCCCCAAACCTTATTCAACTTGGTACCCCATGTTCCAGTACTGAACATCCTGGCCTACAGTAGCCAGGCGACCATTTGTATAAAATAATTTATTAATTCAGAAAATCCGCCTAAAAATTTCCCATCACCCGCCCCCAGTTTCCCCCTTTCAAAAGTGCCCTAAGGGGCAGAATGAGTAGCTCTCAGCCCACGCCTCTTACCTGGACCACCTGTCCATCGAAGGCCTGCGTTCTATGGACTTTGTGACTTCTGCTAATGGCTGAGGGCAATCTGGGGAGAAGCAAGACATATGGTCACGGTAAGCATTGTGGGGTTCTGGCCTCTCCTCTGTCATTCCTCACTGGCGGCCCCATACACACACATAGTAACTGTTAGGGAAACTCTCTAGGTCAAAAAGAAGGCAGAGTTAGACACAGGTGCAAAGGTAAAATAATACAAACTAAATCGCTTGGTGATTTTAATATGCTGCCAGAGCTGAGACTGGTGTTTAAACCCACCAGCATAACGCGAGGAACTAGAGGGAAATTTTTTTAAAGACCAACAGAAATAGAACTGAAACAGAGGAATTTTTGAAGTTAATCAATTTGGCTAAAAATAAAGAAGGAATCCAAAGAAGGTCTAGCCATCCCAATCAATGCTCATGCACCTGCCCTCCCACCAGGCTGATGCACGGAGCTCCCCTTGAGATGGAACAACACTCTCCACAGCTCTCCGTGGAGCGCTCACTGCTCCTCTCAGGCCTGAGGAACCTTGCTTGGTACTGCTCTGTGACTCTATCACACAGTAATCACTCCAGAGATGTTTAATGCTCAACACAACTTGGGGAGGGGTAGTCCTTGTGGGAACTCACCTGTAAGGTTCATTTTCCACCACCTTCCTTCCACATTGTCCGTAATAGTTGTTTGCCAGGCTGAAGACTAAAGAATACCACCACCAATGAAATCAGTTCTACAGGTGTGTGGAACCCAAGAATGTCAGGACTGGAAGGGGGTCTGGAAAGTGGTCCTAGTCCAACTGCTCACCCAACTGCCACTGGGTTTCCTTCTCCAATATTCCCAGCCAGTGCAGGCACACCTCCAGGCATGCTGGGGTCCAGACATGCTGCAACAGGCTGGGCCACCTGTACTTTCCCTCTGCTTCTCCTCTGGGCCCTCGTTCTGCCTCTCAGGAATTCCATGAGAGGCGAGCACCTCCTGTGAAAGGACTCAGCACCCCCTTGTCTTGACATGAGTACAGCCATGTTTGGCCACTCCATTGACCTACAGCCACCAGCACAAAAAGAAATATAAAAGCTGCTTTCTGAGTGGTGGGAACTGGCCCTTCTCCCATGAACATAGTTGCAATGTGTAAAAATTTCAAGGCCCTCGGGCGCCACAGCCTGGGCCTGACTGACCATCTGTGCTGGGCTGGGACGATAACCACAAACCAACGCACGTACACAACTACTGGGCTGCGACAACAGCCAGGGTGCTCAGTGCATGTACGCCACTGATAACCTTTTGTGCATGGAAACACTGAATGCTTGCTCTGTAAACTCTGTAACTGCTTATATAAACTGCTGGAAAGCGAGGCCTGGTGAGAGTTCCACTTGTGGAAGGGACGCCTTGCCCAGGACGTGTGATTCCCACACACCCATGTCGATTGACAGGACTCTCTCGGTACTGGGGCGTGGATGTTGTGAGTAATGGATTTATTGTGAAGTAATTGATCTGATGTGTTCTCTTTTCGGTCAACCTGGTGTTTCTCTTTCCGGTTGCCTTGTGTCATTTCCCTTCAGTCGATCTGGTCGAGCCAATGTTTTTCCATTTCTGATCGAGCCAATGTTTTTCCCTCTTATTATATGACCTATTCGAATCTGCCGCTATCTCAGCTGATCAGGGGTTTCCCATTCTGATGGAGCTGGTGTTTTTCCCTCTTATTATTTGACCTATTCTGATCTGTTGGAGGACTACCGCCTTTACTATCCTCTGTATAATAAGATATACCTTCAGTCCATTTGTTTGGAGTGGAGTTTCTTTTACGTCTCCAATCGAATCCCCCGAACCGCTCATAACACCCCATTCCTTGCACCTGTCACCAGGTTGCCCTCAAGGCCAAGTCCCCTCTGGAAAGAGTTCCTAAACACCACCTTCGGCTTTTCCTACAAAGAACCCTAGCCAGAAAATGAAATGTGATGAATTTCATCAAGTTGGCCTTCCCTGGAATAACCACTTTTTTGGAGACGGTCGGGGTTACCCAGGAGCCTGGACTCTGAAAGCCCCGCGTCTTGGAGGAAGTGTTAGCAAACAGGCTTCTCTCAGTACAAGGGAAAAGCCGTTTACACACGTAGCCCAGCTCAGTGACTTCACAACAAAGGCAGGCGTTGATGAGGCTGCCTGGTGTGCACTGTCATGTTTACATATACCTCAGATTTCCCAAGAACCACAGAGAGCAGAGAACAGAAAAGAGTCAGCCAAGTCTGCCCAACATAGTCTCTTGAGCCATGCTCCTGATTTGCTCGGGAAATTCCAACAGCCTCACAATCAGATGTGGGTCAATCAAATGGGCCACTTCAGGCCCTATGGCAAGAAAGTGGTCCCCCCACCATCCATCAATCTTGAACAGGTCAATTCACGTCCTTCACCGTCTTGTCAGGACGACAGTGGGCGCTGCCAAAGGAGACCTGTAGCACCTGTGTCTCCTGAGGTCTGTCCAGAGGCAGTGGGACAGGTGAGAGCTCCAAAACACACGCGTCTCCCCTCGCTGAAACAAACACAACCAGGGCGAGTGCACTGACGCAGAGTCAGAGCACTTCTAACATGAGAGATGACACTGCCCCACCCCTACATTGTTACACAGTGAGATCGGAATGACTTACTCAAGCCACATAAGTTAGTGGCACAGCAAGGACCAGAACCCTGGCCCCCAAGTCCAACCCACTGCACCACACTGCCTCCATGACACATGGGGTTACTGAAAAGCATCCTTAGTCTTATTAAAGAAAGCTCTTCACATGTCATTTCACACCATTTGAATTTTTCAGGAAAGTAAAAGCAATAGCCACTTTCTGCAATAGCCACTAGGATTTCTCAGTATGGTGAAAAACAGCACATGTTATATGACACCACTTCTAATAAAGGAAGCAAAAAGAATACATTTGTAGATGCATTTGCTCGCACATGCATTACATCTCTCCAGAAGGATAAACAGGAAACTGTTAACACAGGTTGTCGACAGGGAGAAAAATCATGATCCTGGGAGGACAGAGGTGGAAAGCAGACTCTTCATCATATGTTCTATGGCGCCATTACGATTCTAAATTATGCAAATATGTTACCTATTCAAAATAGAAAATTTTAATTTTTAAATAAGCATGTAAGATGAAATGTTGTCTAGAAGTCACTCTAAAGAAGAAACTTGGGGCCGGCCAGGTGGCGCAAGCGGTTAAGTGTGCGCGCTGTGCTTCGGCGGCCCGGGATTCGCTGGCTTGGATCCTGGGCGTGCGCCGACGCCCCACTTGTCACGCCATGCTGTGGTGGCGTCCCATATAAAGTAAAGGAAGATGGGCACAGATGTTAGCTCAGGGCCGATATTTCTCGGCAAAAAGGAGGAGGATCGGCATCGGATGTTAGCTCAGGGCTGATCTTCCTCACAAAAAATAAATAAAAAAAAATAAAGGAATTAAAGCAGAAACTTATTCTTCTTTATAATCCTACTGGAGAGGCCAGATTGGTCTATGTATGGAATTCCTCTGACAGGTTTTAAACAATGAACTTTTGACTATTTACAGTGGAGTCTGGAGTTGAGGAGAAGATCTGCAAACGCACTGGTTCTCAACATACTCCTCACTAATGACCCCCTATCTTCTCCTATAATCCTCATCTTTAAAAACATCTCATCCACCAAATAAATGGCATTATGAATGTTATAATAATATACTTGCCCATCCATATTCATCAGTGACTGATATAATTTGCAGACAGAGCTTTTGATCTGCATGAAATAACTGGTTTATCACAATGAGATGATGTGATTCTAGGCAAAATCAAAGAAAATGGACAATGTTGTTAGCTCATATTAGTAGCTGAAAATATGAAGTACTTTAAAATACTGACAAGTGATTCACATCCCCCATTACTATCTGCATGGACCCCTAAGGGCCTGGGAAAAGTTAATATATAACATTGAAAGGGAAACTGGCTCTAGGTCCAACTACCTATTGACAGGAAATACAGAGGACAGAGGATCATGTCAACCAGCACCACAGGGATGCATTCAACAAACTGAAGACTGGAAAATTCTATAGAATAAACAATGAGATTTCTTCGTTAAATGCATTTCAAGGATAAAAGATTCAAACAGACTTAAAAGACTATAAAAGTCTTCTCAACCACTTGCAATGTCTAGACCTTATCCAGCTTTTGATTCAAATAAATTTTTAAAAATAAAATAAAAATCTATTGACACTTATAAGACAACTGTCAGTTTGAACACTGACAAACTATTTGATATTAAGGGATTACATTGTTAATTATTTTTAGGTGTGATGCTATACTTACCACTCTTTTCAGTCCTTATGTTTTTAGATATGTACTGAAATATTTATGAATGAAATCAATTTTCTTATGATTTGCTCTAAATTTGCTGAGGGAGAACATGGGGGAAATGTGTAAAACAAGATCGTCATGAGCTGATGATGGTGGAAGCTGGTGATGGCCCATGCGGTGCATTATCTTATTCCATCCACTTTTGCATATGTCTACAATCATTCTTAACAAAAGGTAAAAAGAAATGTCATTTGGCATCGTACAGCCAATAAAGACTTCAATACTAAGGGTAAAAGGATTCTGATATGAAATTCAGTGAAAAAAGGCAGAAAACAAAATATACACTGTGATCAAAATTCTATAAACAGACATTTGCATACAAATGAGGGAAGAGGGAAAAAAATGAAAAGAAAGATTTGTCCAGTATGTATTTCTGGGTAATTCCCCTTTATTTTAAAAAATGTTTCATATTGTCCTCATCATATTGATTGACTCGTGTCTACTTTTGCAAATATCATAAATCATTTCTAACATTTTATAATCCAATTTCAAATATCTGGAATAAAGCCTCCATCTTAAGGCTTTCATTGAATTTTTTGCCCAGACCACATTCTAGGCACTGTAGAGTGTCTCAGGATATCTCAAGCTAGGAAACAAAGGTCATCACTCTGGGGCCAAAAAATAACATCCCTACTTATCAGCAAAGGACCTTTACCAAACAGGCTGAAAATAATCTAGTCCAGATAGTTCCAAACAATGTGCCTTTCAAGACTCCATCTATGTTGTTGTTACGGTTTGCTTTATGTCATCAGATTCTTGAAAATCAGAGGGAGCTTCCTCAGCAAATCACAGCAGAAAAAGCCAAGGCGAGAGCCTCAATTTTCTCTTTTCGGCTCCTGTGAAATCCAAACTGAGAATCTCTGTTGAGTTCCATCTACCAAACTTTCGTCCCATCCTTAGCTTTAGAGGACAGCAGTGTGAATCCATGGCCACAGGCGGCAGGTGAAATCTGAAAAAAAGTTCCCATAAAGCATTCACTGATCTGGGACGTCCAGTTTTTCCAGCAATAAATGGCAGCTTGTTTACCCATTCCAAGAACACACACTATTAACACAGCAACCAACACTTATGGAATGTTTGCTACATGCTAAGTGCTTGAGATGCACTATCTCATTTCATCTTCACACTCACCCAAGGATCTAGTTATCAGATCCTCCCCATTCACCAAGACACAGTCTCGCAAAGCACTAAAGTTGAACATTACCTTAGTTTGAATCTTGGCAACACCAGAGGGTCTACAGCTGGTAGACCCTGACCAGTTGTGTGATCTGAAACAGACTGCTTGACCTCTCTGTGTCTGTTTCCCTCTATGTGAACTGGAGTTGAGAACAATATCTCTCTTATTGGGTTGTTGTCAGGACTAAATGAGTTAATAGAGCTAAAGCCCCTACAGTGAATAGTACTTGACTTAATGTGTAAGAGCGACGGCACGTACTCACTATCATTACTGGTGGTAGTAAGAGGAGTAGTCGATAGAGGAGAAAATCGAGGCTCCTAGAGATTAAGTAACTTGTCTAATACAGTCACGCGGCTAAGATGTGGAGGCTGTCTGATTCCAGAATGCACCCTCTTGACCCTGATACTGCACTGTGACATTCTCAAAGCCCTGCCATGAAGAAGCATTCATACCACAGCCACAGCGAAAGTGACACATTCACAGCCCAGTGACTCTGTTGGGTGTTTCACCCAAACGCGATGTGATGTTATCAATCCTCACTTTCACTGGCCACATGAGGAAACGGAGGATTTGGTAGGGCTGAAGCCAAGGGCAGCCTGGCTTTAGAATCGGCTCCTTTCCCATAAAACCCAGAGTGAGCACCTTCCCGGGTGGCCTGGGATAGTCCTAGCTTACACCTGATGTCCCAACGTTCACTCTCGAACAAACTGGACAACAAATTCTACAGTGACCCAAATGACGCCCCACTGTCCCTTGGCTGTTTACAGTTTATCACAGGCCTCTGTAGTCAATCTCAGAGACTATATATAAACCTAATCCTTAGGAAAAGCCAGCTGACCAATAACGAGCAAATGTGAAGAATTTTCTTGGCGGGGGTGCCGGCCATGTGGACTAGTTCCCAGTGAGTGAGTTCGGCGCGCTCTGCTAGGGTGGCCTGGGTTTGGTTCCAGGATGCAAACCTACACCACTTTTGGTGGCCAGGCAGGGGCTGCGACCCACATACAAAATAGAGGATGACTGGCACATGTGTTAGCTCAGGGTGACTCTTCCTCAGCAAAAGAAAGATTTTCTTTTTACTTGCAGCATGGCCTGAGGAAAGCTAGCTAAATATTTCCTTTAAATTTGACGTGTTGGTGACTTGTTTAATCAAGTCATCCCAAAGTGACATATCCCTCCTTTTTCCCTGTGATATTTTCTCTCCTCACATTCACAGGGAACATATACACATGCACCCCTGTGTGAGTCAAAAAGCTCAGTTCCCTGGCCTTTGGGAATGGCTTGGGTCCACAGAAACGACCCACTGGGGAGGCAGGAGCCAGCCCCCGACCACACGGCAGGAAACATAGAAAAGAAGCGAGTCCACAGAGGATGCCCAGCACCCTATGCTTTCTCTCATTGCTTGTGGTAGCTGTTGATTCAACACTCAACAAATACTTGGTGAGCACCTACTGTGTTATTAAATCTGCTAGTATGGGAAAAGGCTTCGAACAACACCTGACACAGAGTCAGCATTCGGTAATGTGTGTTATAATAATGTGCCAGCAGAGCACTTCCAACTATGGTGGAGTGAAGAAGTTAGTGAAGCTCTCACCAAAAAAGAACTGCAAAACTGGACAAAATTATTTAAAAAACACCACTTCACGGCCTGGGAAATCAATAAAACACAAAGAAACTGAGGAATTATTCACAGAAGACTGTGAGAACTACAGGTAAGAACAGCTGGAGACTTCAGACTTCCTGTCTTGTGTTGTTCCTTCTGCCCCAGCTCAGTTAGCACAGAAGTTTGAACAGGACAGGGCTGGCCATGAAAACCTTCAGCTTTGTTGCCAGAATGCACAGACCTTCATTGGATGCTGAAACTGGAGGGTGCAAACTCATGCCCATCAGCAAACTAGTAGGAAACAAACAAGTAAAATGCACAACTCGACGAGCCTGATTGCAATGGTGATTGGGGCAAGAGGAGAGGCAGACCAGCCAGAAATTTCATGGGAAAATGCTAGAAAAGAGAGAGCGACAGAAGCCTCTGCCCACATCCACGGCTTTCTGAGAAACTGCACGAATGGACAGATGAGACCTGAGCACCGGTGGAAAGTAAAGATGAGGAGACTGGAGAACAGGCTGAACTTTGATGTGGTTCCAACCTACAGACAATCAAAGGTAGAGAGTAGAAACCTTAGAAGCTCAAGTTGTTTGAGCACAACCTCTGCCCAAATCATTGGCTGACCACAAAGGGATGCAGACTGGGGGCAACCCTCAGGAAGTCAGGCTAAAAAAATAAGAGGAACCGAGCAAAGACATCAGTGGCCACGCACAGCCCAGGAGGCTGAGGCTATAGATCAAGTCCATAAAAATTAAAAAACAAAACAAAAGAAAAAATCCTCAGCATGAAAAATATCAGAATCCAAAATTGTTATAATATATCATGAAAAACTCCAGTTTTTAACAAAAAAAAAAAATACAAGAATTAAGAAAGAGTGACATATACCAGGGGGAAAAAAGCAGCCAACAGAAACTGACACGCAGTTGACCCAGATGTTAGATTTATCAAAGATATCAATGAACTGTTTTTCAAAGACTATTTTAAGACCATGTTAAAAAACCATATGAATACATGATGACAATGACTTGACAAATACGGACGCTGAATACAGAAAAACAAACACAAAAATCCTAAATAGAAATTTTAAAGTTGTAAAGCAAAATAACAAAATAAAGAATTCACTATATAGGCTCAACAGCAGATTTGAGATGGCAGAAGAATCAGTGAACTTGAAGAAATAGCAATAGAAAGTATTCATTCTGAAAAATAGAGAAAAAAAAGACTGAAAAAGAAAACGAATGGTGCTGCAGAGACCTGTGGCACAACATCAATTGTATTAACAGTCAGGAAATGGGAGTCTCAGAAGGGCAAGAGAGAAAGAAAGTAGAACAAAACACTTATAGAAAGAATGGCAGAAAACCCACCAAATTTTATGAAAAAACATAAATCTAAGATCAAAGATGCTCAACAAAACACAGTTAACCTGTTAAAAAACAAACTCTGGAAAGCACCCAAAGAAAATGGACTCATCAGGTACAAGGCAACAACAATCAGATTCACGGCTCACTTCTCATCAGAAACTACGGAGACCAGAAACGAATAGAATGACATATTCAAAGTCTGAAAGACAAAAACTGTCAACCAAGCATTAATTCTATATCCAGCAAAATTACACTTTAAAAAAAATTGAAGCTGGAATAAAGACATGACCAAACAAAGACTGACAGAATTCACTGAGAGCAGACGCGTCTGAACAAGAACTAAAGAAGTCCTTCAGGCTGACAGGAAATGACAGCAGATGGTCAGTAACAATCACAAGAAGAAATGAAGAACATCAGTCAAAGTAATTATAAAGGTAAATATAAAACACTGCACAAATATATTTTGTCTATCTTCATCACTTAAGAGATTTAAAGGACAATCGCACAAAATCATAATTATAAATTGCTTTGCTGGGCTTCAAATGTAGAAAGATGTGGTATAGATCACAACAACCACACAAACGAGAGAGGAGGAAATGGAGCAATGTTGAAACAAAGTTAGTTTCCTCAGGATTAGGTCACTATTAACCTGAAGTAGATTGTGATAAATTAGGACACATATTTTAATCCCAAGAGCAACTACTAAAAAAACAAACAAAATATAGTAAAACACCAAACAAAGGAATTTAAAAAGTCCGCTAGAAAAATAACTATTAACCACAAAAGAGGGCCTCAAAGGAAGAGCAGAGAGAAAAAAATGACATAAAGAAACAGAGCAAAATGGCAGATGTGATCCGACCACATCCGTAACTACATTCAAAGGACATGGATTGAGCAATGTCGGTGAAAATAGTGGAGCAACAAAAACACTGGGAAACTGTCAGAATCCACTTTTCAAAACTCTGACAAAGAACCAAAGACTTCAAGCAATCTGGGGGATGTTTACTCCAGGAAAGCAGCTGACTCTCAGTCAGAACAGCAAGCTTGGTCGCATTTTAATCTGACCTATTCCCATCCACCTCTCCTCAGCTCTGCAGGAGCCCTCAACACAAACAGCTCACAATTTCAGTGGAAATCAGCAATCTGGCAGCCATGGGGGGAGGCAGAAAAGGATTGGAACAACTGCAAAGCCCCACTCCCAGAGAACTCGCGTTTCATCTGTCTGGTAGTGCCCTGCAAGACCCCATTAACAAGGCTCTATTTTTCTGACCTGATGCAGATATCACCCAAAACAAACAGCCTTTCCTCCTGGAGTGTCTGTTGAAAACAATGAGAGGCTAATAACGAACATTAAAGCTGCCTGGGTGGTGCATAATAGTAGGAGCAAACAATATAGATTAACCCAGAAACTATCAACCAACTTGACCTGACATCTCTAGAACACTGCACCCAAACAACAGCAGAATACACATCCTTTTAGAACACACAGGGAACATTCTCCAGGATAGACCATATTCTAGGCGAAAAAAGAAAGTCTCAATACATTTAAAAGGACTGAAATTAAAGTATGTTCTCTAACCACAACAGAATGAAATTGGAAATCCACAAATAAAGAAATTAGGAAAACCATCAATATTTGGAAAGTAAACACTTCTAAATGACTCCAGGGTCAAAGAAGAAATTCCAAAGAAAACTGAAAACTACTTGAAGGTAAATGAAGACAGAAGAAATACAACATATCCGAATTTATGGGCTGTAGCTAAATAGTGCCTAGAGACAAAATTATAATTTTAGCTTTAAACTTTAGTTTAAAGCTTGTAATGTAGCTTTCAATACCTACATGACAAAAGAAAAAAGACCTCGACAATAGCCAAACCTTCCACCTTAAGAAACTAGAAAGAGCAAACTAAACCGAAAGCAAGCAAAGAAGGGAAATACTAAAAATACAACTAGAAATCAATCAAACAGAAAACAGAAAATCAATAGTGAAAATCAATTCAACAAAAATTTGGTTCTCTCGAAACATTAATAAAATTGACAATTCTTTAGCTAGACTGACAAAGGACAAAAGAGAAAATACAAATTACCAAAATCGGGAACTAAAGAAAGAAGATTACTACCAACGTACAGAACTGTGGGAGATCAGAAGTGAATACTAGAAACAACTTTATGCCAACAAATTAGATAACTAACAAGAAAAAACACATTCCTAGGAAGACACAAATTACCCAAGCTGACTCAAGAAGAAATCGAAAATTTTAATGTGCCTATAACAAGCTTAAAAAAATTAAATTAGTAATAAAACAAGCTCTTCTTACCAAGGAAAGTCCAGACCCAGATAACTTACTTCACTGGTAAATTAACCCAACATTTACCTAAGGAATAACACCAATTCTTCACAAACTTTTCCAGAAACTCATTCTATGAGGCCAGGAATATCCTGATACCAAAACCAGTCAAAGACATCACAAGAAAAAAATCCTCAATAAGATGTTAGCATAACCAACCCAGTGGAAAAAGGATTATTGTCCAAGAACAAGAGGAATTTCTCCCAGGAATGCAAGCTGGTTTAACATCCAACAATCAACTAACGTAATATATCCTACTCACAGAATAAAGGACAAACATCACATGATCACCTCAACAGATATACAAAAAGCATTTGACAGAATCTAGTCCCTATTCAGGATTTTAAAAAAGAAAAGAAACTCCGCATAAGGTAGGACAAGAAGGGAACTTCCTCAACTTGAGGAAAGACATCTGTGAAAACCTTACAGCTCGCATCACCCGCAATGGTCAAAGACTGAATGCTGTCTCCCTAAGATCAGGAACAGAACACGGACAACACTTCAATTCAACACTGTACTGAAGGCTCTACCCAGTGCAATTAGGCAAGAGAAAGAAACAAAGCCATGCAAATTGGAAATGAAGACGTGAAACTGTCTTGATTCACAGACAACCAGACAACACCATCCTGTATGTAGAAAATCCTAAGGAATACACAACAACATATAAAACTAATATACAAGTTCAGCAAAGTCAAAAGATAGAAGGTCAATGTACAAAAACCAAAGGTATTTCTATATACTAGCAAGGAAAGCTCCAAGAATTACGTTGAGAATACAATTCTATTCAAAATACCATCAAAAAGGATAAAATGCTTAGGAATAACTGTAACAAAAGAAATGCAAGAGTTGTATACTGAAAACTACAAAACATACTTGAGAGAAATTAAAGACCTACTTAAATGAGAGATTCTACGTTCATGGATTGGAAGACAAAAGAATGTTAGAGGGCATTTGTGCCCAAATCAATCTACAAATTCAACATAATCCCTACCAAAATCCCAGCAAGTACTTCTGCAAAAACTGACAAGCTAATCCTAACATTTATGTGGAAAATCAAAAGACTCAGAATAGACAAAACAATTTTTAAAAACAAGAACAAGCTGGAGGACTTACATTTCCCAATTTCAAAATTTATTATAAAGCTACAGTAATCAAAAGAGCATAATTTTAGCATACGGTTAGACATATAGATCAACGGAACAGAACTGACAGTTCAGAAATAAACCCTGACTGTTTACAGGCAACTGACTTGGACAAAGGTGCCAAACAATTCAATAAGGAAAGGATAGTCTTTCAACTAATGATCCTAGGACAATGGGATATCCACATGGAAAAAGGCCCCTTCCCCACACCATACACAAATACCAGGTCAAATGGCTGGCTCATAGACCTAAACAGAAGAACTAAAACTATGACGCTCCTACAAGAAAATATAGGAAAACTATCTTTGTGATCTTGGGTTAGGCAAAGACTTCTTACACATACCAAAAACACAATCCACAGCAGAAAAACTGATCAACTGAATTTCATTAAAATTTAAATATTTGTCTCTTCAAAGGACACTTAAGAAAATCAAAAGAAAAGCCGTGGGCTGGCAGAAAATATCCGCACATATCATGTATATGATAAAGGACCTCTATCCAGCACACATAAATAACTCTTACAACTCAATATTAAGGAAAAAACAACGCAACTTGTCATTCCTCTGGAGCTTCAATGCCCCGTTTCTCTTGATCTCCCCTTTTCAGTTCAAGATCACTTGTTACCCTTGACAGACAAGTCAGAAGCCACACTGGTCCAATCTTCTGCTTTTTCATCCCGCATCGAGATTCCCACAAGCATCCCCAACAAGAACCTATCCCAAGCACCTCGTTTTGCTCTTCTGACTGTTGGCTCCAAGAGAAGCTGCCGCAGGTCGCCCTCTGCTGCCATCTTTTCAAACCTGAGTCAAGGCAGACGCCTCCTGTGCAAACACCCTAGTGTGTGCGGACCTCCGCTCCTCCTCGCTCATCCCTGTACCTGCTCCAGTTAACGCTTCCTTTCCCTCTGGCCCACCGACTCCAGCCGGCCCGCAAGGTCCCAGAGCTTTTGCAGCCGTCTGTCCTAACATCAGAACTTCCGGGGCCAACCGCCCGAGTGCTGATCCCACTGTACCTCCCCCTACCAGCTGTGGGGTCTGGGGCCTGTCCTTTGACCTGTCTGAGCCTCCCTCTGCTCCCTGATATGTGGGGACAACCCCGACCCGCCGGGGAGGTGTGGCTCCCACGGGCCGCCACAACCCCGCCGTTTCCGCGCCTCCATCAAGGCAGGCAGCGCCCCTGTCGCCTCCCCCTCCTGTGCCTGTGGCCGCTCGAGGGGTGCCCTCCCGGAGTCTCACCCTCCAGCGTGGCAGCTTCTCAAGAGGCCGAGGGCACGGGGAGGAGCAGCGGCGGCAGTGGCCGGAACGCGCCGAGGGAGGGGCCGCCCGCTCCTTCCGCTCCAGCTCCAGGAGGGATGGCAGCGGCTCGACCCGGCGGCGCGGACGCGAGCTGGCGCGGGGCTCCGCCCGGAGCTGGGCAGCACGAAGGGGGGGCGCCCTGCGCCCCGAAAAGCTGCAGCCCCCCACGAGGATGCGGTCGGCGCCGGCCGCGCGCTCGCCAACCTACAGGCCCACAGGCGCGCCCCCGGCCTCCGCCGCCTCCTGCCGACTCGGTGAGCACACGGCCGCCGTTCAGAGCCCTCGCCCCGCCCCCGGGGCAGCCCAGCCGGCGCCCCAGCCGGGCCCTCGCCGCCGGCGCCATCGCCGCTTCACCCCTCCAGGCCACCCAGCAAGGCCAATTTGTGTGACCCTTGACCCCACGCCCTGGCGAATGCGCCCGCCTCCAGGTTTCCTATTGGCTGAAGGCAGAGGTGCTGAGGGACCCCAGTGGCGCATCCAGGGGGGCTGGGCTGGGCGGAGCCGGAGACCTGCGATCCTCAGGGTGGTGGATGGGGCCCAGGTCCTGGCCCTGCCACCTGGTGCGGGACCTTCCTCTGAGCTCCAGCTCCGCCTGAGCGCCGTCCCCTTCCCGCGGAGCACACGTTTCCCGAGCATCTGCCCGGCTCCTCAGGGCGCAGGGCGCTTTCCTGTCGCCAGGTCCTTTGCTTCTTGGCATCAGCCTGGGAAACGCTGGAGGGGTGGCGCCCTCCGCGCATCTCCAGGTAAGTCCTTCCCCTGCCCTGTGTAGTCCCTTTGCCACTGTCCGTTGTCATCTCTTCCCTGGCCTTGTCGTGGGCGTTCCCCACCCTCATCAGCTACTAGGCAACTCAGTCCCTGCTCCAGCCACAGTGAGCTAGAGGGTAGCTCTTCCTATTGGCATTCGCTGCCAAAACCCCTGCAGGCATTCCCCACTGTCTTCCACAGTGCATCCTCCTCCCCGGCTCACCTCACTCCTCAGCGCTTCATCCACTTGAGCAGAGGGCTCCACTTGTGCCTTCTGATCCCACCGCTGTTTCAGGCCTCCCTACTTTGCACGCACTGCCTCCAATGCCCTTCAGATGTCTGGCAAACTCCTAGTCATCTTCTAAGATCCAGCTCAAGCACCTCCTTTGAACTTCTGTGAAAGCAAGTACTTCAGTTCCTTCAGGTTGTCCTCACCAATGTTGTCCTCCTACAGGTTGGGAGGCGGCCAGGAACAAGGGGTGTCCTCCTGAATGAATGACCAGGAGTCTGGGGCCCTTGTTTCTAGTCCTGCTTCGGCTACTGACTAGTTGTCTCCCTTTTCTGGATCTCCTGTCTGAAATGAGGGGACGGGTTAAAACAAAAGTCAATACATGAAATGATATTTTTAAAATGAATGAGGTGTTTTGACTTTATGGCTTGTAGGATGTCTTGCAGCCGGTTATGATCCCTGGTGGGCATGCCCAAATACTAGCCCCAAATGCTGAGGGCCAACGCCCTCTGTCTTCCCTCCCTTGCTTCCTTCTCTCTCTTTCTCTTGATATTGCTTGATCCCTAGAAGTAATCCAGTTTTAATCTACTCCCAACACCAGTTCAGATTACCTTGTTGTCCTGGAATGTGCCTTGTATCCAGTCTGAAATGTGTTTTTACTGTTTCCTGGTGAAATGTGGTGGATGTTTTACTGTTCTGTGGGGCTGTTTTGCAGAGAGTGATCAGGGAAGACTGACTGATAAGATATGGTGTCCAGGAGACTGCTCCTCGAAGGCCTCCACCTGCAGCAAACGTAATTAACCAAAGCTATGAAGTCAGTAGTCTGCTGGGCTATGAGATCTATCCTCTGTTTGCACTGAGGTCGTGCTTCCCTTGGACTGCTCTGAATCAGTGAGTGAGGCAGGGATAGTCACTCAGGCAGACCTGTTCCTGGGAGGCATGGACTCCTCTGCTGATCTGCTTGTGCTCAAGGACTCCCCAGTGGCATTCCTAAGCCTTCCTTAGACTATACAGCAGTGTAGGACACTTGGACCCATCCTTCCCTCTATCTCCCCCTCATTTAGAGTCAGACTTGCATCATGGCCTGATGGCTCTCCCACTTTGCCAGGCTCCCCCACCCCATTTTCTGTTACAGAAGCATTTCCCCTCATAAAATCCTTGCCCGTTTAATCCTGTCTTGGTGTCCACCTCTCAGAGGACATTTGAGCCAAGCCATGATAAATGAAGAGTGAGCCATTTACACATCCTGGGTAGAGGTTCTAGGCAGAGGCTACCTCAAGTACAGAGGCCCAGAGGTGAGAGACTTCTTGGGGGTGTGTGCTGCAAACCAGCCCAAATAACACCAGATACACCAAAATAGTCCTGCCCAACTTTAGGTTGCTTTTGGTAGAGAGGAGAGCCAGCAAAACTTTGCCTTGGTAATGGTTAGCTAAGGCCCACAACCTCATTACCAGGTTATAATGCAAGCGAGTCTCACGTGAAATGTTGTCACACAAGCAGACATTTACTTAAAAATATTCCTTAGGAATCAGGGAATGAAAGAACTCGTAAATCCTATTCTGTAAGCTCAGCAAAGTCTCAGCTCTCTGTCCTTTTAGATGAACCTACCAGCCACATGCTTGCAAGATTTTCTTTAGGCAAATAGCACATTCCAGAAACAGAATTTTTGTTTCCTTTTTCACAGCAGTTGGCATTAGGCTGGATAGAGCTGCTTGGAGATCAAACCTCAGGCAGACCTGTTCCTGTGAGGCATGGACCTGGTTCTGCAACCTCCTCTTTTCACTCAAAACTACATTGGAGATATTTTTGTAACAATTTGCTTGGACCTATGCCATTCTTTTTCACTGTTACATGTTAGTATGAGTAAACGACATCTCCTTTGACTGTTCTTCTTTTGGTGCACATTTGGGTTGTTTCCAGTTTTTGCTATTCAGTATTAAAACTCTTGTTTTAATTCTCACGTCAACAAATGTCCTTTTTCTAATCTATGGAATGCTACGTTTCTCACCTTTTGTGCTTCTCCTTGGTGCTTTTGCTCTTTAGAATGACCCTCAAACGTAGTGCTGAAGTGTTGTGTAGTGTTCCTAAGCACAAGGAGCCTGTCATGGGCCTTACGTAGAAAATGCTTGTGTTAGAATAGCTCCCTTCAGGCATGAGTTATAGATAGTGCTGTTGGAGGAGAGTTTAACTAATGAATCAACAATCTATATGAAATAAGGTGTCTTTCAAGAGACACACATAAGACAAGGTTGTGCATTGAGAGGTTCCCAAACATGTCACGACCAGAGGCTGCGGAAACCTCACCTTGTCCTTCCCCTGGGAGCACTGATTCAGTCTCACTCATGCAGTGTCAGTGAAGAATTGACAGAACATAACTCTTCCAAATAAGGAGGGTCAATGATAACATAATGGAGATATTTTCAAACCTCTCTTTTATAAACGTTATCTACAAAGCAGGTACCTTCGCAACTAACTGTTGAACTGTTGTCTTTACTTTGAAAGGACAGAGTTTTTAACAGTATCCACTAGGACGCATATCTTTGATGGCCACTTATAACAAAAATCTCAGCAAATTTGGGACGATTGTCTTTTTGCAAAAGACAACGTGTAAAGAATACATATATTAACGTCAAGACGGTAGTTACCTCTGGGGAGGAAAGAGAAAGGAAGGAGAATGGTGTCTTCCACTGTGTAACATTTCTTAAAAAACGACATCAATAAGGTGTGCTCTGTTAAATCTCAGCAAAGAGTAAATGGTTTCTGTTATCCTATTCTCCTTCTAAGTATATTTAAAATAAATATGTAACTAGAACTGAGATGAAATAACACTAATCTAATAGATCCTATTTGCTGGAGTGCTCCCACCATCTGATGGACAGCTCATGATGGGTTGGTGATGTCACTGACCCCATCTAAAGGTCAGGACACGTTCTTTACCAGCTGTGGAGCTAGAGAAGGCTCGGTCACCTGCAGCAGAGCCAGAGTTACCTGAACCTACAAAGTTAGAGCCACATGGCACCAGATCCTGCTCCAGCTGTGGACTAGTGAGAGCTCTGGTGCCAACTCTAGAGCTCAGTTGTGGCCAGCTCCAGAATGAGAGCTCTCTCCATCTCCCACACTTGACCAGCTCCAGAGCAGCAGCCATTTCCATCACTAGCTGCCACACCAAATCTGTCAACAATGCAGAGCTAGAGTCAGTCTCAGGACTGGAGCCAATTCTAGAAGCAGGTCAGGCACCATCGCCTGAGACAGACCGAGCTCCAGCCCCACATCAGGTCCAGCTCCTGGACCAGTTGCACAGCCAGAGCTGGTGGGATCTCTAGCATCAGCCACAGCAGTGGCTCCAGTGCTAGAGCAGCTGCAGCACCGCCAGCAACTAAGGCACGGCCGGCTCCAGCTCCACCCTAGAGCTGTCCTTCACCTTGCCTGTGAGGGCAGGATGTCTTTTCCCTTTTCTATGTTTTATGACTTTTTATGTTTTATGTGTTCAAATTTAGATTCAATAAAGTTTAATGTTTTCATCACTTAAAGTTGTACAATTCAGGGCAGGCCATTAACTACATCCTCTGCGCTGTGTACCGTCGCCGTTATCTAGTTCCAGATCATTGCTTCACCCCACCAGAACCCCTGTACCCACGAAGCAGCCATGCCCCCACATCCACTCTCCCACCCCATGACAAGCACTGATCTGCTTACTGTCTCTGTGCATTACCCTGTCCCTGGTGTGGCTGTCCTGAGCATAGGCAACACTTCCTTGGCCCCTCCCTCCCATGCTGAAGACCCCTGACGATGGCAATGTGTTCAGTACCCGAAGCCTAGTATGACTTGGACCTGAAGAAGCCCATCGTCACCAAGGGGGTGAGGTCAGGCATGGAGCCAGCTCAACCGGCCTCACATGAAGAGGAGGGACTCGATATTGGCAAGGGCACCTTCTCCTCAGTCCCTAGTGCTGTTCAGCCACAGGGCCACCCTTCCCAGGGTCTGGCTAGCTGGGGAGACGAGCATGTACAGACTAGAGTGACAAAAACCAGGTGGCCATCTTTTCTGTCCAACCCACTGTCCCAGGCTATCCAGGAGCAGTTTCACCCTGAACCTCTCCTGCTGCAGGCCTGATGCCTGCCAGTCAGCAGGCTGTCCTGGCCTCCTGTGGACCACTGGCATCCTTAGGTGCCTTCTGCCCTCTAGGGTCCAAAGGACTATCTGACCTTTGCCAAGGAGTGCTGCCCATGGGCATGAAGCCCTGCCTGCCACTGAGGCACTGCCCTCTGTGCACCTCAGTCACACTTTCCCAGGTGCTGGTCACTTGCATCTGTGACATCAGGTGTCCCAGAGTCCCCACTCACCCAGGGGGCCTGACCTCTGCAAATGCAACCCTTCCATCCAGCCTCCAATCCTCCAGGCCCCAACACAGGCTTCAGGACCAGGGACAGCTCCCAATGCAACTGCTGGGACACCTCAGATGGGGCTAGGACCTCAGTGGCAGGGACATTGTCCAATGCTCAGCGAGCACTTGGCTGGTTCCTCCAGCTCCAAGGTGGAGGAGAGCAACATGAGTATTGACCCAGAGTCCCCTGATTTCAAGGAAAAGAAGGTGGCTGCCCTACGCATTCTCCCTGACAGCGCATTCCCAGTCCCTTCTTGCCCGGGACCAGTGTTCCACATCCATACCCACAAAAGGGCCAAGGAGCCCAGGAGCTGGATGCCGGCCTGGGGTGTCCTGTCGGGGTGTCCAGAGAATCTGCAGATCATGCCATTCCCCGCAGTTATGGAAATCAACCGCCCCCTGGTCCCCGATGGTCTCTGGTTTCATCTTGGTCTCCAGCAGCACCTCTTCCTGGTCAGCCTCCACCACACCCATGGCAGCTTTGGTCACACACCAGCGTTGTCTCTCAGGCTTTTCAACAATAGCTCCTCGCTGGCCCTCTGCATCCACCCGGTGGGAGATGCTGCATCATCCCTGTCCACCTGGAATAAACAACAGCAACGTGGACAGGAGCATCTTGTTTAGCCCACTGGTGGGACATGCCCTTGGTCCCATCACTCAGAGCTCTCTGAGCACAGACCTGTCCTGAATGGCTACTTTGACAAGAAGCCCTCTCTGGGCCCTCCACGCAGCATGCCCAGCCCTGGGAGCAGGTATGCGACCGCCACAGTCCCCACTGTACATGGGAGGAAATGGAAGCAGCCTTCTCATCCTGTTGGTTCTTGGGGATCTGGGCTTGAGTGGAGGTGGATAAGTTGCCCACCAAGCTCCCTCCAAATCTAGGATCTAAGCGCCTGAGACTCTGATGAGACTGCTCGTTCACGTCCAACCAACCTGTAGTGAGACCCGACTCCTTGCCTGAGTCACGGCCCTGTGTGATCTGGTCCAGACATCGTCCCCAAGTGCACCCCCGCACCGCACCCCACCATCCCTAGAGCCTTCCTCCCCAAGGACCCTGCCAAGCACCTGCCCCCTTCAGAGCTCCTAGCCTACCGTGCCCCTCCCCCATGCCCCTATCCAGGATGCACTCACCTCCGTGCTGGTCTCACAGGCCACCTCCTCAGGCTCCTGTGCTAGCAGAGCCTTTAGGGTCAGATTGACCTGGGGTCAAACACACAGCTGGGTCACCTCACAGCCCTGTGACAGACAAGTTCATGTGGTGTCTTCTCGGAGCCTCAGTTTACTCCATGAAAATTGGAGTCAGTGACTCTGACCTCAGGAGGGTGTGTTGGGATTCAAGCAGGGAGAAGAAGGTGCCTAAAGTGCTTGGACTCAGGAGGTCGCCTGGCTGGGGGAGCCCCAATGCACGACAAGGACTCGATGGTCAAAGCTGGGCTCAAAGCTGGTGAAAAGCAAGGAATTCTAGTCCCCTGTTCACGTCTGGATTGGTCACTTAGAGTAGAGTGACCTTGAATGCTGGGACCACTGGTCATCTGTAAAATGGGGTGCAATCACTCAGGACGCAGAGGGCTCCCTAATAACAGTAACTCCCTCCAATAGTTGCCCAGCTGGGTTTCCTTCAGCTCCTCCTAAACCCACCAGGGCCGCAGGCAGGAACTGGCTGGACATCATGTAGCCGGTAGGGGGTGTAGAGGAGGAGGGAAAAGGGCAGACTGGCCTTCTCCCTGCCCAAGGTCTGTGTCCACCACAGTCTTCATGTCCACAGGACCAGCCAGTCATGGAGCTGGACCCTGGGATGCAGTCTTTGGACCAGGACAGTGAGGTCGGTGTATATTCAGTGACCCTCACCTCCCCAGGTGTCCAACCTACCCAACTGCGCACCGTTGGCCCACCTGGCTTGTGTGGCCTGTTCCCAGGACGTAGTGGATGTGATGGTCACCGAGCAGTTGGCTGGGGAGGGGACAGACGAAAGCAGCCATCTCAGAGGACCGTTGTGTTACACATGTGTGCTGCGGGCCTTGTCACCCAGAAGTGCTGTACGCATGGCCCCTCTGTGTGCCTGACCATGGACAGGAGGCCTGGTTGCCCCACAGGAGAGAGGCCTGTGAGACCGTGAGGGTATCCCTGCCACACACATGCGGACTGAGATCCCGGGCCATGTCCATGCTCATCGGGGCTGATGTTGTTCCGTGTCCAACCCTCACAGGAGAGTTGGGAAACTGAGGCCAGGAGAAGTAGGGACAGGCCCTGGGCCCAAGAGGTGGGCAGAGTCCAGAGGAGAAGAGAGCATTCCAAGCTCTTAGGCCAGCCTCAACACTTCCAAGGGGTTTGCTTTGGGAATGAGAGCCCCTAAGATCCTGCGGCACCCCTGCCAACACCCCCCCATGTAGGGCCCTTTCCTCTACACATCCCCACGTGGACACACTCACACACACAAGCATACACACACACTTTGACTGCCCAGTCCTGTGTCAGAAGGGAAGTGCACACTGGGGAGGTGACAGGAGGAAGGAAGAAAGAGGTTGGAGGCAGCTCTGCCATAGGGCAGGGGCATCCGGTCCCCTAGCCACATGCCCAGGCCCATAACATGAAGGGGAGAGATGCCAGACTGGTGGGCAGGGGGTCCCCAAGTTGCACAGGGAGATGCAGGGGTTGGGGCCATCCCTAGAGCAGCCTGCAGAGAACCAGGTCTGGCGTCCTGTGTCCACCACTCTGGGCACCGGGAACTAGGATGTGACCCCCTAGGGGGGAGGGGCTACAGGAGAGAAGGCCTGATCTTCGGCCTCTGTAATTGGGGTGCATAGATGGGGTGACTCTCAGGGTCCCACAGGCTTGTAGACGAGTCTATTGACCTTCTTTCTCCATCCATGACCCACTGTTCTCTGAGTCGTTGTAAAATGCATTCCATTCCCTCGAGGTCTTGCTTTGCAGAGGGCAGCCTGAGAGCTTGGGGACTGGGGACCCAGGCAGTGCAGAACATGGTAGAGCACTGGTCGACTTGTCTGGGGACCAGGAACAAGGCTATCCTTGTCGGAGCCTCGGGGTCCTCCTTTGGAAGTGAGGTGGAGTCATTGCTCTGGCTGGGGTGAGGAGGCCTTGTGAGTCAACTGGACACACCAGGGCCAGTGGAGTGAAAGCGGGGAGCAAGAGAGGATTCTGAGGTCCCTCACGTCACTCCTGGAGCCTGCAGGTCCTGCTGCTTTGCACCCTCGTGCCTGGTGGAACCACTGCCTTGAGGACCCCAAACAAAGAAAGGTGTGTGTTTTGCGTTCTGCTTTCCTGCGTGGGGCTGCAAGGCTGGGGCTGACCACCAGGGGTGTCCTGTGTCCACTCGTGCTCAATGGAGCAAGTAGAGCAGGGAAGGGATGCCCAGGGCTCGTTCTGGGTGTTCCCCTGTCTAAAGCAACAGGCACCTTTGATTACTGACATCCACGTCCACAATGGGAGCTGATCAGAGGCGGGAGGGGACTCTGAGATCCTCTCATGATTCTTTCAGCTACTGTGGCCCCAGCACTCACTCTGAGCAGGGCCCATGTTAGTCCTGAGGGCAGTGCTGAAAGCACCCACATGGTCCCTGTCCTCCAGGAGCTCACAGCCTGGAGGTGGAAGGGACAAAATCATGATCAAATCCATGCGAAAAAGAAGAGCAGGTGATACAGGGCAATGAAGCAGGGTGCTGGAGGGAGGGAGGGCCTGGAGCCCCTAGGTGGGTGTAAAGGGCCCCCCTGGGGACATTTGTGCCCTGAGCAGAAGGACAAGAGGAACCAGCCCTGCATCTGTCTGCAAACAGCGTGCTGGGGGGAAGCTCAAAGGCACAGAGACTTGGAGGCAGAAGAGAATTTGACAAGAGAGGAGGTGAGAAAAGAGCCAGTGTGGCTAGAGTGAGCTGAGGAGGAGAGAAGTGAGGGAGAGACGATGGTAGGGCCAGACACAGGCTTGGAAGGAGGTACTAGCTGTCTATGCTGGGTGACAGCTTTAGCCTCACTTAGCACTTACGAGACCTGTCATTGAGCATCTGACAGTGTCTCTACCAGGGTCCAGGCTCAGGTCAGCTGGGAGGCTCCCTGTCAAGGTCTAGCAGGAGGCTGGGGCTGTGTTCTCAACTGAAGCTCGATAGAGGCAGGAGCCATCTCGGAGATCATTCACAAGTATCGGGGCAGTGGTAGGATTCAGTTTGGATGGGGGGTTTCAGGCCTTTTCTGTCTGTGGGCCGGGACCCTCTGCCAGTTCTTTGCATTAGGGGGTGCCATAGGGAAGCAAGCTCATAATATCTGATCTGTCTTCTCCTGAATAGTGGATCAGAGAGACAGAAAGTGAGAAAGAAAGAGAGACAGAGACACACAGAGATAGAAAGATGGGTAGGAGAAACAAAGAGAGGAGACTCAGACAGAGACAGGGATACAGAGAGGAGAGACAAAGAGAGAGACAGAGAGACAGGGAGAGACCAAGAGATATACAGACAGCCAGAGACACAGAGACAGGGAGACAGAGACAGAGAGACAGAGACAGAGAGATAGAATGAACACAGGAGAGACAGAACCAGGCAGAAGTCACAGACTTTTCATTAAGCCGACCGTGGAAGTGACATCCCATCATTCGGCCCTATTCTGTTGGTTAGAAGCCAGCCGCAAAGTCCATTCTCATTGAGGAGCTGGGATTACATAGGATGTGTGCCTAGGAAGTGGGAACGCTGGGGCCACTGTGTGGGCTGCCCACCACATAGGCTGAGATGACAGCCACTCAGGTACTTGGACCTGAGTCTAAACATAACAGGAGGCCCTGGAGGGTTGCGAGCCAGAAGGAGATGATGTCTGAACGTCATTTCATTTCAACCCTCCCTAGGGACACTGGGAAACAGGCAAGAGGGGAAGTGTCTCTCCCAGACGCCCAGCAGACCCAAGCCTCTTTGCATTGTATTCTCTGCCACAGCCAGCCCTTTCTGTAATCCTTGCACTGCCAAGTCTGTGCAGGAGCTACGTGTGGGAGCAGCCCACGGGATTCACAGACTCTGAAGGGATCTCTAGGTCTATACACCTGATGACATCCCTAGGAAGTAGATGCTAGAATGACCCCCACTACACAGAGAGGGACATGAACACAGGAGAGACCCTGAGAAGGGAGGCCCTGAACGGCGCAGGGTTGTCCAGGGTGACATCACTGGCAAGAAGCAGGAGCGGGACTGAATTCAACTCTGTGTCCTCAAAGCTGGGGCCCTGGTTGTGTCCAGACCTCCCCAGAGGCTGTGGGGTGGACTGTGTTGGTGTGACTGTGTCTGGACAGGGTATGGAGATGGAGAGTGAGCAGTCAGCAGCCCGGGGGACCCTTAGGAAGGTCTTGTGTGAGGAGGAAGCTTAGGTAAGGGGATCCCAGGAAGTGACCTCACAGAGCCCAACAGAACTTGGAACCCTGGTAACTAGGCACCCACATCCTAAACACAGCCCCCAAGTGAGCTCACTTGTCTAGCACTTGTCTAGAAGGAGCAACATGTTTAGTTGCTGCTTCCCAATGACCAGGGGCCAGAGCCCCAGGAAAGCCCCCAAAGACTGATGCAGATGCTGGTGCCCCTCTCACGGCCGACTGCTCTGGCCGTTTACCCGGAGGGACGGAAAGGTAACACCGGGAGGCCCAGGGAAGGCCATTCCAAACCAGGCTACCACTGTGGTTCCATCTGAGCAGCCCTACATCACCTCCCCATGTGTGCCTGGAAGGGCGGGTTCATGTGGGTGGACCACCGTGACCAGGAGCAGTCGGTGAGGTGTTAGAAGCCTGGGGGGGTCAGTCAGGTTCAAAGCCCAGGTCAAGGCCAGCTGGGTGGGACGTGGAGTGTGGGGGTGGCGCCCTTCTGCCTGAGGTTTATTCCAAGCCCCTGAGGTGTAGGTCTTTCCTCAGGGGTGGAATACTGTGCAGACACAGGTGTTTGCCTGATCTGGGAGAATTAGGTCCAGAGGGCAGAAGCAGCAGCAAGGACAGCTGGGCAGGGCTCTGATGCCTTTGGGACAGAGCCAGTCACTGTCTTTGCAGAGCTCCAGACAGGAGATCAGCGTGGAGCTGGTGGAAGGGGATATTCCATCCATCTCCCCGATGGAGGCGCCGGAGTCCCACAGGACTGGATCAGCAGCTACCGGGAGAGGGTCTGTAGTGACAGTGATAAAACCCACAGAACCACCAGAGGACCCAGCTTAAATCCCGGGAGAACAATCATATCCACCATGTCCTGCAGCAGACCAGGAGGCAGCTGAGGCCCCAGCCTCCGTGCAGGGAGCACCATCCCCTGCACAGGCTCCTGTAGGATACCAGGAGGCAGAAGAGGCCCAAACCTCTGTGCAGGGAGAGCCATCGCCTGCACAGCCTCCTGAAGGAGACGAGGAGGCAGCTGAGATCCCTGCCTCCGTGCTGGGGCAGACATCTCCTGCACAGCCTCCTGCAGGACTCCAAGAGGCAACTGAGGGCTCAGCATCCAAGCAGTGAGAGCCATCCCATGTACAGGCTCCTGCAGGAAAAAAAGGAGGCAGCTGAGGCCCCAACCTCCGTGCAGGGAGAGCCATCCCCTGCACAGTCTCCTGCAGGAGACCAGGAGGCAGCTGAGGCTCCAGCCTCTGTGCTGGGAGAGCCATCCCCTGCACAGTCTTCTGCAGGACACTGGGAGGCACCTGAGGCCCAAACCTCTGTGCAGGGAGAGCCATCCCCTGCCTGGGCGCCTGCAGGAGACATTGAGTTAGCTGAGACCCCAGCCTCTGTGCAGGGAAAGCCATCCCCTGCACAGGCTCCTGCAGGAGAAGAGGAGTCAGCTGATGGCCCAGCCTCCGTGCAGTTAGAGCCATGCCTTGCACATGCTCCTGCAGGAGACGAGGAGGCAGCTGAGGCCCCGGCCTCTGTACAGGGAGAGCCATGCCCTGCACAGGCTCCTGCAGGAGAATGAGAGGCAGCTGAGGCCCCAGCCTCCGTGCAGGGAGAGCCATCCCCTGCACAAGCTCCTGCAGGAGAACCGGAGGCAGCTGAGGCCAATCTCTGCAGCCTGGGAGAGCTGGCCTGGGAACCTCCCTCATTAGAACCTCCAGTCCCACCTGTTCCACCTACTCCCTTACCACAAATTTCCTTCGCCACCCTCCTAATTGTTTCTCTATTTCATGTTTCCTTTCATTGATTTTTTTTATTGTTTATATCTTGATTATTTAAAATAAATTTCACTTTCGTCGTTTAACACTTTACTGTTTTACATTTTAAATTGTACACTTCATGAGCATTAAGTACATTCACAATGCTGTGCATCCATCACCGCTGTATGGGTTTAGAATATTTCATTCTCCAGAAGAACACCCTGTTCTAAAAGCACTCACTCCCACTTTCTCCCTCAGGCCCTGGCAACCCCTAATCTGTTTTCTGTCACTGTTTTTTTTTTTTTAATCTGTTCTGCATGTTTCCTATAAGTGAAATCATGCCTTAGGTAGCCATGTCTGTCTGCCCATTTATTTTCACACGGCCTGATAGGTTTTCCTTTTGTTTCTATTTGAAATAGAATTTCTCTAATTTGATAGGAAAATCCCAGATGGAGTCTAGACTTGATGTATCAAAGAAAGACCTTTTGGTACATATGTGCATAATCTTGGGGTACAGACTGCTGTTCTAAGTGGGACACCAGAGCCAGAAGCCACACACGAAACACGTTGCGCTTCCTGCTGCCAAAACTAAAACAAGAAAGTGTAGAAAGCTGGAAAGACAAAACACAAACCAGAAAGTATTCCTCATAACACAAGACCAGGGAAAGGTTATGCATCCTTGTGGTCCAAAAAAATGCTCGAAAGTCAGAGTTCTAAAAAGAGATAAAGAGCAAACACATTGAACGCCAACGAGACGTGATACACAGGGGCAGCATGTGTCAGAGAAGCTCGAGCTCCCCAAGGAGGAGACGCGCACATGGAGAGGGCACTGGGCCCCATCAGACGGGCAGGGTTCCAGTGTGGTGATGACAAGCCCTGGTGACAATGTGAGGAAGCAGAGGCCCCAGTAGACCCCTAGTGACAAGTGTTAAAGGACACTCCTCTCTGGAGACCAGCCTGCAGGACACATCGCAGTCCCCAGGGGCACTCCTGTGGCGGCGGTGCTGATCCCTGGACTTCATCCCACAGAAATTCCTGCCCAACTTTTCAAAGATGTATTTTCCAGACTATTCATCACAGCACTGGTTGCAATAGCAAGCAATTGGAAGGAGTGCTACTGTCCATGGCGAGGCGATGGGATCCATTTGTCCCATCTGTAAGACCACGTATATGTGATATCAGCCGGGAGACACGCATCTACGAAAATGAATCTGTGTGTGAGAGAGAGACAGAGATAGACAGACACAAAGAGAGAGACAGAGCCAGAGAGATATGCACCAAATAGTCCATGGGGTTCACCTCTGGGGATGGGAATTGCCACTCACTTCTCTTCTCCTTTAGGGGCCTGCGTGATGTTTCAACTTGATAAAATGTGCCTCTATTCCTCTTATAATTCTAACAAGATTAAAATCACATGGTTAATGTTATCCATTTATCACTCATCTTTGGACTGAAGTACATTATTTAGTTTTTCTTTGTAAAGGTTTTTATTACAAAGACAGTGAACGTTTATTAGAATAAAAGAATGAATTCTAAGGGAATTAAGAATTAAGTGGAAACTGAGGAGTGCCCTTAACAGGCAGTGTTCACCGTTTCAGTCCTTTGCCTTTGTATGCACGTGTGTGTGCACGTGTGTGCATGTGCCCATTCAGCTGTGTGCATCTGTATGCACATAGGTATGTCTATGTGCAAGTGTGTGTGTGTGTGCACTTGCGGCTATCTTGTGGGAAGGACTTCAGGGAGTGTGCTCTTCTGGAACCTGATTTCCCCAGGGCTGGACCCTGGCCAGTGAATCCTCTTCCTCCTCTGCGTCGGCTTCAGAATTTCCTAAGAGCCTCTGCTGGGCAACACGGATCATTTCTGATTTTTCACTCCCGTCAGCATGCTGAAAGGAACACCTGCATCCATAAATCTCTACTTCTTTAGGACCGATCCCTAGAGGTGGAGATTCTGGCTCATAATGTAAACATGATGTTAAGGTGTTGGGCACAGTCTCTGACACCCAAGGTCTCCTTCTACGCTGTGATCTTCTTTGGGAACAGGGAGTTCAGAGACCCTGAAGCAGAGACCTGAGGGAGGGAGGGAGAAGGAGGAGCAGCTAGGATGCAGGGGATGAAGGTACCTGGGGTGACCTGCCCAGCTGGAAGGCCCCGCTCCTGTTGCTTCTGTCCCTACCACTCCCCTCACCCCTGGCCCCGCACCTAGCACACCTGACTCCGCTTTGGCCTTGCCCATGCCCCTCCTGCTCCCTAACACACCTGAGCTGAGCAGCCTGGCCTGCCATCCAGGACAGATGATGATGAGGGTCTGGACACTCCTGCCTGCTCCCTCTCCCTCCAAGCAGAGAGCCCCATCCTCAGTAGGGAAAGCACATCTAGGGCAGTGCAGTGAGTCACAGGGACCTCCTTGAACATGCTCCCTCCACGGGGAGTTCTCAGTTGCAACAGCAGGACCCACTGGAGCTTGTGTGAGCAGAAGTGACTTTGACAAGACACAGTGGAGGTGTCATAGAAGGTGCCAGAAGGTCAGAGCACGGGGCTGGACGCTTTGGAGAAGGTCATTGTGCCCAAAGCACACCTCAGGGTCTTCCAGGAGTGATGGCTGCCTCAGGCACTGTGCCAGCCCCAGCCCACATATCCAGCACATTCAGCCTCTGCGATGGAGGGGCCCTGCTCAGTGGGGATGAGCGAGAGAGCCCTGGTGACCTCGGAGAGGCACTGCCATTGGAGCCTCGGTTTCCTCACCTGTGAAGTGGGGTGGCAGCCGAGCTTTCACGGTGGTGTCAGACAAGTTCGCTGAGGCTGCACCTGGAGTGCCCTGCACCTTCTCAGATCTCAACAGCTACTAGCTCTACTGAAGAGGAATCACGGGAGGAGAGATGGGGCTGGGTCCTGGATCCCCACCTGGCTGGCTGGCTGCCGTGGGACGAGATGGGGTGGAGAAAGGCATTCCAGAGGAACAGCGGAGTCAGAGCGAGTAGGGCATGCCTGGTGGGAGATCAGAGTGGGCAGAAGAGAAGGGCCCCAGGGGGCTCTCAGTGGGGTGACATCAGCAGGAACAGCTCACGGTGATGAGCACTTACCGGGGCCTCTGTTCTCCTCTTCAGCTATCTCCATGAATCCTCCCCACAACTCTTTGGGGGAGGAGCAATTATTGTCTTCATTTCACTGATGAGGAAACTGAGGCTTAAAGAGACTTGCTCCCTCTGTGCCCTGCAGAGTGGCAGAGCCGGGATTTGAACCCAGTGCCTCTTAGACCCCATGGGGCCTGCCTGAGAAGGGCACCCCCATGCTGAGGGAGGGACCTCTTTTCCCTAAAGTTCTGACAAGTTTTGGTCCTGATGCCCACAGAGACCTTACTCTGCGGGGGGATAGGCTGGTCCTTGGTACTGGGAGAGCCCACAGCGCCCACGGCTGGCCATTCCCCGGCCACCATACCCAGCCCCAGGCAGACGGAGTGGCCCTGTCCGTTTAGTTCAGTGATGGCTGGAGGCCAGAAGGGTGCAGGCCCCAGGGAGGCCAGGACCCCGGAGCCCGAGGAGGCCCCAGTGCAGGACAGTGGTTTGGAATGATCCAAAGTCAGAGAAACAGGGGTACTAGTCCCTGCTCAGCCTCTTTCTAGCTGGTAATGCAGGTAAGGCTCTCAGCCTCAGTTTCCTTATCTGTACAATGAGGAAATAACTTGGCCTCCTGATGGGCTGTTGGGAGACTTCCCTGCGGAATGGCTTGAGCATCTCTAGCCTGGTGCCTGGAGCGTGTTAAGAGCCCCCTGCCAGGCTGTCACAGTGGTCCTCCAGGGCGCAGGGTCTGGGAAGTCCCTCCTCAGGTTCCCTTCCTGCTGCCCTGCTCCCGGGAACATTCAGCAATTTTTGAGGAGGAGCTGAAGAAGATCCAGGACCACACTGTGTTGCAGGTGACGGAGGCTCAACGCTGGAAGGACAACTGGACATGCTCCATGCGACGGTGCAGGGCTTGTGCTGTGACACCCTGTGAGCCCGACACAGATAAAGGCTCCTCTTGTGTGGATCCAGCTTCTGTGGTTTATTCACTTTTTGCTTCATTCACCCAGTCATTCCTTCACTCATTCCTTCACTCACTCACTCCTGCACTTATGTACTCATTCATGCATTCGTTCATTGTTTCCCTCACTCATTCAGCCAATACGATCTGGTCCCTGCCATGGGCTGAGCACTGTAACTTCACCAGTGAGTATGACCCGACGTGGTCCCTGCCCACCTGGAGCTCACATCCACTGTGTGACCTGAAAGAGGGCTGTCCCTCGGGTTAGCAGGGGTGAGGAGCACCAGGAATCCACTTCTGAAAGTAGAGGCCACCCATGCAAAGAGAAGAACGGAGAAAACCCATGCTTGGCACTTCATCGACAAAAAAAATAATTAAAAGTTAAGAAAAATAAAGATATCCTATATTTAACAAAATGTGGGTTCTAATCACAAGTGTGCACTCATTCCTACAACCAACGAGAAGTAATCCAGAGTGGACTGGGTATTTGTAACACATTTTTCTGGCCAATAATAGTATTTCAGTAAACCTGTTCCAGGGCCTCACGATTTTTCTAAGGCCTCTGTGATCCTCCAACACTTAAATCTTTCTCCTTGGAAGCCTCTGTCCTGTCAGCCTCCTTGTCGAATGGCTCTTCCACTGTTTGGGGGCCTACCCTGCACACCCACACTCGTCAGTGACTCTCCAAGTTTTTTGGACAGGCTGCCCGCATTTCTCCCTCAGCCTCAAGAGCTTCTGTTTCTTTGGCAAGGTTGGTGTTTTCACTGGGTGATTATCTGGCATCCTTCTTTGCAGCGGTTTTCATCTTCCCACGCTGTGTCTCCTCTGACGACTCCGGGAGGCAGGCCTTTTGTCCCCATCTTACAGATGAGGAAGCTCAAGTCCTGAAGGCTGGACGACCTGCTCCAAGTCGCAGCCAGCGTGGAACCTCGGCAGGGTTTGGGCACAAAATAGACAAGGATGTAGGGCAAGTGGTTTGTTTGCAGGTGATGGAGGAGGCCCGAGGGAGGCCAAGGGGAAGGGAGCATGGAGGAGGTGAGCCAGTGCGGGGCCTGACGAGGGAGCACTGAGGTGAGCATCCATCCTAGTCCTCTTGGGAGACGAGATCCCACCCGGACTGGCTCTGTCCCCGTGGGTGGAGGGTTTACCCCGGGTCATGAAGGCTTCTGTGCTACAGGCTGGCACAGGCTTGCAGGAGAGGAAGCTCCCGGTGCAGGAGAGAGCCCTCAGGCAGAGAGTGGATGCAGGTGCTCCAGGGGGACACTGTGGACCTGCTGGGGACTGGCTCCCAGGGACTGCAGGGACTCAAGTGGGCTGAGGGAACTGAAGGGCAGCAGCAGCAATGTCTGCAGGGGGGATCTGCACACATGTCCCACACTTATGCCCCCAGAAAGGCTGCTCTGCATGGCATTTCTCCTCCCAGATGCGTAGTTGGCCCAAACCGCCCCTCCACTCCACACTCCCAATTCCTTTCCACTCATCTCAGGTTACTAGAAATTCAGAATATTTTAGTTGGTGTTGGAGCCCAGAGACTTTTGTTTGTCCTGCCCATGTTCTAACATTGCTGGCTTTTTAAAGATCTCAGGGCTTTGACTCCAAAACAGCAAGATGCTGAGGATCCCAGACAGCTTTCTGGAAGCAAGACTTTATGCTTTGCAATACTGCCATCCCACCAGCTCTTCTCAAAATCCCTCCAGGACACAGACTCACAATCTTGGGTCCTCAGATTGCTGAAAGGATGCGCCTTCAGAAAGTGATCGGTGTGAGGTGGCAGGACACATCGAATGGTGGAGTGAGGAATTCAGCCAATCCTCTTTCCGGAAGCCATGGTCACACCGGAAGCGCTGTCAGAATACAACCTCTGGGAAGAGACCAAAGACATACAACCAACTGAGGAGCATTTGAAGCTGAGGGAAGAACAGTGAGAATCGTGGTGTTTTTGCCCGGGGCAGGTCCCGTCCCCACCCCCTCAGTGTGACGGCCCTGTGAGTGGCGCAAGCCTGAAGGGGGGTGGTTTCACTGTCAGAGGTTGTCCACTTGATGTCGCCATGGGTGGACAAAGCCCGGCCCCTAAGCATTTCTGGAAACAGTAGCCATCTCAGTGGCAAGCTGACGTGGCAAGTCAACTTTTCAGCCGCCTGAGGTTGGATCTAGAACAGAGCAGCGAATCAGCCAGGAAAGTGAGACGGACAACCACACAATGAGACAGACACAGCGGCCTTGATGGGCTGCACATGACCCCAGGGGGTCTGAAATGTTGTGTGCTTGTGCAGGCCTGTGCCCAATCAGGTGAGACCAGGAAGATGGGCATTGTGGGGAAGCTTAGAGACCTTCCACCAGCCTAGGCCCTGCCCCCAGGTGTTGCTGCCTCCCAGGAAGTCCAAGTTGACTGAGGGGACAATGCCCAGCCCTGTCGAAGGTCCCTGTCCACTCTGGGGCTCCCATGGAGAGAGGCCTTCCCACCTGCAAGCTTCTCCCCAGGTCTTCTTCAGAGGCTGAAACGAGGTGCTCTCAGAGCAGAGAAGATGGTGAGCAGTGAGGAGAGGCTCCTGAGGAGTCGGCCCTCCTGGGGAAGGAAGCAAATGAACTGGGAGGGTGGAGTGGTCCCTGCTTGCTCTGGCCTCAGCCTCTTCAGTGTACATCTCCCTCCTGGAGGAGACAGGAGCCCAGGGAACCCGGGAGAGCACACCCGGGTCACGATGAGCAACACTCCCAAGGAGGAGGATCTGAGCTCAATGCAGGATCAGCTCAGGTAGGAAGGGAGCCTTTCGCAACCAGGACACTCTAGTCAAGGTCAGCGTGCCCCTGCAGGGATGATCTCCCTGCCTGTTCTACACGTCCCTGTGGACCACTGACTGCTTAGGCACTGGCTTCTGACCAACAGACCCAGCACAAGTGACAGGACGACCCTTCTCAGATTCCATCACCGAGGCTGTCATTCTCTCTCACTCGCTCTCTTGTGTTCCCTCTTCCCTCTTCCCTTGTTCCCCTCTCTCAGTCTGTCTAACCCCTGGACCTGGGGACATACATGGACGTCCTGAGCTCCCCTATGCAGAGGCCCACACAGAAGAAAACCAAGGGAGTGCCCTGGCCAACAGACAGAAAGGAGCCGGGCTCTCAGTGAAGCTGCTCCTGACCGAGCCCACAAGAGTAAGCTTGACAGCACATCTCACCCTGTTCCAGCCTCAGTGGAGGCCACAGCCCCAACCTGGAAGTCGTCATGAGCAGAGGCTCCAGCTCAGTTGTGCAGGATTCCTGGTCCACAGAGATGGAGAGAGAGAGAATATTTGCGGTTTAAAGATGCAGGGTGGGGAGCAGTGTTCTCAGAGAGGAGGAGACACCTCACACCATCTCCCAGTTCCTGGGTCTGGCCTGCCCTTCTCCCTCCTCTCCCCTCCAGGCTATCTGCAGCCACAGTGCCCACCTCTCTAACCTCCTCTGGCCAAACTCACTTCTGCCTGGGTGTCTCCACACCAGCAGTGCCTTCTCCCTGGCACGCTGATCACAGGTGAGTGCAGCGCTGGGTCCTCCTGTCATTCTGGTCACAGCAAATGTCACCTCAGTCAGGCCTTTCAGACCCTCCTACCCAGTGAGACCCCAGCCCTCCCTGCAGGACACTCTTTATTTTCATTCCAGTTCATGCTCTTCTCTTTCACGTGTCTCTGATTTTGTGCTTTTGTCCATCTGCCTCCAGACTGAGCTCCTGGTGGGCAGGGACCACTGGGTAGATTTCAGTACCACCCTTGGGACCACCAGGGCTCCCGGCCCAGGGTGAGGGCTTGGCACATAGCTGCCGAATGAACAAATAGGGGCATCTTGGATCCCTCCTTCCTGCTTTTGCTCCACTCAGTCGGTGAAGAGGAACACTAGTAATAGGAAGTGCAAGTGGGTCCTGAGGCAGGCGGAGGGTCAGCATGACTTCTGCATGACTCCTCCTTTCTCCAATTGCTCCAACAAAGCTCAGTGGGCACCACTGACACAGGAGGCTGCCACCTGATGGCCAGCACAGGAACTGCAGCCTCGGGCAGTGACAGCACAGCACCAGGCAGGCATGTATTTCTTATGGAGAAATGCCTATCCAAATGCATTGCCCATTTTTCATTGTGCTATTTGTATTTTATTGTTGAGAGGGGAGAATGTATTATATATTGTCAATAGTAGACCCTTATCAGATATGTAAAGATCTGTAAACATGTTCTCCCCTTCTGTGAGTTGTCTTTTCACTTTCTTGATCATGTCTTTCAACGCACTCAAGTTTTAATTTGATGAAGTTGAATTGATCTGTTTTCCCTTTGGTTGCTTATGTGTTGGGTGCCATAATTATAAAAACACTGCCTAATCCAGGGCCATGTTTTCTTCCAAGAGTTTTATAGTTTTAGGTCTTACATTTACATCTTTGATGGTAAGAAGATGTAACATTTTTGTATATGGTGTAGGTAGGGGTTCACCTTTATTCTTTCACATGTGGATATCCACCTGTCCCAGCACTACTTGTTGAAAAGATTATTCCCTCCTCATTGTCCTGGCATCTCAAATAATTCTAGAATCTGTGGTTGTTGCAGGTGGTGTGACTCACAGTTCCTCAGAATTTTTCTTTACACGAAGGTTGCTTTTCTCTGGCCTTGTGGACTTTCACCCACTGCATTTGTAGACTGATCATTAGCAAAATAATCATATCACGTACTTTGACTAGTTTTTTCTTTGCTTGCGGTGAGTATGTAAGTCAACACCCTGTTACTCCCTGATGGCTGGGTGGACCACATTGCACCATTGTTCTGGCCTGGATTATCACTGTATCCTTCTAACTGGGTTCTCTGCCTCTATATTTGACCCACAATCTATCTCCAATGCACCAATTGGAGTGACCCTTTAAAACCAGATGTCACACCCTGACATTGTGAAATCTCTCCAGGGGCTCTCCATTTCTCTCAGGGGGAAAGTTCAAGTCCTTATGCTGGACCTCAAGCACCATACAGTTGGTCCCACACTCTCTCTGACATCATCTTTGGCCAGTCATCCCCTGTACCTCTGCACTCCATTATGCTCCTGGTACATGCCAGGCACTCTCCCACCTGTAGACTTGCACTCTATGTTCCTTCCATTTGGAATCCTCTTCCACATGATGATTTCATGCCTCATCTTCTTCACTATCTTTAATTCTGTGTTCAAATGTCATCTTGCTGAGGCTGTATTGACCATGTCATTTAAAATATAAACTATCCTCTTGTCCTGACACTCCCTATCCAACTTGTTCTCCTTTCATTTTTCCCCTTAGCACTAACACCCTATAAAATAATATATAATGATAAGAATCAGGGTTCAATCAGGACACGGAAACCAACCAATAGATTGAGCAGGGACAGTTTATATAATGAACAATTAACCATAAACCTTTAAAGGGAACTATAGAGAATAGCCCAGAATTACAGTAGAGTAGTTAAGAAAGAAACAATTTTGGGAGAGGACCCCCCTCGCCAAGGCTGCCTTCAGGGCTTGTTGGAGAAGGAATGATTGCAGCACAGGGATGGTAGAGAAGATTGTCATGTTTCCCAAGGCCAGTACCGGTCCCTGGTCAGGGCAGAGCTCAGCAGGTAGGGAACAGCAGGCTGAGACTGGCAAACAGGAAAGCCCTGTCCCCTCCCAGGTGCAGGTAGGCTGAGGCTGGGATGCCTACTGGATTCACTGGGATTCCACTTGCAGGGGTGCCACTCATTCTCCTTATTAAGCCATCAAAGGGGATCCACTGAATCCACTGTGGATCACCCACTGTGGGTGAGTCCCTGTAGACACCCTTGAATTGTGCCACTGTTGGTTGTACTGCAGGAGAAAGAAAAAGAAAAGAATGGAAGCACCCTGGAATTAGGAAGGAAGGCCCTTTGTCCTAAACCTTCTCTGACAAAGCTTAACCCCTGCCAGGTGCAAAAGAGAAATGTCTACTGGGTGCAGCTTCATTATTGCAGAACAGACAATAGAGGCCAACACTCTGATGTTGTTACACAGGGGCAACCCATTGATAACTGGCAACATAATTCCCTTATTATTTTGTTTATGTATTCCATGCTTTTACTTCCAACTTGCCTCTATTGCTTTATTTGAAGTAAGATTTTGAAGACAACATATGGTTGTATCAAGGTTTCTAAAAAAAGGTATTTTGAACCCCCAAAATGCCATTATTAGATCAAAACAACAGAAGAATTAAAAGTAGAAAGTAGCTATACTATCAGTATATGCCTTAAGTAAATAGTTTATTGTCAAATTCCTCTTATATAAGAAAGCACCATGCAGTTACATTTTAATGATGTTAGCCTCAATAATCTAGTATAATAATAAACTCCTTTGTAATGAGTAACTATATAAAATGAAGTTACAATAATTTACAATTTATGTCTGTGACATGACCCAACTACTCTCTACAAGCACCACTGAAATCTTGATTGATGCTTGGCTACCTTGTTCTACTAGAACTAACGGGAATATTTCACTGCCAACAAATTCTGTTTACCTGCTGTGTAGTTTATAAGGGTTGAATTCTTCTCTACTTGAAAATCACCATTTTTATCTCTCCATATGGATACCTGTTTAACGGCAGATAGCTTTGCAGCCAGTATAGTTTTTTTCGGGAGAGTCTTATTTAAGAAGTCATAAAAAATGGGTATAAGTAACTTACATTTAGGAAATTTTTCTTTTTCTTTTTCGTTTCCCTGCTTGGAAAGATTTGCCTTGAGCTAACATCTGTTGCCAATCTGCCTCTCTTCTTTCTCCCTTCCCAAAGCCCCAGTACATAGTTCTATATTCTACGTGTAAGTCCTTCTAGTTCTTCTATATGAGCCACCACCACAGCATAGTCAATGAGAGACGAGTGGTGTGGTTCACGCCTGGGAACTGAACCTGGGACGCCGAAGCGGAGCATGCCAAACTTTAACCACTAGGCCATCAGGGGTTGCTCCAGGAAATTTTTCTAGAAAAAAATTGGAATCAAGATGTATGATTTATTTCTAAAAATTTCATCACATACTTTAAAACATGAAATGCTCAACATGTTTAAAAGCACTTTACCACTCAGTTTACCTTAACAAAGATATAGCAAACATTTTGAGAAATATACTTTCAACAGGAAAGTCCAATTGTAGCTTTATGCTTTTGTAGACCACTCCCAATAACGTGGCTTAAAAAATATAACTGTAAGATTCTCTCAAGAAAATGTATTTCATTTCTATAAAAATCGTTCTTTACAGTGTCTCAATGTTTGTTTCCTACTGAGCTTCTCAATGTTCTTTAGGCTTAACAATATAGTAGAATCAAGCTCCTATAATCTAGCTTTTAATCCCACAATCCGGAAAGCTCTATCTCAAGGTCATCAATGACCTCTTAAATCACCGAATAATATTATTCCCATTTTATAAGTGCGAATACTAGGTTTGAAAGAAGTCAAGTTCATGCCCAATATTGTTTAGCTAGTAAGAGGCAGAGCCTAGATATGACTGACTCCTGCTGTCTGATTCTAAAATCCATAAGCATAACCTCTAGGTATAAAGCCAAACGTAACACTCTGTATTCTTGCAACAGAATAAATGCATTTTCTTTTTCCTTAATGTCTGTAACACGGTTCTTAACTATTGCAATGCAGTGGTTTCTCGCTTCCTGTAAATGAGAGTGTTCTTCAAAGTACCTTCCTTCCTCTCTGCTCTTCTCTATACATTCCCTCCACTCCCAGTGCTTGAATTCATTTAACAAGCATTTATTTTATTGAGTCCATACAATTCCAGACCCCATGGAAAAACAATGAAAAAAAACCAGTCCCTGGCCTTGAAGGATTTACAGACTACTAGGGGAGAAAGCACTATAAGCAAGTCCAATACTATTTTCAAAAAAAAAATAAGGTTTGAGTCTGCAAAAACACAGAAGGCATTCTATGCCACACAGCACAGGTTTTCAAGCCTTTTCTGAGGAGGACTACAGTTTTTTAAGAAATAGCGTTTAAAATTTCCAAAAGAGCACGCAAGACCTAGAACTTCCCTGATCCACTGTCCCCTTCCCACTACAAGCCATGTTTTTTCTAAGACTCTTAAGAACATCGTTTGAAAACCACTATATTCTAACATCTTAGTAGTTTTGCCTTTCATGCTTAGGTCTTTAATCTACCTGGAATGGATTTTTGTGTACGGAGTAAAGTAGGATACCAATTTGAATTTTTTCCATACTGATATCTAATAGTCCCAGGACCACTTATAGAAACGCCCCTTCTTTGCCCTCTGCTCTGTAAGAGCACTACTATTAAAAGAAATCAAGTTTCTGGATACACACGGAACTGGATTTGGGTTCTCTACTGTTTTCCACTGGTCTAATACTGTGCTAATACCAAAGTGCTTTAGTTATTATAGCTTTATATATAATAAATCAGGATATCTCATAGAACAAGTCTTCTCACCTTGACCTGCTGCTTAAAAAATATCTTGACTATTCTTAGTCCTTTGTATTTCCATATGTATTTTAGAAAACACACGTAATTTTGAGCTCCCTAATTTCCTGGCAAACTGGTAAAATACCCACAAAACAAATCTAGATCAGTGGTTCTCGACCAGGGCAATTTTAACACCCCCACCTCCCACCCCAGGGACATTCAGCAACGTCTGGAAACATTTTTGGTTGTCACAAAGTGGGGGGTAGATACTACTGGCCTCTAGTGGGTTGAGGCCTGGGAGATGCTGCTAAGCACCCCACAGTGCACAGGACAGCTGCCACAACAAAGAATTATCCCATTCAAATTTTAATAGTGCCACTTTTGAGAAACCCTGTCCCAAATAAATCAAGGGGCAAATTTGCATGTGCCCATTAAAGGCCAGGGAATGTCTACCAAAAACAATAATTTAATTTTAGAAAAACTGAACTGCCATATGCCAATGAGATTTACCCCAATTCATTAAAAAAAAAATCATATTATTTGCATTGACCAAAAGGCTTATCTTCCTGTTCTCTATAGCAGTGACGTTGGCAGGAAGCTTATTGGAGGGGTTAAGTCTTTAAAATACAAAGTTATAAAGAAACAAGACATAGCCAGAAGATATTAAAAAAACAAAACTCATAGAAATCAGTAATAAACAACTCAATAGAAATATGAACAATCTGAATAGACAATTCACTACAAGGAATATTCAAATGACCAATAAACATATATAAAGATTCTCAACCTCATTAGTCACCAGAGAAATATCAATTCAAACTCACGAGAACACCATCCATGCACCAGAACGGCTAAAATTTTAGAAGACTGGACATATCAAGTGTTAACAAGAATGCTGAACAACATAATACCCATATACAACTGGATGTAGTGAAGGGGTTGCATAAACTGGTTCAACCACTTTGGAAAATGTTGGCAGTCTCTACTATAGCTGAACATATCCATACACTATGACCAGCAATGCCATTCCTAGGGATATATCCAACAGAAAATACTTACCTATTTGCAAAAGAATGAACAAGAATGTTCATAAAAGCATTAAAAGCCCAAAGGAGAAACCATCCAAATGTCTAATAACTGAAGAATGGATTAATAAACTGTGATATGTTCATAGAAGGAAATAATATACCACAACAAGAACTACTACTATATGCAACAACACAAATGAATCCCCAAAATACAATGTTAAGCAAAAGTACGCAGACTCAAGAGTACAGATATCACTCCATTTCTATAAAGAGGCAAAACTCATCAATGGTGACAGAAAGGAGGAGAGCAAATACCTGTGCAGAGAAAGGATAGTGACTAGAAAGAAGCATGAGAAGGGGCTGTAGGGTGTTGGGAATGTCCTATTTTTATCTAGGTGGTAGATACACGAGTGTGTTTACTTTGTGAAAATTCATCAAGCTATACACTTAGGATTTGTATGCTTTTCTGTATTTAGCTTATATCTTATTAAAGAATTTGCTTAAAAATATAAAGAATACAACCCTGATTTACCGCATCTGATGCTTCAAGAGACTATTCTAAACCCTATTCTAGCCCTAACTCACAATGATGTTAAAATGCAAGTTTTGTATATATTGACAACTGATTTTTTACCAAGGCACAAAGGCAATGCAGTGGATAAAGGGTAGCCGTTTCAATAAATGGTGCTGAACAATGAGCTATCCATAGGCAAAATAAATGAACTTGGATCCATACCTCACACCATATACCAAAAATAACTCGAAATGGATTTTAGACTTAATGGTAAAACCTAAAACTATATTTGATAGAAAAACACTTGTATTCAAAATATATAAAGAACTCTCAAAACTTAACAATAAGAAAAAAAAACAGGCAAATATTCGAACAGACATTTTATCAGAGAAGATACACAGATGGCTAATAAGCACACAAAAAGACGCTCAACATCATAAGTTATCAGAGAAATGCTGATTAAAACCACAATGAGATACAACACTACATGCCTATTAGAATGGCTGACAAGACTGACCATACCAAGTGTAAGCAAAGATGTAGAGAAATGGGAACTCTTGGACACTGCTGGTGGGAATGTAAAATGGTATAATGTATAAACACTTTGGGAAACAGTTTGGAAGTTTCTTAAAGAGTTCAACATAAGTGATCCACTCACTCCACTCTTAGGTATTTGCCCATAAAAAGGAAAGCACATGTCCATAACAAAGACTTACATACAAATGTTCATAGCAGCTTTATTTGCAATAACCCAAAACTAGAAACAACTCACATATACATCAACACGTGACTGGATAAACAATTTGTAGTATATCCACAGAACAGAACATTACTCAGCAACACAATGGAACAAATTGTTGATACACACAACATGGGTGAATTTCAAAAGAATTATGTTAAGTGACAGAAGCTAGACAAAATCAGTGTACAAATTGTCTGATTCCATTTATATAAACTCTCGAAAATGCAAACTAATCTCTAGTGATAGAAAGCAAATCAGTGGTTCTTGGGGGAGAGGAAGTCACAGAGGGGTGGGAAGGAGGGATAACAAAGGTGCATGAGAAAACTTTTGAAGGTAATGGATATGTTCACTATCTTGACACTGACTGAAATTTTCATAGAGGTACACCTTATGGTGGAGGTCATAACTTATCAAAGCATACCATTTAAATAAATGCAGTTTGTTTTCTCAAGTATATTACAATAAAGCTTTTCTAAAAATAATACAGGTTGTATATAAATATTGTAAACCAGAGTTCTTATAATTAGCTCAAAATCAACTCCATTCATTCACACAACAAATATTTATCTAGCACCTACTATATGCCAAGCACTCTGCTAGGTTCCAGGGTTACAATGGTGAGCAAACTGACATGGTTCCTGACCTCATGGAGAACACAGTCTGCTAGGGGAAGCAGAGATTAATAAAAGATGCACACAGACACATGGATAATAAAAACTTCACAGACAAGTGCTGTCAAGGAGACAAGCACAGTGAGATGACACAAAATAACAGGGAAACCAAATCTGATCTAACGGAAAGGTCAGTATGGCTCCCTCAAGGAAGCGACATTTAAGCAACACCTAATGGAAGAGGAGGATAACAAGTTGAAGATGTAACTTTCCTCTGAAGAGACACTAACACAAGCAAAGGCTCTGAGGCAGAAGAAAGCATGACCCTTTGAAGGAATGGAAAGAAAGTCAAAAGGGCTAAGGGTCAAAACAGTGTAGACAACACTATTGGTCACCTCTCCAGTACTATCCCATCTCCTCTTTCTCACTCCTATCAGAATCACACTTAGGTTCCAGCAGCCACCCTCCTCCACACATAGTCATGTGCTTTAGAGGAAGATGACTCCATTCTTGATTTTAGGAAGTGGATACTGTTGCGACTTAAGTCAGTCATGGCCACCTCTTTTCTCCCTGCCAGTGATTAGTTAAAGAATGGCATGAGTGAAAGCAGGAAAAGAAGTTATTGCATGCTCTAAACAAGAGATGGTAGTTTGGACCAGGGAGTTGTCAATGGAGATAGAGATTTGCCCGGAGAAATAAGGTAGAGTAACATGTACACGATGTCTCCTAGGTTTCTGGCTTAGGCAAATAAAGATCAATCTTTTCCATATAGTCAAAGCCAGAGAAATATTTTTTAAAAATGAATAGTCTTATGTTATTCTTAATATATTTCTCTTAAATAAACCTAATTAGAACTAGTCAAGGATCATACCTAAAACATATCTCATCCTCATGCAGGATACTGGCTTCAGAAGTTCATGCAGACTTATCAAGAATGAATGAGGCTAACTAGATTTTGTCTTACAATACAAATCAATGTTTTCTAAAATTCTAACCTATAATTAACAATCCTGCCTACAAATAACATCAATTTCTGAATATCATTTATTTTGTCTTGCCTGCTTCAAAAAATGATTTAAGCTAGCAAAATGTCCAAATCAATTAAAAGCCAAACCAAGAATAAAGTAGTCCAAGGATTTCTGACCACTCTTGTGTTACCTAAAATTAATTTCAGAGAAATTAGATGGAGGTACCTAATCAATTATGCTCATCAAATTTATCAAATTAGGTCTCATAACAACAGTAATGAAGGTTCCTGTTACACATACCAACAGACCCAGGCAAAAATATAACCTACCTTGACAAGTTGATGAAGTGCCATTTCTTTCAGAAGGTGGTGTACTTGGACTGTTGAAATGAGGTGAAGTTTTTCGGTCCTCGCCATCGTTTGTAAAATTCTTTGAATGTCACGTACAACGACGTGACAATGGTACTTCAGCTTTTTTGCTTAAGCTTTCATCCGCTGGCTTCCCTAAAAGTGAAAGAACCTCTATTTATAATATTTCTAATTCAAAAAACATTAATCATCCTTTGCAGCTACAGTGAGCAAATTCGATGAGCAACCACTCGAATTTGCCCAGGATTGGGAGGTTTCCCAGGCTGTAAGGTTTTCAGTGCTAAACCTGAGAAAGTACCTGGCAAATCTAGACAAGTTGGTCACCCTATCTGTAGCATCAAATTAGGACAGGAGAGAAAGACTTATGATGTCAGAGACATTTATAGAGAAATTATCATCAATTTGCATAACTTACAAAAAGATAATAGTCAAAGATTAATAATGTAATAAAGGCACAACCGCTTGAGATTCGTTTATATTGAGACTTATTAAAATATCAAGCAGAGAGGATTAAAAGAAAGACCAAAAGTATATTCTTAGTTACTGCTATTTCTTTAAATGAATCATTCTGGATAAAAAGCACTTTATTATATTTTTTTCAAGTCCCAATAATCAAGCTGAATATATCAACCAAATACTCACCACGAAGAAGAGACTGTTGCCACGCTAAAGCAGCACAAAGTAAGACTAAGCTTTTCCCACTTTCTGTAGGGCTCTCCAACAAACAATGCTGCTTACTTTTTAATACTTGGACAATCTATTGACACAAAAACAATAAAAAAAATCAGTAAACAATTTACTTCATTAGGGTCTGTCTCCATTACAAGTACAAACACAACAAGAAGTAAGGTTGTACTTGAGGGAACATAGCAATAGCAGAAGGGAGAATTAGTATTTAGTTCAATCTAGACCTTATGCCTTTATCTTTCTCCCTAAAATTATGTTGGACTTAAAAGCATATAGGCATAAAAGAAATGAACAAAGAAATTTGTGCCTTAATGATGCAAACACCGTCATTTCTGTAAAACGAGAGTACACTAATATCTTGGATGAAAACTTTATGGAGGATACTGTTAGGGGGAGTATAAATCGCTACAACCACTTTGGACAGAAATTAACAATTACTAGCAAAGTTGAAGTTACCCAACACCGGGAAGTCCAGTCCTATGTATATATCCAAAACCTGTCCCACAGGAACATAAGGAAACATGCATAAGAAAGTTCATAGCAGCATTGTTTAGAATTGCAAAAGAATGTAAACAACTTAAATGTCTGTCAAAAGGAAAGTGGATAAAAAAATTCTGGTATATTCATACAATGGAATACTACACAGCAATTAAAATAGATTAACAATCAATAAGGCTACTTCTTAAAAATAATGTTAAGCAACTAAAAACACTTCTGAACAAATATAGGTACAGTATCATATCATTGTACAAAGTTTAAAAACAGGTAAAGTAATGCTCTATATTGTTTACGGATACATACGTATGTAACAAAAGTATAACAACACGTCTAGGAAAGAAAAAGAATAAATTCAGCATACTAGTAATGTTACTTGCAAACAAGGTATAAAGTAAATATGGCAAAATATTAAGATTGAACAACTCTGGAAAGTTGGCTTACTCATTGGTCTATTAATTTTCTAAATGATTGGAACATCTCAAAAAATATGGTGAGAAATATAGTATTCTGTGTAAAAGACAGTAAATACTTTGTAGAAGGTACTAATTCTGTAAATAGAAGTGCAAAATGAGCTGAGAATAGTTTTCAGAATATTCTCCTTTGCCTACAAACCATATACAGTTTATAGCAATCAGGATTATTTTTCGAAAAGTTACATGTTCTTCCATGAACCCAGCAAATATTTTCAATCCATTTACTATCTGAGAAAATGAATGTAGTCACAGATTCAGTATACGTTATGAATAATCAGCATCTTTATCATAATGAAGACTTAACTGCTGAAAAATACTTGCAGAATTCATTATAGCAAGCTATGATGGACAAGCTTTACAAGGAAAGTTCATCTTCACCCCACCAACTGTACATTCAGACCATATTGAAGAGTCATGCTTTCCTGTTTACTTAGATTCCTAACTGCATCAGAAACGAAAATCAAGACTGAAACAATGCCATTCAAAGAAAACCAGATACCCAACTAGACTAGGACAGAAGTCTAGAAATAAAAAGGGGATTCCTAAATGTATCAACAAAACAAATGCAAGTAAAAGAATTTCCTAGTCTTAACCATCACAGTGGTTGAGAACATGTCTCGGAATCTGACAAATCCGGATTTGTATCCCTACTCTGCCAAAGCTGTGGACCAGGAGGTAGAAGTACGAGTTCTAGATCAGGTTCCCACAACTCAGATGTGTTTCCTTGATCATGTCTTCACTTCTCTAGACTAAGATCCTCATCTGTAATAATCCCTAATTGAAAAACTGTTGTAAGGGAGAAAATGCCTTGGCACACAGTAGGTGCTTGATAATTCTGATTTAAAGGTCAGAAGGGTATAATGAAAAGAAGATGGGCTTTGGAGTAAAGCAAGCCTAAGTGTGAGTCCCACTGTGTGAATCACTGAACCTCAGTCTGTTTCTTCATCTGTGCAATGGAGATAAGATTATCTACCCGATAGAGTTTTGATGAAAATTAGCCAGGCATTGAGTTAAGAATTAAATAAAGTAATGGATAGAACTTGCCTAAACTCCAGTATTTGACACAGAGGAGGTGATCTACTTTAATCTCCACCTCTTCTAAACCACCTATGCTTAATCTAGGATCCAGAGACGTAAGTCAGAGACTGCTCTCTTGCTATTGCGTGCAGAAGTCTTGGTACATGACTGCGTTTCTCTGAAGAGAAAGTCCGTGGATTTCTCATTCCCAGAACTATATCCTAATAAAATAACTGAAAACAGAGGGGAGACTGATATGCACTGTTATCAACTGAGGACTTCCTTGCAATAGTGAAAAAAAAAGGCAAATTCGACCTGGGGATGGAGGGATGGTTAAAAGAGTAATTCAACAGCTTATGAAGCCAATTATACCCTGACCCCTAGCCTATGTGTTCCAAAACAAGCTAAGAACCACTATTCTGAGGTATTTCCCAGTTCTACTATTCTGTGATTCTATCTGTGCAACTCTTGTGTAGAGATTTGGTGGACTCTAACCCCTTCACCCCAGCCAATAACGCAACGCCGGCTAGTTCCTCAGATACAGCCTAGAAATCCATCCCGCCCACAGTTGCCGCAATCCCCCAGGGGATAAAGCACGAGCCCCGGATCCGCCTCCCGCCTTAGTCCCCGCCGCCACGAGTCAGCGGGGGGCAGAGGGGGCCCGGGGCCTCTCCCTGGGGGTTAGGACAGGCTCCCTCCGGCCTCCGCACGTTCAGAACCCGGAGGCCCAGGGACGTGGTCACCCCGACGGCCCGCATGCGGCCAGGCGAGAGCAGAATGCTCTCTTCGGGCAGGCTGCGCGCCGCCCCAGGAGAGACAGGCTGGCCTGTTCTGAGGAAAACCGAGGCAGCGCTGCCTGGGCTCCGAGTCCCGGGCGAAAAGGAAATGGTATCTGCGAGTACACACTGCGGAGCCTGGCAGAGAGGAGAGGCCCCAAACCTCTCGCCTCCTCACCGGGCTGCCACTCCCTGGCCGAGCGCGGACTCCGGCGCCTCACCCGCTCCCTCCTCCGCTCTCTCCAGGCCGCGCGACAGCGCTCTCCCGGACGAATACCCGCCTCCCGCCCCCTCGACTCCCAGCACCCAATCACCCGCCAGAGCAGAAACCAAGCAACCAATCCTGGCGTGAGGTTAGGGGGCGAGAACCCTGGCCCCCGAGGGAAGCCTCCGCAATAAAAACCAACGCAAAGTATTTCGTGGCCCGGAGGCGAACGCTTGAAGAGCGAAGGATGGGAGCACAGCGCAGGGTTTAAAGGAAATTCTTCTCCGTTTTGAGATTTTGAAACTGGCGACTTAACCCGTGCATCCGTTTCCTTGGAAACTCGCAGTCTCATTCTTCAGGTCTGTAGACCAAGCGAAAGGAAAGCCTTGCCGAGTTCTTCCCAGAGCGCCCGTCAGTGCCGCTCAGCTCACGTTTCCGAACTTCACGGTGGCCCGGGTGTCGCACAGACGGAGGCGGGAACTGCCAAACGCCTGAGCCCGGCCAGGCGAGAAGGCTGGTTGATGAGTGGCCGCAGACCCTCAGGATGTTCCAGGCTTCCCCGGATAGCGACTTCAACCAGATCAACGCCCTAGAGCGCTCCCGCCCCGGTCACTTCTGCTCCTTCAAGGCTCACCCGCCTTCTGTCCCTCCTAAAACCGGGTTGTTATTCTTTGCCACGAAGTACACTTCAGTTTCCTCAAAGGTAGGGAGTTAATCGTGATCTCTCCAAAGTGTGATTTTGTCAATTTCTGAATAGCCTAAGCTTGGCTCCGATACTAGTGTCTCAAAAAAGTAAAACGTGAGACAGTTTCTCAAGTTTGAGCAACTAGTTTGGGGAGAGGTTTTATGCAGGCGGAGCAGCGGGAGGAGAGTGGATTTGTTTGCTTCCCTTTCAGTTTTACTGCATCTTCCCCAATTGCAAAATGTACAGCGCTAAAAATAAATTCTACCTTTTAATTTAGTAATCTCAGGCTCAAAAATTTATCCTAAAAGAGTAATCCAAAAGAAAGAAAAAGTAAAAATATCTAAATTGATAACATTGCCTATTGTAATCCTGAAAAAAGTCATCAACCTCCCGGTCTAGTAATAGCACCCTATACGGTTATGATACATCAGTTTGATCATTAGGAAGCCAATAAAATAATTATCAAAAGTAAACAACTTGCAAAAAAAATTTCATATAAAGTTAAATGAAAGAAAGCAGACTCCCTACAGGGTATTATGAATTCCATTATGTGAAAATATATATGCATAAGCAAAGATGGAGGGAAAGTATAAAAAATGTAACTTACTGTTAAAACAGTGGAATGAAGGACAATTTATCTATACTTAAAAATATCTTCAAATTTTTATTCTGCTTTTACAATTTTTTTAAATATCAAATCCTTTAAGTAACTGCTCCAGGGATACTACTACGATTTTCGATTTTCCTCCGCTCAATTCCTAAGGCTCTCAACCGACTCTAGCCTTGTATGGCCATTTGACGTGTGTGGCGTTAACAGAAATGGATACACGTAGGCTCTGGAGCCAGACAATCCTGGATTCCAGTCCCTTGAACTGTTCCTTTCAGGTGAACGTTAGTGAAAGAAAACACAAAAAACTACAAGTTCATTTGATAAAGAATATGAATGTTTATAAACCAATATTCAAAATAGCTGCACACATCTGTTTTCACTTGAATAAAAAAAATCACATTGTGACAAATTTTGTAACCTTAACTTAAAATACATGAATATTAACATTTACTAATATAGTTACACATTTTGTTTACATCATCAACGAATGTGATGAAAAACAGCATGTTGTTATTTAAACACAGCAGGTTTTGACCAGCCTTTGAAAACTGATCCAAGAATGTGCGCTGCATTTAGTTAGAAACCATTTATTTCAACCTTTTTTGAACTCCTAGAGGTTTCCTACTCACATAAAATATTCCAAAGCCTCAGTTTAAAATAAAACAAAACAAAAGAACACAGGACCGCTGTATTTAATCTTAGAAGACTACAAAACTGCCTTGTTTAAAAATATGAAAATTCTTACAGTATTTTTTAAGTGTATGCTTTTATTTTTCACATCGAACTTACTTGATTGAACATTAAGCATCTGATATCTCAGGGAAGGCCAGCCCAGTATCCTGTTTTTCAGAGCTGACCAGGTGTTTCTGATACAATCTATGGACCAGCAGAGACCCATTTGACTAAAGAAGAAATAATTAATGAAGTGTTCTCTAAACATTGTTGCATAATGGAATCAACTGGGGAATCTTAAAAAAAAAATACTAACGCCTGACTCCCAACCGCAGACATTCTGATTTAATTGACATGGGTTCCACTTGGGGATCAAGAGTTTTAACAGTTGTCCAGGTGATTTTAATGTGCAGCAAAATTTGGAGCCACCACAATGATGCAAGACACAACAGTGATCTAAATCACAATTAGCCACAAATGACAGATGTCTATAGAGGAGAACTCACTTTTAAAGAAGTTTCTCAAGTTGGAAATACTTGATAGTTTCTCTCTGTTTCTTAAGATCAAATTTATGCTTTTTCTGGAAGTTATAATGACTCTTTAATTAGTAGTCTTCAGAGGGGATTTATATTGTTAAACACTCAACAATTTTTTTTAATCATTAAGTTTAGGTTATTGTACATAATCACTGCTATACACTTATCTATTACGTGTAACAATACACTGAAATTACCTTCTAGGCATCACAGTATTAAGAACCATCCATAGTTTATTGACTGTTTGAAGCATTCTCCACAGAACCCCTGAATTCAATAGCTGGTTCATATTGGATGTTAATACTTCTGCCTATGGTATAAGTTCACTGGCAGAGAGTAGAGTCAAGCGTTCTAGAATCTGTGTCGTTTCCATATGTCTTACTGGGACAGCTGAAAATGCTAAAGGGGAAACTTAGCAGTCATAATCTAAATTCTATACAGCTTAGCAAATAAGAAGTAACATTGCTCTATCAGACTACAGGCCAAACAAATCAAGAAAACAGTGTTGCTCTAAACGTAAAACTTTCAATCCTAGCCATAGTTTTGGCCATACTTAAAATAAGGACCTTAAGAAAAATTCATTTAGCTGTAGTTATTTCACAAAGAACAAAACATATCTCATTTAAGAAATCACATTAGTGACCCAAAGAGAAGGCCCTCAACCTGTGGAATCTGATGTATCTCTGGGTTGACAGCATCAAATTGAGTTGAATTATCTGACGACTAGCTGGTATTCCAAGAATTGCTTGTTGGAGGTGTGGGGAACCCCCCACGTGTGAAAAAATGAATCTCAGAACACCATTTATGGGCATACACCCAAAATGATTGAATGCAGAGGTATAAAGACATAAATGTACACTTGTGTTCTTAACAGGATTATTCAAAATAGCCAGAAGCTGGAAGCAAACCTGGTGTCCATCAACAGATGAAGTGACAAAAAAAAGTGGTGTATACAGACTGTGGAATACCATTCACCCTTAGAAAGGAAAAAATTCTGACACATGCTATGACAAGGACGAACCTTGAGGACTTTAATGCTAAGTGAAATAAAGCCAGCCACAAAAGGAAAAATACTGTATGATTCCACTCATATACGGTACTTAGAGTACTCAAATTCATAGGAATAGAAAGGAGAATGGTGTTTCCCAAGAGCAAGAGGGAGGGACAACAGGGAGTTGTTGCTTAATGAGCACAGAGTTTCAGTGCAAGGTGAAAATGGTTCTGTGGATGGTTGGAGGTTATGGCTACACAATAATGTGAATGTACTGCATGTCACTGAACTGTACACTTAAAAATGGTTAAAATGGTCAATTTTAGGTTATGCATATTTTATGACCATTTAAAAAAATTAATTATTTTCAACAAATGAACAAACACTAGCTACATGCAATAGCATGGATGAATATCACAACCAAAATGCTGCATAAAAGAAATTATATTCAAAAGGCTATATATTTTTTAATTCCATTTATATAAAATCCAAAAAAGAAACAAAACCGAGGTCTGGCTTCCAGTAATGGTGGAGTGGCTTGTTGAACTAACACTCTCACAGATAACAATGATAAAATCTGCACAAAATATTATATGTCTATATATAGAATCATGTATTTATATGTAATACACATATAATAAATGTGTATATGTGTGTATGCATAAATATCTTCCAAAAGCAAGCAGAACTGAGAGGGAGTCTTCCCTTAAATGATGGGAATTGCACCAGGAGATATTTGCAAGCTTGAGTCTTTTGCCTCAAAGCATTCTAAAATCTGTACATGGCACAGACGGGAAAAACTACAGTCTTACTTGTAATGTTAGAGGATGTATTTTGGGGCTAACAAAGTAGCTGGAAAGTTAAGGGAGAAATTCTGGAAGGGAGGGAGACACAAAGAGGAAAATCTCAAAATATGTATGTAAGTCTCCCCCACACACACACACCAAATTGGCAGATCTTTGAACAACACCCATGCAGGGTAGGCTCCAGAAGGCCTAGTGTAAAAACAGCAGTTGGAAGATGAGAGAAGTGAATGAGGATTTCAGCTATGCCCACTGTAAAGGAGAGAAGATTGGAGTTTCAGTCCAGCCAAGTTAACTCCCTGCTAGAAAAATAACAACACTCTTCAAAGGAATACAATAGAATCCAGAGTCTCTATAACTATCATTCATGGTTTCCAGTACACAGTTTAAAAAGTCATGAGATTTGAAGAGATGGGAAAATGTAATCCATATATGACCAAAAGCAGGGAGTAGAAACTCTCCCCAAGGTGTTGCAATTATCTGACAAGGATAAGAAAGCAGCTATTATAAAGATGATCAAGGTGGCATGAAAAATATTCTCATAATGAATGAACATATCTGGAAACTCAGCAGAGAAATGGAAATTACAAAAAAGAACCAAATAGGAAGATAAAAAAAATGCTTTTGAGTTTACATGTACATTAGAAACAGTAAAAGAGGGCCGGCCCCGAGGCTTAGCGGTCAAGTATGCGTGCTCCACTGCTGGTGGCCCGGGGTTCGGATCCCGGACGCACACTGACGCACCGCTTCTCTTGCCATGCTGAGGCTGCATCCCACATACAGGAACTATAAGGATGTGCAGCTATGACATGGAACTATCTATTGGGGCTTTGGGGTGAAAAATAAATTAATTAATTTAATTAAAAATAAAAAGGAACAGTAGAAGAAACATGTAGAGCAATAGAAATTATCCAGTCTGAACCAAAGAATGTAAAAATTTTGAAGAAAAATGAAGAGAGCCTTACTTGTGAGATGATTGAGTCCCCAGCAATGAGGGGAGAGACAGAAAAAATTAAATGAGGCAGAAAGGCAAATCAATAAGTAATAGCATACAACTTCCAAAATTTGGTAGAAAATCTAAAATTTTAGATCCAGGGAAGTCAGCAAACCCAGAAAATAAAATACAAAATAAAACCAGACCTGGGCACATGATAGTCAAGCTGCTAAAATCCAAAGATAAAAATAAAATCTTGAAAGCAGTCAGGAAAATACATATATAAAGGGGAAGACAATACATACAGGGAGAAATAATGTCAATGATGGATGATATATTATCAAAAACAAAAGAGACAAATCAACAACAAAATTACATCTTTCAAGTGTAGAAAGAAAACCCAAAGGTCAACACAGGATTCTATATTTAGCAGATCTCACTTTCAAAAAGGAGGCAGAAGCCACAATAGTATTCTGCACACCTATTAGGTGGCTGAAATAAAAAATAAAATTGCAAATATCAAGTGCTGGTGAGGACAAGGAGCAACTAGAACTGGGAATGCAACATGATAGTTGCATTCGGATAACGGTTTAGCAGGTTCTTATAAAGTTAAACATACACTTATTATATGACTCAGATATCCCACTCCTAGGGATTTACTCAAGCAAATTGAAACTAATGTTTAAACAAGAATCTTTGGGTGAATCTTCATAACCATGTTATTCATAATTGCCACAAGCTGGAAATAAATTAAATGTCCTTCATCAGGTGAATGGAGAAAGAAACTGTGGTGAATTGGGACATTAGACTACTACTTGGCAATAAAAAGGATAAACTCTTGATTCACACAACAACATGGATGAATCTTGGCTGCATTTCTCTAAGTGAAGGAAGCACAATTCAAAAGGCTGTACAGTATATGATTTCATTTGTATGACTTTCTAGAATAGTCAGCATTACAGACATGAAAAATGATCAGTGGTTGCCAAGGGATGGAATGGGGGAAGGGGTTGACTACACAAGGACTGTATGAGAGAATTTTGAGGGGTGAGAAAAACAGCTCTGTATGCTACTGTGGAGGTGGATATATGACCATAAAGTTGTCAAAACCCACAGAACTGTACACTACAAAGAGTGAATTTTACTCTGCAAATTTTAAAAATCAGGATGCTGGGGAACTCAGATGAAATGCAGTGACAAATGAATCTCACTGTATTACAAGCATGTGACATAGCCACACATAATGGGTGGGGATGAAAGGTCCTGACCTAAGTTACTTGGGAAGACAGTGTTTTGATGGGATACTGTAAAACTAAAGTACTGTACACAAACACTGTACTCTAGGTGGTAAATTTGTTTTTCATAAGGGTATGGATTAGCAATTCTGAAACTGGTTGACACATTAGTAAATATATTGTAGCTAACTGGAGTTAAGTTTCTCACTGTTGGTGAAAGAAGTTAAAAATAAACAAAAGGAGAATGCTAGAATAAACTCTGTGGTGTTGGATAGGAGTTGGAAGTATCAGTATGAAACCGTGTCTCTTCTAATATATCTATCCAGATAGATGAATAGATTGATATGTTGGTAGATTGATATATAGATGTGTATACCTGAGTTTATATTCATACATACGTTTCCAGGCTCTGCTGAGAGGGTCCAGAAGCAGTGACACTCTAGTATCAATGAGCACACTTAGCTCCCAGATCTTGGTTTCTAAATATCATTCTCCAATAAAAAGAACCAGGTTTCCTTGGAGAAATGGCTAATTCTAGGGCTGGAGATGGGAAATACAACATGAGCCTGGACCATCTTGTAGTGCCAGAAAGTAGAAAAGTGCTTTAAATAAAACACAGCAAATGATGAGATGTGTCAAAAGGAATCAATCTGAAAGATTTCTCAATGGCTCAAGCTGGAAAACTGTGAGCAACATAATAAATAATGGTAGCATTGGATTATTACACAGAGAATAAAATAAATATCCATGAGTCTATACTGACATAAAATAGATTAAATAAGAAAGGAAGAAAGAAACAGGAATAAAAAAGAATAAGAGAAAGAAAGGAAGAAGGACGGGAGAAGGAGGGAGGGAATCTTCCTCACAGAATTCCAAATAATAAATGTGGCTGGATAGCATGAAATAGAAAATCGCCACTAGAACACCACAGTAATAATTATTGTGGGTTAGGCTGACTGATGAATGCAAAAACTGTGGGTGAAACTTTAAAAAAAAAAAAATTTGCAGAGCCTCAAATCATCTGCCTCAAACTACATAACGTTTTTCTGTTAATTACTTTAAAAACCTATGACTGTTGAAAGCAAAAATTATAACACTGTATTGTGGGATTTATAACATGGGATGATATAAAATTTATGACAACAATAGCACAAAGGACAGACAGAGGTAAATGGAACTGTTCTATAGCAAGTCTTCCATATTTTACATTGATTAAACTGGTGCACTATTAAGTCTAGGTAGGCTGTGATACGTTAAAGATGCATATTGTAATCTGGACCAACCACCAAAAATGCAAAGGTGTGTCACTTAAATGCTAATAAAGGAATTAAACAGTATACAAAAATGGTTTGTACAAAAATGTTTGCAGGAGATGACCTGCACGTCCCCAGGAGGAAGAAGAGCCCACTGCGGGGCATCCTCAGAGCAGAACGCCCTCAGCTGTGCCGAGGAGCAAACGCTGACACACACATGTTGGGAGAGACTCATCAACCTCATGCTGAGGGAAGCAAGCTGGACAGAAAACAATACAAGTGGGATGATTTCAGCCAAGATGAACCTATGCTGAAAAAACCAGAACAGTGGTTGCCTCGGGGGAAGGAAAAAATTGCCTAGGAAGGAAGAGGAAGGGGTTTTCTGGGGGTGATGGAAATATCCTAGTCTTAAAGGTGTGAAGGTTATATGGGTATGTTTATTTGCCAAAAATGTAAGGTTGAGATTTGTGCCTTTCAGTGTGCGTACTTCTTACACCCCCACACACACAAAGGACTAAAAGAATAATAAAGTGAGGTGGGAATGGGATGGAGTGTGGAAGAAACAAAAATGCCAGATGATTAGTAGTTGTTGAAGCTGGGTGACAAGCCTACTATGCTGTTTTGTTTATTTTGTATATTGTTTAAATTGTTCTGTAATAAAACACTTGTATAAGAAGACAAACTCAATATATAGTGTTCGCTGGTAAGATGTCAGCTACCTTTGGGGAGGAAGGAGGGAGAAAGGGATTGTTGGGACCTGAGTGAAGCTGGTGTTAGTTCTTGGTCACACAAGTGTGTTCACTTTGTAATAATTCTTTGAGGTTTACATGGATGACTTCTGCATATATTTCTACACGCATGTTATACATCAATAAACATTTTAAATCTGGCATATTTGCAAAAAGATCCTAACTCAATATCTCAGGATAACAGCAGTGTTTTGTTTTAAAGTGGAACACGTTCACTCATGACATCATCAGATGGATTTTAATACTCCCAAGTATCTAGTAATGCCCTCACCCTTGAGTGGCCCCCCGGGTCGTTCCATTTTTGCTTCAATTTGGCAAGTGGTATGGCTTTGAGTTTTTATGATGGGTATGGACCCTTAAGGTGGGTGGGTTCCAAGGGGAGGATCTCTGCAGCGACCCTGATCACGGGGTCCAGAGGGAAGATCATGGCAGGCTGGATGGATGCAGGGGATGGTAGGACAGATGGCCTTGAAAAGGCAAATTCCAGGATCCCATGCACCCGGTATTTCCATTTTAGATATTGAATTTACATTTCAAATACTGGCCAGGGAGCGTCCACCAGGGCTGCAAGCATTCTCAGCAATAGCCAGGCTGGTGATCCCCACTCCTACCTGAGTACTGGCCTCAAAGGATGCAGCCCAACCACACAGCAAATACTCTGGGGGGTGGGCAAGGCATGTAGAGTTGGCATCGTACAGAGAAGAGGCGGGGTAGAAGGTGGGGTGTAGAAGCATAGGGGCGTGGGCCAGGGGTGGAGGGAGAGGTGGGAGTTGGGTCCCCTAGCTGTGCATGCTGAGTGCTTTTGTCTCTTAACCATTCCTGGCTGGGAGCTTGAAGGACTGCAGAACTACAACTCCCAAGTTGCTCTGGGCACGGGGCTGTGCCTAGCCCTGGGGGGAGGAGCAGGGCGGTGAAGGCTTGCCTGAGGGCCAAACAGCCATTGACTCAGGACTCTGGTCCTGCACCGGCTCCAACTGGACTGAGTACCAGAGGGATGTGACGGGACGAGAGGGACCAGGGAGTCTGGGTGTGGCAGTTGCATGGGCAGCCGCGGGCCTGCAGCGTGCAACTGCTTTTGTCCAAAATTGAAGCTGGACTCGTGCCTCTTCTCCACCGCCTCCCTCCTTTGCTTGATTCCTCCTCCCCCCTGTGTGCCTGTGGGTCTTTCCACAGCCTCTTACCTAGTCCAGGGCCAGGTGCTTCTCTAAACTGCTTATGGGAGCTGGTTTGACATCCCAGAAACTTTCCAGTTTGCCTGCTGCCCTCTGCCTTCTCCAGCCAAAGTGCCATCATTTCATCAGCTTTTGGGAGACATTCGCCCTTGTGGCCCCTCTTGAAAGCACAACTTAAGAGCTTTGTAGGGTGGTAACATTGGCTGTTGCTTGCCTTTTTTGCAGATGTGGAAGTTGAGGCATCTGTGAGGTTAATCACTGTTTTCCCCAGGATCCGCTAAGAGCAGAGGAGAACAAATCAATTCCCAGGCAAGTATCTAGTAGGCCATTTTCACCAACCCATTCCAGTGCAGAGGCCTCCTAAACAGCACCGTTAAGATGAGAATAGCTTAAGTATTTTGCTCTTTAGATTAATCACCTAATCTCAGCTCAGTCCTGAGTGGCCAGTCTCTCAGGGACAGGGCTGGCGACTCTGATCCCTCAGGAAGAGATTGGTGGTCCAGCTTTGGGAGAGGGATGTTCATGGTAGACAGCACCTGGGCAACCTTTGAAACCCGTCAGCTTTAACATCTCTGCTTTGGATTCAGGCAAGGTTCCCGGATAAACATGCCTAGGGACAGTCAGATGTACCGTATTCTTTAAAAATTGATTACAGCAGTGAAAAGAACAGAACATTAGATATCCTGCTCATTTGCAAAAGATAAAATGCAAGCAAGACTTTCTTGTTAATTTTTTTCTGCTCATTCTCTTGGCTGTACTGTACGCTTGAATGCAGAAACAAAAAACTTGAATTGCCATATTCTCTTTTCCTGAGATTGGTAAATTAACTTAAAAGTCTTATTGAAACCTATGGAGGAATGATTAGCTGTTTTCCTGATTTATGTCATCCTTAAAAGTCTGGGCATTGAGCTAAATGAAAACAAGTCCTTGTTTATATTACACATCCCAATAGGTTACATTTCTGATTACTGAATGTGGAATATTATCAAAACAACTGGAAAACCTGATCATGGAAACTAGACCCTGTCACTTTGTCAAGAATTTGCCTCTTTATGAATTAATGACACATGAATTCTTTAACGTTTTTTTAAAGAAAGGATGAGAAACTCTGCAGTGTCTCTGAATGTGGCAAGATGGGGAATTATCATTAGACCACATCCTCGGGTTCTTCTCTCCTGTTCAACAGGCCCGGGTGATAGTCCGTGTTGTCAGGTGCAACGCCGCTCCCCCAGCCCCCAGTGTTCCATCCTACTCTGGCCTGTGACCTCTTCAGGGGGTTCTGATGACACTCGTCCACAAGTGTTGGAAGGAGACATTGTAACATAAGGATATTCCTTATCTTGAAACAAGGATTAATGGAGAGGAAAGTCTCTGGGTCTGTGTGCTCCAAAGAACTGCTGTTGGAGTGTGGCTTCAGTCACCACTGTGCTCCCAGCAGTCCCCACAATGGCTGCCTCAGACATTTGATCTTCTGGTGCAACCACAGAAGCTGTTGACAGAGCTGGGCGCTCGTCGTGGTGAAGTGTCTTCCATCAGATTTTGTGGCTCTGACCCTCCTCTGCTCACCCCCTTCCCATTCCTAACTGCTGCATTGATTGCTTTGTAGTTGTTTCCTAGGAGCCACTGTGTGTAACTGGATTTCACAGTGTCTTTAGGGACCCACCCTCACTACACGAGTCACTGTACAACAGCCACTTATCCTGGTGTAGCCCATGTTCATCCTCTAAAGTGGAGCTGTGAAGAACCCTGCTTACTCGGAGCTCCTTTCATTCTCATGCTGCTGGGGCTGCTTACGAAGCTGGGCATCTCGTCTTTGGTCTCATCACATTATTCTTTTCATCGATTATTCTGAAGTAGGATACGACTTTGTTAATAATGTGACACTGGCTGTCACAGGCACTTCTATGTATCTTCCCCAACAGCTCTGTGAAGTAGACCTGTGATCCCCATTTTACAGGGGGGACACTGAGACAGTTTCTTGGTGCATTTTGAGTCTCCACCTGGAGCTCCGCCTCTCAGGTGTGTGCACTTAGCAGGTGTTCCACTTTGTCCCTCTCTGCCAGCCGCCCCAAAGGCACACGGCCCATCCTGAGTCCATTGTCTGATTGTTGGCAGTCACCCTGCACAAACAGGCCCTGGGTGGGGAGTGGACTAGCAGGGCGTGGTTGTCCGGACTACCCTGGGCAGATTCTATGTTTATTGCGAGAGCTGGAGCAGTGGAAGATACTGACCGTCACTCGCCTGGAAGGTTTCTTATGGAGAAATACTCCACTGACTTTCTGCAGGTGTCGTGTCTTCTTTGTCTTCCTTGCTCCTCTGGGCTTTCTCCTACAGCCCATGCTGTGCAGTAACATAGAGAACAGAGACTGGTGAACATCATACTGTTGCCCTGCACCAAACGGTCACATCACTCATTTTTCTAATTATGAAAGAATTACATACTTTGTAAAAAAAGTCAAATTATACAGATCTATGTAGAGTAAAGTGAAACCTTCCCCTTCCATCCCCTTCCCTGCAAACTCACTCCCCTACTCAGAAGGAAGTATTGTTAAGAGGTTGCAGCTTATTCTTCTGGACATTTCCAATGAATTTATAAATACACATAAAGTTTTTTTAACATAAATTACATAACTACATCGTTTTTCAACTTGCTGTTTCCCAAACCATATATCATAGATGTCTCTCCTTATCAGTATACGTCACTCTAACTTAGCTGTTTAGAAGTTTTGGAGCTACTCCAAAGAACAGGAATACCACGATCTGTTTATTTCTTCTTTGATAGAGATGGGGTTATTTCCAGTTTCACTATTATACATAATGCTGCAGTAAGATCCTTGTATGGAATTTATTACACTGCTACTCAACTGCTCAATTTGCTTTGTTCCCTTTTAGTCAGAGACTATGATATATTTGTAACAATTTTATGGGAATTATTTTATAGGGAAATTAATTTTATCTCTGAATAAAGACATTTATGGGGAAACTTGACTTCAAGGTCAACCATCTCAGTATTCTGGAGAAAAATCATGAAACTTAGAAGGTATTATGCTTGCTGCATCACATTCTAACAAGTCAGATTAACAATTTAAAGTTGCATGTTTGAGCTGGCCCGGTGGCGCAAGCGGTTAATTGCGCGGGCTCCGCTGCGGCGGCCCGGGGTTCGCGGAGGCCCGAGGTTTGCAGGTTCGGATCCCGGGCACTCACCGACGCACTGCTTGTCAAGCCATGCTGTGGCGGCATCCCATATAAAGTGGAGGAAGATGGGCATGGATGTTAGCCCACGGCTAGTCTTCCTCAGCAAAAAGAGGAGGATTGTCATATGTTAGCTCAGGGCAGATCTTCCTCACAAAACAAAAATAAAACAAAATAAATAAAGTTGAATGTTTGTATAGCATCTACAGTCTTTGTTCAGAAGAAGGATGACTTTATCTTGTCTTGAAAACTTCTGACTCCACGGGCTCTCAGTTGGGCTTCAGAGAGGATAAGATGTTGGTGTTGTATCTGTTTCTCTTCAGCTGTAGGCTGCATCATCTAAAGATCATAGAATTGAACATGGTCCAATCGATATATACGATTTGGGTCAAAAATTCAAAGTAATGAACCCAAGATAAGAATCTATAACTTTGGATCTTAATGAAGAATTTCCTTTGATATCCTCAAGTCTCTGTGATTACTAGTAAAAACTCACCTATGGATGAAGAGATGTGGTTCTGCTGGCAATGTCTGGCTTGAACATCCATAGTTAAGGCTGCCACATCCCTAGGTAGATTAGACTTGACCTCTCTACGACCTCTGCCCTTGTTCCTTGACCTGGGAAAAATAAGAATTAAAAAAAACTGTTGTTACTAGCACTGAATGCTAGAAATGCCCATTAAAGAGTGAGTTTGATTTGGTAAACCAAAGGGAGTACATGCAGAACAAAGTCTTTAATATCTATGAAATTTCAAAAAGTTCTAATTTTTTTAAATGTAACTTTATTTTTGCAACAATGCAAAATGTATATATACGAATGAAATATCCCTCTGTTCATTTCTTAAGTTGTTTCCATTGATTTGATGGATTTATCCTCTAATCAGGATTCCAAGTGTGAAAGAACATCTTGGTCTTGCAAAGAAAAGAAGCCATTGATATTTGATTTTCTTTTAGCTCGGCATCCTACAGGTTTGAGGAATAAATTATCATGTAATGATACAATGATTCTGAAAGCTAATTGTTAATTAGAGGGGTGTACGGGATGATTGAATGGTGGTTCATCCCCACGGTCAGGGGTATTGTACACATGGATATGTAAACACGATTTAGGAGGCTGCTTCAGCCCTGTGACATCCCAGAGAAACACAGTGCAGGAGGATATAGGGGCATAGCCGTCTGCCTCGATCTCCTGGGTTACATGCAGATCCAGAGGTCTTGACAGTGGCTTCAGAGCAGCTAACTTTTGTCTATTTCTCCCCTTCCTTCTCTCCAGCTTATCTCAAACAGTCCTGACTATCATGTTTTAAAGTAAGACCAATTATAGTTATTTACATGAGCTTCTTGTTCATTATTGCAGAGTAATAATCAGGGATACCATTAAATATCATTTAATCTACCTAATTAAATTTGTTGTACCTTTTAATTGATTAGAACACTAAAGTTAGTTCAGAGTTTGATATTCACCAAGTGTGTTAATCTGCTTACAACTGCCATGTGCCTCACTCCTCTTAGAAGTGTATCTTTGGCCCATCACAAGATTTTAATGACTCAAATCACCATAAATTAAGATAATGCACTGTCTTTTTGATGACCGGGAGGCACATGGGTCCATTTTGGAAATATGCCCATCTGTCTTTTCTCCCCATGGGAAGTTTCTGGTCACTAGGTCTCCAGGTGGCTTGCACAAGCCCTAGGTCTGTAATAGCTTGGTGCCTCTCCTTCTACTTGGGGTAGAAATAAAAGAGATTAGAGAGACTTATTAAAGTTTTGGTTGCATGAAGTCTTCTATGAAGACCATCCATGCATATTGTTCTGGATAGCTCTCTGTTCCTAAGACTACTAGTTATTTTAAGGGCTTGTCGGGAACTGTGAAAGGTTTGATGTTTTACCTTACGTGCAAACCAATTAGTTAGCCTACAATGGTCTTACAGATGCTGGCAAAAGTCAGGAGTCCCATGCCTCAGAGACAAAGGACTTAATGACACAACAATAGCAGTGGCCAGAGTATCAGCATTTGCACCGGTTCACTAAATCTCACTTCCTACAGGGTGATACACAGTGGGCCAGGTGACATGCAGAGGGTTGCAAGATCTCAGAGCCTAAGGAATTCAAATCTTTGATAACGGGCAGGATGTCTGCTAACCTTTGCCCTGGGGGGTGTTATTTTTATTATACTGGACAGTAAGCAAGCCTGCCCTTTGCTCCAGAGGAGGCCACTATTTCTATCTTCCAAGGCTGACAGCTCTACACACATCCTTGAAAAGATAGCCTGGTTTTACTGGCTTTCAAAGATAAACTTGAATGAGACTTGATCATCATTCAGTTCTTCTGTTTACTTTATTGGGATTGTCCAAATATGCTCTTTTCTCTATAAAGTTCACTAACTTTATTCATACATAAGAGATGCTTTTCTTTTTATTTATTAAGTTGAAATTTTCTTATTAGAGAAAATGATGAAACTATTATGGGTTGGATGTGAAAGTATGTTTTTCCAGGAAAAATGTGAGAGTAGATCGGTGCTCGCAGAACTTTGCCAAAAGGAGCTGATAGCAACTTAAATGATTTTAATTTGAATACTGTTTTATACAACTTTCTTCCATTTACTTCATCCTCTCTGCTTCCTGTAATTCCCATATGAGAATGGGGCAGTTTCAGGGATTCACTGAATTCATATACAGTATTCAAATGGTTTTGTCTGTTGTGTTTTTTTAATTGAGATAAAGTTGACATACAACATTAAATTAGTTTCAGCGGGATGACATAATGATTCAATGTTTGTATATATGTTGAAATGATGACCACAATAAGTCCAGTTAACATCTGTCCCCATATAGAGTTACAAATTTTTTCTCTTGTGATGAGGATATGGCATATTTCAAGGTGCAGAAGAATCAACGATTATGTCATACTTTTCCATATACAGCTTGATGAATTTGGACATAAGCATACACCCTTGAGACTGTCACCACCATCAAGGCTACAAACATATCCATCATCTCCCAAAGTTTTCTCTCACCTCCTTTATTACTATTATTCTCTGGTAAGAACTCTTAATATCTACTCTATTAGCAAATGTAGCTAATATGTATGCATGTAGCGCATGCAATACAGTCTTGTTAGCTGTAGGCACTATGCCTTATCCTAGATTTCCAGAACTTATTTATCTTGATAACTGAATCTTTGTATCTTTGAACATTAGCTCCCCATTTCTCCATCTCCCCAGCCCCTGGCAACCACCATTCTAACCTCTGCTTGTGTGAGTTTGACTATTCTAGATTCCACAAATAAGGAAATATTTGCCTTTCTCTGTCTGCCTTATTTCACTTAGCACAATGTCTTCTAGGTGCATTCATGTTGTCAAAAATAGCAGCAATTTCTTCTTTTTTCAATGTTGACGAATATTCTATTTCTTTATCCATTCATCCATCAGTGACGTTTAGGTTACTTCCACATCTTGGCTATTGCGAATTTGCTGCAATGAACATTAGAGGGCAGGTATCTCTTTGAGACCCTGATTTCAATTCCTGTGGCTGTATACCAGAAGTGGGATTGCTGGATCATAGGCTAGTTTTCATTTTTGGAGGAAATTCCATACTGTTTTCCATAATGGCTGTATTAGTTTACATTCCGACGAGGTTTCCTTTTCTCCACATCCTCACCAACATTTGTCATCTTTAGTTATTTTGATAATCGCCATCATAACAGGTGTGAAATGATAGTTCATTGTGGTTTTGATTTGCATTCCCTGATTTGTGATGCTGAACACCGTTTCATACACCTGTTGGCCACCTGTATGTCTTCACTGGAAAAATTTTACTCTGGTGCATTGACCATTTTTTAAATTGATTTGTCTTTTTGTTTTTGAGCCAAACAAAAAAAGAGAACAAAATTTCCAGGCATTATGGGTGCTTTCCTGTTGATGCAGATGGCTTTGTATTTACAGTGGTACAAAAAGATCATGTTTCGTGCTTTTTCTTCAGCTTGTCATAAGACCAGCAGTAGCTGTGGCATGGCAGATAATCGAGATCTTCTGGGTTTGAAGGTTTGCAAAATAAATGAGTGGTAAGGAATTTTTTATTTTTCCAAGGAAATTATTGTGATCATAGTCCATGGAATCTAGGATTGATAGGTGTAGGAGAAAATTAAGGTGAGAATCGTTGATCTGGCATTACTACTGATATTGAGGGACAGCTATCTACTGTATGACTGTTTGAATAAAAATATTAAAGATCAGGAATTTGTGGTGAGTGAATATGTTTTCTGAATTATTTACTTTTGAACATAACCATTTGGATTATGTGAACATCTGGGATATGGGAGTAAGTTGCTAACAGGGGGTGGTTGATAACGTCACTATTGATTTAATCTCTATGAACACCAAGTGGTCAATGGATTAAGCAAATGAGTAGACAGAAAACACAGAAATGGTAAGATTTGGGATTTAGTAAAGGACTGGGGACTGACTGTCCTGAGAGGGAGTGCCAGGACTTGTGGGGTTGATAGTGACAAGGAAAAGAAGAGAATAGAATTACACTCAAAAAAGGAGGGCGTGTTAACGGGATGGAGGGGGAAATGATCTGGAGGAGCCTTGAGTTTGACCTTGAGCTTTCTCTTCTTGATGCAAATCTGCCTGATGACATCCCAGGACACAGGTCAGATCTATCCCCAGAGGATAGAGGGAGGGTGGAAGTACAAAACAGCCAGGATAATTGTCCTAAAAAGGCAGGCCTCCTTTATCATTTGGCCCAGTTTCATGATTTGTTTTTATAGGGTAAGAGGAAAAGAAGGATGATAAGTCACGTCTTCACAGGAGAAGCAGCGTAACTGTGGGAACCAGTCCAAACCAAAGCCTGGTTTAAGCATTTCCATTCTTTTGAGGATGTCCAGTGACATATTCAAGAGGCCTGTTACTAGAATCCCATCCCATCCTGGCAATGACTGGTGTCTGAGGGGACAACTTGGACCAGCCCCACCAGATCTGCTGGCCCGAGAGACCGCAAGGACTCCAGGCCTGGAGCAGCGCAGGACAACTCGTAAGTCCTTTCAATCTTGCCAAAACGTTGCAAAAACTTGCACCTAGTCACACAGGTGAATCCCTGCCAGGTGTGCTCGCAGATGGTCTGCATTCCAGGTCCCATGCCCACTCCTGCTGGAATTCAGATTTGGCAGAGATGATTCCAGGAACTGATCTGTGCATTCCACAGCTCCACTGTGGAGGTATCAGGAAGGAGGAAAGGGCAGTGAAGAGCACAGGAGCGAGACTGGTGATAGCACTGATGGCGGAAAGACTTGCTAGCGAGGCAGAGAAAGTGAGGGTCTAAGAAGGCCGTCCTGACAGCAGATGAAATGGAACAGGCACCTCAGTGAGGTCTCTTGGCAGCATCCCTAATGTTTCCTTGCTTTGAGCTCTTGAAACTTTAAAATATATCGATACTTTTCTTTTATTAAACTCTGCTTCGAGACATAGAAAATATAGACAACAGTTTCTTTCTGAGGTGAGAGGTTGAGTTTCAGGTGAGGAGAGAAAGATCTTCCTTTTTCATGCTGTTCTCTCATTTTCCTTTACTATGTATGTTATTTATTTGTACTTTAATGTCAGCAGCGAATTATCAACGTCACGGGGTGATTCAGTTTTTCCCCTCACAATCACAGTAAAACCTACTAAAAGTGGATTCTTATTTTTGTATAATGTTCCAATAGATTCCAAAATATTATTTCAAACGCACTTTTATGTCTATGTTCTCAAATTAGATATTTACTTCTAGGTCTCCATTTTTCTGTTCTCTGTTGCATGCCAATTCAGAGTTGCATCTAAGGAAATACCAGATTTCCCTCAGTTTTTTAGATCCATATGTGTTGGAAATTTGATTCATGGAAATGGACATGGCAGTTGGGGGATCGTGCTATTAACAAAAGAAATCTTTTCAGCATCAGTAATGCTGAAAGAAACCACTGCTTGTTGGGATTTAATTGTTTATTTGAGGGATCAAGCTTTCACTGTTGGTACTTCTCTTTCTCTTTGGAGGGAAAATACAGCCTTCCCAGTCTTTCCATTACCAAATCACATTCCCTGGTGGCTGTGCCATGTCAGGAAGGGCTTGGGATGACGGGAACCAAGATTCATCTTCAGCTTCTGGTTGTCCTGAGAAGGCTTCCCTGGCAGAGTGCAGCCTGTGTGTCTGGGTGAAACTTGCAGCCATCAGAAAGAAGGGGACAATTCACAAGTGCGAAGCGATTCATCTGTCCCTTGTCTTACAGGGTGTTCCCAAGTGATGAGGTTCAAAATGCCACTTGGTATCCCTTTGAAAGCTCCTAGTCATGGGGTGGGTTCTCTGTGCGAGGTCAGAGCAGTGTCTGTTCACCACCAGATAGGAAGCATTTTAGTATTTTAATTGGTAAGTCTGTGTTCATGCATGTCCATAGACCATCAGTTCAGTGGCATTCCCTGCTGGAGCCCCCCACACCCCTATCATGCTTCATCTTTCAAAGCTTCAAACAGTGTTCACACCCCAGCAGGTGGTGGTAATGTAACCACAGCACAGGACTGGGGACAAGAACACAACCACCGAAGGGCGACACAGTTTAAGGGCTTGGGCCCAATTGCCCCATTTGGACGAGTTAGTAATACCAACACTTAGTGTGTAAACTGGAGGATTGTCCAAGATCATGGACCTCAGAATGACACGGGCTCAGAAGTCACCTTGGACAGCAAGGGACAGTGTGAGGTCACTCACTGGCTAGGATTATAGTCGCTTCTACTGGCAAAGTGGAGCTCACCGGGGATCCATCAGGACAAACGAGGCAGGAGGCTTGGGGCCTTCTGGGGAATGTCTGCCCTAAAGGGAATTGCATAAGGAAGGCAGGGGTGCTGAGAATCCTAGTTGACAGGGAGCAGTCATGTTTATGGAACGAGGCCCAGCAGTAGCCTTAAAAGCTGCATCACAAATCTTTCCACCTGGATACAAAACAAGCAGGAAAAGGAATTCAGAGTCTTGGACAAGGATCACAGCAGGATTCAAATCCAGGTCAGGGGTGAACAGGGAGCCCCTAGAGGGGCCTCAGGAGCTAGATCCTGCCTGCCTTTAGTCCATTTGCTAATGAGCTTCCTTGGGCCTTGTCCTCTCCAAGTGCACGTTTTGATCATTTTACATTGTTTTCCCCACTTAGAACTGATGCAATTCCAGAGATTGAACTAGAAAACTACAAGTTCCTAAAATTTAGTCAAAAGAAATCTCAACAAGAGAAACACAAAACGTTCCTTGTTCCTCAAGAATGTAGAAAGGCAGCCCCTGCCTGTGGCACGACATGGTCCTGATAGTGCTGTTTTAAAGACACCCACATTTCAGTGGTTGTTGCTCTGCCTGTGAAAGTACCTTCAACCTTAAAATCCCAAGAGAACGGGCGGGGGGCCATGTCTGCTCCTGGAGGAGTTGAATGATACTGAAATGAACTGGTCTTCAGAATTAGGGGGACTTGGGGGTTTTCCCACTAGCCAGCGAAGGGCTGGCCCTTCTCCCTTCTCCCACATACAATAAGCTGATGACCCGGAAGAGTTCTTGATTCAAGGAGAAATGTGAGATTCAGTGTCTCACTTACATGCCTACAGAAAGCGACAGAACCACACCACAACTCCCAGACTGTAAAGGGAACAGGACTTTAATATAATATTCAAATATGGCATTTATTGTTTACAACAAATAACTACTGCCCCTCCACAATGTGTGAATTGGTCCTGGGGTAGAGACATCGGGGAGCTGGGGTGGGGTCGTCCCCTCTCTCTTGGGTTTAAGGGGACCTCAGAGATCAGCTTACAATGCTCCCCTTCCCGTCAGGAGGGAGGAGCTGGCCCAGTGCATCCCGAGCCTCCCAGATGTGTCCCCGTTGCTGAGGATGGGGCTGTGAACGGCCACTGGTACGGGGGTTGGTGTTGGGGCCTGGGGACTGAGTAGAAGAGTCGGGTTATCCTGGGGGGCCTCCCTCAGAATTGTGGCCCCCACCATGTCCCCACTGCACTGAGTGCTCCAGGCTCTGTGCTCAGTGCTGTCAGCAACCAGTACCCCATTTGTCCCTGACACGCAAGAGATCATTTAGTATCACCTATTTCACAGAGGAGGAAATGGAGTCTCAGGAAGCTGAAGAGAGTCACCCCAGTCACAGGACTGCTCAGTAGTGGAGCTGGGATCCCAGTGCCAGTTGTCCCACTCCCTAAGGGCACGTTTAGCCCGAAGTATTACTGAACCAATAGGAGTCAGTCACCACAGGCCAGACAATCACTCACCCCTGACCTTGATGATGGCAGGTTCTTCTTGTCCTTGAGTATTCTGCTGGCCAACTAGGTCTGGGTGTCCAGCTGGCAGGACAGGCTGTAGCTCCAGGACAGAGAGGCACCTGTGAGTCTAACAGGAGCCACATCTCAGGTGTCCCCCCACTGCCTGCCCAGCAGCTGGAGTCTGGGTGTCCCAGAGGTCGCCATGCAATAAGGCTTGGGGCTGAGTGGGGGGCCACGGAGACAGGCATTGTGGACTGGTCAACAGGGAGAGTCCACCCCTGCCCTCACCCAACTCCTGCCCGGCCTCACCTATCACTCTCGTTGAGCAGCTCCTTGTCCTGGAACCAGGCCCCAAATCGCTCCTCAGGCTCTTGGTTGTAATTCTTTGTGGCCACCTGGAGCAGCAGGATCTCCCTCATGACTGGCTATTCCTGAGACCAGAGGGAAAGAGAGGCTGCAGATAGGGCCTGAGTGGGGGATGCTGCATGGACCTTATTGGGGGTGAGGAGTGGGGCAGGCAACCAGTCCTGGGAACTGTCCTTCCCTCCAGTTCCATCCAGGCTCTACCTGTTCTCAGAATGGGAATAATCAGCCCCTCCTCCAGGAAATTTTCCTTGATGCCATCCTCCCCTCAACCCACCGCCAATAGGATGGGTCTCCCACTTCTCTGTTATCAAACTCTTCTACTCAATGTAAGATACAGGGGGTGGAGCCAGGGACTGTTCTGCCCAGAGGGTCTCTGAATTCCTCCTCCTTCCCCTCCCCTGAAGGGGGTGCGGCAGCTGTTCACTTCAGTCCTCTTCTCAGGTTGATCTCGTTCTCCTGGAAGGCAGACAGCCAGAGTCCATCAGACAGAGCCCTCTAGTCTGACTAGACCCCCTAGGACCACACCTTCTCAAGTTGCACTACTGCTAGGTTCCCAGAGGGGGCTGGGCATGCAGAGAAAACAGGACTTGGACCTAGGCCTGGCTCTGAGCTCCAGAGAAGGAGGACATGGGGGAGAGGCTAAGGGACCTGGCAGAATAACCCTCTCTGATGACAGACTTGGAGGCTGAGGCCTCAGGCAGAGGGGACTGCTCAGCCACTTATGTGCTGCCTTGACTTGGAGGGGCCCGAATCCTCTCTCCCTCCACGGGCAGCATGGGAGGGAGAGGCTGAGTCCAGCTCAGATAAAACCTCACGCAGCTGTGCCGTCAGGCAGCTCTGAGCTTCCCCAGCCTGGGGAACCGGAATGGGTGTCTCAGGTGGAACCTCTGTTCACTCATCCCTAAGATGTGCCTGATGCCCTAGCTCCCAGAGGCGGCTGTGAGGCTCTCAGGAGAGATGTGTCAAGTGCTGAGAGTTCAGAGCTCAGTTCGGGGGCTCCCGCAGCCCAAGGCTCAGGATCCTCCCTGCCTGGTCCTCAGGTGCACCCACCTCGAGATTATCACCCATCAGCAGGTGCAGCATCAGCAGGTGACCAAGGAAAGTGCCAATATAGGGGATGACACTCTGTGACATCAGAGTGTGGATGGGATGAGCCCTTGCTCTCAAGTCGGGCCCCTGCAGACCCTCCCCTGAAAAGGCCTCACCCTCAGCCTCCTGGCCCACCCCAGGGTTCCCACGGGGAGCAGCCTAGGACCCTTAGCAGCCTCCCCTCAATTCCTCCTCCCTTCACACCCCAAGAACACCACACTCCTCCTCCTCACCTCCCAGGGCAGGATTCTGGAAAATCACAGGGTATGCGGTCCCTAGCCCTCCCCACAACAACCCATCCTGCACCAGATCTCCCAGGCCCTCCTCCTGGTCACTTCTACTGGGGGATTCAGGCACTGTGGCAGCAAGAGGAAGGGCCATCCTCTCTTGATTTGAGGCCTCCAGCTGGGAGGGCAGAGCCCCTCCCCCACAGGCACACTCACCTGCTGCTGCTGCTGTTTCTCCTGCACTCTATGGGGGCTGATCTGCGGGGGGGTAAACGTGGCAGGGCCCTCCTGTCAGGGTCGAGGAGAGTGTCAGTAAGGCCATAGTCCCCTCACCCCATTTCTCTCCAGCACCACTGTCCTCTGACCTTGGACATCTGACTCCAGGCAACTGGTACCAATAGCACTCCATCCTCCAAGATGTTGTAATTCTAGAACAAGCCCAGCTCCAACTCTCACTCTCGATGTGAGCTTGGGCTTTGGGCCAGGCCTCCTCGAGCCTGTTTCCTCATCTGGAAGGTGTGAGAACTCCAGCTACCTCACAGGTTCTCCTGAGGACTCAGTGTCACATGACATTGTTCTCGCCCTCATCCTTCCAGGTGGAGCAGGCAGAAAGCTCCCACATTCCTTTCCTCCCTCTTACCTCATCACCACCCTGTGTGGCCTGCAACTGAGGCTCAACTGGGGGAGGACTGGCCCCCAAGTTCACTCTCAGCTTTTAGGGTTCAGTTTGGACTGAGAGCCTGAGTTTCTTTCTGTCTGTTGGCCTGGGCAATCTCGTGCTTCTCTCCTATCTAGGCGTCCACGTTGGGCAGCCCAAAAACACTGGTATTTGATTCCTCAGTTACAGGGATTCGACAGAGTGAGAGAGAGAGATGGAACATGAAAGAGGGAGTAAGAGGAAGTGAGAGACTTTTTTAGTTAAAACTTAGACAAGACATCCCATCACTTTGGCTGTTATTATGTTAAGAAACCAGTTACTAACTACTTAGTGGTTCCACGGGGATGGCTGTACCATGGGTGGGGCTTACTGGGTACCACTGTGAAGGCTGCTCACCTCATAGGCCAAGACGAGACACTTGGGTCTCATTCTCCATTAAACAGGAAACAATTGAATGGTTTTATGCCGCAGGATGGCAGTATGTAAATTTCCATTAGTTTCAACCCCCCCATGATGCTGACCTGAAAATGAGGCCAAGTTGGAAGCGACTGTTCCAATATCACATTGCTAGAACCCAGGCCTGTTTTGAGTGGTGTTCTGTGCTACCTGTCACCCCTTCTTGTTATTCTTCCATCTTTAAGTTTGTGCCTTAGGTACATGTGACACCAGCTCACAGAGGTAAGAGATATTATGTCATATACACCGCCTGACATCCCTAGGAAGTAGATTCTAGCCTGATCCCCATGGTGCAGGTTTAGAGACTGGGGAGGACCTGAGAGGTACAGGGACTTTCTCGGGATGAAGAACTGGTAAGAAAAAGGAGGTCTGCATTCATCTCTGTCTCCTCAAAGCTAGGACCCGACTTAGGTTTCCAGGGAGCTGTGGCTAGGGCTGTGTAGGCTCCTTGTGTACAGCTCAGGAGATGACATGGGGGAGGAGGGTTAGCAGCCAGGGCACAGGGGGCAGCTCTGGATAAGTCTGATTGAGGGAAGGGGCCTAGGTAAAGGAGTCTTGAAAAAAGACTTCACTTCCTTGGTCATAGACCTCAAAAGATCTTAGAACTCTGGTAACCAGGCACCCACAGCCCCCCATCCAGCTCACTTGACTGGAGACAGTCAACAGGAAAAAATATTTTGTTGTTGTATCCCAACTTTTGGAGGATCTAGGCACAAAAAAACCCAGAAAGAGAAACTTTTTGGTCGTTGCCGACGTTGGCTCAGCCCTCATCCCCGACGCCTCTGGGCGTCTGGCAGGAGGCAGTGAAGGGTAACACGGGGCAGCCCAGGATAGGCTAGTGCAGGCCAGGACACAACTGTGATCCCACCTGATCAGCCCCACACCCCTGGTCCCTCATCTTGTGTGTGTGTGTGTCTGTATGTGTTTGTGTGGAGGGGAGAAGGCAGGGTATGAGGGGCAGACCATTCCTGGGCAGGAGCTGGTTGTTAGGTGTCGGAAGCATGGTGGGCCTGTCATGTTCATAGCCCAGGTCATGGCTGGCAGCATGAGAATGTGAGCTCCTCTACTCTTATGTTACTGAGGCATAGAGGTTTCATCTCTTTTCCTGCCTGACCACAGTTCTTTGCAGGGATGTCCCTCTGTGCCTGAACTGAGGAGCAGACTTTCTCTTGGGGGATGACCCCAGTGGCAGTGTGCAGGCAGCCCCTGATTCCTTCAGGCCCAGCTCCGGAGCAGTCTTTGCAGAACTCCAGTAAGAAGGTCATCGAGGAGCTGCCCAATGGTTTCAATTTCACCAACTCACTAGGCAAGGGGAAGGTGCCTGAGGCCACAAACACCATCCAGTGCTGCTCTGAGATGAGAACAGGAACAGAGGGTCTCCACACTCAGGACCTTGAGATGACCAGGTTGACCAGAACTAGGGAGTGACCAGACTGGGGCTGTCCCTTTTTCAAGCTAAAGGAGATGTACACGCAGGTAACTTTGCCTGTTTCGGAGCTGAGCTGCCATGACCCTCTTACCCTTGCCCAGTGTGAGCTTCTGGAGGCCACTGAGGCAGAGGCAGAGGGTAAGGGGGACTGCAGGCTGGATATTCCTGGAAGGGAAGTGGGATCTTTCCTGTGTTTAGAAGGACACATGGAAAGTCAGCTATGTGGGTGAATCTTTCTCTTTATCCCACTGTAGCGCCAGCTGCAGAGCTCCAGCCAGTGGCAGAAGCAGAGCAGTGGGCAGTGGTGGAGGTAGAGCTGGCTCCAGCTCCGTTCACAACACCGCTACTAGTGCTGAGGCCAGCGTCCCCTCCATCAGCAGTGTTGGAGCTGGAGCAAGGGCCGACATCGGCTCCAGGAGGAGTGAGTGCTGCTGAGCTGGAGTCACCTGCACCATCATTTTTAGTGGGAAGTCCATCTCCACCTGTGGCTGTTAAGGAGCGTGAGAAGAAGCCCAACCTCACGGCCTTCTCTCCTAAGCTGGTGGTGGAGCAGTTGACCGTGATAGATGTGGTGAACAGCTGGGATCTCAGGGCGGGGTGGAGCAGGCCGTCCCTCTGCCATTGTTGCCCCAGACCTGATCCAAACTCCCATGATCTGGGCCCAAATCCCAGCTCCACCCCTTACCAACCATATGACCTGGGCAACTTCTGGAACCCCCAAGCCTTTGCTGTCCACCTGCAGACCGTAGAGGTGGACACTAACAGGACCTGCTGCACAGAGTGGCTGTGCCGGCTCCATGAGGTAGAAGAGATGGAAAGCTTGGCAGGGCTTGGCCCATCAGTGGTGGAGGGGAACTCACTGTGTGCAGCCAGGTCTACGGTGGCCCAGCCGTCTCCTCAGTAGGCTCAACAGCCTCAGGACTTGACACCTGAAGTGTGCTTCACTACAAGGGAGACAGACAAGGCCAGTGGTTGTAGCTGCCACGGAGGAATGTGCATCAGAATGGAGAGTGGGACCAGAGCAGAGATCAGGGTGGTGGCAGATGCCCCCTTGGCATGAGCAGAGTTGAGCCACCGTCTGGAGCTTGGAGTTAGCCAGGACGGGCTGGATGCAAATGCCCCTCTCCCTTCCCTGCCGGGATTGGGTCCTGGGACATCCTGTGTTGGGTACCCTCGGTGGACAGAGAAGAAAACCTAGGGACTCTCACAAGGCTCAGGCCACATCCTGAGCTTCCTGAGCTCTAGCTCTAAACTGTGACAACTGTGTGGGACTTTAGTGGCTGTGGACACAGAGGTGGCCTGTGGCAGGGCTGGATGACACTCCCCCTGTCCCCCAGGAGCTCTTCTGGAAGGTGGTGCCCTCTCAGTGCCTGGGATCCACCTGGCACAAGAAGAATAAGCCTGGCAGTCAACACTAGACACCCACCATCCAGGCCACCATCGACCAGTTCAGAAGGGTGGCCAGCCTCGTCATCACCACCTGCCTCGGGGATGCGAGCATGACAGCCCAGGACAGGGCGAGGGTGGTAGAGCACTGGGTCCAGGTGGCCCAGGTGTGCCGTGGGAGGCCCAGTAGAGCCCCTCTCTGGAGACTTGGGAACTGCCTCTCCACCTTTATCAGCTCCCAGGATTGAAGTGTGTGGTCTAAGCTCCTGCAAGTCCCTAGGCCTTTCCTGCCAGGGGCCCCGCTGACCTTGACTCCAGGTCCCAGTGGGAGGATGCTCACTTCCTACCTGGCTCCTTCCCTGGGTTGAGCTAAACTCCTCCTCCTTGTGAGTGTTACTTTCTGGGTCCTAAATGTCTTTCTGGGGCTCCCTGAGCATCTGTCTCATCCAGGAGGGGAGATGTAAATAGAAGGAGACTGAAGCTAGAGCAAGCGGGGCTCCAGTGCCCAACCTCACACCTCATTCTCTTCCCTTCCCCAGGAGTGCGACATCTGGAAGAACTTCTCCTCACCCCGCACTTTCATCTCTGCTCTGCAGAAAACCTCCACAAGCCACCTGAAGAACACACGGGGGTAAGTTTCCCTGTGGGTAGGCCTCTCTGCATAGGAGGACCAGGATGGATGGGGGATCTCCTTATGTCTGCCATTGGCGCCTCAGTCAACCAGGAACTCCTGGGAGGCAGCAAATGCTGGGGACAGGGCCTGGGAGTGGGTAGTTGGTCTCTAAGTCTCCTGGTGTCCTTGTGAACCAGTTCTGCTTCAGGACTCGGTTTCCCTAAATGTCAGCTATTGGGTTGAGCCACATTGGAGATTTCCAAGTGTTTATAGCAACAGAACTCTATGGCCAGTTGAAACTCATAGTGCTCAAAACAGAGCTGCTCTGTAGAGCTGGGGAGTGGAGACCCCAGTGACCAACAGGAGAGCCCCCTCCCAGTCCCATGAGACCTTAGTGCTCAGAGGAGCCCAGTGAGAACACTCCTCCAGGCAGGTTGAATCTCTTGGGTTGTCAAAGAAAAGGGATTTGCACTCAGACCCCTCACATTATCCCTAAATTTATCCTTCCCTCTTTCCCCTCCCCTCGGGTAAAGCTCTGAAAAACTTAAGGAGCTCTATAGCCAAGATGAGTCCTTGAGCAGAGAACTGATGACCAAGATAGAGTGGAGGCTGCGGGTCTGGAAAGAGAGGAGGGGGGAGAGGGGCAAGGGTACTGGGCAGGTTGTGGTTTTGATAGTTTCTCACTTGAACTTTCTCTGAAACATTCCAGTCTATCTTGTCCAGGTTAACAAGCAGAGGGATCTGTTCAGCTCATGGGAAGCAGGGTGCCAATTTTGGGCAGGAGGCCCTGGCCATGGGACACAGTGGTGTTGGTTGGGCTGTTCCAGGAAGAGTTGCTGAGCTGGTGCCATCAGCAGGTCTCTGGCTTCCATGCACGTCCATCCTGCTGGATGTAGCTTCTTCCAAGCTGTTGCGGTGGGTTTAGCCCTCAGCCTAAACCTGTCCTCAGGAAGCCAGGCCCCTGCTGCTCCGTCTGTCTTCACCATGTCTCCAAGGGGAGGACACCCTGCCTGTCCCAGGGACATGCATGGCAGAGGATTCCCATGGTCCAGGTGGACAAACAGGCTACTCATCCTTGGGCCTGAACGGCTGGATCAGAGACAGATGTGTGTGCTTTCGGGCCCCCCCCCCGACCCCTAGAGCAGTCACTCGAGTCAACCACAAGAGTCTCATCTGAGTGCCTGGTTGGCAATGACATATGCCCCCAGGGGCTTATGAGAAGCGTCTAGGCAACTCATGGATTCTTAGTGGATCCTGCTGAAAGGACGTTAGGAGCTTCACGTAAATGAGGAAGCAAAGCATCCTGTCACCACCTTCCCTGTGGATCAGAGGTGGCATATTGAGAGTTCAGTTCCTGAGTGGATAAAGAAAGAGTTCAGGGCAGGGGAATGTCCTGAGGGGTTCCTTGGGGAGGAGAAGGCTTTGGCATGGCCTCTGACCCAGCCTGGGGGCCAGACACTCCACGAGACTGGGGCAGGCAGGAGCCATGCAACCAGACTCCCAAGACACATCGTCCTCTCCACTGCTCGGCCCAGGACCAAGCTTTGAGAGCTCAGAGGACAGGACTGTTGTCAGTGGTGGGGCTGCGGGTTAGGTGAGGATGTGGGAACAGGGCATCTGGCTGGGAGGGGCAAGCGGCCTCTCCTCTTTGGTCCCCTGAGCAACTCACTGTCCCTGTTTGGGCCTCTGTCTCCTCATCTGGGAAGGGAGGGATGGTGATTGTGTGGTGCAGGCCTCACAGGGTGGTGATGAGTTAAGAGGGTGGACAGGACTGTGGGAGCTTTCTGCCTGCTCCACCTGGAGGGGTGAGGGCGAGCACAATGATGACAGTCATGTGACACTGAATCCTCAGGAGTACTTGTGAGGTAGCTGGAGTTCTCACACCTTCCATATGAGCAAACAGGCTCAGGGAGGCCAGACAGAAAGCCCAAGCTCACACACAGAGTGAGAGTTGGAGCTGGGCTTGTTCTAGAATCACAACACCTTGGATGATGTATTGGCATTGGTACCAGTTGACTCGAGTCAGATGTCCAGGTTCGGAGGCCAGTGGTGCTAGAGAGAAATGGCGTGAGGGTAGTATGGCTCGTTGACACTCTCCTCGATCCTGGCAGGAGGGACCCTCTACGTTTGCCCCCCCCCCCGGCAGATCAGCCCCCATAGAGTGCAGGAGAAACAGCAGCAGCAGCAGGTGAGTGTGCCTGTGGGGGAGGGGCTCTGCCCTCCCAGCTGGAGGCCTCAAATCAAGAGAGGATGGCCCTTCCTCTTGCTGCCACAGTGCCTGAATCCCCCAGTAGAAGTGACCAGGAGGAGAGCCTGGGAGATCTGGTGCAGGATGGGTTGTTGTGGGGAGGACCAGGGACCGCGTACCCTGTGATTTTCCAGAATCCTGCCCTGGGAGGTGAGGAGGAGGAGTGTGGTGTTCTTGGGGTGTGAAGGGAGGAGGAATTGAGGGGAGGCTGCTAAGGGTCCTAGGCTGCTCCCAGTGCGAACTCTGGTGTGGGCCAGGAGGCTGAGAGTGAGGACTTTTCAGGGGAGGGTTTGCAGGGGGCCGGCTTGGGAGCAAAGCTTCATCCCACCCACACTCTGATGTCACAGAGTGTCATCCCCTATATTGGCACTTTCCTTGGTCACCTGCTGATGCTGCACCTGCTGATGGGTGATAATCTCGAGGTGGGTGCACCTGAGGACCAGGCATTGAGGCCCAGGATCCTGAGCATTGGGATGTGGGAGCCCCCGAACTGTGCTCTGAGCTCTCAGCACTTGGCACATCTCTCCTGAGAGCCTCACAGCCGCCTCCGGGAGCTGGGGCATCAGGCACATCTTAGGGATGAGTGAACAGAGGTTCCACCTGAGACACCCATTCCGGTTCCCCAGGCTGGGGAAGCTCAGAGCTGCCTGACGGCACAGCTGCGTGAGGTTTTATCTGAGCTGGACTCAGCCTCTCCCTCCCATGCTGCCCGTGGAGGGAGAGAGGATTCGGGCCCCTCCAAGTCAAGGCAGCACATAAGTGGCTGAGCAGTCCCCTCTGCCTGAGGCCTCAGCCTCCAAGTCTGTCATCAGAGAGGGTTATGCTGCCAGGTCCCTCAGCCTCTCCCCCATGTCCTCCTTCTCTGGAGCTCAGAGCCAGGCCTAGGTCCAAGTCCTGTTTTCTCTGCATGCCCGGCCCCCTCTGGGGACCTGGCAGTAGTGCAACATGAGAAGGTGTAGGCATAGGGGGCTATTCAGGCTAGGGGGCTCTGTCTGATGGACTCTGGCTGTCTGCCTTCCAGGAGAATGAGATCAACCTGAGAAGAGGACTGAAGTGAACAGCTGCCCCACCCCCTTCAGGAGAGGGGAAGGAGGAGGAATTCAGAGACCCTCTGGGCAGAACAGTCCCTGGCTCCACCCCCTGTATCTTACATTGAGTAGAAGAGTTTGATAACAAAGAAGTGGGAGACCCATCCAGTTGGCAGGTGGGTTGAGGGGAGGATGGCATCAATGAAAAAATCCTGGAGGAGGCACTGCTTATTCCCATTCTGAGAACAGGTAAAACCTGGTAGGAACTGGAGGGAAGGACAGTTCCCAGGACTGGTCCCTGCCCCACCCCTGACACCCGACAAGGCCCATGCAGCATCCCTCACCCAGGCCCTAACTGCAGCCTCTCCTTCCCTCTGGTCCCAGGAATAGCCAGTCATGAGGGAGATCCTGCTGCTCCAGGTGGCCACAAAGTATTACAACCTAGAGCCTGAGGAGCGATTTGGGGCCTGGTTCCAGGACATGGAGCTGCTCAACGAGAGTGATAGGTGAGGCCGGGCAGGAGTTGGGTGAGGGCAGGGGTGGACTCTCCCTGTTGGCCAGTCCAGAGATCCTGTCTCCGTGGCCCCCCACTCAGCCCCAGGCCTTGTTGCATGGCGACCTCTGGGACACTCAGACTCCAGCTGCTGGGCAGGCAGTGAGGGGACACTTGAGGTGTGGTTTCTCTTAGGTTCACAGGAGCCTCTCTGTCCTGGAGCTACAGCCTGTCCTGCCAGCTGAACCCCCAGACCTAGTTGGCCAGCAGAATACTCAAGGCCAAGAAGAACCCGCCATCATCAAGGTAAGGGGTGAGTGAGTGTCTGGGCCGGGGTGACTGACTCCTATGGGTTCAGTTAGGCTTCGAGCTAAGCATGGCCTTGGGTAGTCGAACAGCTGGCAATGGGATCCCAACTCCACTACTGAGCAGTCCTGTGATTGGGGTGACTCTCTTCAGCTTCCTGAGACTCCATTTCCCCCTCTGTGAAATAGGTGATACTAAATGATCGCTCGCGTGGCAGGGACAAATGGGGTACTGGTGGCTGACAGCACTGAGCACAGGGTCAGGAGCACCCAGTGCAGTGGGGACAGGGTGGGGGCCATGATTCTTCCAGGCCACCAAGATAACCCGACTCTTCTACTCGGTCCCCAGGCCCCAACACCAACCCCCGTACCAGTGGCCGATCACAGCCCCATCCTCAGCAGCGGGGACACAGCTGGGATGCTTGGGATGCACTGGGCCAGCTCCTCCCTCCTGAGGGGAAGGGGAGCATTGTAAGCTGATTCCTGCGACCCCTGATGCCCAAGAGAGAGGGGACACACCCACCTCACTCCCTGACATCTCTACCCCAGCAACTATTCACCAAATGGGGAGGCACAGAAGTTATTTGTTGTAAACAATAAATGCCATATTTGAATATTGTATTAAAGTCCTGTTCCCTTTACAGTCTGGGAGTTGTGATGTGGTTCTGTCGCTTTCTGTAGGCATGTAAGTGAGACACTGAATCTCACATTTCTCCTTGAATCACGAACTCTTCCGGGTCATCAGCTTATTGTTGGTGGGAGAAGGGAGAAAGGCCAGCCCCTACCCTGGCTAGTGGGGACACCCCCAAATTCCCCTAATTCCGAAGACCAGTTCATTTCAGTATCATTCAACTCCTCCAGGAGCAGACGTGTCACCCCGCCCTTTCTCTTGGGATTTAAATGTTGAAGGTACTTTCACAGGCAGAGCAACAACCACTGAAATGTGGGTGTCTTTAAAACAGCACTACCCAGGACCATGTCGTGCCACAGGCAGGGGCTGCCTTTCTACATTCTTGAGGAACAGGGAACATTTTCTGCTTCTCTTGTTGAGATTTCTTTTGACTAAATTTTAGGAACTTGTAGTTTTCTAGTTCAATCTCTGGAATTGCATCAGCTCTAAGTGGGGAAAACAATGTAAAAAGATCAAAACGTGCACTTGGAGAGGACAAGGCCCAAGGAAGCTCATTTGCAAATGGACTAAAGGCAGGAAGGACCTCGCTCCTGAGGCCCCTCTAGGGGCTCCCTGTTCACCCCTGACCTGGATTTGAATCCTGCTGTGATCCTTGTCCAAGACTCTGAATTCCTTTTCCTGCTTGTTTTGTATCCAGGCGGAAAGATTTGTGATGCAGCTTTTAAGGCTACTGCTGGGCCTCGTTCCATAAACATGACTGCTCCCTGTGAACTAGGATTTTCAGCACCCCTGCCTTCCTTAAGCCATTCCCTTTAGGGCAGAAATTCCCTAGAAGGTCCCAAGCCTCCTCTCTGGCTTGGCCAGAGGATCCCCGGTGAGCTCTACTTTGACAGTATAAGGGACCATAATCCTGGCCAGTGAGTGACCCCACACTGTCCCTTGCTGTCCAAGGTGACATCTGAGCCCGTGTCGTTCTTAAGTCCATGATCTTGGACAATCCTCCAGTTTACACACTAAGTGTTGGTGTTACCAACTCGTCCAAATGGGGCAATTGGGCCCGAGCCCTTAAACTATGTCACCCCTGGGTGGTTGTTTTTTTTCCCCCAATCCTGTGCTGTGGTTACATTACCACAACCTCCTGGGTGTGAAGACTGTTTGGAGCTTTGAAAGATGAGGTATGACAGGGGTGTTGGGGCTCCAGCAGAGAATGCCACTGAACTGGTGGTCCATGAACGTGCATGAACACAGCCTTACCAATTAAAATACTGAAATGCTTTCCATCTGGTGGTGAACAGACACTGCTCTGAGCTCACACAGAGAACCCACCCCATGACTATGAGATTTCAAATGGTTACCAAGTGGCATTTTGAACCTCATCACTTGGGAACACCCTGTAAGACAAGGGACAGATGAATCGCTTGGCACTTGTGAGGTATCCCCTCCTTTCTGATGGCTGCAAGTGTCACCCAGACACACAGGCTACACTCTGCCAGGGAAGCCTTGTCAGAACAGCCAGAAGTTGAGGATGAACCCTGGTTCCCGTCATCTCAAGACCTTCCTGACATGGCACAGCCACCCAGGAAAGTCATTTGGTAATGGAAATACTGGGAAGGCCGTACTTTCCCTCCAAAGAGAAAGAGAAGTGCCAACAGTGAATGCTTGATCCCTCAAATAGACAATTAAATCCCAACAAGCAGTGGTTTATTTCAGCATTACTGATGCTGAAAAGTTCTCTTTCGATAATAGCACGATCCCCTAACTGCCATGTCCATTTCCATGAATCACGTTTCCAACACATATGGATCTAAAAAACTGTGGAATATCTGGTATTTCCTTAGATGCAACTCTGAATTGGCATGCAACAGAGAACAGAAAAATGGAGACCTAGAAGTAAATATCTAATTTGAGAACATAGACACAAAAGTGATTTGAAATAATATTTTGGAGTCTATTGGAATATTACACAAAAAGAATAATCCACTTTATGTAGGTTTTACTGTGACTGTGATGGGAAAAGCTGAATCATCCCGTGACGTTGATAACTGGCTGCTGACTTTAAAGTACAAATAAATATTGTAAATAGTAAAGGAAAATGAGAAAATAGCATGAAAAAGGAAGATCTTTCTCTCCTCACCTGAAACTCAACCTCTCACCTCAGAAAGAAACCGCTATCTATATTTTCTATGTCACGCAAGAGAGTTTAATAAAAGAAAAGTATTGGTATATTTTAAAAGTTCAAGAGCTCAAAGCAAGGAACATTAGGGATGCAGCCATGAGACCTCACTGAGGTGCCTGCTCCATTTCATCTGCTGTCAGGACGGCCTTCTTGGCCCCTCACTTTCTCTGCCTCACTAGCAAGTCTGTCCGCCATCAGTGCTATCACCAGTATCGCTCCTGTGCTCTTCACTGCCCTTTCCTCCTTCCTGATACCTTCCTCAGTCGTCAGAAATTGTTGGCAGTCGAGCTGTGGAATGCCCATATCAGCTCCTGGAATCATCTCTGCCAAATCTGAAGGCCAGCAGGAGTGCTCAAGGGACCTGGAATGCAGACCACCTGCGAGCACACCTGGCAGGGATTCACCTGTGTGACTAGGTGCAAGTTTTTGCAATGCTTTGGCCAGATTGAAAGGACTTACAAGTTGTCCTGCAGTGTTGCAGGCCTGGAGTCCTTGCGGTCTCTCGGCCCAGCAGATTTGGTGCGGCTGGTCCAAGGAATCCTCCCAGAGACCCGTCATTGCCAGGATGTGATGGGATTCTAGTCACCGTCCTCTTGAATATGTCACTGGACATCCTCAAAGGGATGGAGATGTTTAAACCAGGCTTTGGTTTGGACTGGTTTTCACAGTTATGCTGCTTCCTCTGCGAACACGTGACTGTCATCCTTCTTATCATCCTTCTTTTCCTCTTATCCTACAAAAACCAATCATGAAAGTGGGTCAAATGATAAAAGAAGCCTGCCTTTTTAGGACAATTATCCTGGCTGTTTTGTACTTCCACCCCCCCTCTATCCTCTGGGGATAGATCTGACCTGTGTCCTGGGATGTCATCAGGCAGATTTGCATCAAGAACAGAAAGCTCAAGGTCAAAATTCAAGGCTACTCCAGATCATTTCTCCCCCTCCATCCTGTTAACATCCTCTCCTTGTTTGAGTGTGATTCTATTCTCTTCTTGTCCTTGTCACTCTCAACTGCACAAGTCCTGGCACTCCCACTCAAGACAGTCAGTCCCCAGTCCTTACTAAAACCCAAATCTCACCATTTCTGTGTTTTCTGTCTACTCATTTGCTTAATCCATTGACCGTATGGTGTTCATAGAGGTTAAATCAATAGTGATATTATCAACCACCCCCTGTTAACGACTTCCTCCAATCTCCCAGATGTTCACATTATCCTAGTGGTTATGTTCAAAAGTAAATAATTCAGAAAACATATTCACCCACCACAAATTCCTGATCTCTAATATTTTTATTCAAACACTCATACAGTAGATACCTGTCCCTCAAGATCAGAAGTAATGCCAGATCACCAATCCTCACCTTAATTTCCTCCTACACCTATCTAATCTTGGATTCCATGGACTACGATCACAATAATTTCCTTGGAAATATAAAAAATTCCTTACCACTCATTTATTTTGTAAACCTCTAAACCCAGAAGATCCCGATTATCTGCCATGCCGCAGCTACTGCTGGTCTTATAACAAGCTGAAGAAAAAGCATGAAACATGACCTTTTGGTACCACTGTAAACACAAAACCGTCTGCATCAACTGGGAAGCACCCATAACGCCTGGAAATTTTGTTCTCCTTTTTTGCTGTTGGCTCAATAACAAAAAGACAAATCAATTTAAAATATGGGCAAGAGACCACAATAGACTTTTTCCAATGAAGACATACAAGTGGCCAATAGGTGTATGAAAAGGTGTTTGGCATCGTTAATCATCAGGGAATGCAAATCAAAACCGCAATGATGTATCACTTCACACTTGTTAAGATGGCGATTATCAAAAAAACTAAAGATGACAAATATTGGTGAAGATGTGGAGAAAAGGAACCCTTGTGGGAATGTAAACTAGTACAGCCATTATGGAAAACAGTATGGAGGTTCCTCCAAAAAAGAAAACTAGCATATGATCCAGCAATCCTACTTCTGGTGTATACCCACAGGAATTAAAATCAAGGTCTCAAAGAGATACCTGTACTCTAATGTTCATTGCAGCTAATTCACAATAGCGAAGATATGGAAGTAACCTAAACGTCATTGATGGATGAATGGATAAAGAAATGGAATATTTGTCAACCTTGAAAAAAGAAGGAATTCCTGCCATTTTTGACAACACGAGGGACCTAGAAGATATTATGCTAAGTGAAATAAGGCAGACAGAGAAAAGCAAATACTTATATGTGGAATGTAAAATTGTCAAACTCATACAAGCAGAGGCTAGAATGGTGGTTGCCAGGGGCTGGAGGGATGGGGAAATGGGGAGCTGATTATCAAAGGATACAAAGTTTCAGTTATCAAGATAAATGAGTTCTGGACATGTAGGATATGGCGTAGTGCCTTCAGCTAACAAAACTCTATTGCATACGTCACATTTGCTACTTGAGTAGATACTAAGAGTTCTTACCACAGAATGATAGTAATAAAGGAGGTGAGAGAAAACTTTGGAAAGTGATGATATGTTTGTGGTCTTGATGGTGATGACAGTCTCAAGGGTGTATACTTATGTCCAAATTCATCAAGCTGTATATAGAAAAGTATGACACCATCGTTGATTATTCTGCACCTTGAAATATGCCATGTCCTCATGACAAGAGAAAAATATTTGTAACTATGTATAGATGGATGTTAACTGGACTTATTGTGGTGATCATTTCAATATATACTCAAACATTGAATCATTACGTTGTACCCATGAAAGTGATATAATGTTGTATGTCAACTTTACCTCAATAAAAAAAACCACAACAGACAAAACCATTTGAATATTGTAAATGAGTTCAGTGAATCCCTGAAAGTGCCCCATTCCCATATGCGAGTTAAAGGAAGCAGAGAGGATGAAGTAAATGGAAGAAAGTTGTATAAAACAGTACTCAAATTAAAATCTTTTAAGTTGCTATCAGCTCCTTGTGGCAAAGTTCTGTGCGCACTAATCTTCTTTCACATTTTTCCTGGAAATCATACTTTCAGATCCAACCCATAACAGTTTCATCATTTGCTCTAATAAGACAATTTCAACTTAATAAATAAAACCAACAGCATCCCTTATGTATGAATAAAGTTAATGAACTTTACAGAGAAAAGATCATATTTGCACAATCTCAATAAAGGAAACAGAAGAATTGAATGATGATCAAGTCTCATTCAAGCTTATCTTTGAAAGTCAGTAAGACCAGGTTATCTTTTCAAGGATGTGTGTAGAGCTGTCAGCCTTGGAAGATAGAAATAGTGACCTCCTCTGGAACAAAGGGCAGGCTTGCTTACTGCCCAGTATAATAAAAATAACAACCACCCAGGGCAAAGGTTAGCAGACATCCTGCCCGTTATCAAAGATTTGAGTTCCTTAGGCTCTGAGATCTTGCAACACTCTGCATGTCACCTGGCCCACTGTGTATCACCCTGTAGGAAGTGAGATTTAGTGAGCCGGTGCAGATGATGATACTCTGGCCACTGCTATTGCTGTGTCATTGAGTCCTTTGTCTCTGACCCATGGGTCTCGTGTCTTTTGTCAGCATCTGCTAAACCACTGTAGGCTAACTTATTAGCTTGCAGGTAAGGTAAAATATCAGACCTTTCACAGTTCCTGACAAGCCCTTAAAATAACTAGTAGTCTTAGGAACAGAGAGCTATCCAGAACAATATGCATGGATGGTCTTCATAGAAGACTTCATGCAACCAAAACTTTAATAAGTCTCTCTAATCTCTTTTATTTCTACCACAAGTAGAAGGAGAGGCACCAAGCTATTACAGACCTAGGGCTTGTGCAAGCCACCTGGAGACCTAGTGACCAGAAACTTCCCATGGGGAGCAAAGACAGATGGGCATATTTCCAAAATGGACCCATATGCCTCCCTATCATCCAAAAGACAGTACATTATCTTAATTTATGATGATTTGAGCCATTAAAATCTTGTGATGGGCCAAAGATACACTTCTAAGAGGAATGAGGCACATAGCAGTTGTAAGCAGATTAACACGATTGGTAAATATCAAACGCCGAACTAAACGCAGGGTTCTAATCAATTATAAGGTACAACAAATTTAATAAGGTCAATTAAATGATATATAATGGTATCCTTGATTATTACTCTGCAATAATGAACAAGAAACTCATGTAGATAACTACAATTGGTCTTACTTTAAAATATGGTAGTCAGGACTGTTTGAGATAAACTGGAGCTAAGGAAGGGGAGAAATAGATAAAAGTTAGCTGCTCTGAAGCCACTGTCAAGACCCCTGGATCTACATGTAACCCAGGAGATCGAGGCAGATGGCCGTGTACCTAGATCCTCCTGCACTGTGGTTCTTAGGGATCTCACGGAGCTGAAGCAGCTTCCTGAATCGTGTTTACACGTCCATGTGTACAATACCCCTGACCATGGGGATGAACCACCATTCAATCATCCCTTACACCCCCCTAATTAAGAATTAGATTTCAAAATCATTGTATCATTACGTGATAATTTATTCCTCAAACCTGTGGGATGCCGAGCTAAAAGAAAATTAAATTTCAATGGTTTCTTTTCTTTGAAGGACCAAGATGTTCTTTCACACTTGCAATCCGGGTTCGAAGATAAATCCATCAAATCAATGGAAACAACTTAAGAAATCGACAGAGGGATACTTCATTCATATATACACAGTTCGCACTGTGGCAAAACTAGAGTTATATTTTTAAAAATTAGAATTTTTTGAAATTTTATAATTATTAAAGACTTTGTTCTGCTTATACTCCCTTTGGTTTACCAAACCAAACTCACTCTTTAATGGTCGTTTCTGGCATTGAGTGCTAATAACTGCAACTTTTTTAAATTCTTATTTTTCCCAGCTCAAAGACCAAGGGCAGAGGTCATCAAGAGGTCAAGTCTAATCTGCCTACAGATGTGGCAGGATCAACTATGGATGTTCAAGCCAGACATTGCCAGCAGAACCACATCTCTTCACCCATAGATGAGTTTTTACAAGTAATGACAGGGACTTAAGGATATCAAAGGAAATTCTTTATTAAGAACCAAAGTTATAGATTCCTATCTTGGGTTCATTACTTTGAATTTTTGAACCAAATCATATACATCGATTGGACCATGTTCAATTCTATGATCTTTAGAAGACGCAGCCTATAGCTGAAGAGAAATAAATACAACAACAATATCTTACACTCTCTGAAGCACAACTGAGAGCCCCTGGAGTCAGAAGTTTTCAAGACAAGAAAAAGTCATCCTTCATTTGAACAGAAAGAGTAGAGGCTATTCAAAGATTCAACTTTAAATTGTTAACATGACTTGTTAGAATGTGATGGAGCAACCATAATACCTTCTAAGTTTCATGATTTTTCTCCAGAATACTGAGATGGATGACCTTGAAGTGCAGCTTCCCCATACATGTCTTTATTCAGTGATAAAATTAATTTCCCTATAAAATAATTACCATAAAATTGTTACAAATATATCATAGTCTCTGACTAAAAGGAAACAAAGCAAATCGAGCAGTTGAAAGCAGTGTAATAAATTCCACACAAGGATCTTATAGCAGCATTATGTATAATAGTGAAACTGGATGTAATCCCTTTGCTATCAAAGAAGATATAAACAGATCATGGTATGCCTATTCTTTGGAATACCTCTAAAACTTCTAAAAAGGTAAGTTAGAATGATGTGCACTGATAAGGAGAGAGGTCTATGATATAAGGTTTGGGAAACAACAAATTGAAAAACGATGTAGTTATGTAATTTATGTTTAAAAAAAACTTTCTGTATTTACAAATTCATAGGAAATTTCCAGAAGAATAAGTCACAACCTCTTAACAATAGTTCCTTCTGAGTAGAAGAGTGAGTTTTCAGGGAAGGGGATGAAAGGGGAATGTTTCACTTTACTCTACATAGATCAGTGCAATTTGACTTTTTTTACAGTGTGTACTTGTTTCATAATTAGAAAAATGAGTGATGTGACCATTTGGTGCAGGGCAACAGTATGATGTTCACCAGTCTCTGTTCTCTATGTTACTGCACAGCATGGACTGTAGCAGAAAGCCCAGAGGAGCAATGAAGACAAAGAAGACATGACACCTGCAAAAAGTCAGTGGAGTATTTCTCCATAAGAAACCTTCCAGGTGAGTGACTGTCAGTATCTTCCACTGCTCCAGCTCTCGCCATGAACCTAGAATCTGCCCAGGGTAAGCCGGAGGACCATGCCCGCTAGTCCACTCCCTGCCCGGAGCCTGTTTGTGCAGGGTGACTGCCATCAAGCAGACAATGGACTCAGGATGGAGCGTGTGCCTTTGGGGAGGCTGGCAGAGAGGCATAAAGTGGAACACCAGCTAAGTGCACACACCTGAGAGGCGGAGCTCCAGGTGGAGACACAAAATGTACCAAGAAACTGTGAAGTGAAGGAAGCTACTCCATCTCTCTGAGCTTCATTGTCCCCCCTGTAATGTGTGGATCACAGGTCTACTTCACAGAGCTGTTGGGGAAGATACATAAAAGTGCCTGTGACAGCCAGTGTCCACATTATTAACAAAGTCATATCCGACTTCAAAATAATCGATGAAAAGAATAATGTTAATGAGACCAAAGACGGGATGCTCAACTTCGTAAGCAACCCCAGCAGCATGAGAATGAGAAGAGCTCCAAGAAAGCAGGGTTCTTCACAGCTCCACTGGAGACGATGAACACGGGCTACACCAGGATAAGTCGTTGTTGTACAGTGACTCGTGTAGTGAGAGTGGGTCCCTAAAGACACTGTGAAATCCAGTTACACACAGTGGCTCCTAGGAAACAACTACAAAGCAAACAATGCAGCAGTTTGGAATGGGAAGGGGGTGAGCAGAGGAGGGTCAGAGCCACAAAATCTGACGGAAGACACTGAACCACGAGCGCTCAGCTCTGTCAACAGCTTCTGTGGTTGCACCAGGAGATCAAACTTCTGAGACAGCCATTGTGGGGACTGCTGGGAGCATAATGGTCACTGCAGCCACACCCCAACAGCAGTTGCATCGGAGCACACAGACCCCGAGACTTTCCTCTCCATTAATCTTTGTTTCAAGATGATGAATATCCTCATGTTACAATGTCTCCTTTCAACCCTTGTGGAGGAGTGTCATCAGAACCCCCTGAAGAGGTCACAGGCCAGAGTAGGGTGGAACACTGGGGGCTGGGGGGTGGCGTTGCACCTGACAACACAGACTATCACCCGGGTCTATTGAACATGAGAGAAGAACCCGAGGATGTGGTCCAACGAGAATTCCCTGTCTTGCCACATTCAGAGATACTGCAGAGTTTCACATCCATTCTTTAAAAAAATGTTAAAGAATTCGTGTCATTAATTCACAGCGAGGCAAATTCTTCACATAGTGACAGGGTCCAGTTTCCATGACCAGCTTATTCAGTTGTTTTGATAATACCCCACATTCAGGAATTGGAAATGTAACCTATTCGGATGTGTAATATAAACAAGGACTTTTTTTCATGGAGATCAACACCCAAAGTTTTAGGGAGGACATAAATCGTGAAAGCTGCTAACCATTCCTCCACAGGTTTCAATAAGACTTTTAAGTTAATTTATCAATCTCAGGAAAAGATAACTTTTCAATTTAAATTTTTTTTATGCATTCAAGCGTACAATACAGCCAAGAGAATGAGCATTAAAAAATTAACAAGAAGGTATTGCTTGCATTTCATCTTTTGCAAATAATCAGGATATTTTATGCTCTGTTACTTTCACTGCTGTAATCAATTTTTAAAGAATACATTACATCTGACTATCCCTGGGCATGTTTATCCTGGAACCTTGCCGGAATCCAAAGCAGAGATGTTAAAGCTGACGGGTTTCAAATGCTGCCCAGGTGTTGTCTACCATGAACATGCCTCTCCCAAAGCCGGACCACCGGTCTCTTCCTGAGGGATCAGAGTCATCACTTATGTCCCTGAGAGACTGGCCACTCAGGCCTGAGCTGAGATTAGGTGATCAATCTGAAGGGCAAAATGCTTAAGCTATTCTCATCCTAACGATGCTGTTTTGGAGGCCTCTGCACTGGAATAGGTTAGTGAAAACGGCCTACTAGATACTTGCCTGGGAATTGTGTTGTTCTCCTCTGCCCTTAGCAGATCCTGGGGAAACCAATGATTAACCTCACGGATGCTTTAACTTCCACATCTGTGAAAAAGGCAAGCAACAGCCAATGTTACCACTTTGCAAAACTCCGAAGTTGTGCATCCAAGAGGGACCACAAAGGTGAATTTCTCCCAAAAGCTGATGAAATGATGGCACTTTGGCTGGAGAAGGCAGAGGGCAGCAGGCAAAGTGGAAAGTTTCTGGAATGTCTAACCAGTTCCCATAAGCAGTTTAGAGAAACACCTGGCCCTGGATTAGGTAGGAGGCTGTGGAAGGACCCACAGGTACACAGGGGGGAGGAGGAATCAAGCAAAGAAGGGAGGCGGTGGGGAAGAGGCGCCAGTTTGGGCTTCAATTTTGGACAAAAGCAGTTGCACGCTGCAGGCCCGCGGCTTCCCATGCAGCCGCCACACCCTCCTAACTCCCTGGTACCTTTCGTCTCGTCACATCCCTCTGGGAATCAGTCCACATGGAGCGGGTGCAGGACCTGAGTCCTGAGTCAATGGTTTGGCCCTCGGCCAAGCTCACACCGCCCTGCTCCTCCCCCCAGGGCCAGGCACCGCCCTGTGCCCAGAGCATCCTGGGCGTTCTAGTCCTGCAGCCCTACAGGTTGCCAGCTGGGAGCGGTTAAGAGAGAAAAGCTCCCAGCATGCACAGCTCGTGGCCCCAACTCTTGCCTTGTCCTTCGGCCCCTGGGCCCCACCCCTCTGCTTCTCCATCCCACCCTCTTCCCCACCTGTTCTGTATACCACGCCCAATCTCCATGACCTGCCCACCCCCCCAGAGTATGCGCAGTGTGGTTGGGCTGCATCCCTTGAGGCCGGGACTCAGGTAGGGGTGGGGCTCACCAGCCTGGCTATTGCTGAGGTTGCCTGCAGCCCTGGTGGAAGCCCCCTGGCCAGTATTTGAAATGTAAATTCAATATCTAAAATGGAAATATCGGGTGCCTGGGATCCTGGAATTTGCCTTTTCAATGCCACCTGTCCTACCATCCCCCCTATCTCTCCAAGCTGCCATGATCCTCCCTCTGGAACCCGTGGTCAGGGTCGCTGCAGAGATCCTCCCTTTGGACCCAATCTGCCTGAAGGGCCCATACCTTGGTCAGGAGTCTTAGAAGGACTGCCCTGAGCCATGTCATAAAAAGGAGAAAACATCACATTGGACAGCCCCAATACCTGCATTATACAGACAGGAAACTCAGGTGCACTGGTAAGTGACCCCTAAGCCACTTCAGGGGAACACATGCATGCCCCTATTTCCACGCTGCACATAGGCTGGTTCACTGGACTTTCTTATCCGAGTGTGGACCTCTTGGCCTCGTTAACATAGGCAACAACACCGAAACTTCCCATTGGTCCTTCCCACAGTGTTAGGCAAGTTTGTGCAGGAAGGTAATATGCAATTTCTGCTCTAGTATAGGGCTGTCTCCTTGGGAACTAGTTTTAATATTCCTGTTTAAATATACCCGCAGAATCACAAAATAATTAAGCAAAATAATTTGGTGCTGTGGAGGGTTATGGTGATAATTCTCTGAAGTCGTTTTTCCATTTAGCTTTTCTGATTGACTCCAAATACTACAGCACCACACGCTTCTTAGACTGGTGGATGCACAGCTCCACTTCTTTCCAGGGAGAACGCACAACAGCAGAATATCCGTGGCCTGACTTTCTGGGGCACCAGTATTACTACAAGATTTGGAAGAAGCAAAGTTAGGTCATTTCCAAGGTAAGGAATTAAAAACTTAACACTAAGATGAGGTGGGAAAGTCATATGCCATTAATAATTGTCAGTAATCTGTGCCTGAAATGTCAGACTTTCTCGGAGAAAGAACTCTGAGACCCTATTTCCCATTGTTTTAAATAGGAAAATCTAGAAGGCATAGCAAATCTATCGAAAAACTATACCAATTTCCTAAGTCACAATATGACACCTAGACTTAAGTTACGAACATCGTGTGCTCCTCATTTTGTTCCTTCCAACCCAGTCCCACAGGTCTTGAGTGCATGCTGTGAACACGGCACTGTGCTAGGTCTCGAGGCCTTGGTGAGCATCGTGGTGGGGGTGGACCTTGCTGGAGAAAGATGACATCATGAAATCTCAAATCCATGCCGCTTACAAAACTGAGGCAAAAATGGAAATACCCAGGCGTCCATGCAAGGATGAGGGCATTAATAGATACTTGGGAGTATTAAAATCCATCTAATGGTGTCATGAGTGAATGTGTTCCACTTCAAAACAAAACACAGCTGTTATTCTGAGATATTGAGTTAGTATCTTTGTGCAAATATGCAGGATTTAAAATGACTATTGACATATAACATGCGTACAGAAATATATGCAGAAGTCATCCACGTAAATCACAAAGAATTATTAAAAAGTGAACACACTTGGGGCCGGCCCGGTGGCGCAAGCGGTTAGGTGCGCGCGCTCCGCTGCGGCGGCCCGGGGTTCGCTGGTTCGGATCCCGGGCGCGCACCGAAGTACTGCTTGGTAAGCCATGCTGTGGCGGCGTCCCATGTAAAGTGGAGGAAGATGGGCACCGATGTTAGCCCAGGGCCGTCTTCCTCAGCAAAAAAAGAGGAGGATTGGCGGATGTTAGCTCAGGGCTGATCTCCTCACAAAAAAAAAAAAAAAAAAAAAAAAAAAAAAAAAGTGAACACACTTGTGTGACCAAGAACTAACACCAGCTTTACTCAGGCCCCGACAATCCCTTTCTCCCTATTTCGTCCCCAAAGGTAACTGATATCTTACCAGCGAACACTGTATGTCAAGTTTGTCTTCTTATACAAGTGTTTTATTACAGAACAATTTAAACAATATACAAAATAAACAAAATAGCACAGTAGGCCCGTCACCCAGTTTCAACAACTACTAATCATCTGCTATTTTTGTTTCATCCACACTCCATCCCATTCCCACCTCACTTTATTATTCTTTTAAGCCTTTGTGCATGTGTGGTGAGTAAGATGTATGCACACTGAAAGGCACAAATCTCAACCGTACAGTTTTGGCAAATAAACATGCCCATATAACTTTCATCCCTTTAAGAATAGGATATTTCCATCACCCCCAGAAAACTCCTTCCTGTTCCTTCCCAGGCTATTTTTTCCTTGCCCCGATGCAACCCCTGTTCTGGTTTATTCAGCATAGGTTCATCTTGGCTGAAATCATCCCATGTGTGTTGTTTTCTGTCCAGCTTGCCTCCCTCAGCACGAGGTTGATGAGTCTCTCTCAGCATGTGTGTGTCAGCATTTGCTCCTCGGCACAGCTGAGGGCGTTCTGCTCTGTGGAGGTCCCAAAGTGCACTCATCTTCCTCCTGGGGACGTGCAGGTCATCTCCTGCGAACAGTCTTGTAAAAACGTTTTTTGGCATGCTGTTTAATTCTTTTATTAACATTTAAGTGACCCACCTTTGTATTCTTACTGGGTGGTCCAGATTACAATATGCACCTTTAAGATATCACATCCTACCTAGACTTAATAGTGCACCAGTTTAATCAATGTAAAATATGGAATCCTTGCTACAGAACAGTTCCATTTACCTCTGTCTGTCCTTTGTGCTATTGCTGTCATAAATTTCATATCTACTTATGTTATAAATCCCACAATACAGTGTTATAATTTTTGCTTTAAATAGTCATAGGTATTTTAAAGAAATAAGAGGGGCCGGCCCCGTGGCTTAGCGGTTAAGTGCATGCGCTCCGCTGCTCGCGGCCTGGGTTCGGATCCCTGGCGCACACCGATGCACCACTTCTCCAGCCATGCTGAGGCCGTGTCCCACATACAGCAACTAGAAGGATATGCAGCTATGACATACAACTATCTACTAGGGCTTTGGGGGAAAAATAAATAAATAAATAAAATCATAAAAAGAAATAAGAGAAATAAGTGTTTGGAAAGGAAATGCTTTGAGACTCTGCAAATGTACTGTTTCTTCTTTAAGTTTCATCCACAGTTTTTGCGTTCATCAGTCATTCTTTCCAACAATAATTATTACTGTAGTGTTAAAGTGGCAATTTTCTATTTCATGCTATCTAGCGCTTTTATTATTTGGAATTCTGTGAGCAAGATTTCTCCCCCCCTTCCTTCTTCCTTTCTTTTTCTCATTCTCTCATTCTTTTTTTTCCCCTTTTTTCTTTCTTCCTTCCCTTCCTTTCTTGTTTAATCATTTTTATATCAGTATAGCCTCGTGGATATTTATTTTATTCTCTGAGTAATTATCCAATGCTACCATTATTTATTTTGTTGCTCAGAGTTTTCCAGCTTGAGTCATTGGAAAGTCTTTCAGATTGATTCCTTTTGACATGTCCCATCATTTTCTGTGTGCTTTTTTTTTGAAAGCACTTTCCTACTTTCTGGCACTACAAGATGATCCAGGCTCATCTTGTATTTTTCATCTCCAGCCCTAGAATTAGCCATTTCTCCAAGAAAATCTGCTTTATTTTATTGGAGAATGATATTTAAAAAACAAGATCTGGGAGCTAGGTGTGCTCATTAATACTAGAGTGTCACTGCTTCTGGACCCTCTCAGCAGAGCTTGGAAATGTATGTATGAATATAAACTCAGGTAGACAAATCTGTCTATCGATCTATCCATCTATATATCAGTCTATCTATCTATTTGGATAGATATATTAAAAGAGACATGGATTCATACTGATACTTCGAACTCCAATCCAGCACCACAGAGTTTATTTTAGCATTCTCCTTTTGTTTATTTGTAACTTCTTTCACCAACAGTGAGAAACTTAACTCCAGTTAGCTACAATATATTTACTGTGTCAACTAGTTTCAGAATTGCTAATCCATACCCTTATGAAAAACAAATTTACCACCTAGAGTACAGTGTTTGTGTCCAGTACTTTAGTTCTACAGTATCCCGTCAAATCACTATCTTCCAAAGTAACTTAGGTCAGGACCTTTCATCTCCACCCCTTCTGTATGGTTAGGTCACATGCTTGTAATACAGTGAGATTCATTTGTCACTGCATTCCATCTGAGTTCCCCAGCATCCTGATTGATTTTTAAAATTTGCAGAGTAAAATTCACTCTTTGTGGTGTACAGTTCTATGGGTTTTGACTTTACGGTCATGCATCCATACCCACAGTACCATACAGAGCTGTGTTTTTCACCCCCAAAGTTCTCTCATGCTATCCCTTTGTATTCAACCTCTTCCCCTACTCCATCCCTTGGCAACCACTGATCATTTTCCATCCCTGTAATTCTGCCTTTTCTAGAAAGTCATATAAATGGAATCATATACTATACAGCCTTTTGAATCTGACTTCCTTTACTTAGAGAAATGCATCCAAGATTCATCCATGTTGTTGTGTGAATCAAGAGTTTATCCTGGGGCTGGCCCCGTGGCCTAGCGGTTGAGTGCATGCGCTCCCCTACTGGCAGCCCAGGTTCGGATCCAGGGCACGCACTGACGCATCGCTTCTCTGGCCATGCTGAGGCAGTGTCCCACATACAGCAACTAGAAGGGTGTGCAATTATGACATACATCTATCTATTGGGGCTTTGGGCGGAAAAAAGGAGGAGGATTGGCAATGGATGTTAGCTCAGGGCTTATCTTTCTCACACACACACAAAAAAAGAGTTTATCCTTTTTCTTGCCAAGTAGTATTATAATGTACCAATGCAACACAGTTTCTTTCTCCATTCACCTGATGAAGGACATTTAGCTTATTTCCAGCTTTTGGCAATTATGAATAAAATGGCTATAAAGATTCCCACAAAGATTTTTGTTTAAACATTAGTTTTCAATTTTCTTCAGTAAATACCTAGGAGTGGGATATCTGAGTCATATAATAAGTATATGTTTAGCTTTATAAGAACCTGCTCAACTGTTTTCTGAATGCAACTATCATGTTGCATTCCCAGTTCTAATTGCTCCTACTCCTGACCCACCTCCTCATGTGGTATTTGCAATTTTATTTTTTATTTCAGGCACCTAATAGGCGTGCAGCATCTTGTTGTGGCTTCTGCTTCATTTTTGAAAGTGAGTTCTGCTAAATATAGAATCTTGTGTTGACTTTTGGGTTTTCTTTCTGCACTTGAAAGATGTCATTTTGTTGTTGAGTTGTCTCTTTTGTTTTTGATAATATATTATCCATCATTCACCTTATTTCTCCCTGTATGTAATGTCTTCCCCTGTATATATGTATTTCCCTGACTGCTTTCAAGATTTTCTTTTTATCTTTGGATTTTAGTAGCTTGACTATCATGTACCTAAGTATGCTTTTAATTTATATTTTATTTTGTGAGTTTGCTGACTTTCTTGGATCTAAAATTTTAGATTTTCCAAGAAATTTTGGAAGTTTTATGCTATTACTTATTGATTTGCCTTTCTGCCTCCTTTAATTTTTCTGTCTTTCTCCTCTCTGCTGGGGACTCAATCATCTCACAGGTCATAAGGCTCTCTTCGTTTTTCTTCAAAATTTTTACATTCTTTTCTTCAGACTGGAAAATTTCTATTGCTGTATCTCCATGTTTTTTCTACTGTTTCTCATCTACTTGTAAACTCAAATGTATTTATTTTATTTCATCTTCCTATTTGGTTCTTTTGTGTAATTTCCACTTCTCTGCTGAGTTCCCACATCTGTTCATTCATTATGGGAATATTTTTCTTTACCACCATGATCATCTTTATAATAGCTGCTTTCGTATTCTTGACTGCTAATTGCAACACATTGGAGAGAGTTTCTACTGCCTGCTTTTGGTCACATATGGATTACATTTTCCTGTTTCTTCAAATCTCATGATTCTTTTAAATTGTGTACTGGAAATCATGAAAGATAGGTATAGAGGCTCCGGATTCTGTTGTATTACTTTGAAGAGTGTTGTTACTTTTCTAGCAGGGAATCAACTTGGCTGGACTGAAATTCCAATCCTATCTCCTTTACAGTGGGCATAGCTGAAATCCTCAGTCAGTTCTTTCATCTTCCAACTGCTGTTTTTACACTAGGCCTTCTGGGGCCTACCCTGTATGTGTGTTGTTCAAAGATCTGCCAATTTGGTGTGTGTGGGGGAGAGACTTACATATATATTTTGCGATTTTCCTCTTTGTGTCTCCCTCCCTTCCAGAATTTCTCCCCTAACTTTCCAGCTACTCTGCCAGCCCAAAAATACATCCTCTAACATTACAAGTAAGACTGTAGTTTTTCCCCTGTCTAGGCCATGTACAGATTTTGGAATGCTTTGAGGCAAAAGATTCAAGCTTGCAAATATCTCCTGGTGCAATTCCCATCATTTAAAGGAAGATTCCCTCTCAGTTCTGCTTGCTTTTGGAAGTGATTTATACATACACACAAGTACACATTTATTTTATGTGTATTACATATAGCCACACGAGTCTGTATAAATATATATAATATTTTGTGCAGATTTTATCATTGTTATCTGTGAGAGTGTTAGTTCAACAGGCTACTCCACCATTACTAGAAGCCAGACCTCGGTTTTGTTTCTTTCTTGGATTTTATATAAATGGAATTATAAAATATATAGCCTTTTGAATATAATTTCTTTTATGCAGCATTATGGTTGTGATATTCATCCATGCTATTGCATGTAGCTAGTGTTTGTTCATTTGTTGAAAATAAGTAATTTTTTAATGGTTATAAAATATGCAGAACATAAAATTGTAACCGTTTTTAAGTGTACAGTTCAGCGACATTCAATACCCTCACATAATTGTGTAGCCATAACCTCCAACCATCCACAGAACTATTTTCACCTTGCACTGAAACTTTGTGCCCATTAAGCAACAACTCCCTGTTATCCCTCCCTCTTGCCCCTAGGAACCACCATTCTCCTTTCTATTCCTATAAATTTGACTACTCTAATTACCTTATATGAGTGGAATCATACAGTATTTTTCTTTTTGTGACTGGCTTTATTTCACTTAGCATAAATTCCTCATGGTTCACCCATGTCATAACATGTGTCAGAATTCCTTCCTTTTTAAGGGTGAATAGTATTCCACTATGTGTATACACCACATTTTTTTGGCAGCTCATCCACTGATGGACACCTGGCTTGATTCCAGCTTCCAGCTATTTTAAATAATGCTGTTAAGAACATGGGTGTACATATATGTCTTTATACCTCTGCGTTCAGTTCTTTTGGGTGTATACCCATAAATGGTGTTCTCAGATTCACTTTTTCACATATAACAGGGTCCCCTACACGTCCAAGAAGCAATTCTTGTAATGCCAGCTGGTTGCCAGATAATTCAACTCAATTTGATGCTGACAACCCAGAGATACATCAGATTCTACAGGTTGATGGCTCCGTCCTATAATTCTGCGCACCCATCCAACCTCACCTTTACTTCAGATGCCAGTTACAAGCCCAGGTTGTTACCTGTACTTCTGACTTACTGGCTATAAACCAGAGGTTCCCACAACCTCCTCCTTGGGTTTGATTAATTTGCTAAAGTGGCTCACAAAACTCAGAGAAACATTTACTAGATCACCAGTTTATTATAAAAGGATATAATTCAAGAAGAGCCTGTTGGAAGTGGTGCATAGGGAAAGCTATGGAGATAGTACACAAAGCTTTCATGCCATCTCCAGGTGCACCACTCTCCAAGCAGTCCTTGTCATTGCCAACCTGGAAGCTCTCTGAACCGCCTTCTATTGGGATTTTTATGGAGGCTCTCTCACATAGGCATGATCAATTATTAACTCAGTTTCCAGCCCCTCTCCTTTCTCTGGAGGATAAGAGGTAGGGCTAAAAATTCGAAGCTTCTAATCAGGGCTTGGTCTTTCTGGTGACCAACCCCCATCCAGGAGCCATCCAGGAGCCCACCCAGAATTGCCTCAATAGAACAAAAGATTCTCTTAGTGTTCTTATCACTGGGGAAATTACAAAGGTTTTAGGAGCTCTGTGCCAAGAACTGGATGCAGAGGCCGATAAATATGTTTTTTATTATTTCAGAACCCATAAGTGGAAATTCTAGATCATATAGTAATGTTATTTTCAATTTTTGAAGGAACTGCCATACTGTTTTCCACAGTTTTATATTCTCACACTCAGAGCACAAGGGTTCCAATTACTCAACATCCTTGCCAACACTTGTTATGTTCTGATTTTGTGATAGTAACTCTCCTAATGGGTGTGAAAAGGTAGCTCATTGTGCTTTTATTTCACATTTTCTTGATACTTAGTGATGTTGAGCATCTTTTCTTGTGTTTCCTGTTCATTTTATATTTTCCTTGGAGAAATGTCTATTCAAGTATTTTGTGCATTTTTAAATTGAGGTTTTTTTTATTGTTGAGTTGTAGAAGTTCTTTATTTATTCTAGATATTAATCCCCTATCAGATTTGTGATTTGCAAATATTTTCAACCATTCCATGGTTTGCCTTTTTACTCTGTTGATAGTATCTTGTGATACAGAAAACTTTTTCGTTTTGATGAAGTCCAATTTGTTATTTTTTTGTTACTTATGTCTTTGATGTCATATTAAAGAAATCATTTTTGCAATGGCATTTGGACCCAATGACATACAGGTTTTACCATGTGTTTTCTTCTAAGGATTTTATAGCTTCAACTCTAACATTTATATCTTTGATCCATTTTGAGTTAATTTTTGTATATAGTGTAAAGTAAGGGTCCAACCTCATTCTTTTGCATGTGGGTATCCAGTTTTCCCAACAACATTTGTTGAAAAATTGATCTTTTCTCCAATGAATGATCTTTGTACCTTTGTCAAAAATCATTGGACCATATATGCAAAGTTTTATTTCTGGGCTCTCTGTGCTATTTCATTAGTATAGTGTGTGTATTTATGCCAGTACCACACTGTTTTGATTACTTTATAGTAAGTTTTGAAATCAGGAAGTGTGAGTTCTCTAACTTTGTTCTTCTATTTCTAGATTGTTTTGGCTATTCAGTGTCCCTTGAGAGTCCATATGAATTTTAGGATAGATTTTTCTATTTTTGCAAAACCATCATTGGAATTTTTACCTCTTTGAGTAAGTTGATTCTTAAGTATTTTACTCTTTTGTTGCTATTGTAAATAAAAATGTAAAGTTTTTAAATTTCTTTTTCAGATTACTTATTATTAATGTATAGAAGAACAACTAGTTTTTGCATGTTGATTTTGTGTCCCACTACTCTGCAGAATTTACTAGTTCTAACAAATTTTTGGTGGAAGTTTTAGGGGTTTCAACATATAAGATACTCTTTGTAAACAAATATAATATTACTTCTTCTTTTCAAATTTGGATGCTATTTCTTTCTTTTTCTTGCCTAATTGCTTTGGCTGGAACTTCTAATACCATGTTGAATAGAAGTGGTGAAAATGGGCCTTCTTGTCTTGTTCCTGATCTTAGAGAAAAAGCTTTCAGTCTTTCACCCTTGAATATGGTGTTCTCTGTGGATTTCTATATATGGCTTTTATTATGTTGAAGTAGTTTCCTTTTACTCTGAGTGTTTTTTTAGTGATTTTAGCATGAAAACATGTTGAGTTTTGTTAAATGCTTTTTCTGCATCCATTGAGATGATCATGTGTTTTCTTCCTTCATTCTGTTAATGTAGTTTATTACATTAAATCATTTTCATATATTGAAACATCCTTGTATTCCAGGAATAAATCCCACTTAAAAATGCTGTATAATCCTTTTAATATGCTGATGAATTTAGTTTATTACTATTTTATGGAGGATTTTTATATCAATATTCATCAAAGATATTGACCTATAGTTTTCTTTTCTCTTAGTGTCTTTGGCTTTGATATCAAGGTAGTGCTAATCCCATAGGATGACTTTAGAGGTATTTTCTCCTCTTCAACTTTTTGAAAGAGCTTGAAAAGAATTGGTGTTAGTTAATTAAAAAAAAAAGTCTTTGGCCCAGGAATAAATTCAGCATAAAATAAATACAAATAAATATTTTTTAAAAATATGAAAAAGTTTTTTACTAAAAAAATTTAAAAATTAAGCAAGTACATCACTTATCACTTTATTTCTAAACAGTTTTTTAACCTACTAGTAAGCATGAACAAATTGTTAGAATTAAAATGACTCAAGTGTTAATTTTCTTCATTGCAAGTTTTCTGACAGAAGTATATGATGCCGTCATGTATGACATCTTTTATGAAAAAAATGGTCATTTTTTGTAGTATTTGAGAATATTGTGAATTTTCCCAGTGGCCTCTGACAATACTCTGATATGCAAAGTTATCTTTTCAACATGTATGTCTCATCATCATCCTTACCAAATTAACAAACTCAGGTACTAATTAATCAACTACTTTTCATATGATTCAGGTTCTCCACCACCAATTTCCCTAAGCATCAGGAAATTCTACAACTTCTGCAAGATTAACGATTTTACCTTACACTGTATATATCTCACGTGGTTTAAAACATCCAAAATCCTTGATAAACTGACCCTGCCCACACTAAAGTATTGTGAATTATAAAATATGGTCTCTGTTAAGTGGGGAGGGATTTCAGGTTGAACTTAATTTTATAAGTGGTCAATTTATTACAGTGTACTGTTCTGTTATGTATTTCACTTCTTTTCTAAAAAAAAGTGATAGTTGAGGGCACTTAGATAATAAAAATTTGAGAAAATAAGGAACTGATACACACTGTAAGCTTCAAGTGTTTTCAAGCATAAGATACAATAGGAACTAAAACTATGAAATGGCAGAGGAAATAGAGATAAAGGGATGAAGTTGCAAAACTGAATCTATAATAATATCTCAATGGCTAACGTTGTGGTGCCAAGAAGGTGGTGAAGTCAAAGAATTCATAAAGATGATAATAAAGACACTACAAAGAAAAAAACTGAAATTTTCATAGAGAGAATTTTTACAGTGATATGACCGATAGAGAACAGGGAAGAGAAGTTTGAGTGAGAGACTATCTGCTTCTTAAATTATTTCCATTGTAGAGAACAACAAACCAATTTGCTGAAATCTTTATTCCCCTCTATGACCCTATCTTTACCTGCAAAATCTAAGCCCTGAATCTATGTCACAGTCCAATTTTTCCATCCCTGGAGAACAGAGCAATTTATCTCATATGAAACCTCAACAGCTCAGGCTGTGAAACAAGGCCGGCCATCCATTCTCACAGAGGAGCCAACTGGAGGTAGGATTTTTGGTTCTGAATTCAGCTAAATATCTTCAAAGAATTGTATCTGGCCTTCCTTATCCAGGGCTATCAGTGAAGTGCTGGCTGGCTTTCAGAGAAGAGCAAGTCACAGTCAGTGGAGACATTTTCTGTTGAGCTCTCTAGAGAAGGCTGTGGGGCTTGTCAGTAAGAGTTGATTTCTATGAGGATTAAATTTTTTTATTTTATTCAGAGATTTATAAAGAAATTTACATGGTAAGAATTATTATCAACAAAATACGTTGTCTATTCTCTGGTCATTTAAGCAAAATCTTCCTCTCAGGGACAACCCATGGACAAAGCCCAGATTTAATCTCCAAGAGTCTGCTAGGCACTCTGTGGTCCATGGGAAGTCCTCAAGTTGGCAGCCTGTTTCCTTGTGTGCTGTGCTGGTGTTCAATCTTCCATCTCTTCCGGGTACAACTAGACAGACGCCTATCAGATCATCAAGGGACTTGACATTGGAGAAATGTACTTTTCATTATCTTTAGACTTCTACACTTTTCAAAAAGACTCTCAGCATTTCCAGTAATTGTGCAGCAGTTTACCCAACACTAAAGTTCTCACTATTAAAAGTTAAAACAAATAAATTTTAAAAAGGAAAACGTGATCTTTGCAATTTTGTACAGAATCTATATAAAGGGGGCATCCTTATAAATGGAGGTAATGGTGCTCAGGGCAAGCTACCCCATTAGGCACCACCCTGGTGTGTGTATTGTTTCCAGCTGAAGACAATAAGGACTCAGAGAACTCAGGAAGTATATTTGAATTTCCCCTCCCAAACTGCCTAAAGAATTTAAAACAAAAAATCTGTTTCAGGAAGGAGTTATTATCATGATGGTTGTAAAGATAACGTAGGATAGAGGTTACAATAGGAAAGGCACCAAGCCCCTTTTATCAAAAACTGTATCTCTCACTGACCACATTATCTATAGATGACCCTGGGAAGAGTTGTCAGGCAAACATTTGCATTTCTATCTCCATGTGAGTTGTCTTCTTGCCCTCTGTGGTCCTAGACCACTACCCACCCCCAAGACCTTCCTCCTCTTTAGCTACAACACTTAATCGGGCAGCTTAGACAGAGGGACGAGTTGCTCATTTCTGAGTTTCTCCCATGTATACATGTTATTAAACTTGGTATTATTTTCTCCTGCTAACCTGTCTTGTTAACTATTTGGCCAGCCATGAGAACCTTAAGAAAAGGGAAAAGGGAGATTCTCTCACTCCCTCAACAGTTTTTGCACCCAACGTGGGGCTACACTGCATGGCAAGTTACGTTCTCTGGCTGGAAGAAATGCCTTCTCCCTAGATTACTGCAGGGGATGAAATACGGGACCCCCTGACGATAGCCGGCAAAATGTAAGATTCTTACCACGTCAGCCTCCCGGAATCTCTACCTGTGGAGTCCGGTGGAAGGAGGTGGTGAGAAATTTTTTCTCTTTCAAAATTTAGATTAGCAGGAGCAAATATTTGGGAAACTAGTTTCTTGTGCTTTTAGTGACACTGGTAAATTTGGTAGAGTACTCTTGGTTTTGATCTTGATCCCTTTTCCTCCCAGAGATTGTCTCTGTTTTTCTCTTTTGTCTCTGTCTTTTGTATCGTGTGTCATAAGAAGGAAATACCATAGGGTAGGACGCAGGCATAGACCCTATAAGCCTAATGTCCGGGCCGGCCCCACAGACTGATGAGTTTGCGGGTCTCACCAGACTGGCGTCTATTTAGACAAACTTTGCTGTGGGTTAATATGCACATGAAGTGAAGGCCATTGCCAAGGGCATCTTGGAAGCCAAAAAGGTCGCAAATTTGGTGGGCACAGGTCGAGCAGTTAAGAGCCATTAGGGCACTCGCCACTTTCAGAAGACTCCCGTGACAGGATAAGTTGGGTCACGGAACGGGGTAGATGACAGAGGTCCCCCGCCAACTGCAAGAAAATGTCCATGCAATGACGAGGTACTCTGTAAAGCACACAGTCCCCAACCCCGTGGCATCTCCCCCCCCAGGTATTATTCTGACTCAAAGAGACCTAAGGCGTGGCTAAAGCTGTCATTGTGCACATAAGAAAAAAACCGGATGAGGTTTTTCCTTCTGTCTTGTTCTGTGTCCTGAGAAAACTTGGCTTTGTGACCAGTGAGAATATTCTCCTTGGTCTCCACCATACGGAAGGTGCATTTACCGGGGTGCCCCTTGGTGGCCAGTCGAATAGACTGGGGTTCTGAACTGTCTCTTTGTCTGGCTGTGCCAAGCTCTCAGGGGAGTTTGTCATAAAGGACCTAGTCCATAAGGGCTTTTGTCGTCTTAACCTTAGTTGCTTGTTAGTGCTGGAAAAATCCCATTCCAATATTGCCTGCCTGGTGTCACAGATTAGCGGCTCTGTGACTGGAGGCGTCCCACACTATTGTAGGAGACCGGAGACACCGTTTTCACTACACCATCCTTACCGCCTGTGTAACGAAGGTCTTTACTTTCTCTGAATATCTTTGGGAGTGAATTCTTTGGATCATGGGGGCTACATCATCTGCGCCCTCACCAGGGACGCCTCTTGCGTCCATGGTAAAGATTTATTCTAAGCATGGGAAAGTTACCACCGGGTCTTTCCTTAAAAAGGCTTATTGGATCGAGTCACTATTGGAATAAATAGACAAATGAAGATCCTACTCGTCAATGGCCCGACGACAGATCCTTTGAATTGGGAAAACTTCTAAATTGGGGAAAAAAAATATGTTTTGAGAGCTCTCACACAATTGTTTAATTGGTACCTAAAAAAGGGCCAGAAAAAGGAAGGGAAAAATTTAAATAGCCTTAAGAGCTTGACTCAGGTTACAATTGAATTGAGAACATGTAAAAGTGTAAGTGTTGATAAGATTATAAAGGTTGGAATGTTTGAGCTAATTTTATATAAAGAGGTTACATCAACTTTGCCTGTGTATGTTTTAAAATGTCTGACTGGGAATGCTTCCCTTGTCCAAAATTAGAAGACCAACACCTATTGATAAAAATCTTAATGATAACTATGTTTAAAGGTATAAGAGGTGATGAAATTTACATGAACTTTTGTACAAAAAACTGATGTTATTTCTATTACAGAACTGGTTAACAAAAATAGTAATTTAAATGATGGCTAATTTTATCTAATGTCTTATGAAGTCTTATAGACAATCTAAATAATTATTGGGAACAAGTAACTAAATAGTTGTGAAAAAGATGAATGTTGGGTGAACTTTAAATAATAATTATGTGTTATGGTGGTTACATCTTCCAAAATCTTTTTGGTGACTTAAAACTTTAGAGTTTTGCTAAATTTTGTGATAAAAATTCACTGAGTATCATCATTTCCAAATAAGATAAGATATTAGACATTGATTGCTAAACTCACGATTGTCTACTTTGGGCTTTTCATTACAGGAAAACTAAAAGGTGTTTTGGGTCTATTGGTAAACATGTGTTTTATTAAAAGATTGTACTATAAAGTAACATATTTCTAGAAGTTATGAAGTGTTTATAAATTTTCCAAGCCACAATATACTAATGTAAAAGAAAGTTTATAATGGTTTACTTAGTTTTTACTTACAAATTGGGGTTTCTAAGAGTTAAAATTTCTAATTAGTATATGTGATTGAAGCTACTAAATATTAAGAAAAAATATGTCTGTGTACAAGGAAAATAAGATGTATAAAGAATGAACAAAGAATGGAAATATTTTATTTGATTAAGAAAGATAAATTTGTCTTCAAGTAGTAGGAGGGAAAAGAAAGACATGGGACAAATTCTGAATGTAAAAAGAAAGTTATAGGTTTGTGGAAGAGGAATTCTGGAAAAGGAGTTTTTGTATGGTCAAGTTTGCTCAGATTGAAATGAATTTAATTAAGTAAATGAATTTTAATATCAGAAGGAAGCTGGTACAAAATTATAATTTGGTCTTATTTCTCTTAAAAGGATAATTTTCTTGAACTTGATAAAGAGGTTATAAAAGATTTTTCTTTACCTTTGGGTAAGTCTACCTAAAAGACAGAAAAAAAAAACTGTTAAAATAATTTCCTGTGTTCAAAAGACTGAGGTTTCTCTATTAAGGTTTTTGGACTGTTAATGCTCTCTTTGCTTTAACGTTTTCTATTTTTGACAAGCTCCCCAAAATTCATATCTTAAATAAAGTGTTTTTTTTACTTTTTTTCTTTGAGAATTTTCAAAGGGCCCTGCAACTTCTTAAAGAAATTTGCTCTCTTCCTCTCAGGGGAAAGATACTAAACTTATTAGGCTTATTCCGTATGTTAAATTACATGGAAAGCATTGTCAGACAAGTGATGATAAGTCTGCTTAGGTGCTATTATGTGGGCAAATGTTATCGACATAGGTGTTTTAAAATTGTATAACATTACTGAAATTCTGATCTGTCCTGATTATCAGTCATAATTCTGGTTATTATTATTTTAAAGTGTTGTGTGTCACAAAATTAATCAAATTTCTCTGTCAATTGCCATTTTGAGGTCTTGTTGTTTACAGACTTATTTCTTTGCTCTAATGCTTTTGCAAAATATTTCAACTTCAGAAAAATTCATGGAAAGGACTCTGGCATTTACACTGGAGTACAGGTTTCTGACAAACTTTCTGATCATAAAACTGACCTTGGTAAGAAATTACAGAAACCTGATGGAAAGACTGATAACTTCATGAAGCTGCTAACAGAAAGATTGGGATCAAGAATGGATTACACAGGACTGAATGAACTGATAAGGATGATTATAATTTTTATGATTTTTCATTTGAAGTATTGCTGAATTTTTAATGTTTTGATTTTTCAGAGTTAAGGAAAACTTTTTTCTCCTGAGCTAGCTAATGACTTATAACAATCTGGTAAATGATATTTTTGTAAGTAAAATTGAAATATTTCTCTATTTCTTAGATCTGATCTCTCGAATTTGGAAACTCTTAGTAAGTGAGTATTGTTGTTTTCATGGCAATATAGTTATTTGCATAAGTTCAATAAGAATCTGTTCTCCTTATAATAGGACATAATTGGAAACACTGGTTATATTACCAAGGCTGTGACTGGAAGATCATATTTGCGATATAACCATACAGCTTTTGAGGAATGAAGATTGGACTTTATGGAATAAAGCCACGTGGAAATATTGGCCTGGTACCTTATGTTCCAAGCAGCACTTACCAGGATAAGTAAAGAATGTCACTTATCTGGCAAACACAAGGAACCTCGAAATATTTTGGGGGAACCTAGGAACAGAGGAATTCACCCAAATCTGTAGGTATTACAGGCAAAGTCTGATGACAAAATCTTTGGCTTGGCTTTTCTGGCCTGGAGAGGCCTTTAAAGTTCAATCTGAGATTCCTTATAAAAAGTTCCAGCAAAGCAGACTTAAAAGAGCCTATGTGATCAATTGCTATTCTTGCTGTACTTATGTAAATAATTGGGCCAACACTATTGGAACTAGACTTATTTTGCAAACTAGTTAGTTTTAATTTGTCTATCTTTGATAAAAATGAGGGTGATCTTAGAAAGAAAAATTATATTTCAGTAAAAACTGTAGTGTACATTTGCGGATATTAGATCCTAGTTTTGTTAATTGTCTGTTAAGGTTTTTGTTTTATATCTGTTGACTGGACTGGATCCTGATTTCTTCTAGTCTCCTAAAATATCTGGCTACAGGTGTCCAAACTAACGTTTTTCATTTTTTCCATCATTTTCATTTGGAATCACTGAAAACTGAACCTGCCCTTTTCCCTGAAGCCTTACAAACTGAAGCTCATGGACTTGATATAAACTTAAGAGATTACCCGATGACATCATCAGAGACATTTTAAACTGCAAAAGATGCTTTGATGCTGACATCTAAAATTCTTCTTAACTAGCTGTCCCCTATACTCAGAAACTGCTTTACAACTTGCTCCAACCATTAACCTTGCTTTTCTCTCTTTTACATAGAAATGCTTCCATTAAATACTTGATTGCTTGCTTCCACAATATAGGCGTAACCTTGAGAGCCCACCTGCATCACCACTGTCAGGGGAAGAGGGGGAATCTCCCTCTGCCCTTTTCCTTAAGGTTCTTATGACTGGCCAAATAATTAACAAGACAGGGTAGCAGGAGAAAATAATACCAAGTTTAACAACACTTATACATGGGAGAAGGCAGGGACACTGCGTTTCTCAACACAATAGCAGATTCTCGTCTTAAATACCATGTCCAACCAAAGACAAGGAGGATGTTGGGGGTGGGAGTGTTAGTTACAGGAGATTATCACTAAAACACTGTAAACAAGAGTAAGATTTATTATGCGGTTTTAAGTCCTCACCTTCTACATTGATAAGTCTCTAGAAATGAGGTCGTCCCCCCTCTTCCCAATACAGAGAGGGAGATACCTTTACAAATGGAGACTTCCCTTGTAAATGATTGTCTGGTAACTCCTCGCAGGGCCATCCAGAGCCTGTGGCCAGAGAGACAGAACTTCCAATAAGATGGGCTTGTTGGTGCCTTTTCTATTGTAACCTCTATCCTACATTATCTTTATAGCAGTCATGATAATAACTCCTTCCTGAAACAGATCTTTTGTTTTAAATTCATTAGGCAGTTTGGGAGGGGAAACTCAAATATTCTTCCTGAGTTCTCTGAGTCCTTATTGTCTTCAGCTTGAAATAATCCGCATACCAGAGTGGTGCTTCCTGGGGTAGCTTGCCCTGAGCACCAACAGTTCCCTCCTCTGAAACTTCCCTAAAAGTTTCACATATTAAAAGCTGAGCTGGTAACTGTGGAGAGAGAAATCGTGTTAGTATCCGAGTGATAAGAAGTCTGCAAAGAGAGAAAAGAAAGCAGATTAGAATGAGGATGAACAAACAGAAAAGAACAAATCGGAGCACATTTCCCCACACTCCATTAAACCAGTCCCCCAGTCCTGGAAATAAGTCAGTCCAATAAAATGTGTGAGCTTCGTTTATCTGATGAAAAATGTCAATCTTCTCTTTTAATAGATTTAAGTTAGATATTACTTGACCTGTTTGATTCACATAAAAGCAACATTTTTCTCCAATGATTGCACATGCTCCTCCTTGCTGGGCAGTGTGTACATCCAGAGCACGTCAATTTTGGAGCACCACAGATGCTAGGCTGTTAATCTCTGACTGGAGTATGTTCAAGGTTTGCATGGTGGTGTTGAACTCTTGCTCCATTACCATAAAGAGATTTAAGATTGCCTTTTCCAACTCATAATCTCCAAAGCTGGGGAGTAGGACTCTCAAGGCTGAAAAGAACTTGGAGTTGTGATATACAAGTGGATTTTCCACGATTTCTCGACTGACACGTTTATGTGGCACAATCTTATGAACAAACGAACCCAAGTTTGTAATTTGGCTGGCATTTAAGGTGGAGTGTTTGGTGACAGAAGGAGCCAGGTATCCAAGTCTGCATCGTCCTGACCAATTAGGTGGGAATCCTTTATACACTTTGTTGCCGCATAAAATGAAAAGACCAGTGTAGTTTAAAGACAAGGTTAGAATTGAGTCTGTAGTTCCCAGGATCTGGACTATTTCATGATCTGTGCCACTTGCACTGTTACTACCTAAACATCTCCATTTCCCATGAGCTCCTGTCAGTCTGCGAGAACAGAACAGATTGCAGAACAGCTGGTAGAGGAGGCCTGCAGTCTGATTTTGGCAGCTATAAAGCCTGGTCTTTTCACCTGACCAGGTGAGTCCAGATCTTTGATCCACCCATATATAGTCTGTGGCATTGGGCAGCTTAACCATGTGGATAGCTGCTATACCCCAAGTTGCACACGGGTGGCTCGTAAGCCATCCAGAGCACTTGGTGATTTGGCAAATGTTTGTGCCAGAGGGAGTAGTGATAGAGTCACTTACAATTCCCTTGAGAGTTCTGAAGATGCCACCTGCGGAATCAAACCACAGAGTTTGACTGCAATATTGTCTCGGTATGTCACCCAGGAAAGGTCCAGCGCCATGTTTACTTTCAATGCAGAGGGAAAAACTTTCACTTATTGCTTGTACTTGGACAAGGGACAGTCTTTGACCTTTTAAGTAGTCTTTCTGGGGCCCAAGTGACTCACCAGGAGATGAAGCAGAGTGAGGTTTCCCTTGCTGCGGATATCATACTCTGTTATTCATCCATTTTCCGTACTTAGTCCACCAGGTGTTCATATCAGCAGGAACAAAGACTAGTTCAGGTTCTTTTGCACTATCTAGCTGTTGACATAACCAACAGTCAGATTGATTAGTTAGCGTGGCTAGGGCTTGGTAAACTGGCATAAGGGGGTGTTTGGTCTGTGCCCGCCTGACCTGTTGAAAAGGAGAGGGTTAGTAAAAGCAAGACACAGATCGGAAAAGAGCCCATAGCAGAGACTTAGAGAGGGGAAGAGGGACAGGTAGAGACCAGCACTCTCCAGTCAGCTCTCTAATAAATGATTAAAAAAAATATATAGGGGCCGGCCCGGTGGCGCAAGCGGTTAAGTGCGTGCGCTCCACTGCGGCGGCCCGGGGTTCGCTGGTTCGGATCCCGGGCACGCACGGACGCACTGCTTGGCAAGCCATGCTGTGGCGGCGTCCCATATAAAGTGGAGTAAGATGAGCACAGATGTTAGCCCAGGGCCGTCTTCCTCAGCAAAAAAAGAGGAGGATTGGCGGATGTTAGCACAGGGCTGATCTCCTCACAAAAAAAAAAAATATATATATATATGTATATATATATACATTGTATATATATATACGTATATATATATCCACTAATAGTTTGTGTGTGTGAGTGTGTATATATATCCTGAGTTTTAAAGCAAGGTGGAGGAAATGGGTCAAAGAAGGTTTTCTTGATCCGTGATCTTGGGAAAAGCTGTCTACTTCGTGATGTCGGCTGCTTCTGGGGTCTGGGTTTTGGCCCTCGAAATCCTTAGTTTAAGGTCACCTGTGGGGATTATCTCTCAGCTGTCTTGAGAGCGACGTTCTGGGTCTATTTTGGTGTGGCTTGCATGGATCCAGGAATATTTTTTTTATTTTGATGGCAGTGCAGGTCGTCAGTAAGACTTCATAAAGTCCTTCTCAGCGAGGTTACAGTGCGTGTTTTCTTCTAAAGGCCTTGATGTACACCCGGTCTCCTGGTCGAAAGGGATGGCAAGGCTTGTCAGAAGGTGGGGGCCACGCCTCTTTTACCTGTTGACGATATGCTTCAAGTATACTAGTTAATTTTTGTATATAACTAGTCATAGCATCAAATTGTTCACTTAAGTTCCCATAATATTCATTTAATCCAGGAATTGAAGGTTTAGAGACGCCAGTAGGCATCGGACATCCAAAAACTATTTCAAAAGGAGTCAGTCCATGCCTTTTGTTTGGAGTATTTTGAATCTTCATAAGGGCCAAGGGCAGAGCTTCTGGCCATTTAAGTCCAGTTTCTTGACAGACTTTTCCTAGAGTTCTTTTTATATCTAGAGTTTTATGTTCCACTTGCCCTGATGACTGAGGGTGATATGGGGTATGAAATTTTAATGAATACCCCAGAGTTTTTGCAAGCAAGTGGTTTATCTCTGCTGTAAAATGAGTTCCTTGGTCTGGTTCAATCTATAAAGGAATGCCAAAGCGAGGAATAACTTCAGTTATTAATTTCTTTACCACTGTTGTGGCATCTGCATGTCTGGTCGGATAGCATTCAGTCCATCTACTAAACATACAGACAATAACCAAACAGTGAGAGTAACCTAAAGCTGAGGGCACGTCCATAAAATCCATTTGGAGTGCTGCAAAAGGCAGCGTAGGCCTGGGAGGACTTCCTGGATCACACCGATTTCTCCCAGAAACTTGGTAAGATTTGCAAGTTGTGCACTGGGAGGTGATTTGGTCAGAAATTTTACGGATGCCAGGGCAAAACCAATTGTTTTTTAGTTCTTTAGCTATCCCCCGTTTGCACATATGTCCCATTTGGTGGGAGATAAGTGCAAGCCAAAAAGTCAAATGAAAAGGAGCTACTGGAAGTCCATTTGGTCCAATGTATAATCCATCTGATAACTGTTTGGCACCCTTTTGTATCCAATTGTCTTTTTCAGATTGTGGGGAATTTGTCTGATAGTTAATAACATCAGTCAGGGATAAAGGCAGGTTTAAAAATTGGGTGGAAAACGGATAAGGGGGTCCATAGTGAGCTGCATGTTTAGCAGCTCTGTCAGCCCTGTCATTCCCTAAAGATATGACATCAGTCTCCTTAGTATGGGCTGAACAATGAACAATGGCAATTTTTGAAGGAAAGTTAATAGCTTGTAATAAGGCTGTAATTAAGTGTCCATTAGCAATAGGAGTTCTTGCAGAGGTTAAGAATCTACGGGATTTCCAAATTGTGCCAACAACATGGCAGACTCCAAAAGCCTATTTGGAGTCTGTGTAAATAGTGGCAGTTTTTCTTTTGCTAATGTGCAGGCCCTAGTAAGAGCTATGAGTTCAGCAGCTTGGGCTGATCTTATGGTGGGCCAAGAATAAGCTTCAAGAGTTTCATGTGGGGAAACTATGGCATAACCAGTTATTATGGTTCCCCGGGAATTTCGTTTACAGGAGCCGTCACAAAACAGAAGTAAGTCTGGATTGTCTAAAGGGATGTCTGAGAGATCCTCTCATGGCTTTGAGACCATTTCTATAGTTGCAAGGCAATCATGTGGAATGGAGTGGGGCTCTCCATCATCAGGAAGGGGCAGTAAAGTAGCTGGATTTAAAGTGTTGCAACGATGTAAGATGATGGAAGGGTTAGTTAAAAGAGCCTGTTCATAGGTGGTCTGTCACCGTGTAGAGACGTGTTGTGTCCTATGAACTTGCAAAATAGCTGACACAGAATGTGGGACATAGAGGTGAATGGGAGAGCCTAATGTAAGAGTACTGGCCTTATCAATCAGGGTGGCAGCTGCAGCCACCGCACGTAAGCATGGGGGCATGCCTGATGCCACAGGGTCTAGTTGGCATGAGAAATATGCTATAGGATGTATTTGAGAGGCAAAAGATTGCCCTAGAATGCCTATAGCAATTTCATTATTTTCATGACAGTATAGATGAAAAGGCTTGTCAAAATTAGGTAAGCCAAGAGCCAGAGGCATGGACAAAGCTATTTTTAAGGCCTCAAAGGAGTTTAATGCTTCTGAGGGCCAGGAAATAGGCTCTGGGGTGATATCTGGGAGAAGAGAATACAGAAGTTTAGCAAGGGCTGCAAAATTAAGAATCCATTGGCAGCAGTAACCAGCAGCTCCTAGAAATTTACGTAGCTGTTTCTTTGTTTTGGGGAGACGGATGGATAAAATTGACTCAAGGCTTTTGGAGGTTAGCTTTTGAATGCCTTGAGATATCTCATGCCCTAAGTAGGTAACAGTCATTTGCACCCACTGAAGTTTAAACCTGGAGGCTTTATGGCCTCGTTCAGCTAGGGCTTTCAGGAGAATAAGAGAATCTGTAAGAGCCCCCTGCTTAGTTGGATTACAGAGTAAAAGGTCATCAACATATTGAACAAGAGTGGAGCTTTGAGTAAAGACTACAGAATCCAAGTCAGCTTTAAGGACCTGGGAAAGTATTGAGGGGGACTCACAATATCCCTGAGGTATTCGAGTCCATGTTAATTGTCTCCCTTTAAATGTAAATGTGAAAAGAAATTGTGAGTCAGGGTGTAATGGGATTGAAAAGAAAGCTGAGCAGAGGTCAACTACCGTAAAGCAGGCTGCATCAGCAGGTATTGAGGTCAGGATGACAGTTGGATTAGGGACCACAGGATGCCGAGGAATTACAAAAGAGTTTATGGCTCTGAGGTCTTGTACAAATCTATAGATTTGGTTCCCGTCTGAGTCAAATTTGCCTTCCTTTTTTACTGGCAAGATTGGAGTGTTACAGGGCAAGGAAGTAAAAGCTAGTACACCCTGTTGCAAAAGGAAGTCTATTACGGGTTGAATTCCTCGCTCGGCATCTCTGGAGAGCGGGTATTGGGCTACTGATGGAAACGGTTTATTTTTTTTCCAAGTAACATGCACGGGCTCAGCACTAAGCAACAATCGTACCTCATTTGCATGTGTAGCCCAAAGACTGGTTGGGACATTCTTTAAAGACTCATCTTCCTCAGAAGGATTTAAATCAGGACAAGTTTCCATCATGGAAAGTAGGAGACTTGGGGCTTGGTCAGAAGGCAAGGAGATAAAAACATCTTTTTCATTACAATTTATAGTGACATTGAATTTACATAACAAATCTCGGCCAAAAAGGTTTGCTGGTGAACAGTCAGAAACTAAAAAAGCATGATGAGTGTTAAGGGGGCCTAAATATATTGGAGTGGGCTTAGATATGGGCAGTGAAATAGGCTGTCCAGAGACTCTAACAGCTTGATAGAATCAGAGGTAACAGGTAGAGATAAATCTTTGAATGGATAGTAGAGAATGTCGCACCAGTGTCAATTAAGAAATCCAGTTTCCGATCCTCTATTTTAAGTTTAACTGTAGGCTCAGGAGTGCAACTAAGGATCAGCTGACCCTATCATTTGAGGGAGAAATGTCCCTCAGGTGGAGAAAAATGAGCCTTTTGGTGGTGCTGGGGTCAAGCGGGAACATTTTTTAAACTGCCGGGGGAAGAGAGAGAATCTCCCTCTGCCCTTTCCCTTAAGGTTCTTCTGGCTGGCCAAATAATCAACAAGACAGGTTAGCAGGAGAAAATAATACCAAGTTTAATCACATGTATACATGGGAGAAAGCAGGGACACTGCGTTTCTCAACACAATAGCAGAAATTCTCGTCTTAAATATCATTTTCAGCCAATGACAAAGGAGGATTTTGGGGGTGGGGGGAGTCAGTTACAGGAGATTACCACTAAAGTACAGTAAACAAGAGTAAGGTTTATTATGTAGCTCAAGGCCTCATCTTCTACATTGATAAGTCACTAGAAATGAGCTCATCCCCCTCTCTTCTCCAAACAGAGAGGGAGATACCTTTACACATGGAGATTTCCCTTATAAATATAAATGATTGTCTGGCAACTCTTCGCAGGGTCATCCAGAGAATGTGGCCAGAGAGACAGAACTTCTGATAAGAGGGGCTTGTTGGTGCCTTTCCTATTGTAACATTTACCCTACATTATCTTTACAGCCATCATGATAGATCTGTTCCAGGAAGGAGCCACCATGTCAAATTCTTTAGGCAGTTAGTGGGGGAGGTCAAATGTCCCTAGAAAAAACAACCAAGGTAAAGAGATAGATTTCAGGGTGGCCAAATCCCAATCTCCCACAAAACTTTCCCTTCTCTTAAGAGCGGCACATGCTCTTTTCCAATGCCCTCGTTTCTTGCAATACCTACAATTGTCGGAAGGCAAATAGGGAGCCCTCTGAGTGGGCTTTAGTTTACTTTCAGGGTTGAATTTTTGCTTTTCAAAAGATTCAATTTGCAAAGCAAGAAGAGTTGTCTTTAATTCTTTTTGTTTGTTTGTTTTCTTGCTGACAATTTTCAAAGAATTGTGTAGCAGCCACCATTATTACACTTAATGGTTGTCCTGCCCAAACAACTACACGGTTTTGAATTTGTTTCTTTATATCAGGAAGAAAATTTCCAACTAAAGCAGAAATTAGGAGATTCTTATGCTCTAAAGCTTACAGATTCAATGCAGTGTGTCTTTGGAAAGTCTGAATAAACCGTTCAACAAAAGCTTTATGTTGTTCCCCCTCGTTCTGAGTGCATAATTCAATTTTTGACCGATTAACTTTAGGAGGAAACGCCTCTAGAATCGCTCCTATTAAACCTTGAATATCAGCCCGTAGCTGTGCCACTTCCTGGTTATCTGCAGGAGGGTCTGGGAGAGGGTCTGGCCATGTATTTCCTCTATGAGGGGGGTTTTTGCTAGGGGGCCGTCTGGCCTGTCTGATAACTACAGTGTAGTCATGGGATGGAAGAACGCCCCTTAGCAGCCAGTCAAGGTCTCGGTGGGTGGGGCTATGAATAGCCACTAATCTTTCTAATTCTTCTCTAAATTTAGTAGGGTCTTCTGACAATGGAAGCAGGAGAGTTTTATAATTTAAAAGATCAGCTGCTGTCCAGGGGACATGAATTCTCTGCAGCGGAGGTCCAGGATACATCCTCAGTGGATACTGCATAGGAATGTCTGAAGCTGACAGAGCCTGATTACAAAGCCCTGGAAAGTAGGAGGAGTTGTAAGACACAGCAAAACGAACCTTCTTGCCCTTCCTGGGTGTTTCTACTAAATTTATTTCCTGGTTTTCAACATTTACACAAATAACCTGGATGCCCCTTGCTTGGAGGTCAGGCCTAAGCGCCCCCTGTAAGTCTTCAACAGTGAGAGAAGTTAAAACAGGCACCTGAAAGAACGTCGGAGAAGTTGGAGTTCTGGGACCTAAGGGAACTGGTTGAGGAGGTGGCTGAGGAGATAAGTCTTGATGGGGAGGATTTGGGCCAGGGGCCCAGAAATCCAAAAGATGTTCTGGGGAGTCAGGGACAGGGAGTTGGGGATATAGGGAGTGTAGGAGGAAGGAGACAGGGAATTTCCAGTAAATTTGACATTCAATCTTTGTTCTAACTCCGAATTTGTTCTTTTATTTTATTAAGACATTCCCTAAGGCTACCCGTTATACTTTTCTGGGTTTTCTTTTCAATTTGATTTTCCCATAAATACCAATAAGGCAGCTGCTTGGGATGAGTCAAATATCGATAGAAAGAAAAAGGACTGGGTTTTCCAAAGATGCAACAAGAATGATCAAGTCCCGATTCACACCTAGATATCCTGCTCCTGTTCTCCATGAATTGTAAAATTGAAGTTAATTATCTCGTTCATTTTGTCTAAATCTATTGGGTCACATTGGCACTGAGCCCCTAAACTGGTCCACAGCCTGCTTCAGCAGACACCAAACTCTCTCTCAAGTGCTTGCATTCGGGCGCTGAGTAGGTATTGTATTTAGATCTTTTCCAACAAAAGATCTTCACTGATTCACTCAAGTCCTTACGTATCTACTAGGCGCCAAATGGTCTTGAAATGTTGGGGGTCTGCAAGGAAGACAGATATGTCTAAACAGATAAATTACACGACAGAAATAATGTGAACGAAAGCGATATGAACAAACTGCCGTGGGACTCCAGGAAAAGAACCCCCATGGGTTGACCTACAACTAAGAGATACAGCTCTGTCCTGGGGCTCTGAGGAGAAAAACAACCACCATGGGGGGGGGGCTGGACAGGCTTTGTACCATCTAAGGAAAGGAAAAGGAAGGGAGAGAAGATAAAGAGAACACAAGAGAAACGGAAAGGTTTTCTTCTTCTGAGTGTTTCTGCCACCCACTTTCGGAGCACACTGCTTGCTGATGTCCTTTCTGGCCAGTCTTCTCCTTCAGCCGGCTTCTAGAGACTTCAACAATTCGATTGTACCGAGCCGGGCTCCTCTGTGCAGACAATGCCAAGTCTGGAGGGAGCCAGGAGGGGAGCCAAAGATTCACAGGACTCTGCAGCCCTTCTGCAGCTCACTGGTGTGGAGGGGCACCGAGGCTTCACCTTGGCCTCTGTCTCCAAGTTCACCGAAAGGAGGATCGGTGCCTTCCTCGCTAGATGAGCGTGGAGAGAAACCTCGTTCACAGAAGGGATTATGGAAAAATTAATGTCAGAGCCATGAAAAAGGCAAAGGGGGTAGCACCATAAATCTGAAGTAACTGGACGTGTGAGTTAGTAACCAGTAGGACGAGGAGCTGAAGACAAAAAAAGAAAAAAGGCAAAAAACCAGTTCTCAATTTTCTAAGATGGAAAGGCAAGTCTTTCTATTCCAAAAGAAAAAAGTCATTGAACCCTCTCCTTTACAATAAAATTGAAAGGGGCCACATGTTGCAAAGAAGGGTTTTAACCATGATGTCAGTACACGATCATGTGTAGCCATCAGTCGTTAAGGGCACTGCAGATAGTTCACACCTTAACAGTTATGTTACCAAAGTTTGCAGTTGAGATATATATATGTATACATATATTAGAAAAGAGTAGAGTGTGTGCCAATTGCTCACTATACTATTGACACTGTCACTCTTACAACTGAAAGCATGACTAGGAGAGAGAAGGTGGTGTGACCCTAGACTGCTAGAGTCACAGCAAGAAAAGTTAAGAAAGTGCCATCAGGTCATTCGGACAAAAGAATGCTATATGGCTGTTGGGTTTGTAAGAGATCCATTGGAGAAAAACAAGTCACTACATTAAATTATTTTCTACTTACCTGCATCACCCTCTCCAAGAACACATATTCTAAAATGAGACAAGTTATTACATTAAAAATGACCGGCTCTGGCATTTGGATATCTACATCAAATAATGAAGTAAAAACTGGGTTAAGAACATCCTGGTATCAATTCCAACTACCATCCTTTACCAAACTACAACTCTAATGATCGCTTATTCACTTGCAATCTAGTGCTCCTCCCATATACAACATCAACAACTTAAAACGTGTCATAACTTTTTTAAAATTTCCCTAAAATTTTAGAGGATAATGTAAATATAGCTCTTGGAAAAGTTGAGAACGATGGAGACACTAGGAAAGGAAAAGATGAAAATAGTACCCCAATCAATGATGTAAAACAAAAGGCTTGAACTACTGTTAAAAGAATTCTCTATGACATTGATCCATTCTACCATCTCTACACCTGGCTATTTCCTATCATTCGTTTGATACATAAACCAATAGAATAGTGTATTTCATGGGATCAGTTCTTTTAGTTGTGTGCTTTCCCTTTGACCACTACATATGCTTTTACGTGTTTGCTTTATTGTCAGGTGGTGTCACATCAGAACACCCTCATCTCGGCAGATCTCTGCGTTAAGGAACTCTACCTTGGCCCTTGATCAACTGTACTCTGTGTTATGGTCAACTCAGAGCCCTACATGGACCAGTGTTTCCTCCCTCCTCCCTCCCGTGCGTTGTTCATGTCAAGGAGTATAGTCCACCGAGTGAACAGTAAACAGTCTTTCCAAAGCATCAGATATTTAAGAGGAGGAGACGCAGGGTTGGGTGTGGGACCCCATTCCGTGCCTCAGTGCAGACAAGATAGAGGTCAAGACATCCCTCCAGAGACTGGGATCAAAACAGGAGGTTATGAGCACGAGGTTCCCTCTGCAGGCCTTGAAGCAGGGACCTGGAATCAAACTGCTGACACCGTGGATCATGGTTGGTTTGACAGGGAACTCACGAGGAAGATAAGGACATGAAATAATGATAATTATAAGAACAGCAACGAAGACTTCTACTGAGCCAAAGACTGCACCCTGAATGTAAACTCTGTGCTTGAACATATCTTAACTCACATGACCCTGAAAACATCCTGCCATAGTCAGTGTTGTTCTTTTCACCATTTGCTAGATGAAGAGACCGGGTACAGAGGCTAGAAAACTCAGCCAGGTTACAAAGCGGATAAATGGCCGAGCCCAAGCTCAGTGTTCTTCTGTGATGCTCTTGGACTACAACTCCAAGTGAAGTCTCTAACGACTATCTCCGCTCGCACTGCCAACACCATCGTCCTCCGTGGAGTGGATGGAGGCAGGCGTGGGCAGGGCAGGGAGCCGGGTGTGGCAGGCCGCCAGATCTAAGGTCTGGCACACAGGTTGCCAGGTGGCTCCCTCCTCTGAGGGGGCCCAGCACACGCCCCAGGGGACTTGGCGGCAGGCCCCAGGGCCCTTTCCCCCGGATCTTGTCCACTTGAAAGGGGCCTGGCCCAGGTGGCCGGTTGGGCTGGTTGGCCAGCCTCCTTTGGACAAAGCAGGCGAGCCCAGCCAGCCTTCCAGTCGCCCCCGGCGTGGCACCAGCGCCCTCAGGCCGAGGGCCTCACGCGTGCCCTCCAACGCGGATTTCTCCTCAGAGCCGTGGCCTGGGCACTAGGAAGGCCAGGCCCTCCCGACTCCAGAGATGATGCTGGGACCCGTCGCCGGAAGGGCCTGCCCGTGTGGCAGCGGCTCCCCAAGCCGGCGGCCTGCTGGGGCCTCACTCACTGCTTGGCCATAAGCCTGTCTCGGCCCTTCGGATTCCACAGAGCCTTTCCTCCACCTGGCTGGAGTCGACAAGTGCGGGCGTGGGGTGAGGCCGTGGTTTTGCCTTTCCAGGAAGAAATGAGGCCCGGGCAAAAGCAGCTGGCCGAGGCAGAGCCTTGACCTGGCACCCCAGTCGGCCTTTGGCCACCAGGTCCAGACCACCGCTTCCAAAGAAGGGAAGCGGCCGGCCAGCTGATTGCAAGTGGGGGATGGGAGGGAGACAACAGCTGAAGCCAAGTCCAGCAGGGCGTTGGCGTTCCTTCTTCAGCTGGGACTGGCCTGGCCTGGCGGGCGGGCGGGGCCTTCACTGAGGACCCCCGAGGCCCGCCCTAGGCCCTGGCGGTGGCGGGTGGCGCATGCGCCCTTGGCCTCAGGGGTTGAACCCAAGCCCACAGGGCACTCAAAGCAGCCGGAGAAAGAAGGGGCCAGGGGAGAGGAAGGCAGGTAGGCGAGGCGGGCAGGGCTCGCCCACCTCTTCTCCTCAGGTCCCCTAGAGAGAAAGAGAGAGAGAGAGAGAGTGAGAGACAGACAGACAGACAGGCAGGGAAAGAGTGAGAGATCCCTGACCTCTGAGTATCTGCATCCACCACTGCTGCCAACTCACAGGCCATCCCACTTCCCCCCCTCCATCCCCATCCCCAGGCGCGGCCCCCCGGGGCCAGCCACACCACAGAGAGGCCCCTTCATGGTCACCTCCGTGCTGTCCCTTCCGGGCCTGACCCCACTGCAGGGGAACCGGTTCAGACAATCCAATCGTCTACATGTCCCTCTCCATGACAATTATCTTCTCCAGTCTCACATGCCCAAACCGCACCCCCAACATCCTCCTTTGTCTGCAGCTGGAGATAGGAGGAGAATCTCTGCCATTGTGTTGAGAGACTCAGTTTCGCGGGTTTCTCCCCTGTACACGTGTTCTTAAGCTGGGTATTATTTTCTCCAGCGAACCTGTCTTGTGAAGGATTTGGCCAGCCATAAGAAGCTTCAGGGAAGAGGCGGAGGGGCTTCTCTCTCCGCCCCCGACAGCCCTGAGCTGGGTCAGTGCCTCAGACCTGGCCAGGGGCAGCCCATCCCCCGGCGCCCTCTCCCGGGGCATCCCAGGAAAGCTTCACAGCCAGCCCCACCCCACTCGCCACTGCCAGGACCATCGGCCTCCCTCGGGAGGACGGGGCAGGACAGGGAACCGGGTGTGGGAGGCCGCCAGATCTCAGCTCTGGCACACAGGCTGCCAGGCTGCCTGGTCCTCTGAGGGGGCCCAGCACACGCCCCAGGAAACTTGGCGGCAGGCCCCGGGGCTCTCTCCTCTGAAACTCGTCCACTTGAAAGGGGCCTGGCCCAGGTGGCTGGTTCGACTGGTTGGAAAGAAATCTTTTTCTTCTCTGAGAGACTGTTGCTTGTCATCTCCTGGACATGAGATGACAGACAATTGTTCCCATTTCCCTTTCTACTTGAAACCTGATGGATACATTGCCCACTGCCTTTAGAGACTGCAGGTCTTTCTGAAACTCTTTTCAGTGCGCTGGCTTACTTCAGCATCATTTCATTGTTCCATCCGAAATTCCTTTCAGTTGGATCTATTTTCCTTTCTAATCCTTTTGTATACCTAGATATTTAAAAGCTGCTCAAATCTGTAGTGGAGAAAAGTTGGGTTACAACTCTTTCAGACAGCATGTAAACCCACATTTTAGGGTTTCTACACAAAACGTCTCTGCCATGTTTCTAGCAGCTCTCCTTCCATATATTTTCCTCCAGGACTTCCTGTGACAAAATTGCCTTTCTAAAAGCCAGTCCTCCGTTCACTCTCTTGGCCAGTCACGTTTCCATAGAAAGAAAAAGGACTGGATTTTCCAAAGATGCAACAAGAATGATCAAGTCCCGATTCACACCTAGATATCCTGCTCCTGTTCTCCATGAATTGTAAAATTGAAGTTAATTATCTCGTTCATTTTGTCTAAATCTATTGGGTCACTTTGGCACTGAGCCCCTAAGCTGGTCCACAGCCTGCTTCAGCAGACACCAAACTCTCTCTCAAGTGCCTGCATTCGTGTGCTGAGTAGGTATTGTATTTATTTAGATCGTATTCAACAAAAGATCTTCACGGATTCACTCAAGTACTTAAGCATCTACTATGTGCCCAAAGGTCTTGAAATGTTGGGGGTCTGCAAGGAAGACAGATATGCCTAAACAGATAAATTACACTACTGAAATCATTTGAATGAAAGAGATGTGAATAAACTGCCGTGGGACTCCAGGCAAAGAACCCCCATGGGTTGACCTACAACTAAGAGATACAGCTCTGTCCTGGGGCTCTGAGGAGAAAAACAACCACCATGGGGGGTGGACAGGCTCTGTACCATCTAAGGAAAGGAAAAGGAAGGGAGAGAAGATAAAGAGAAAACAAGAGAAACGGAAAGGTTTTCTTCTTCTGAGTGTTTCTGCCACCCACTTTTGGAGCACACTGCTTGCTGATGTCCTTTCTGGCCAGTCTTATCCTTCAGCCGGCTTCAGGAGACTTCAACAATTCGATTGGAAGAAAACATGGCCCTGGATTAGGCAATGTGTTTGTAATTATGGCACCCAACACATAAGCAACCAAAGGGAAAACAGATCAATTCAACTTCATCAAATTAAAACTTGAGTGCTTTGAAAGACATGATCAAGAAAGTGAAAAGACGACTCACAGAAGGGGAGAATATGTTTACAGATCTTTACATATCTGATAAGGGTCTACTATTGAGAATATATAATACATTCTCCCCTCTCAACAATAAAATACAAATAGCACAATGAAAAATGGGCAATGCATTTGGATAGGCATTTCTCCATAAGAAATACATTCCTGCCTGGTGCTGTGCTGTCCCTTCCCGAGGCTGCGGTTCCTGTGCTGGCCATCAGGTGGCAGCCTCCTGTGTCAGTGGTGCCCACTGAGCTTTGTTGGAGCAATTGGAGAAAGGAGGAGTCATGCAGAAGTCATGCTGACCCTCCGCCTGCCTCAGGACCCACTTGCACTTCCTATTACTAGTGTTCCTCTTCACCGACTGAGTGGAGCAAAAGCAGGAAGGAGGGATCCAAGATGCCCCTATTTGTTCATTCGGCAGCTATGTGCCAAGCCCTCACCCTGGGCCGGGAGCCCTGGTGGTCCCAAGGGTGGTACTGAAATCTACCCAGTGGTCCCTGCCCACCAGGAGCTCAGTCTGGAGGCAGATGGACAAAAGCACAAAATCAGAGACACGTGAAAGAGAAGAGCATGAACTGGAATGAAAATAAAGAGTGTCCTGCAGGGAGGGCTGGGGTCTCACTGGGTAGGAGGGTCTGAAAGGCCTGACTGAGGTGACATTTGCTGTGACCAGAATGACAGGAGGACCCAGCGCTGCACTCATCTGTGATCAGCGTGCCAGGGAGAAGGCACTGCTGGTGTGGAGACACCCAGGCAGAAGTGAGTTTGGCCAGAGGAGGTTAGAGAGGTGGGCACTGTGGCTGCAGATAGCCTGGAGGGGAGAGGAGGGAGAAGGGCAGGCCAGACCCAGGAACTGGGAGATGGTGTGAGGTGTCTCCTCCTCTCTGAGAACACTGCTCCCCACCCTGCATCTTTAAACCGCAAATATTCTCTCTCTCTCCATCTCTGTGGACCAGGAATCCTGCACAACTGAGCTGGAGCCTCTGCTCATGACGACTTCCAGGTTGGGGCTGTGGCCTCCACTGAGGCTGGAACAGGGTGAGATGTGCTGTCAAGCTTACTCTTGTGGGCTCGGTCAGGAGCAGCTTCACTGAGAGCCCGGCTCCTTTCTGTCTGTTGGCCAGGGCACTCCCTTGGTTTTCTTCTGTGTGGGCCTCTGCATAGGGGAGCTCAGGACGTCCATGTATGTCCCCAGGTCCAGGGGTTAGACAGACTGAGAGAGGGGAACAAGGGAAGAGGGAAGAGGGAACACAAGAGAGCGAGTGAGAGAGAATGACAGCCTCGGTGATGGAATCTGAGAAGGGTCGTCCTGTCACTTGTGCTGGGTCTGTTGGTCAGAAGCCAGTGCCTAAGCAGTCAGTGGTCCACAGGGACGTGTAGAACAGGCAGGGAGGTCATCCCTGCAGGGGCACGCTGACCTTGACTCGAGTGTCCTGGTTGCGAAAGGCTCCCTTCCTACCTGGGCTGATCCTGCGTTGAGCTCAGATCCTCCTCCTTGGGAGTGTTGCTCATCGTGACCCGGGTGTGCTCTCCCGGGTTCCCTGGGCTCCTGTCTCCTCCAGGAGGGAGATGTACACTGAAGAGGCTGAGGCCAGAGCAAGCAGGGACCACTCCACCCTCCCAGTTCATTTGCTTCCTTCCCCAGGAGGGCCGACTCCTCAGGAGCCTCTCCTCACTGCTCACCATCTTCTCTGCTCTGAGAGCACCTCGTTTCAGCCTCTGAAGAAGACCTGGGGAGAAGCTTGCAGGTGGGAAGGCCTCTCTCCATGGGAGCCCCAGAGTGGACAGGGAACTTCGACAGGGCTGGGCATTGTCCCCTCAGTCAACTTGGACTTCCTGGGAGGCAGCAACACCTGGGGGCAGAGCCTAGGCTGGTGGCAGGTCTCTAAGCATCCCCACAATGCCCATCTTCCTGGTCTCACCTGATTGGGCACAGGCCTGCACAAGCACACAGCATTTCAGACCCCCTGGGGTCATGTGCAGCCCATCAAGGCCGCTGTGTCTGTCTCATTGTGTGGCTGTCCGTCTCACCTTCCTGGCTGATTCGCTGCTCTGTTCTAGATCCAACCTCAGGCGGCTGCAAAGTTGACCTTCCACGTCAGCTTGCCACTGAGATGGTTACTGTTTCCAGAAATGCTTAGGGGCCGGGCTTTGCGCAACCATGGCGACATCAAGTGGGCAACCTCTGACAATGAAGCCACCCCCCTTCAGGCTTGCGCCGCTCACAGGGCCGTCACACTGAGGGGGTGGGGACGGGACCTGCCCTGGGCAAAAACACCACGACTCTCACTGTTCTTCCCTCAGCTTCAAATGCTCCTCAGTTGGTTGTATGTCTTTGGTCTCTTCCCAGAAGTTGTTTTCTGACAGCGCGTCCAGTGTGATCATGGCTTTCCGGGAAGAGGATTGGCTGAATTCCTCACTCAACCATTTGGTGTGTCCTGCCGCCCCACCCCGATCACTTTCTAAAGGCTCATCCTTTCAGCAATCTGAGGACCCAAGATTGTGAGTCTGTGTCCCGGAGGGATTTTGAGAAGAGCTGGTGGGATGGCAGTATTGCAAAGCATAAAGTCTTGTTTCCAGAAAGCTCTCTGGGATCCTCATCATCTTGCTGTTTTGGAGTCAAAGCCCTGAGGTCTTTAAAAAGCCAGCAATGTTAGAACATGGGCAGGACAAACAAAAGTCTCTGGGCTCCAACACCAACTAAAATATTCTGAATTTCTAGTAAACTGAGACGAGTGGAAAGGAATTGGGAGTGTGGAGTGGAGGGGCGGTTTGGGCCAACTACGCATCTGGGAGGAGAAATGCCATGCAGAGCAGCCTTTCTGGGGGCATAAGTGTGGGACATGTGTGCAGACCCCCGCTGCAGACATTGCTGCTGCTGCCCTTCAGTTCCCTCAGCCCACTTGAGTCCCTGCAGTCCCTGGGAGCCAGTCCCCAGCAGGCCCACAGTGTCCCCCTGGAGCACCTGCATCCACTCTCTGTCTGAGGGCTCTCTCCTGCACCGGGAGCTTCCTCTCCTGCAAGCCTGTGCCAGCCTGTAGCACAGAAGCCTTCATGACCCGGGGTAAACCCTCCACTCACGGGGACAGAGCCAGTCCGGGTGGGATCTCGTCTCCCAACAGGACTAGGATGGATGCTCACCTCAGTGCTCCCTCGTCAGGCCCCGCACTGGCTCTCCTCCGCCAGGCTCCCTTCCCCCATGGTCTCCCTCGGGCCTCCTCCATCACCTGAAAACAAACCACTTGCGATACAACCTTGTCTGCTTTGGGGGCCCAAACCCTGCCGAGGCTCCACGCTGGCTGTGACTTGGAGTAGGTCGTCCAGGCTTCTGGACTTGAGCTTCCTCACCTGTAAGATGGGGACAAAAGGCCTGCCTCCCGGAGTCTTCGGAGGAGACACAGCATGGGAAGATGCAAACCGCTGCAAAGAAGGATGCCAGGTGATCACCCAGGAAAACACCAACCTTTCCAAAGCAACAGGAGCTCGTGAGGCTGAGGGAGGAACGCGGGCAGCCTGTCCCAACAACGTGGAGATTCACTGACGAGTGTGGCCGTGCAGGGTAGGCCCCCGAGCAGTGGAAGAGCCATTAACAAGGAGGGTGAAAGGACAGAGGCTTCCAAGGAGAAAGATTTAAGTGTTAGAGGATCACAGAGGCCTTAGGAAAATCGTGAGGCCCTGGAACATGTTACTGAAATGCTATTATTGGCCGTAAAAATGTGTTACAAATACCCAGTCCACTCTGGATTACTTCTCTTTGGTTGTAGGAATGAGTGCACACTTGTGATTAGAACCCACATTTTGTTAAATATAGGATATCTTTATTTTTCTTAACTTTTAATTATTTTTTTTGTCGATGAAGTGCCAAGCATGGGTTTTCTCCGTTCTTCTCTTTGCATGGGTGGCCTCTACTTTCAGAAGTGGATTCATGGTGCTCATCACCACTACTATCCCGAGGGACAGCCCTCTTTCAGGTCATACAGTGGATGTGAGCTCCAGGTGGGCAGGGACCACGTCGGGTCATACTGGTGAAGTTACAGTGCTCGGCCCACGGCAGGGACCAGAGCTTATTGGGTGAATGAGAGAGTGAAACAATGAACGAATGCATGAATGAGTACATGAGTGCAGGAGTGAGTGAGTGAGGGAATGAGTGAAGGAATGACTGGGTGAATGAAGCAATAAGTGAATAAACCACAGCAGCTGGATCCATACAGGAGGAGGCTTTATCTGTGGCGGGCTCACAGGGTGTCACAGCACAAGGCCTAGACGGTGGCATGGAGCATGTCCAGCTCTCCTTCCAGCACTGAGCCTCCGTCACCTGCAACACAGTGTGGTCCTGGTTCTTCTTCAGCTCCACCTCAAACAATGCTGAATGTTCCCGGGAGCAGGGCAGCAGGAAGGGAACCTGAGGAGGGACTTCCCAGACCCTGCGCCCTGGAAGACCACTGTGACAGCCTGGCAGGGGGCTCTTAACACGCTCCAGGCACCAGGCTAGAGATACTCAAGCCATTCCGCAGGGAAGTCTCCCAACAGCCCATCAGGAGGCCAAGTCATTTCCTCATTGTACAGATGGGGAAACTGAGGCTGAGAGCCTCACCTGCATCACCAGCTAGAAAGAGGCTGAGCAGGCACTAGGACCCCTGTTTCTCTGACTTTGGATCATTCCAAACCACTGTCCTGCACTGCGGCCTCCTCGGGCCTAGGGGTCCTGGCCTCCCTGGGGCCTGCACCCTTCTGGCCTCCAGCCATCACTGAACTAAAGGGACAGGGTCACTCTGTCTGCCTGGGGCTGGGTATGGTGGCCGGGGAATGGCCAGCCGTGGGCGCTGTGGGCTCTCCCAGTACCAAGGACCAGCCTATCCCCCCACAGAGTGAGGTCTCTCTGGGCATCAGGACCAAAAGTTGTCAGAACTTTAGGGAAAAGAGGTCCCTCCCTCAGCATGGGGGAGCCCTTCTCAGGCAGGCCCCATGGGGTCTAAGAGGCACTGGGTTCAAATCCCGGCTCTGCCACTCTGCAGGGCACAGAGGGGGCAAGTCTCTTTGAGCCTCAGTTTCCTCATCAGTGAAATGAAGACAATAATTGCTCCTCCCCCAAGGAGTTGTGGGGAGGATTCAAGGAGATAGCTCAAGAGGAGAACAGAGGCCCCAGTAAGTGCTCATCACCGTGAGCTGTTCCTGCTGATGTCACCCCACTGAGAGCCCCTTGGGGCCCTTCGCCTCTGCCCACTCTGATCTCCCCCCAGGCATGCCCTACTCGCTCTGACTCCGCTGTTCCTCTGGAATGCCTTTCTCCACCCCATCTCGTCCCACGGCAGTCAGCCAGCCAGGTGGGGATCCAGGACCCAGCCCCATCTCTCCTCCCGTGATTCCTCTTCAGTAGAGCTAGTAGCTGTTGAGATCTGAGAAGGTGCAGGGCACTCCAGGTGCAGCCTCAGCGAACTTGTCTGACACCACCATGAAATGTCGGCTGCCACCCCACTTCACAGGTGAGGAAACCGAGGCTCCAATGGCAGTGCCTCTCCGAGGTCACCAGGGCTCTCTCGCTCATCCCCACTGAGCAGGGCCCCTCCATCGCAGAGGCTGAATGTGCTGGATATGTGGGCTGGGGCTGGCACAGTGCCTGAGGCAGCCATCACTCCTGGAAGACCCTGAGGTGTGCTTTGGGCACAATGACCTTCTCCAAAGCGTCCAGCCCCGTGCTCTGACCTTCTGGCACCTTCTATGACACCTCCACTGTGTCTTGTCAAAGTCACTTCTGCTCACACAAGCTCAAGTGGGTCCTGCTGTTGCAACTGAGAACTCCCCCTGGAGGGGGCATGTTCAAGGAGGTCCCTGTGACTCACTGCACTGCCCTAGATGTGCTTTCCCTACTGAGGATAGGGCTCTCTGCTTGGAGGGAGAGGGAGCAGGCAGGAGTGTCCAGACCCTCATCATCATCAGTCCTGGATGGCAGGCCAGGCTGCTCAGCTCAGGTGTGTTAGGGAGCAGGAGGGGCATGGGCAAGGCCAAAGCGAAGTCAGGTGTGGTAGGGGCGGGGCCAGGGGTGAGGGGAGTGGTAGGGACAGAAGCTGGGCAGGTCACCCCAGGAACCTTCATCCCCTGCATCCTAGCTGCTCCTCCTTCTCCCTCCCTCCCTCAGGTCTCTGCTTCAGGGTCTCTGGACTCCCTGTTCCCAAATAAGATCACAGGGTAGAAGGAGACCTTGGGTGTCAGAGACTGTGACCAAACCTTAACATCATGTTTACATTATGAGCCAGAATCTCCACCTCTAGTGATCGGTCCTAAAGAAGTAGAGATTTATGGATGCAGGTGTCCCTTTCAGCACGCTGACGGGAGTGAAAAATCAGAAATGATCCGTGTTGCCCAGCAGAGGCTCTTAGGAAATTCTGAGGCCGACGCAGAGGAGGAAGAGGATTGACTGGCCAGGGTCCAGCCCTGGGGAAATCAGGTTCCAGAAGAGCACACTCCCTGAAGTCCTTCCCACACGATAGCCGCAAGTGCACACTCACACACATTTGCACATAGTCATACCCATGTGCATACAGATGCACATAGCTGAATGGGCACATGCACACACGTGCACACACACGTGCATACAAAGACAAAGGACTGAAACGGTAAACACTGCCTATTAAGGGCACTCCTCAGTTTCCACTTAATTCTTAATTCCCTTAGAATTCATTCTTTTATTCTAATAAACGTTCATTGTCTTTGTAATAAAAACCTTTACAAAGAAAAACTAAATAATGTACGTCAGTCCAAAGATGAGTGATAAATGGATAACATTAACCATGTGATTTTAATCTTGTTAGAATTATAAGAGGAATAGAGGCATATTCTATCAAGTTGAAATATCACGCAGGCCCCTAAAGGAGAAGAGAAGCGAGTGGCAATTCCCATCCCCAGTGGTGAACCCCATGGAAGATTTGGTGCATATCTCTCTGGCTCTGTCTCTCTCTTTCTGTCTGTCTGTCTCTGTCTCTCTCTCACACACAGATTCATTTTCATAGATGCGTGTCTCCCGGCTGATATCACGTATACGTGGTCTTACAGATGGGACGGATGGATCCCATCGCCTCGCCATGGACAGTAGCATTCCTTCCAATTGCTTGCTATTGCAACCAGTGCTGTGATGAATAGTCTGGAAAATACATCTTTGAAAAGTTGGGCAGGAATTTCTGTGGGATGAAGTCTTGGGATCAGCACCGCCAGCACAGGCGTGCCCCTGGGGACAACGATGGGTCCTGCAGGCTGGTCTCCAGAGAGGAGTGTCCATTCATACGTGTCACTAGGGGTCTACTGGGGCCTCTGCTTCCTCACATTGTCACCAGGGCTTGTCATCACCACACTGGAACCTTGCCCGTCTGATGGGGCCCAGTGCCATCTCCACAGTGTCTCCATGTGCGCATCTCCTCCTCGGGGAGCTCGCGCATCTCTGACACGTGCTGCCTCTGTGTAGCGCCTCTCGTTGGTGTTGAATGTGTTTGCTCTTTATCTCTTTTTAAAACTCTGACTTTCGACCGTTTTTGTAGACCACAAGGATGCGTAACCTTTCCCTGGCCTTGTGTTATGAGGAATACATTCCGGTTTATGGTTTGTCTTTCCAGCTTTCAACTCTTTTCTTGTTTTTGTTTCTGCCGCACGAAGAGCAACGCATTTCGTGTGTGGCTTCTGGCTCTGGTGTTCCACTTAGAACAACAGTCTGTACCCCAAGATTGTGCACATATGTAGCAAAAGGGCTTTCTTGGATACATGAAATCTAGACTCATCTGGGATTTTCCTATTAAATTAGAGAAATTCTATTTCAAATAAAAACAGAAAAGGAAAACCTATCAGGCCTTGTGAAAATGAGTGGGCAGATACAAATGTCCACCTACGGCATGATTTCACTTATAGGAAACATCCAGAACAGATTAAAAATAAAAAAAACCGTGACAGATAACAGATTAGGGGTTGCCAGGGCCTGAGGGAGAAATGAGGAGTGAGTGCTTTTAGAACAGGGTTTCCTTTTGGAGAATGAAATATTCTGAACCCAGACAACGGTGATGGATGCACAGCATTGTGAATGTACTTGATGCTCATGAGGTGTACAATTTAAAATGAAAAACAATAAATTGTTAAAAGATGAAAGTTAAATTTATTTTAAATATTCAAGATATAAACAATAAAAACAAAGCAATGAAAGGAACCAGGAAGGAAACAAATACAATAAACAGGGTAGGGAAGGATATTTGTGGTAAGGGAGCAGGTGGAACAGGTGGGACTGGAGGTGCTAATGAGGGAGGTTCCCGAGCCAGCTCTCCCAGGGCGCAGAGATTGGCCTCAGCTGCCTCCCTGTATCCTGCAGGCGCCTGTGCAGGGGATGGCTCTCCCTGCACGGAGGCTGTGGCCTCAGCTGCCTCCCAGTGTCCTGCAGGAGCCTGTGCAGGGGATGGCTCTCCCTGCACAGAGTCTGGAGCCTCAGCTGCATCAATGTTTCCTGCAGGTGCCTGTGCAGGGGACGGCTCTCCCTGCACGGAGGCTGGGCCCTCAGCTGCCTCCTGATCTGCTGGAGCCTGTGCAGGGGATGGCTCTCCCTGCACAGAGTCTGGAGCCTCAGCTGCATCAATGTTTCCTGCAGGTGCCTGTGCAGGGGACGGCTCTCCCTGCACGGAGGCTGGGCCCTCAGCTGCCTCCTGATCTGCTGGAGCCTGTGCAGGGGATGGTTCTCCCTGCACAGAGGCTGAGGCCTCAGCTGCCTCCTGGTGTCCTGCAGGGGCCTCTGCAGAGGATGGCTCTCCCTGCACGGAGTATGGGGCCTCAGCTGCCTCTCGTTCTCCTGCAGGAACCTGTGCAGGGCATGGCTCTCCATGCACAGAGGCTGTGCCCTCAGCTGCCTCCTCTTCTCCTGCAGGAGCCTGTTCAGGGGATGGCTCTCCCTGCACAAAGGCAGGGGCCTCAGCAGCCTCCCTGTCTCCTGCAGGAGCCTGTGCAGGGGATGGCTCTCCCTGCACAGAGCCTGGTGCCTCAGCTGCCTCCCTGTATCCTACAGGAGACTGTGCGGGGGATGGCTCTCCCTGCACAGAGGCTGAGGCCTCAGGTGACTCCTGGTGTCCTGCTGGAGCCTGTGCAGGGGATGGCGCTCCCTGCATGGACGCTGGGGCCTCAGCTGCCTCCTGGTCTGCTGCAGGACATGGTGGATATAATTTTTCTCCCGGGATTGAAGCTGGGTCATCTGGTGGCTCTGAAGGTTTTATCACTGTCACTGCAGACCCTCTCCCGGTAGCTGCTGATTCAGTCCTGTGGGACACCGGCGCTCGATCGGGGAGATGGATGGAATATCCCCTTCCACCAGTTCCACGCTGTCTCCTGTCTGGAGCTCTGCAAAGACAGTGACTGGCTCTGTCCCAGAGGCATCAGAGCCCTGCCCAGCTGTCCTTGCTGCTGCTTCTGCCCTCTGGACCTAATTCTCCCAGATCAGGCACACACCTGTGTCTGCACAGTATTCCACCCCTGAGGAAAGACCTACACCTCAGGGGCTTGGGATAAACCTCAGGCAGAAGGGTGCCATCCCCTCACTCCACATCCCACCCAGCCGGCCTTGACCTGGGCTTTGAATCTGACCGACACCCCCCAGGCTTCTAAAACCTCACCGACTGCTCCTGCTCACGGTGGTCTACCCACATGAACCCGCCCTTCCAGGTACACATGGGGAGGTGATGTAGGGCTGCCCAGATGGGACCATAGTGGTAGCCTGGTTTGGAATGGCCTTCCCTGGGCCTCCCGGTGTTACCTTTCCGTCCCTCCGGGTAAACGGCAAGAGCTGTCGGCCGTGAGAGGGGCACCAGCATCTGCATGGGTGTTTGGGGGCTTTCCTGGGGCTCCGGCCCCTGGTCATTGGGAAGCAGCAACTAAACATGTTGCTCCTTCTAGACAAGTGCTAGACAAGTGAGCTCGCTTGGGGGCTGTGTTTAGGATGTGTGTGCCTAGTTACCAGGGTTTCCAAGTTCTGTTTGGCTCTGTGAGGTCACTCCCTGGGATCCCCTTACCTAAGCTTCCTCCTCACACAAGACCTTCCTAAGGGCCCCCCGGGTTGCTGACTGCTCACTCTCCATCTCCGTACCCTGTCCAGACACAGTCACACCAACACAGTCCACCCCACAGCCTCTGGGGAGGTCTGGACGCAACCGGGGCCCCAGCTTTGAGGACACAGAGTTGAATTCAGTCCCGCTCCTGCTTCTTGCCAGTGATGTCACCCTGGACAACCCTGCGTCTCTCACTGCCTCCCCTCTCAGGGTCTCTCCTCTGTTCATGTCCCTCTCTGTGTAGTGGGGGTCATTCTAGCATCTACTTCCTAGGGATGTCATCAGGTGTATAGACCTAGAGATCCCTTCAGAATCTGTGAATCCCGTGGGCTGCTCCCACACGTAGCTCCTGCACAGACTTGGCAGTGCCAGGATTACAGAAAGGGCTGGCTGTAGCAGAGAATACAACGCAAAGAGGCTTGGGTCTGCTGGGCGTCTGGGAGAGGCACTTCCCCTCTTGCCTGTTTCCCAGTGTCCCTACGGAGGGTTGAAATGAAATGACGTTCAGACATCATCTCCTTCGGGCTCGCAACCCTCCAGGGCCTCCTATTATATTTAGACTCAGGTCCAAGTGCCTGAGTGGCTGTCATCTCAGCGTATGTGGTGGGCAGCCCCCACAATGGCTCCCAGGGTTCCCACTTTCTAGGCACACATCCTATGTAATCCCCGCTCCTCAATGACAATGGACTTTGCGGCTGGCTTCTAACCAATAGAATAGGGCCGAGTGATGGGTGGTCACTTCCACGGTCGGCTTAATGAAAAGTCTGTGACTTCTGCCTGGTTCTGTCTCTCCTGTGTTCATTCTATCTCTCTGTCTCTGTCTCTCTCTCTGTCTCTGTCTCCCTGTCTCTGTGTCTCTGGCTGTCTCTATCTCTCTTGCTCTCTCCCTGTCTCTCTGTCTTTCTCTTTGTCTCTCCTCTCTGTCTCCCTGTCTCTGTCTGAGTCTCCTCTCTTTGTCTCTCCTACCCATCTTTCTATCTCTGTGTGTCTCTGTCTCTCTTTCTCTCTCTCTTTCTGTCTCTCTGATCCACTATTCAGGAGAAGCCAGATCAGATATTATGAGCTTTCTTCCCTATGGCACCCCCTAATGCAAAGAACTGGCAGAGGGTCCAGGGCCACAGACAGAAAAGGCCTGAAACCCCCCATCCAAACTGAATCCTACCACTGCCCCGATACTCGTGAATGATCTCCGAGATGGCTCCTGCCTCTATCAAGCTTCAGTTGAGAACACAGCCCCAGCCTCCTGCTAGACCTTGATGGGGAGCCTCCCAGCTGACCTGAGCCTGGACCCTGGTACAGACACTGTCAGATGCTCAATGATAGGTCTCGTAAGTGCTAAGTGAGGCTAATGCTGTCACCCAGCGTAGACAGCTAGTACCTCCTTCCAAGCCTGGGTCTGGCCCTACCATCCTCTCTCCCTCACTTCTCTCCTCCTCAGCTCACTCTAGCCACACTGGCTCTTTTCTCACCTCCTCTCTTGTCAAATTCTCTTCTGCCTCCAAGTCTCTGTGCCTTTGAGCTTCCCCCCAGCACGCTGTTTGCAGACAGATGCAGGGCTGGTTCCTCTTGTCCTTCTGCTCAGGGCACAATTGTTCCCAGGGGGGCCCTTTACACCCACCTAGGGGCTCCAGGCCCTCCCTCCTCCAGCACCCTGCTTCATTGCCCTGTATCACCTGCTCTTTTTTTCGCATGGATTTGTTCATGATTTTGTCCCTTCTACCTCCAGGCTGTGAGCTCCTGGAGGACAGGGACCATGTGGGTGCTTTCAGCACTGCCCTCAGGACAAACACGGGCCGTGCTCAGGGTGAGTGCTGGGGCCACAGTAGCTGACAGAATCATGAGAGGATCTCAGAGTCCCCTCCCGCCTCTGATCAGCTCCCATTGTGAACGTGGATGCCAGTAATGAAAGGTGCCTGTTGCTTTAGTCAGGGGAACACCCAGAACGAGCCCTGGGCGTCCCTTCCCTGCTCCACTTGCTCCATTGAGCACGAATGGACACAGGACACCACTGGTGGTCAGCCCTAGCCTTGCAGCCCTAAGCAGGAAAGCAGAAAGCAAAACACACACCTTTCTTTGTTTGGGGTCCTCAAGGTAGTTGTTCCACCAGGGCCGAGGGTGCAAAGGAGCAGGACCTGTGGGCTCCAGGAGGGACGTGAGGGACCTCAGAAGCCTCTCTTGCTCCCTGCTTTCCTTACACTGGCCCTGGCGTGTCCCGTTGACTCACAAGGTCTCCTCACCCCAGCCAGGCCAATGACTCCACCTCACTTCCAAAGGAGGACCCCGAGGCTCCGACACGGATGGCCTTGTCCCTGGTCCCCAGACAAGTCGACCAGTGCTCTGCCATGTTCTGCACTGCCTTACTGTTATTAGGGAGCCCCCTGGGTGCTGAGTGATTGCACCCCATTTTACAGATGACCAGTGGTCCCAGCATTCAAGGTCACTCTGCTCTAAGTGACCAAGTTCAGACGTGAACAGGGGACTAGATATCCTTGCTTTTCACCAGCTTTGAGCCCAGCATTGACCATCGAGGCCTTGTCGTGTGTTGGGGCTCCCCCAGCCAGGCGACCTCCTGAGTCCAAGCACTTTGGGCACCTTCTTCTCCCTGCTTGAATCCCAACACACCCTCTTGAGGTCAGAGTCACTGACCCCAATTTTCATGGAGGAAACTGAGTCTCCGAGAAGACACCGCATTACCTTGTCTGTCACAGGGCTGTGAGGTGACCCAGCTATGGGTTTGACCCCAGGTCAATCTGACCCTACAGGCTCTGCTAGCACAGGAGCCTGAGGAGGTGGCCTGTGAGCCCAGCACAGAGGTGAGTCCATCCTGGATGGGGGCTCGGGGGAGGGGCACTGCAGGCTAGGAGCTCTGAAGGGGGCAGGGGCTTGGCAGGGTCCTTGGGGAGGAAGGCTCTAGGGAGGGTGGGGTGCGGTGAGGGGTACACTCTGGGCACGGTGTCTGGACCAGATCACACAGGGCTGTGACTCAGGCAAGGAGTCGGGCCTCACTACAGGTTGGTTGGACGTGAACGAGCAGTCTCATCAGAGCCTCTGGCAGTTAGATCCTAGATTTGGAGGGAGCTTGGTGTGGGCACCTTATCCACGTCCACCCAAGCCCTGTGGCTGAACAGCACTAGGGACTGAGGAGAAGGTGCCCTTGGCAATATCGAGTCCCTCCTCTTCATGTGAGGCTGGGTTGAGCTGGCTCCATGCCTGACCTCACCCCCTTGGTGACGGTGGGCTTCTTCAGGTCAAAGTCATACTAGGCTTCGGGTTCATTGCATTGAACACATTGGCATCCTCAGGGGTATTCAGCATGGGGGGGTGGGGCCAAAGGAGGGTTGGCTGTGCTCAGGACAGCCATACCAGGGACAGGGAAATGCACAGAGACAGGAAGCAGATCAGTGCTTCTCAGGGTGTGGGGAAGTGGATATGGGGGCATGGCTGCTTCATGGGTACAGGGGTTCTGGTGGGGTGAAGCAATGATCTGGAACTAGATAATGGTGACGGTACACAGCATAGAAGATGTAGTTAATGGCCGGCCCTGAATTGTACAACTTTAAGTGATGAAAACATTACACTTTATTGAATCTAAATTTGAACACATAAAACATAAAAAATCATAAAACATAGAAAAGGGAAAAGACATCCTGCCCTCACAGGCAAGGTGAAGGACAGCTCTAGGGTGGAGCTGGAGCCGGCTGGGCCTTAGTTGCTGACGATGAGGGTGGTGCTGCAGCTGCTCTAGCGCTGGAGCCACTGCTGTGGCTGATGCTAGAGATACCACCAGCTCTGGCTGTGCCACTGGCCCAGGAGCTGGACTTGATCTGGGGCTGGAGCTCGGACTGTCTCAGGCGATGGTGCCTGACCTGCTTCTAGAATTGGCTCCGGTCCTGAGACTGACTCTAGCTCTGCATTGTTGACAGATTTGGTGCGGGAGCCAGTGATGGAAATGGCTGCTGCTCTGGAGCTGGTCAAGTGTGGGAGCTGGAGGAGCTCTAGTTCTGGAGCTGGCCGCAACTGAGCTCTAGAGCTGGCACCAGAGCTCTCACTAGTCCACAGCTGGAGCAGGATCTGGTGCCATGTGGCTCTAACTTTGTAGGTTGAGGTAACTCTGGCTCTGCTGCTGGTGACCGAGCCTTCTCTAGCGCCACAGCTGGTAAACAACGTGTCCTGACCTTTAGATGGGGTCAGTGACATCACCAACCCATCATGAGCTGTCCATCAGATGGTGGGAGCACTCCAGCAAATAGGATCTATTACATTAGTGTTATTTCATCTCAGTTCCAGTTACATATTTATTTTAAATATACTTAGAAGGAGAATAGGATAACAGAAACCATTACTCTTTGCTGAGATTTAACAGAGCACACCTTATTGATGTCGTTTTTTAAGAAATATTACACAGTGGAAGACATCATTCTCCTTCCTCTCTCTTTCCTCCCCAGAGGTAAGTACCGTCTTGACGTTAATATATGTATTTTGTACACATTGTCTTTTGCAAAAAGACAATCGTCCCAAATATGCTGAGGTTTTTGTTATAAGTGGCCATCAAAGATATGCGTCCTAGTGGATACTGTTAAAAACTCTGTCCTTTCAAAGTAAAGACAACAGTTCAACAGTTAGTTGAGAAGCTACCTGCTTTGTAGATATGGTTTTTAAAAGAGAGGTTTGAAAATATCTCCATTATGTTATCATTGACCCTCCTTATTTGGAAGAGTTATGTTCTGTCAATTCTTTGCTGACACTGCATGAGCAAGAATGAACCAGTGCTCCCAGGGGAAGGACAAGGTGAGGTTTCCGCAGCCTCTGGTCGTGACATGTTTGGGAACCTCTCAATGCACAACCTTGTCTTATGTGTGTCTCTTGAAAGACACCTTATTTCATATAGATTGTTGATTCATTAGTTGAACTCTCGGCCAACAGCACTATCTGTAACTCATGCCTGAAGGAAGCTCATCTAACACAAGCATTTTCTACGAAAGGCCCATGACAGGCTCCTTGTGCTTAGGAACACTACACAACACTTCAGCGTTTGAGGGCCATTCTAAAGAGCTAAAGCACCAAGGAGAAGCACAAAAGGTGAGAAACGTAGCATTCCATAGATTAGAAAAAGGACATTTGTTGACGTGAGAATTAAAACAAGAGTTTTAATACTGTAATAGCAAAAACTGGAAACAACCCAAATGTGCACCAAAAGAAGAACAGTCAAAGGAGATGTCGTTTACTCATACTAACATGTAACAGTGAAAAAGAATGGCATAGGTCCAAGCAAATTGTTACAAAAATATCTCCAATGTAGTTTTGAGTGAAAAGAGGAGGTTGCAGAACCAGGTCCATGCCTCACAGGAACAGGTCTGCCTGAGGTTTGATCTCCAAGCAGCTCTATCCAGCCTAATGCCAACTGCTGTGAAAAAGGAAACAAAAATTCTGTTTCTGGAATGTGCTATTTGCCTAAAGAAAATCTTGCAAGCATGTGGCTGGTAGGTTCATCTAAAAGGACAGAGAGCTGAGACTTTGCTGAGCTTACAGAATAGGATTTACGAGTTCTTTCATTCCCTGATTCCTAAGGAATATTTTTAAGTAAATGTCTGCTTGTGTGACAACATTTCACGTGAGACTCGCTTGCATTATAACCTGGTAATGAGGTTGTGGGCCTTAGCTAACCATTACCAAGGCAAAGTTTTGCTGGCTCTCCTCTCTACCAAAAGCAACCTAAAGTTGGGCAGGACTATTTTGGTGTATCTGGTGTTATTTGGGCTGGTTTGCAGCACACACCCCCAAGAAGTCTCTCACCTCTGGGCCTCTGTACTTGAGGTAGCCTCTGCCTAGAACCTCTACCCAGGATGTGTAAATGGCTCACTCTTCATTTATCATGGCTTGGCTCAAATGTCCTCTGAGAGGTGGACACCAAGACAGGATTAAACGGGCAAGGATTTTATGAGGGGAAATGCTTCTGTAACAGAAAATGGGGTGGGGGAGCCTGGCAAAGTGGGAGAGCCATCAGGCCATGATGCAAGTCTGACTCTAAATGAGGGGGAGATAGAGGGAAGGATGGGTCCAAGTGTCCTACACTGCTGTATAGTCTAAGGAAGGCTTAGGAATGCCACTGGGGAGTCCTTGAGCACAAGCAGATCAGCAGAGGAGTCCATGCCTCCCAGGAACAGGTCTGCCTGAGTGTCTATCCCTGCCTCACTCACTGATTCAGAGCAGTCCAAGGGAAGCACGACCTCAGTGCAAACAGAGGATAGATCTCATAGCCCAGCAGACTACTGACTTCATAGCTTTGGTTAATTACGTTTGCTGCAGGTGGAGGCCTTCGAGGAGCAGTCTCCTGGATACCATATCTTATCAGTCAGTTTTCCCTGATCACTCTCTGCAAAACAGCCCCACAGAACAGTAAAACATCCACCACATTTCACCAGGAAACAGTAAAAACACATTTCAGACTGGATACAAGGCACATTCCAGGACAACAAGGTAATCTGAACTGGTGTTGGGAGTAGATTAAAACTGGATTACTTCTAGGGATCAAGCAATATCAAGAGAAAGAGAGAGAAGGAAGCAAGGGAGGGAAGACAGAGGGCGTTGGCCCTCAGCATTTGGGGCTAGTATTTGGGCATGCCCACCAGGGATCATAACCGGCTGCAAGACATCCTACAAGCCATAAAGTCAAAACACCTCATTCATTTTAAAAATATCATTTCATGTATTGACTTTTGTTTTAACCCGTCCCCTCATTTCAGACAGGAGATCCAGAAAAGGGAGACAACTAGTCAGTAGCCGAAGCAGGACTAGAAACAAGGGCCCCAGACTCCTGGTCATTCATTCAGGAGGACACCCCTTGTTCCTGGCCGCCTCCCAACCTGTAGGAGGACAACATTGGTGAGGACAACCTGAAAGAACTGAAGTACTTGCTTTCACAGAAGTTCAAAGGAGGTGCTTGAGCTGGATCTTAGAAGATGACTAGGAGTTTGCCAGACATCTGAAGGGCATTGGAGGCAGTGCGTGCAAAGTAGGGAGGCCTGAAACAGCGGTGGGATCAGAAGGCACAAGTGGAGCCCTCTGCTCAAGTGGATGAAGCGCTGAGGAGTGAGGTGAGCCGGGGAGGAGGATGCACTGTGGAAGACAGTGGGGAATGCCTGCAGGGGTTTTGGCAGCGAATGCCAATAGGAAGAGCTACCCTCTAGCTCACTGTGGCTGGAGCAGGGACTGAGTTGCCTAGTAGCTGATGAGGGTGGGGAACGCCCACGACAAGGCCAGGGAAGAGATGACAACGGACAGTGGCAAAGGGACTACACAGGGCAGGGGAAGGACTTACCTGGAGATGCGCGGAGGGCGCCACCCCTCCAGCGTTTCCCAGGCTGATGCCAAGAAGCAAAGGACCTGGCGACAGGAAAGCGCCCTGCGCCCTGAGGAGCCGGGCAGATGCTCGGGAAACGTGTGCTCCGCGGGAAGGGGACGGCGCTCAGGCGGAGCTGGAGCTCAGAGGAAGGTCCCGCACCAGGTGGCAGGGCCAGGACCTGGGCCCCATCCACCACCCTGAGGATCGCAGGTCTCCGGCTCCGCCCAGCCCAGCCCCCCTGGATGCGCCACTGGGGTCCCTCAGCACCTCTGCCTTCAGCCAATAGGAAACCTGGAGGCGGGCGCATTCGCCAGGGCGTGGGGTCAAGGGTCACACAAATTGGCCTTGCTGGGTGGCCTGGAGGGGTGAAGCGGCGATGGCGCCGGCGGCGAGGGCCCGGCTGGGGCGCCGGCTGGGCTGCCCCGGGGGCGGGGCGAGGGCTCTGAACGGCGGCCGTGTGCTCACCGAGTCGGCAGGAGGCGGCGGAGGCCGGGGGCGCGCCTGTGGGCCTGTAGGTTGGCGAGCGCGCGGCCGGCGCCGACCGCATCCTCGTGGGGGGCTGCAGCTTTTCGGGGCGCAGGGCGCCCCCCCTTCGTGCTGCCCAGCTCCGGGCGGAGCCCCGCGCCAGCTCGCGTCCGCGCTGCCGGGTCGAGCCGCTGCCATCCCTCCTGGAGCTGGAGCGGAAGGAGCGGGCGGCCCCTCCCTCGGCGCGTTCCGGCCACTGCCGCCGCTGCTCCTCCCCGTGCCCTCGGCCTCTTGAGAAGCTGCCACGCTGGAGGGTGAGACTCCGGGAGGGCACCCCTCGAGCGGCCACAGGCACAGGAGGGGGAGGCGACAGGGGCGCTGCCTGCCTTGATGGAGGCGCGGAAACGGCGGGGTTGTGGCGGCCCGTGGGAGCCACACCTCCCCGGCGGGTCGGGGTTGTCCCCACATATCAGGGAGCAGAGGGAGGCTCAGACAGGTCAAAGGACAGGCCCCAGACCCCACAGCTGGTAGGGGGAGGTACAGTGGGATCAGCACTCGGGCGGTTGGCCCCGGAAGTTCTGATGTTAGGACAGACGGCTGCAAAAGCTCTGGGACCTTGCGGGCCGGCTGGAGTCGGTGGGCCAGAGGGAAAGGAAGCGTTAACTGGAGCAGGTACAGGGATGAGCGAGGAGGAGCGGAGGTCCGCACACACTAGGGTGTTTGCACAGGAGGCGTCTGCCTTGACTCAGGTTTGAAAAGATGGCAGCAGAGGGCGACCTGCGGCAGCTTCTCTTGGAGCCAACAGTCAGAAGAGCAAAACGAGGTGCTTGGGATAGGTTCTTGTTGGGGATGCTTGTGGGAATCTCGATGCGGGATGAAAAAGCAGAAGATTGGACCAGTGTGGCTTCTGACTTGTCTGTCAAGGGTAACAAGTGATCTTGAACTGAAAAGGGGAGATCAAGAGAAACGGGGCATTGAAGCTCCAGAGGAATGACAAGTTGCGTTGTTTTTTCCTTAATATTGAGTTGTAAGAGTTATTTATGTGTGCTGGATAGAGGTCCTTTATCATATACATGATATGTGCGGATATTTTCTGCCAGCCCACGGCTTTTCTTTTGATTTTCTTAAGTGTCCTTTGAAGAGACAAATATTTAAATTTTAATGAAATTCAGTTGATCAGTTTTTCTGCTGTGGATTGTGTTTTTGGTATGTGTAAGAAGTCTTTGCCTAACCCAAGATCACAAAGATAGTTTTCCTATATTTTCTTGTAGGAGCGTCATAGTTTTAGTTCTTCTGTTTAGGTCTATGAGCCAGCCATTTGACCTGGTATTTGTGTATGGTGTGGGGAAGGGGCCTTTTTCCATGTGGATATCCCATTGTCCTAGGATCATTAGTTGAAAGACTATCCTTTCCTTATTGAATTGTTTGGCACCTTTGTCCAAGTCAGTTGCCTGTAAACAGTCAGGGTTTATTTCTGAACTGTCAGTTCTGTTCCGTTGATCTATATGTCTAACCGTATGCTAAAATTATGCTCTTTTGATTACTGTAGCTTTATAATAAATTTTGAAATTGGGAAATGTAAGTCCTCCAGCTTGTTCTTGTTTTTAAAAATTGTTTTGTCTATTCTGAGTCTTTTGATTTTCCACATAAATGTTAGGATTAGCTTGTCAGTTTTTGCAGAAGTACTTGCTGGGATTTTGGTAGGGATTATGTTGAATTTGTAGATTGATTTGGGCACAAATGCCCTCTAACATTCTTTTGTCTTCCAATCCATGAACGTAGAATCTCTCATTTAAGTAGGTCTTTAATTTCTCTCAAGTATGTTTTGTAGTTTTCAGTATACAACTCTTGCATTTCTTTTGTTACAGTTATTCCTAAGCATTTTATCCTTTTTGATGGTATTTTGAATAGAATTGTATTCTCAACGTAATTCTTGGAGCTTTCCTTGCTAGTATATAGAAATACCTTTGGTTTTTGTACATTGACCTTCTATCTTTTGACTTTGCTGAACTTGTATATTAGTTTTATATGTTGTTGTGTATTCCTTAGGATTTTCTACATACAGGATGGTGTTGTCTGGTTGTCTGTGAATCAAGACAGTTTCACGTCTTCATTTCCAATTTGCATGGCTTTGTTTCTTTCTCTTGCCTAATTGCACTGGGTAGAGCCTTCAGTACAGTGTTGAATTGAAGTGTTGTCCGTGTTCTGTTCCTGATCTTAGGGAGACAGCATTCAGTCTTTGACCATTGCGGGTGATGCGAGCTGTAAGGTTTTCACAGATGTCTTTCCTCAAGTTGAGGAAGTTCCCTTCTTGTCCTACCTTATGCGGAGTTTCTTTTCTTTTTTAAAATCCTGAATAGGGACTAGATTCTGTCAAATGCTTTTTGTATATCTGTTGAGGTGATCATGTGATGTTTGTCCTTTATTCTGTGAGTAGGATATATTACGTTAGTTGATTGTTGGATGTTAAACCAGCTTGCATTCCTGGGAGAAATTCCTCTTGTTCTTGGACAATAATCCTTTTTCCACTGGGTTGGTTATGCTAACATCTTATTGAGGATTTTTTTCTTGTGATGTCTTTGACTGGTTTTGGTATCAGGATATTCCTGGCCTCATAGAATGAGTTTCTGGAAAAGTTTGTGAAGAATTGGTGTTATTCCTTAGGTAAATGTTGGGTTAATTTACCAGTGAAGTAAGTTATCTGGGTCTGGACTTTCCTTGGTAAGAAGAGCTTGTTTTATTACTAATTTAATTTTTTTAAGCTTGTTATAGGCACATTAAAATTTTCGATTTCTTCTTGAGTCAGCTTGGGTAATTTGTGTCTTCCTAGGAATGTGTTTTTTCTTGTTAGTTATCTAATTTGTTGGCATAAAGTTGTTTCTAGTATTCACTTCTGATCTCCCACAGTTCTGTACGTTGGTAGTAATCTTCTTTCTTTAGTTCCCGATTTTGGTAATTTGTATTTTCTCTTTTGTCCTTTGTCAGTCTAGCTAAAGAATTGTCAACTTTATTAATGTTTCGAGAGAACCAAATTTTTGTTGAATTGATTTTCACTATTGATTTTCTGTTTTCTGTTTGATTGATTTCTAGTTGTATTTTTAGTATTTCCCTTCTTTGCTTGCTTTCGGTTTAGTTTGCTCTTTCTAGTTTCTTAAGGTGGAAGGTTTGGCTATTGTCGAGGTCTTTTTTCTTTTGTCATGTAGGTATTGAAAGCTACATTACAAGCTTTAAACTAAAGTTTAAAGCTAAAATTATAATTTTGTCTCTAGGCACTATTTAGCTACAGCCCATAAATTCGGATATGTTGTATTTCTTCTGTCTTCATTTACCTTCAAGTAGTTTTCAGTTTTCTTTGGAATTTCTTCTTTGACCCTGGAGTCATTTAGAAGTGTTTACTTTCCAAATATTGATGGTTTTCCTAATTTCTTTATTTGTGGATTTCCAATTTCATTCTGTTGTGGTTAGAGAACATACTTTAATTTCAGTCCTTTTAAATGTATTGAGACTTTCTTTTTTCGCCTAGAATATGGTCTATCCTGGAGAATGTTCCCTGTGTGTTCTAAAAGGATGTGTATTCTGCTGTTGTTTGGGTGCAGTGTTCTAGAGATGTCAGGTCAAGTTGGTTGATAGTTTCTGGGTTAATCTATATTGTTTGCTCCTACTATTATGCACCACCCAGGCAGCTTTAATGTTCGTTATTAGCCTCTCATTGTTTTCAACAGACACTCCAGGAGGAAAGGCTGTTTGTTTTGGGTGATATCTGCATCAGGTCAGAAAAATAGAGCCTTGTTAATGGGGTCTTGCAGGGCACTACCAGACAGATGAAACGCGAGTTCTCTGGGAGTGGGGCTTTGCAGTTGTTCCAATCCTTTTCTGCCTCCCCCCATGGCTGCCAGATTGCTGATTTCCACTGAAATTGTGAGCTGTTTGTGTTGAGGGCTCCTGCAGAGCTGAGGAGAGGTGGATGGGAATAGGTCAGATTAAAATGCGACCAAGCTTGCTGTTCTGACTGAGAGTCAGCTGCTTTCCTGGAGTAAACATCCCCCAGATTGCTTGAAGTCTTTGGTTCTTTGTCAGAGTTTTGAAAAGTGGATTCTGACAGTTTCCCAGTGTTTTTGTTGCTCCACTATTTTCACCGACATTGCTCAATCCATGTCCTTTGAATGTAGTTACGGATGTGGTCGGATCACATCTGCCATTTTGCTCTGTTTCTTTATGTCATTTTTTTCTCTCTGCTCTTCCTTTGAGGCCCTCTTTTGTGGTTAATAGTTATTTTTCTAGCGGACTTTTTAAATTCCTTTGTTTGGTGTTTTACTATATTTTGTTTGTTTTTTTAGTAGTTGCTCTTGGGATTAAAATATGTGTCCTAATTTATCACAATCTACTTCAGGTTAATAGTGACCTAATCCTGAGGAAACTAACTTTGTTTCAACATTGCTCCATTTCCTCCTCTCTCGTTTGTGTGGTTGTTGTGATCTATACCACATCTTTCTACATTTGAAGCCCAGCAAAGCAATTTATAATTATGATTTTGTGCGATTGTCCTTTAAATCTCTTAAGTGATGAAGATAGACAAAATATATTTGTGCAGTGTTTTATATTTACCTTTATAATTACTTTGACTGATGTTCTTCATTTCTTCTTGTGATTGTTACTGACCATCTGCTGTCATTTCCTGTCAGCCTGAAGGACTTCTTTAGTTCTTGTTCAGACGCGTCTGCTCTCAGTGAATTCTGTCAGTCTTTGTTTGGTCATGTCTTTATTCCAGCTTCAATTTTTTTTAAAGTGTAATTTTGCTGGATATAGAATTAATGCTTGGTTGACAGTTTTTGTCTTTCAGACTTTGAATATGTCATTCTATTCGTTTCTGGTCTCCGTAGTTTCTGATGAGAAGTGAGCCGTGAATCTGATTGTTGTTGCCTTGTACCTGATGAGTCCATTTTCTTTGGGTGCTTTCCAGAGTTTGTTTTTTAACAGGTTAACTGTGTTTTGTTGAGCATCTTTGATCTTAGATTTATGTTTTTTCATAAAATTTGGTGGGTTTTCTGCCATTCTTTCTATAAGTGTTTTGTTCTACTTTCTTTCTCTCTTGCCCTTCTGAGACTCCCATTTCCTGACTGTTAATACAATTGATGTTGTGCCACAGGTCTCTGCAGCACCATTCGTTTTCTTTTTCAGTCTTTTTTTTCTCTATTTTTCAGAATGAATACTTTCTATTGCTATTTCTTCAAGTTCACTGATTCTTCTGCCATCTCAAATCTGCTGTTGAGCCTATATAGTGAATTCTTTATTTTGTTATTTTGCTTTACAACTTTAAAATTTCTATTTAGGATTTTTGTGTTTGTTTTTCTGTATTCAGCGTCCGTATTTGTCAAGTCATTGTCATCATGTATTCATATGGTTTTTTAACATGGTCTTAAAATAGTCTTTGAAAAACAGTTCATTGATATCTTTGATAAATCTAACATCTGGGTCAACTGCGTGTCAGTTTCTGTTGGCTGCTTTTTTCCCCCTGGTATATGTCACTCTTTCTTAATTCTTGTATTTTTTTTTTTGTTAAAAACTGGAGTTTTTCATGATATATTATAACAATTTTGGATTCTGATATTTTTCATGCTGAGGATTTTTTCTTTTGTTTTGTTTTTTAATTTTTATGGACTTGATCTATAGCCTCAGCCTCCTGGGCTGTGCGTGGCCACTGATGTCTTTGCTCGGTTCCTCTTATTTTTTTAGCCTGACTTCCTGAGGGTTGCCCCCAGTCTGCATCCCTTTGTGGTCAGCCAATGATTTGGGCAGAGGTTGTGCTCAAACAACTTGAGCTTCTAAGGTTTCTACTCTCTACCTTTGATTGTCTGTAGGTTGGAACCACATCAAAGTTCAGCCTGTTCTCCAGTCTCCTCATCTTTACTTTCCACCGGTGCTCAGGTCTCATCTGTCCATTCGTGCAGTTTCTCAGAAAGCCGTGGATGTGGGCAGAGGCTTCTGTCGCTCTCTCTTTTCTAGCATTTTCCCATGAAATTTCTGGCTGGTCTGCCTCTCCTCTTGCCCCAATCACCATTGCAATCAGGCTCGTCGAGTTGTGCATTTTACTTGTTTGTTTCCTACTAGTTTGCTGATGGGCATGAGTTTGCACCCTCCAGTTTCAGCATCCAATGAAGGTCTGTGCATTCTGGCAACAAAGCTGAAGGTTTTCATGGCCAGCCCTGTCCTGTTCAAACTTCTGTGCTAACTGAGCTGGGGCAGAAGGAACAACACAAGACAGGAAGTCTGAAGTCTCCAGCTGTTCTTACCTGTAGTTCTCACAGTCTTCTGTGAATAATTCCTCAGTTTCTTTGTGTTTTATTGATTTCCCAGGCCGTGAAGTGGTGTTTTTTAAATAATTTTGTCCAGTTTTGCAGTTCTTTTTTGGTGAGAGCTTCACTAACTTCTTCACTCCACCATAGTTGGAAGTGCTCTGCTGGCACATTATTATAACACACATTACCGAATGCTGACTCTGTGTCAGGTGTTGTTCGAAGCCTTTTCCCATACTAGCAGATTTAATAACACAGTAGGTGCTCACCAAGTATTTGTTGAGTGTTGAATCAACAGCTACCACAAGCAATGAGAGAAAGCATAGGGTGCTGGGCATCCTCTGTGGACTCGCTTCTTTTCTATGTTTCCTGCCGTGTGGTCGGGGGCTGGCTCCTGCCTCCCCAGTGGGTCGTTTCTGTGGACCCAAGCCATTCCCAAAGGCCAGGGAACTGAGCTTTTTGACTCACACAGGGGTGCATGTGTATATGTTCCCTGTGAATGTGAGGAGAGAAAATATCACAGGGAAAAAGGAGGGATATGTCACTTTGGGATGACTTGATTAAACAAGTCACCAACACGTCAAATTTAAAGGAAATATTTAGCTAGCTTTCCTCAGGCCATGCTGCAAGTAAAAAGAAAATCTTTCTTTTGCTGAGGAAGAGTCACCCTGAGCTAACACATGTGCCAGTCATCCTCTATTTTGTATGTGGGTCGCAGCCCCTGCCTGGCCACCAAAAGTGGTGTAGGTTTGCATCCTGGAACCAAACCCAGGCCACCCTAGCAGAGCGCGCCGAACTCACTCACTGGGAACTAGTCCACATGGCCGGCACCCCCGCCAAGAAAATTCTTCACATTTGCTCGTTATTGGTCAGCTGGCTTTTCCTAAGGATTAGGTTTATATATAGTCTCTGAGATTGACTACAGAGGCCTGTGATAAACTGTAAACAGCCAAGGGACAGTGGGGCGTCATTTGGGTCACTGTAGAATTTGTTGTCCAGTTTGTTCGAGAGTGAACGTTGGGACATCAGGTGTAAGCTAGGACTATCCCAGGCCACCCGGGAAGGTGCTCACTCTGGGTTTTATGGGAAAGGAGCCGATTCTAAAGCCAGGCTGCCCTTGGCTTCAGCCCTACCAAATCCTCCGTTTCCTCATGTGGCCAGTGAAAGTGAGGATTGATAACATCACATCGCGTTTGGGTGAAACACCCAACAGAGTCACTGGGCTGTGAATGTGTCACTTTCGCTGTGGCTGTGGTATGAATGCTTCTTCATGGCAGGGCTTTGAGAATGTCACAGTGCAGTATCAGGGTCAAGAGGGTGCATTCTGGAATCAGACAGCCTCCACATCTTAGCCGCGTGACTGTATTAGACAAGTTACTTAATCTCTAGGAGCCTCGATTTTCTCCTCTATCGACTACTCCTCTTACTACCACCAGTAATGATAGTGAGTACGTGCCGTCGCTCTTACACATTAAGTCAAGTACTATTCACTGTAGGGGCTTTAGCTCTATTAACTCATTTAGTCCTGACAACAACCCAATAAGAGAGATATTGTTCTCAACTCCAGTTCACATAGAGGGAAACAGACACAGAGAGGTCAAGCAGTCTGTTTCAGATCACACAACTGGTCAGGGTCTACCAGCTGTAGACCCTCTGGTGTTGCCAAGATTCAAACTAAGGTAATGTTCAACTTTAGTGCTTTGCGAGACTGTGTCTTGGTGAATGGGGAGGATCTGATAACTAGATCCTTGGGTGAGTGTGAAGATGAAATGAGATAGTGCATCTCAAGCACTTAGCATGTAGCAAACATTCCATAAGTGTTGGTTGCTGTGTTAATAGTGTGTGTTCTTGGAATGGGTAAACAAGCTGCCATTTATTGCTGGAAAAACTGGACGTCCCAGATCAGTGAATGCTTTATGGGAACTTTTTTTCAGATTTCACCTGCCGCCTGTGGCCATGGATTCACACTGCTGTCCTCTAAAGCTAAGGATGGGACGAAAGTTTGGTAGATGGAACTCAACAGAGATTCTCAGTTTGGATTTCACAGGAGCCGAAAAGAGAAAATTGAGGCTCTCGCCTTGGCTTTTTCTGCTGTGATTTGCTGAGGAAGCTCCCTCTGATTTTCAAGAATCTGATGACATAAAGCAAACCGTAACAACAACATAGATGGAGTCTTGAAAGGCACATTGTTTGGAACTATCTGGACTAGATTATTTTCAGCCTGTTTGGTAAAGGTCCTTTGCTGATAAGTAGGGATGTTATTTTTTGGCCCCAGAGTGATGACCTTTGTTTCCTAGCTTGAGATATCCTGAGACACTCTACAGTGCCTAGAATGTGGTCTGGGCAAAAAATTCAATGAAAGCCTTAAGATGGAGGCTTTATTCCAGATATTTGAAATTGGATTATAAAATGTTAGAAATGATTTATGATATTTGCAAAAGTAGACACGAGTCAATCAATATGATGAGGACAATATGAAACATTTTTTAAAATAAAGGGGAATTACCCAGAAATACATACTGGACAAATCTTTCTTTTCATTTTTTTCCCTCTTCCCTCATTTGTATGCAAATGTCTGTTTATAGAATTTTGATCACAGTGTATATTTTGTTTTCTGCCTTTTTTCACTGAATTTCATATCAGAATCCTTTTACCCTTAGTATTGAAGTCTTTATTGGCTGTACGATGCCAAATGACATTTCTTTTTACCTTTTGTTAAGAATGATTGTAGACATATGCAAAAGTGGATGGAATAAGATAATGCACCGCATGGGCCATCACCAGCTTCCACCATCATCAGCTCATGACGATCTTGTTTTACACATTTCCCCCATGTTCTCCCTCAGCAAATTTAGAGCAAATCATAAGAAAATTGATTTCATTCATAAATATTTCAGTACATATCTAAAAACATAAGGACTGAATAGAGTGGTAAGTATAGCATCACACCTAAAAATAATTAACAATGTAATCCCTTAATATCAAATAGTTTGTCAGTGTTCAAACTGACAGTTGTCTTATAAGTGTCAATAGATTTTTATTTTATTTTTAAAAATTTATTTGAATCAAAAGCTGGATAAGGTCTAGACATTGCAAGTGGTTGAGAAGACTTTTATAGTCTTTTAAGTCTGTTTGAATCTTTTATCCTTGAAATGCATTTAACGAAGAAATCTCATTGTTTATTCTATAGAATTTTCCAGTCTTCAGTTTGTTGAATGCATCCCTGTGGTGCTGGTTGACATGATCCTCTGTCCTCTGTATTTCCTGTCAATAGGTAGTTGGACCTAGAGCCAGTTTCCCTTTCAATGTTATATATTAACTTTTCCCAGGCCCTTAGGGGTCCATGCAGATAGTAATGGGGGATGTGAATCACTTGTCAGTATTTTAAAGTACTTCATATTTTCAGCTACTAATATGAGCTAACAACATTGTCCATTTTCTTTGATTTTGCCTAGAATCACATCATCTCATTGTGATAAACCAGTTATTTCATGCAGATCAAAAGCTCTGTCTGCAAATTATATCAGTCACTGATGAATATGGATGGGCAAGTATATTATTATAACATTCATAATGCCATTTATTTGGTGGATGAGATGTTTTTAAAGATGAGGATTATAGGAGAAGATAGGGGGTCATTAGTGAGGAGTATGTTGAGAACCAGTGCGTTTGCAGATCTTCTCCTCAACTCCAGACTCCACTGTAAATAGTCAAAAGTTCATTGTTTAAAACCTGTCAGAGGAATTCCATACATAGACCAATCTGGCCTCTCCAGTAGGATTATAAAGAAGAATAAGTTTCTGCTTTAATTCCTTTATTTTTTATTATTTATTTTTTGTGAGGAAGATCAGCCCTGAGCTAACATCCGATGCCGATCCTCCTCCTTTTTGCCGAGAAAGATCGGCCCTGAGCTAACATCTGTGCCCATCTTCCTTTACTTTATATGGGACGCCACCACAGCATGGCGTGACAAGTGGGGCGTCGGCGCACGCCCAGGATCCAAGCCAGCGAATCCCGGGCCGCCGAAGCACAGCGCGCACACTTAACTGCTTGCGCCACCTGGCCGGCCCCAAGTTTCTTCTTTAGAGTGACTTCTAGACAACATTTCATCTTACATGCTTATTTAAAAATTAAAATTTTCTATTTTGAATAGGTAACATATTTGCATAATTTAGAATCGTAATGGCGCCATAGAACATATGATGAAGAGTCTGCTTTCCACCTCTGTCCTCCCAGGATCATGATTTTTCTCCCTGTCGACAACCTGTGTTAACAGTTTCCTGTTTATCCTTCTGGAGAGATGTAATGCATGTGCGAGCAAATGCATCTACAAATGTATTCTTTTTGCTTCCTTTATTAGAAGTGGTGTCATATAACATGTGCTGTTTTTCACCATACTGAGAAATCCTAGTGGCTATTGCAGAAAGTGGCTATTGCTTTTACTTTCCTGAAAAATTCAAATGGTGTGAAATGACATGTGAAGAGCTTTCTTTAATAAGACTAAGGATGCTTTTCAGTAACCCCATGTGTCATGGAGGCAGTGTGGTGCAGTGGGTTGGACTTGGGGGCCAGGGTTCTGGTCCTTGCTGTGCCACTAACTTATGTGGCTTGAGTAAGTCATTCCGATCTCACTGTGTAACAATGTAGGGGTGGGGCAGTGTCATCTCTCATGTTAGAAGTGCTCTGACTCTGCGTCAGTGCACTCGCCCTGGTTGTGTTTGTTTCAGCGAGGGGAGACGCGTGTGTTTTGGAGCTCTCACCTGTCCCACTGCCTCTGGACAGACCTCAGGAGACACAGGTGCTACAGGTCTCCTTTGGCAGCGCCCACTGTCGTCCTGACAAGACGGTGAAGGACGTGAATTGACCTGTTCAAGATTGATGGATGGTGGGGGGACCACTTTCTTGCCATAGGGCCTGAAGTGGCCCATTTGATTGACCCACATCTGATTGTGAGGCTGTTGGAATTTCCCGAGCAAATCAGGAGCATGGCTCAAGAGACTATGTTGGGCAGACTTGGCTGACTCTTTTCTGTTCTCTGCTCTCTGTGGTTCTTGGGAAATCTGAGGTATATGTAAACATGACAGTGCACACCAGGCAGCCTCATCAACGCCTGCCTTTGTTGTGAAGTCACTGAGCTGGGCTACGTGTGTAAACGGCTTTTCCCTTGTACTGAGAGAAGCCTGTTTGCTAACACTTCCTCCAAGACGCGGGGCTTTCAGAGTCCAGGCTCCTGGGTAACCCCGACCGTCTCCAAAAAAGTGGTTATTCCAGGGAAGGCCAACTTGATGAAATTCATCACATTTCATTTTCTGGCTAGGGTTCTTTGTAGGAAAAGCCGAAGGTGGTGTTTAGGAACTCTTTCCAGAGGGGACTTGGCCTTGAGGGCAACCTGGTGACAGGTGCAAGGAATGGGGTGTTATGAGCGGTTCGGGGGATTCGATTGGAGACGTAAAAGAAACTCCACTCCAAACAAATGGACTGAAGGTATATCTTATTATACAGAGGATAGTAAAGGCGGTAGTCCTCCAACAGATCAGAATAGGTCAAATAATAAGAGGGAAAAACACCAGCTCCATCAGAATGGGAAACCCCTGATCAGCTGAGATAGCGGCAGATTCGAATAGGTCATATAATAAGAGGGAAAAACATTGGCTCGATCAGAAATGGAAAAACATTGGCTCGACCAGATCGACTGAAGGGAAATGACACAAGGCAACCGGAAAGAGAAACACCAGGTTGACCGAAAAGAGAACACATCAGATCAATTACTTCACAATAAATCCATTACTCACAACATCCACGCCCCAGTACCGAGAGAGTCCTGTCAATCGACATGGGTGTGTGGGAATCACACGTCCTGGGCAAGGCGTCCCTTCCACAAGTGGAACTCTCACCAGGCCTCGCTTTCCAGCAGTTTATATAAGCAGTTACAGAGTTTACAGAGCAAGCATTCAGTGTTTCCATGCACAAAAGGTTATCAGTGGCGTACATGCACTGAGTACCCTGGCTGTTGTCGCAGCCCAGTAGTTGTGTACGTGCGTTGGTTTGTGGTTATCGTCCCAGCCCAGCACAGATGGTCAGTCAGGCCCAGGCTGTGGCGCCCGAGGGCCTTGAAATTTTTACACATTGCAACTATGTTCATGGGAGAAGGGCCAGTTCCCACCACTCAGAAAGCAGCTTTTATATTTCTTTTTGTGCTGGTGGCTGTAGGTCAATGGAGTGGCCAAACATGGCTGTACTCATGTCAAGACAAGGGGGTGCTGAGTCCTTTCACAGGAGGTGCTCGCCTCTCATGGAATTCCTGAGAGGCAGAACGAGGGCCCAGAGGAGAAGCAGAGGGAAAGTACAGGTGGCCCAGCCTGTTGCAGCATGTCTGGACCCCAGCATGCCTGGAGGTGTGCCTGCACTGGCTGGGAATATTGGAGAAGGAAACCCAGTGGCAGTTGGGTGAGCAGTTGGACTAGGACCACTTTCCAGACCCCCTTCCAGTCCTGACATTCTTGGGTTCCACACACCTGTAGAACTGATTTCATTGGTGGTGGTATTCTTTAGTCTTCAGCCTGGCAAACAGCTATTACGGACAATGTGGAAGGAAGGTGGTGGAAAATGAACCTTACAGGTGAGTTCCCACAAGGACTACCCCTCCCCAAGTTGTGTTGAGCATTAAACATCTCTGGAGTGATTACTGTGTGATAGAGTCACAGAGCAGTACCAAGCAAGGTTCCTCAGGCCTGAGAGGAGCAGTGAGCGCTCCACGGAGAGCTGTGGAGAGTGTTGTTCCATCTCAGGGGGAGCTCCGTGCATCAGCCTGGTGGGAGGGCAGGTGCATGAGCATTGATTGGGATGGCTAGACCTTCTTTGGATTCCTTCTTTATTTTTAGCCAAATTGATTAACTTCAAAAATTCCTCTGTTTCAGTTCTATTTCTGTTGGTCTTTAAAAAAATTTCCCTCTAGTTCCTCGCGTTATGCTGGTGGGTTTAAACACCAGTCTCAGCTCTGGCAGCATATTAAAATCACCAAGCGATTTAGTTTGTATTATTTTACCTTTGCACCTGTGTCTAACTCTGCCTTCTTTTTGACCTAGAGAGTTTCCCTAACAGTTACTATGTGTGTGTATGGGGCCGCCAGTGAGGAATGACAGAGGAGAGGCCAGAACCCCACAATGCTTACCGTGACCATATGTCTTGCTTCTCCCCAGATTGCCCTCAGCCATTAGCAGAAGTCACAAAGTCCATAGAACGCAGGCCTTCGATGGACAGGTGGTCCAGGTAAGAGGCGTGGGCTGAGAGCTACTCATTCTGCCCCTTAGGGCACTTTTGAAAGGGGGAAACTAGGGGGGGGTGATGGGAAATTTTTAGGCGGATTTTCTGAATTAATAAATTATTTTATACAAATGGTCGCCTGGCTACTGTAGGCCAGGATGTTCAGTACTGGAACATGGGGTACCAAGTTGAATAAGGTTTGGGGGGAAAACACTCTAGTGGGAGAGACAAGTTGAAAAAACTAGCTGTACCTGAGTGTGCCCAGGCTCTGTGTGTGTTTCAGGCTGGCTTTATCTTGTTCACCATTTATTCCCATGTTTGGGGCAGTTCCTGGCACATGGTAGATATCTATAATCAATACTTAAATACATAAATGAATGCATACCGAAAGTGCTATAAGAGTAGCAAAGGGGAGTCATTAAGTCTTCCGGGGATGGAATGGAAGGCACAGAAGGCATCGTGGAGGAGGTGACAGAGGAATTTACCAGATAGACCAGGAATGGGTGGTGGGAAAGGTTTCATGGCAGAGGGGAGGTGGCAGGTGGAGCCTTTAACTGCTGAGAGCATGTGGGGTGGCTGGAGTTTGGTATGCTTACAGGGGAGTGCTGTGGCATAGGCTGGAAGACAGGTGGAGAGTGAGCGATGCAGGGTTTTCTAGGGTTGGGGGAGGAGGTGATGAAGGCCACTTGGGAAGGCGTGGGGAGAAGGGACATGTGGAGAGACATGTAAGGAGGATTGACCAGATTTGGGGCTTGATAAGAGGTCCAGGGAGTGAGCTAGAGGGAATGGAGCCTGACTCCACTGGCAAATGAGTGGCTGCTGATGTTCTCAACCCGGATGGGGGAGTCCTAGAGGAGGAGGCTCGTGTTGAGTGGGAGACAGAAGCAAGGAGGAGGTAGAGAGTGAAATTGTTTTTAGTATGCAGTAGAGTATAGTGCGTCTTGCACAGACTTGAAAGTCCCATGGATGCGAATTCAAGTCCCTGCTTCCCCACATATTAACTGGATGACTTTGGGCAAGTTACCAACCTTCTCTGAGATTCAGTTTCTTCGTAGGTGTTCTTGGTTATTGACTTAGCACAGTGCCTGGCATAATAAGCATTTAGTAAACGGTGCTTTTCATTAGGCAGTTAGAAAAGCAGGTCTGGAACTCAGTAAAGTTGTTGGGAATGGAGATAGCAGTGTACAGGTGACAGAGAAAGCCTTGGAAACGGATGCAGCCTCCCAGGGGAGTGTGAAGAGGAGGAGAGAAGAGGGCAGAAGACAGACCTTGGAGAAGGATTCCAACACTGAAGGGTAAGGAGTAAGGCTGAGCTAGGGAGCAAGACTGGAAGCTATGGGAGAGGCAGAAGAGAGAGATGGGGAAGAGAAAGGCTTGTGGAGAAGGGAGTGGTTCTTCAGGGATGGACTGGGATGGAGGAGCTCTTGGGTCTTCTCCTTAGGACATCTGGCCCTTTCCTTTAGCAAGAGCCGCATCAGTGGAGGGGCAGGCAGAAACCAGGCTGCAGTGGAGTGAGAAAGAATAAGAAGTGGAGGTTGTGTGGGGCAGCCTGCCTGGACTTGGCCCCCTCAGGTTCAGGAGCAGTAGGGAATGCTCCCGTGCTTTGGGTCCTCTGAGCAGGACACTGGGCTGCCAAGGATTTCTTCTCATCAACCTTCCCTCTGTTTGTCTGATAGATCGCTTGTGGTCAGGACCATAGTCTGTTCCTAACGGATAAAGGAGAAGTCTATTCTGATGGATGGGGCCCAGCTGGGCAAACAGGTAGTGGACCTTACACCTCCTTGGGATGGTGCAGTCTGGAGCTGTGAGCAGTGGGGCTCTCATGGGTTCGAACCACCTGCCTTCATTTGACTCTTACCTCTCTTATCACTTCCTGGGGACACTGTTCTGTTTGTCCCTTCCCAGTTCCCTCATCCCCAGCTCCCATGGAAAGGAACCAATAAAGGATTGGGTGGAGGATTAGAGCCACCCCTCAGCAGAGGAGCTGTGAGCCTTTCTCTCAGCAGAGACAGGAAGCTGTGTGAGGCTTTCAAAGAGAAAACAAGTGTCCCCTAAAAGGAGCTTGATGTTCACTGATTTGAGAAGAATGTGATTAATGCAGGGAGGAATGATTGAGACATTTTCTCAAGCTTGTATATTTAACCTTTTTGTTTCTGATATTGGTCTGAAGAGAGGGCCATTAATATAAGACTAAATCTTGTAGAAATCCTCAGTAATCCTACCAGCAGATGAAATCATCTTTGTTCATTGTCTACTGTTTTCTTCCAATCCTCGTTCATATGTGCACATTTTTTCCCCCAAAGCCACAGTAGATAGTTGTATGTCATAGCTGCACATCCTTCTAGTTGCTGTATGTGGGACACGGCTTCAGCATGGCCGTAGAAACGGTGCGTCGGTGCGTGCCCAGGATCCGAACCCGGGCCGCCAGCAGCAGAGCGCGCACATTTAAGGGCTAAGCCACGGGGCCGGCCCTTTTTTTTGATGAGAAAGATTCGCCCTGAGTTACCATCCGATGCCAATCCCTCTCTTTTGTCTAACGAAGATTGCCCCTGGGCTAACATCTGTGCCCATCTTCCTCTACTCCACATGGGATGCCGCCACAGCATGGCTTGACAAGTGGTGCATCGGTGCACGCCCGGGATCAGTACCTGGGAGTCCCAGGTCGCCGCAACGGAGCGTGCACACTTGACCGCTCCGCCACAGGGCCGGCCCCCATTTGTGCACATTAGTATACAGTAATCACAGCATAGGTGTGGTTTTATATGCTTGTTTTATCATTTATACTTACATAAAGCATTTTTCCATGGTGGTAATATTTTCACAGTTACAGTTTTTAATATTTGTATGATATAGCATCAATTTAATTTATCATAATTAATAATTAATTTAACCATTTTATTATAAAATTACATGAGCATTTCCCTGTTGTCAGGTGGCATACTTCTTTGGAGACGGAGTGCGGTGGCCGTTGGAGATATTATGACATTTATCTTGTGTGCATACGTGACTTTTTCTTTCGTTTGGATTATTGCTCTAGAATAAATCCCAGGAGTGTCAAAGGAGTAGGATATTTTTATTCTTGTCAGTATGTATTGTTAAATTGCTTTCCAGAAGTTTTATCAGTTGATACTGCCAGCAGCAGTGGGTAGAAGTACCACTTGAATTTTGTGGGTGAGGCATCGTGGGGGGGCTTAGCTGGGTCTTTGGCTCTGAGTCTCTCAAAGGCTGCAGTCATCGTAGGGTTCCACTGGGAAGGCTCTGCTTCCAGGAGCACACCGATGGTTGTTGGCAGGATGCAGGGGCCCCAATTCCTTGCTGGTAGTTGTCCAGCAAATGGTTGCTGGCCAAGCCTTCCTCGGTTCCTTGCCATGTAGGCTTCTCCATGTGGCAGCTCCCAACATGGCAGCTGGCTTCGTCAGAGTGACCAAATGAGAGGGTAAGACGGAGTGCCAGTGAGACAGAAGCCAGTGTCCTCTCATTTAATCTGGGCAGTGACCTCACCTTCACGTTTGCTGGCCTTCTGCTTGTGAGAAGCAAGTCACTAGGTCCAGCCCCCACACAAGGGAGTACACGTGGGTGTGAACAGCAGGAGACGGGGCTCACTAGGGGCCATTATAGAAGTAGCCTGCCACAACCATGATCTTGACTGTGGCCTGAGCCTCCCTCTGTCAGTGACAACAGTGATTTCTTTCCAGTGGCCCTTGCCAGAGCACAGTTAGGTAAAGAAGCTCTCTGCGAGCCAGGCAGCAGAGGCCAGGCCCCAGCTCTGCCAGCCTCGCTCACCTAGGTGTACACTTTCTGGGTCAGTAAACCCCTCTTTTCCTTTTGAGTCAACTTAGGGACCGTTGGTGTGCCGCGGTCTTCACCAAAGCACTTAGAATCTGTCTTTCCAAAGTTATCCCTCAGCAGAGGCACCAAGATCAAATCCTGCTGGAAAGCTAAGTTGGCCACACTTCGTCCTCCAGACCGCTGACCCTCCCATCTTTCACTCTCAGCAGAAGAACCTGCCTCCTGTTTCATAGGGGAAACAGATGCCGTCAGCTGAGAAAGCCCTCAGTTTCCCACTCGGACTCCTGCACACTTGCCTCTACCTGTCCCCGCCCTGGGTCCCTTCCCTTTACAGTGGTGGGGGAAGCGTGTCTCTTCCTGCTGAAGCTGATGATTCTCTCTGTGCCCTGGATCCCTTCTCCCCCCGTTCCTCAGAAGCCTCACTCCATCTGCTGGGCCTTCTTCCCCACAACTTCAGCCTCTCCCTCTCTACTCGTCCCTCGCCATCAGTCTTGACACCTGACTCAGGTGTCTTCCATCTTAAGAGGCCCTGTGTGGAGCCCTCCACATCCTCCCATTCCCCCAAGTCCCACCCCTTCGCTTCACCTCCTGCCTCCCCTTCTAGGCGAGAGTTCTCAGGAGCTGCATTGACTTACTGTCCCCATTTCTTCGTCTCCTTCTCATTCCTCTGTCCGTTCCACTCAGCTTCCACACTGATCAGTTTGCTGAGTGGCTCTTGCTAGGGTTACGGTGACCTCCATGTTGCTGAAAACAATAATAAAGAACCTGGAGACCATTGTCCAATCTTTCCCTTTCTTGATCTCTCAGCAGCGTTTGACATTGGCCGTGACGTGCTGAGCATCTTGGTGAAGAGCAGTCTTCCTTTCGCCCCTGTGACTGGGCTCTCCGAGGGCTCTCTTCGTTTCTCGTTCCTTCTGGACTCATTTCCTGGCTCTCCTCCTGGGCCAGGCCCTCCCATGTCGGAGGTCCCCGAGGCGGGACTGTGCTCTCCTCCTTTCCTCTGCCTTCTCCTTCAGAAGGTCTCACCCTCACCGTGGTTGCAGTCACCGTCTGTGTGCTCAGGACTCTCCAGCTGGCTGGTGAGGCCAAGCCTGCTGTTCGGAGGTGCGAACATCTCTCAGTGCCACTTGACGTTTTCCCTTGGCCGTCTCTAAGCACTGTGAGTTCAGTGGGTCCAAAAGTGAACCCCTGCTCGTCACCCCCCCCCCCCGCTCCTTCTCCACTGTTTGCCACGTCCACTCACGTTCCCCTCTAGGAATCATGTCCCTTCCCTACTTAGAACCCTTACCGTCTCCCCATTGTGCTTAGAATAAAGACCAGACCCTTCCGTGGTCTACAGCATCCTGCATGACCTGCCCTCCCTGCTCCCCACTGGCGTCTTGCAAATATTCCCCCTCGTCCCCTGGCTTCATCCACTCGGCCCTTGTTTAAACTCCCTCAGTGGGCCATGGCCCTTCCCTCCCTGTGCAGGTGCTGTCTCCCCTACGTGGAATACCGTGCTCTCCCCTCCCCTCCACACTCCTACTCATCCCTCAGACTACGTGGATAGAGTGAAGCCTCCCGACTGCTCCTGCCCATGAACTACATCAGGCTCCCTGACGTTCCCTCACGGAGGCCCCTGTCCTGCCATCCTTGCAGTCAGCACAGATTAACTGGGTGTTAATTTTGGCTGACCTCTGCCTCCTCCACTAGACTGAACTCAGAGAGAGGGACCGGGTCTCTTCCTTCCCCTCATGTTCCCATCACCAGTTAGATGTTTAGCTTATGTTTACTGTTTGGGACATATTTGTGGGGTGAATGAATGACCTGGCACTTATCTGCTCTTTCCGTTCACCAGAATCCTTCCAAGTTCTCACAAGTTTGTCTTCCTAACAGTATGGACCCTTCCTGTGACTCGGGTGAATGTCCCCCGATACTTGCCCTTCTCAGGAGTGGGGACGGTTAAGCATGTGGCATGTAGGGGCACAGGCTGTGCTGTATGAAATGGTGAGAGCCTCTTGCAGGCAGGTCATTGGGAAGGTGTAGAGGGGTCGATGGCGAAGGGTCGGTGTCTGTTGGATTCACAGGCACAGACCTCAGCCTGAGGGAGGGAACGTGGCTGTGGGAAGACCTAGTTAGAGTGAGTTCAGTTAATAGAGGGTGAGGGTGACGTTCCTGACAGAACGATAGTAGCCCTGGTTTCTCTGTAGACAAATAGCTAGCCCAGAGCTTAGTAATTCTGTAGTAAACCTCTGGAGTGGAGAAGGAACTGCTTTCTCCCCTCCTGTCGCCTGGGCCAGAGACTCTGGCCCTGCCTTCTCCAGAGAGGCTGCACCAAGAAACAGAGACAGAGGGAGAAGAGCCTTAGGGTTTCGACGCTGAGGTCCATGCCCCTGGGATGAAACATCTGGCACCACTGATGAGTATTCCACTTTTTATAAGCAAAACATCATTTCTGAGAGTTTTCAGCATCTGGCCAGAAGTTGTTTTATATTTGGCTTGCTCTCCTGGTCAGTGTGAAACTTAGAGCTGTTAGTAGGGGGATAACTGCCCTTCTGAGGCTCTCCTGTGTTCACATGGGGTTTCTGGGTGATTTGTTGACTAGGCCCCTCCAGGTTGCCCTCCAGGTGTGGGAAGTTTGTATTCTGAGCTTGGTTTGTTTGCTTGACATACGCCAAGAGTAAGAATTTAAAAGAGGAGAAAAGAAACTGATTCTTTTCCAAGTGTAATTAACGTGATTTTGCCAACCAAGGAGGAGAAAACAATCCCTGTGTATCGAAAGCATCCGAGCGGTGCAGTTTGAATTTCTGGTGAGGAGAGCTGCACTTGGTTTGACTTACTGACCGCTGTTTTTACTGTCATGTAGAAGGACATGTTTTTGTCTGAGGCTACGGAATTCTTGGCAACGGAACAAACCTAGTGGAAACCGCTCTTCCGGAAATGATTCCACCCACTCTCTTCAGCTTGATGGAGTTCAACCCAGAAGTCCAGGTTTCCTGCATTTGCTGTGGACTCAGCCACTTTGCTCCCCTTACCAGTAAGTGGCGAAGCCTGTGTGGCCCCAGTGACGGGCCGAGCTGCACTCTCTTGGGTTCATCCTAAGCCGTGGGCAGCTTTCAGTGTCCATCCATCCAGTGGAGGGGCGCCCCGCGTGGATAATTACAGTGAGCAGCTCATCCAGATGTTGTTTGGCTTGAAGTTGTATAATGTGTGTCTTTTTTCATCCTGGAGTTTTGTTTTTGGTTCCTTTGGTTTGTGGTTGGGCTCATGTGAAAGTGAATTTTCTCAAGAGGATGCCAGTCGGTGGTAGGAGGTGGACCCTCGAGAATGTCAGGGTGCTGGGGAACCCAGCAGAGGTTTGATGAATCCCCGGGAGAGCCATCGGGAAATGAAAGTGTGGGGCTCATCCCGCTCCTGGCCAAGCCCAAACCCTGACCCAACCCAGGAATGAGGGACGGCAGGACGCTGATTTGTCAGATACCCTGGGGTTTTGTGGAGGGAAATATGCCCCATTTCTCCAAAGTGCCAGGACAGAATGATCAAAGCCAAGGCTGGAATGGAGCTGTTCTTGAAGGTTTGCCCAGTTACAAAGCCGTCAGACACCCAAGTGCCTCCCGCCCTCGGATGTGCGCTTTCCTTGATTGCCTCTCCCGTTCCACCACAGTAACTGTCAGGTCAGTCTGCTGCTCTTTAGTTGACCTGACTGGTAAGACTGAAGAAAATTAATTTCATTTTGTGGGGATCCTCACGTAAATTCGCTATTTCCTTGCACCTAAGAATGTTAATTTGTAAATCTCAATTACTCATCTCTGGTGAGTCATTGTTTTCTATTTAGGCGTCTGGGCCGGGACAGAGTGGGGTCATCCTCGTTAGTGTTCTCTGGCCCTACGCTACTGTGAGGACTATCCAGAGGCCCCCCCGACCCAGAGTCCTGACTGCCCTTCAGTTGTCGTCTGAGGTTCAGATCTCAGGCCTGTAACACACACGGGCTGTGGCGTGGACTGTGGGGGGGTGACTGTGTGCACAGCACCCTCGGTCGCAGTGATGACCGGGGTAGTCCCTCAGCACCGTCACTCGGAGTCAGCACTTCCATATGCTAATGTCTTGAGGGTGCCAGACTCTTCTAAAGCTATTTTGATTTAAAAACTAAGAGTCATTATGGACTCAATCTGGAGGTATCAATGATCTACGGCTTAAACTGTGCAGAGTCACATCCTTGGAAATCCATATGAAATGTGCAAAATATTCAACTAGAGTACACTGTTTTCTGTTTGCTGTCATGCCATGTGGACGTTTTGGGTCACACCAAAATGAAATCCGCTTCTAGATTTCCCCCGAGACCCCACAGCCACCCTCCAGGTGCCGTGACTGTCCTCAGTAGAGGGAGCATCAGAGCTTGGGTATCTCTCCTTCTGTGCCCAGCGTTTGCATGTGGTCAGCTGGGAGTTGGACTTGGTTGGTTTCCCCTGAGATCTGCTAACCTTTTGGGGGCCAGACTGAATTGTTCTATTAAACACGTAAAATCTGAGGGTGGAGTCCCCAGGGTGGTGGTCAGACCAGAGGGGCTCTGATGGATGGGAACAAAAGGATTCCTTATTAATCAGCCAGATTATTTTAGTCCTGGCTTCTCCATGTCTTGTCTACTTCTTCTGCTTCTCAGGTGGAGGTGGTAAAATGGGGCCTCTGTGCCAAGGAGTGCCCAGAGCTGATGTGGACAGAAGTGGGGTCTGAAGGCTGGGTAGCAGGAGGCTGCCCCACCAGGTCTGGGGTCCCGTCCAGAGGTGGGCATTCCCGAGCCCAGTCTAGATTTGTTCTCCTGGACTGTCCTCTAGAGCACTTCGTCCGTTCTTGTCCCTCGTGGCACTTTTTACAGTTTGTAAACACGTATATATTGGTTTGATCGTTTGTTTCTTTCTAACTGTTTGACTAGCTCTTGTCCCATGAGGACAGGAACCGTACGTGTTCACTCACTGTCGTGTCCCAGCTCCCAGCACACAGACATCGACCCGGCCCAAAGAGGTGCCCAGTCACCCTGTGTCCCTTGACCAAATGCTCCCGAGATGTGGAAACCCAGACAAGGGATGACGGATGGAGGTCTCCCTCTATTAGGGCATGACCAGGACTGGAGGGTGCTCAGACTTCAGGACGTGTGGAGGGCAGGGTGTGGTCGGATGTGACTGTGGGTGAGGGGTGTGCATAAGGGACGAGCAGAGTGGGCCATGACTGTGGGTGAGGGGCGTGCATATGGGGCGAGCAGAGTGGGCCGTGTCCAGGAGCCTCCTGGGCCTACAGCTCTGTGCATGTACTCTTCTCCATGTGACGGACACACCGTCATTCTGGGCTTGCACATGTCTTTGGTTTGGGGGTAGTATACCTTTCCCTTCAAAAGGAGGCATTAATGCCTCGTAGAAATTGAAGTTTAACATTGGGCTCTGTTTGTACCTGGTTCTGGAAAGCGTATTCTCATGACCCTTCCTCTTCTTGGTGACTTGCCTCTGGCCTAGCCCAGCCAAGCCACCCTTTTCCTTTCTGTGCAGACAAAGGAGAGCTGTTTGTGTGAGGCAAGAACATCCGAGGGTGCCTGGGAATCGGTTGCCTGGAAGACCGGTATTTGCCATGGAGCGTAAGGCTGGACTGGACGGGCGTGAGTGCGTGCCCACAGAGCAGACTACCTGATGTGGCAGCAGCGTCCAGTGTGCGGCTGGGCCAGGACCAGTTCCCTGGGCGCTGCTTCCCCTCCCAGGTCCCAGCTGGCCTCCTCCTGCCCCAGCGCACCCTCTGCCAGGGCATCAGGAGAGAGCGCGTAGTGGTGAGGAGCCAGAGCGAGCGCCCAGCAGCAGCTTCTCAGGCTGCAGGCTCCCTGGCGCTGCGCTCCTTCCTGGGGCTGTGAGTGAGCAGCCTGTGCAAGCAGGGGGCAGCCTGACCAAGGGTTCCAGTCCCCCTGTGCCCTGGAAGAGGCCCTGTCAGAGGCTGTCCACGGGCACGTGGAGCAGAGAAACAGAGGCCCCCCGGGGCCTCAGAGAGGCAGAAGCTACAGGCCAGGCTCCACAAGGCCCAGAGGGGCTCCCAAGGGGGAAAGATTTGAAATGACAAAGCTGGCGTGCCAGGAGCTGTTTGCAGAGGCCCGTTTGGAGGAATGTTTTACATGCATTTAAAAGAAAGCAGGATATTTAATATTTAGAGTGCCTTACCACAGCCACCAAAGTGAAAAATAATGTTTTTCATACCGGGGAGAATGCAATTAGACCAAAAGGCTCATTTCAGTGTTAAAGTGTTCTTTCTTAAATTGTAGTTTATATTACTGTTTACTAAATCAGTTCTTCTAAACAAAGCTATTGATGTTTTTGAACACGGAACATACGTACTTGGTACAAAGTGTCTTATGAAAACTAAGTCTCCCGTCTCTTGTCCCAGAGGCACCACCGGTTCTGGTTCTCATGTTGCCTCCAGAGACAGACTGCGGAGAGTGCGTGTGTGTGCCTGCGCGCGACCGTATGCACGCACAGGCCTAAGTATTTCCTTTGAAGGCTGGATTCTAATAATGTCTTTTGAAATTGTGAGAAGCATTTTTAAAAAACACTTGTAAAAATGCAAAAAAAAATGTATAATTTAAATACAATAAGGATTTATCTTTCAAAAACCCACTGCAGAGTGTTTCGAGGCACTTTGGTGTTTCAGGGGCTGTTTCCATCGGGCCTTCCCTCTGCCGCTGGCTCTGTTGGTTCCCTGTGACCTCGGCAGGCCCACAGACACAGAAACTGTTTCCACCATTAGCTTCGTTGCTATAATTTATCCTTTTTTTCCCTGCGAAAAGTCTGTCTGCAGGCTCCGGGCTCCTGTCACTTCAGCGAGTGTGTGAGGACACCCTGAATGCAGTGACCATGGGCCACTCCGACGTGTCTTCTGGCTGTCCTGACTTCTTACACTCAGGCTCTGTCCTTCTGCATGTATTGGGGTCTGTAGAGGAGGCCAGTGCACAGCCCGAGTGGCAGGTGTGGCCTGAGAAGGTGGAGGGACTCTCATCACACGGTGGCCACCATTATCTCCCTCAGTGGATAGCCGTTCCCAGGGGCATAGGTCTCAGTCTTCTGTTCCCTGAGCACCCGCCAGGTGTACATGCTGCCAGTCCATGATGATTTCTGGCGGGGACGGGGGTCTCTTGCTGGCACACAGACCCTGACATCAGTGAATCCAAAACACTTGGCCTGCCATTCTCGTCAGGTCCACCCCTGACTCACTCAGGAGAGTCTTGTCCTGATCATGCTTGTTTCTTGAATATGTGGTTGGCTCGCATTTTCACGAGGTCAGGAAACACCTACTGTGCACTCACTGTGTTCATGTGACACAGTCAGACGCTGAGAACCACGCGGCAGGAAGAGTGCTCTGACTTGGCACAGCGGGTGACAATCTCGCTGAGCACCTGGCACAGGGTAGACACTCGGGCTGCGTTTCTGAAGATCCACACTGTTCTCTCTCCTCATGGGCAGCCCTGGTCAGGTCCCAGCACCTCCTGACAAGCAGCAGAGTTACTCACAACTCTGAGGGCCGTTCTCCCCGCAGGGGCAGCATGGGAGCTGCTCATTGCCTCGGCCTAACCATGCAGCCTGACCTTCCCAGAGACCACTTCAGATGGCCTTGGGGGTGGCCCCCAGCACTGGGGTGGCTCTGTGAGGTCTCCATTCTCCTGGGGCCTGCCCTGCCCCAGGATTGAGCCCCAGGAATGTATCCCCTCCCCCAAGGAGCCCACACTTGCCTTTCTCTCTCCCAGGGTGCATCACCCAGCTACCCTCAGACGCTCATGCTGTGGCGACCAAGAAACCCAGCCTTTCTTCCACACCAACCTTGATATTTCTCATGGAACAGCCCAGATTGAGCTTGAGCTGGAGACAGTGCTTGGAGTCCCTCTTGCTGTGATTTTCTCGGGGCCACACTGAGGGCATGCTGAGCAGTCAAGTTTAAAAGGAAAAATCCCGAGAGTGTGGTCACCTCCTTGAACCAGGAGTCCATTGTCTTGCTAGGGAGGCAAACATGTGGGATGTAGCTGGTGTGGGGGCTGCCCATGAGGAGCAGAGAGACTTGGTCTTGCTGTCGCTCTGGTAGGGTGGTGCCAGCTGAATTGCCAGAGAAGAGCACAGGAATCTGTGCCCATCAGAAAAATGGCCCTTGTGAGTCCACCCTCAGAGACGGAAACTGAACAGGCTCAGGCTCATGACCGAAAGCTGTTCCACAGCTAAGTCATCCACCCTCATTACAGCGGGAGAACACTGAAGATGAAGCAAAGGCCTGATTGGGTCCCTGTTCCTGTCTGACTGTACGCCAGGAGCTGCCAGGTGCAGGGGATGCAGTGGTGAGAAGGACGCGTTCATTCCAGCTGGCGCATCTGGGTGCAGGCTGCCTCTAATGAGTCTGGCCTCAAACTAGGGAATCAAGATGAGGCCGCCTGCTCTGGGGGCCATGTTCATGAGGGGATTCCTTTGGGCAGATTCAACCCTTTACCCTGGGCCTCACAACCTTGCCTGTATGATAGAATCATCTGGGAGGTTACTGATTGATTGTTTTGATGTATGCGAATGATCCAAAAAAAATAAAACGCTGGGCCAATGTAAAACTCGTACATGAAGTTCTGGCATTATTCATAATAGCCAAAAAGTGGAACCACCCAAATGTCCACCAACTGTTGAATTCGGTACAAGTGTCTGTGTGAACGTGTTCTCAGTTTTCTCAAGTGTATACCTAAGAAGTGGGATCACTGGTGCCTTCATTTAATTTTTTAAGTTTGGACACTTACCACATATTTCATGACACGCTCGGTGATCTTGAGTCCAAGACACGGAGTATTAATTGCCCTGAAAACAACGCGGGCTGTTCCCTATAGGCTCCTCAGAGACTCTGCCTGCTCTCCGAGGTTCTCCCGGGACAACAGGACCCTCCCGGTGTCCCAAGCTCATCAGGGTGGGAGATGGGCCTGGGTCTCGCTGACGCTGCAGAGCTTCCCGCTGGATCAGATCAGGTCCAGAGCTCCTGGAAAAACAGCTCAAATGAGATGCTCCCCCACCAACATTTGCGAGGTGGGAGCTCCCGGTTCTTGCCTCCGTCCTCCTCCTTCTTCTCTGTGCTGCCTCCACCATGTTGATAGGGACTTCCTCTAACCCTCAAGAGTGTCAGAATAACTCATATTCTTTCTTGGCCATCCTTCACGCCCAGCATCCATTCCTGTTGTTTTTTCTACCACATCGATATTTTTAAAACATTGACATGTGAGTCACATGACGTAGGACCATTTTAAAGTGTACAATTAAGTGTTTTAGCGTATTGTCTATGTGGTGCAACCACCCCCACGATCTCATCCCGCACATTCCCTTTGGAGAGCTCGTTTTGACCATCATGAGCCCCCTGCCCCCCCAGAGGAATGTCACATGATAAACCCGGGGGGCCATGTGACCACAGTTGTTGCTGTTCTGTGACCCAGTTCTTTACATTACCTTTTAAGAGAGGGTGGGGGACGTTTTACACCGATATTTTATCCAAGAGAAACTGAATCAGACTCTTGGGGGTGGAGTCCTGGCATGGGTAACCCCCCTGGGGGTCTGAATGTGAGCAGTGGTGAGAACCTGCCACAAGCAGCCAGAGCTGCTCCAGGAGGAATTATGCCCTGGTTAGGCGAGGGGCACAGTCATGGTTCTGAGGGCTGGCTGGACATCTGCTGGTCCCCTGATACTCCACTGCCCCCACAACCCCAACTCTGCACAGGGACGACTCTAGAACCAGCCAGGGGCCTCCTCCTGAGAACTGAGACCAGGACCCTGGCAGTCCCCCTTTCCTGCTCCTATCAGCCCTCTTCATAACCAAGACTCCCACTCAGATGCTAAGTTTGGTCCCCTGCGTGGAAGTCCTCAGTGGCTCCCCATGGCCTATAGGAGGGTGAGGCCCCTGGCGGACCTGAGCACCCACCTTGCATTTCAGCCTCATCCCCTACCTGCCGCATCAACTCCTCCCTCCCCCGCCGCACTCCTCCATTCCAGCCAAGGTTCCCTCTGGCCCTCTGCGCCTTTGCTCCTCCCTCTGCTGGGTCCCCATCTTACCAAGCTCAACCCTAATGTCCTGGCTTCTTGTTCTGCCCCCTACTACTGGACAGTGGTCATTCCCTCCCCCTGGGCACAGCACACCCTTGTGGTCTAGCCTGGCCTTGCACTCTTTGGACTAGCTCCTTTCCCTGTCTTCTCACCTCCTAGAGAGACGCAGGTCCAGGGGCCACAGCCTGTTCCTCGGGGTCCCCAGCACCTGGCACAAGGTCCAGCACCGCCCAAGTGACAGTGACTGTGAGTGAGTGGTGGGAATGGGAGATCGGGCCCTGGAGTTCTTTGTAACTTTTGAGATTTTGGGGGAAATCAAGAGTCCCCGTGGATGTCCCAGCTCCAATGGGGTCTCTGAAGGAATGAGGGGGGCGTAGTCTGAAGACCCCAGAAGGGAAAGCATTCACAGCATCCAGAACTTTCTTGGGCTCAGGGTGGTGAGTGAGCTTCATCCTCATTGTCACTCCCTTCAATCCTCAGGTCCACTTCTCCTGCGGGCAGGGGTGAGACAGGTGGGAATGGAGGTTGGTGGGGTTCAGTGCAGGCTCAGGTCTTCAGCACTGCCTTGGTCACACTGGCCCTCTATGGAAAACGTCAGAGAGGGGCAGTGAAGGGTGTCCAAGGTCCAAGACCTCTGTCCTGCTTGGGCATCCTGCGTGCCTACCTGTCAAAAGGGCAGGAACCAAATGCCAGAGCCCTGTGTTAGGGACGCTGGGCACGGAGCCCTCCCTCGTGCCCCCAGGGTATCTTGTAGGGAGGCGTCAGCTCCTGGGCTTCTAGCACCAAGGACCTTCCTGGGGGTGTGACATCCACAGCACGGCTCCAGGCTTGGGCCAGAGGCCCTGTGGCCCGGAATCCAGCCCCGTATCCTCCCCATGCACCAGCAAGGCCCTGTCCTGCTCCGCAGGCCCCCTCACCCCCAGGCCTGCCTCTGCCAGAGGTTTGGGAGGAATGATGGGCACAGTAGCCGGTCTCCAAGATGACCCCAGTGACCTTGGCCTCTTGGTTTCACACCCTTGTGTGTTCTCCTCCTGTGTCAAATCAGAGCAGGGCTGTATGGTGACAGAGTATGGTGGAGGCAGAGGCGTGTGAATTCTGAGGCTCAGGGCCAAAAAACCATTTTGGTCCCTACACTGGCCCTTGAATCCCTTGTCCTGGGGGAATCTGGGCACCGTATTGTGAGGACACTCAAGCAGCCCCATGGGGAGACCCATGTGGAGAGGAACAGGCTCCCTGCCAACAGCTGAGCCCAACTTGCCAGCCCTGTGAATAAACCACCTGGGAAGTAGATCCTCCAGTCCCAGCCAGGACTTCAGATGATTGCAGCCTCCCGAGGGACCCTGAGCCAGCTGCTCAAACTGCTCCCGAATTCCTAACCCACAGAAACGGTGACACGTAAACAATCATTTTAATCCATTGCGTTTGGGGCAACTCGTTACCCTGCATCAGGTAACTAATACAGCCCCTCTTGCTCTGGGGATGTGTCCTCTCTCAGCCGCTGAGTGTGGACGGGGAGGCTGTTCTGCCTTCCTCCCAACCCCTGGCCATGTTCCCCGACCATGGAATGGAGAAGGAAAGAGATGAGGTGTGGCCCTGGAGCAGCACAAAATCAGACGCCCTCAGCCAACATATTTTTCTCCATTTTAATTAACACTTTACAAAGTACAAAATACATTGTATTTTGGGGGGAACAGTTGGTATTTGTTTCTCTCCATCACACAGTACGTGAATCTTGAGGGTCTTGTGTTTCTTCAAGAAAGAAAGAAATCGTGAGGGTCCCCACCAGGGTGTAAGGCTGCCCAGTTCTCCCCTCTCCAGACTTTGGGACAGATGTAAGTGCCACTGCTACTGCTGGTGACCTTGGGCAGGCCAGGTGAGGGCCAGACCCCCGAAGACGAGGTCCTGAACAGGGCAAGGCCCCCCAGAATACCATTGTACCCCCAACATCCACTCACCCCATCTCAGGGTGACGGAAATGATCTTTGCATAGAGGAGGAGGTTGGCTTGAGATTTTGTTTGTTACCGCCTGACCCCAGCTTTGGAGCTTACCCTGCCCAGCACTCTGGAACATTTCCTGAATAGGTAAACTGAGGTAGGGAACAGGGAAATTCACTGGGCTTAGCCTGTGACTTGGGACATGAATTTGGCCTATTTTTCATCCCCCCTTCCCGCCCCATCTCCAACTTGCTGGACCCTCTTCAGGGACGAGCCCCAGTAGGCGAGGGGGCACCAGCACCCAAAACCTCTCCCTGTGAACAGTATCCTCAGGACTGGATGCTTCTGAAGAGCCAGCTCAGCAGGTCTAGCCCCTTTGGGCTGCATGGACTGCCAGGCCTCGCGCTGCACAGCAGAGCCCCTGCTGGAGACACCTCTGCCCCCTCCACAGAGCAGATTTACACAGTCAAGTGGGCTGGGGCAGTCCTGCATGCAAGGCCTGCCACACCACCATCAGCTCCACATGTGGCCCCCGGATAAGAATGCTACCGAGGCCTCAAAATACGGGATGAGCCAATCCCTCAGCTAGGATTTGGGCTCTGCACACGTGTGCTGGCACACACCCTATTGTGGATGACACAGCACATGCTCACACTTACATGTGTGTGTATGAACACACGTTTGCCGTGTACAGAACACTGTCCTGCCCCCAGGGCAAGGTCCACCTTGCACTCCTGACTCTCACAGCCTCCCACCTCCTTGAAGCAAGAGCCACAAACTCCCTCACCACCAGGCTGCCCACAGACGCCAGGGGCCGGGCCGCAGGCTCCTACCTCCCATCCAGCCGCTCCTGGTGCCGCCTGCCTCAAGGCCAGAGGCTGCCTCAGCCACCAGCTCCTGCCTTTACCTTCCCAAGAGAGCAGGCGTCATAAGAGGGGTGGACATCAAAGCTGAAGGTATGGAAAGGGGACGAGAGACAGTTAAGCTTGTCCTTTTGCTGCCTCTAATTTGAAAATGAAAGAAAGAAAAGAGCCAGATGAGCTCTGAGAGGTAGGGAAAGGTCTCTCCTACAGCAGGGCTCCACTCCCCTCAGGACAGCCCCGCCACTCTTCCCAAGCCTGCCCTCTGCTGGGCCGACCACCGTCCACCACTCTAGTTTCTCCCCTCCCAGGAGGCCTCTGTGAATGGAGGGCTGCTGCCCCTCCCTCAGCACAGTATCCAGGAACCTGAAAGGCCAAAGCTCCTGTCTTTCCACTGCTGGGAGACTCCATCATCCTCCCCCAGGCTCCTCTCACTAAGCCAATCACCAACTCCATTTCTCAGTGGATGTGACAGCAGTGACTGGCTGCTCCCTGCCCTGGCTTACAGTGGGCACACATATATTGGGGGTATTTTCTTCCTAACCCTGCCCAGTGTTCACTCAGAGAGTGGCACCAAAAATTTCTCAGTCCCAGGACTGGAGTGCTCTGTTCTCATATGGGAGCTCCTCAAGGTTCCCTCTCTTAGCCGGGGCCGGCAAGGGCCCTAGTTGTCCCCACCTCCAGATCCAGAGGCTCAGAGAGGTGGCCCAGGGTAGCTGTGAGACTCCTAAAAGTCTTCCTGGGAAATACTGCCAGGAGGGGCTGGTGGTGGGTGAACAGGTTCATATTCGATGATCAGGCAAATGGTGCCTTGGCATGGGGTGGGGGCCTGTCCCTTCCTATCTCCCCAGAGCCTTCTCTCCTGACCTCCATAGCCTCCTCTGTCACCACAAAGGGCCAGGCTCCACCAGAGCGTGCATCATCTTCTGGACACCACACTGGTCTCTGAGGCCATGCTGACTGGTGGGGGGAGGTCACAGTGGGCGGCTCTGAGTCACCTGGCTCCCTCCCTTCCCTCCAGGGGTCTGTGGCCTGGGGTTGGTGGGAGGGGGAGAATGCTGGTTCTTTGGGGGCTCTGGACCCTCTGAATCTTTGGGAGTAGAGTTCTGCACACCTCTCCATCTTGGATGAGTACTCTGGGCTGAGGGCAGTGGCATGGGTAACACCTCTTGGGGGCTTTGGAGACCCCCATGGAGGAAGGAGGTGCAGAGTTGGCACTGCCCATCTCTCTCCTGGGTCAGGACTGAGGTCTGAGGGAGAAAGATGTTTCTTGGGAACCAGGGGAACCAATGCCAAAGGTTGAGCGAGGTCAGATTTTTCTACTTGGTGGGGGAGGGAAAGGGGTGGTCAGGGCTCCCCCTACCCCTCACTCTCCTCTCCTGGAGCTCTCACCACTCTGGATGGGGCAGGGAGGAGCGAGGGTGGTGTAGAGGGTTTGAGCTTTTCTCACCAGGGGGAGGCACGGAGGCAAAGACACACACGGGAGTCCAGGTGGTGGATCTGAGTGCCCGCTCACCCTGCCTTTTGGCAGCCTGGCCCAGGAGCCCCATTTCCCTCCTGTGCCACCTGCCTCCCCAGTCAGTGCCCAGAGATCCTCAGCCCCCACAGGGCATCATCCTCAGGTCTCCCTGAGCCATTGGCTGCCCTTAGCACCCACCTTCGCCTTCAGCCGTTGGGAAATGTGGCCTCCAGCTCTTCTGCTGGGGCATGGGGTCAAGGATCATGCAAGACTGCAGTGCCCAGCATGGGTTTTCTCTGAACTTTTCTCTGCATGACTGGCCTCTATTTTCAGGTGTGGATTTCTGGTGCTCATCACCCCTGGTACCCCCAGGGACTGCCCTCTTTTATGTCACACAGTGGACGTGAGCTCCACGTGAGCAGGGACCACATCAGGTTGTGCTCCCTGGTGAAGTCACAGTGCTTGGCACACAGCAAGGACTGGAGGATGTTGGCTGAATGATTGAATAAATGAACCAGTGAATGAACAAATGAGTGAATGAATGAGTGATGACTGAATGAATGAGTGTAGGAATGAATGAGAGAATGACTGAGTGAGTGATTGAAGGAATGAGAGAATAAACGAAACAATGAGTGAATGGGTGAGTGAATGAAAACACAGAAGCAGGTGTGATCCAAACAGGAGGAGCCTTTGTTTCTTCTCCTCTGGACTCTGCCCATCTCATGGGCCCGGGCCAGTCCCTGTCTCTCCTGGCCTCAGTTTCCCAACTGTCTCCTGAGAGCCTGCTCTTGGAACTGCATCAGCCAGCTCAGTGTGGACACGGCTTGTGCTCTCCCCGGCGTGGGGGCGGTAGGGACGCGCTCGGGGCGCACGGGCCTCCCTCCAATGGGCGGTCGCGGGTGGACCCGCGCGGGGCAGCCGGGCCTCACGTCCCCAGCCGGGCACGCTCTCGGGGCCCACGCACAGCGCATGCACGTGACCCCGCTCCTCCGCGCACATGCGCAACACCAACAGCTGCCACAGGGCTGGTCCCGAGGGTCCCCACTCCGCCGACTGCTCTGTGACCCCCACATCGGTTGGGGCGTTGGAAGAGGCCCTGGATCCAGTGTGGGGCCGGGTCGTGGGTGCTGTGGGGTGGAGGACAGCGTGTGGGGACTCCTGTCTCCCCAGAACTCCCAGCCCCTCGTCTCGGTACAGCTGGCGCCCAGGGAGAGGTTTCAGAAGAGGCTGCGGCTCCCGGAGAGACTGGCCTCCGAGCCCGAGAGAGACCCGCCTTTGGTTCCGCCTCCGGGTTGCACGCGGGGGGACGGTGAACCCTTTGCTCTGTGTCCCGGGCCTTTGTCACGGAGGCCTGCTTGTTCGTGTGTGCAGGGACAGCTGGAGACCTCCATCGCCTCGGTGAGGGAGACGGGCCCTGACCCCGCCAGCCTGCAGGTGAGAGAGCTGGTCCCAGTCCCCAGAGGCAGCACCGTCCCGCCCACTGTGCCCGCCCACTGTCTGGGCACCTGTGGGAGAGACGGGACCTGGTGGCAGGAGCATACCTGTCATGAAGGTTGATGCTACTTGGCCGAGGAGACAAACGTGTTTCGGCTCATTGATGCTCATTCATGACGAGCTGATACATTTATTGTGGGTCGACTATGTGGACTGAGGGGTCAGGACTCCAGTCAATTTGTTCCAATCTCTGTGGGGATGAACTAAAAATGGCAACTTGCCCTAGAGTTTTCTCTTGTCCAGTAGCCTGTTTTGTTTCTGTGTCAGGGAAAAAACTAAAATGACCCTATAGGGCTGGCCCCGTGGCTCAGCGCTTGAGTGCGCGCCCTCCACTACTGGCGGCTCGGGTTCGGATCCCGGGCGCGGCCCGACGCACCGCTTCTCGGACCATGCTGAGGCCGCGTCCCACATACAGCAACTAGAGGGATGTGCAGCTATGACATACAACTATCTGCTGGGGCTTTGGGGGAAAAATTTTTAAAAATTTAAAAAAAGGCAGCTTTCTGTGAAAATGTCCTAAGGATCAGCCCATTTCTGGCATAGAGAGGAGAGTTCTTCGTGGCTCCCCAATGAGAAAGTGCCCTGGACCAGAAGTCAGAGACACTCCCAGTGTGTCCTTGAACCCTCCCTGGGCGTCAGTTTCCTCATCTGTAAAATAGGGCTATTGTGGAGGTCGTAAGTGGTTTCCAGAAGTTCTTACAGCTCTGAGAGTGATGCCTTAAGCTACCAAATGTTCCTGAAGCCATGAAGGAGGGGTCACAAATGGTGTTGTTACCGCTTAACAGTCATAAGCTAGTAAATATGAAAATGAGAGGGGCCCAGCTCGCAGATGGATGATTCCAGTGAAACTCCTTCACACCTTGTGTGTCATGGAAAGTTCTCCTTTACATGCTCCCTGCGCAGGTCCTGCTCCTTACCTATCGCCAGAGTTCATCGTTGACCTTGGGCACTTTCATTGGTCTTTTGGGAGGATTTCTGTTCAACTTGATGAGTTCCTGAATATCGTACCCAGTGAATCACTCCCAATATTACTCATTAATTCCAAGTCCTATTTTTTAAAATCCCATCTCCAGCCCTGTTCTGGGCAAGTTGTCTAAGCAAACCTCAGTGTCTTGGTCCAATTGAATTGTAGTGAAGATATCCCCGTGTACACTCATGTTTTCTCCCCTTTGATGTATTTCCCACATGGAATAGCTGCTTTGAAAATCAAAAGATAAAATTTCCTCTCTGTCCTCTGCCAGCTACCCTCCTGCCAAGAGAGACACTCTAAGCTGCACGTGCTTCACCTTGGGAAGATCAAGGCGTAAATTCAAGGTAAAATTTCATCAGTGTGAAGGTTAGGGTTAGGGCTGCTCGTGCCCATGCTGCTGGCTGGACCAAGTCTGCACCCCCTCCTCTAGTGGCCAACTCCTCCATCCATTCCTTCTGAGGACGTCTTTCCCCATTTCCCTGGGGGTGGGCTTTGTGAAGGTGGGTTTTGTGGGGTTGTGACCCATATCGTTTGCATGGGTTGGGTCTTTGTGCTATAGCAAGTGCCTAGTCCGGCTGCTCCTGGGACCAAGACACATCTCCAAGTTGAAACAAATTATCTTTCTCTGTATTTTCTTAAAACAGCTGTATTGAGATATCGCTCACATGCCGTGTAAGCCACCCATTTAAAATGTACAAATCAATGGCTTGTAGTAGAGTCACAGAGTTGGGCAACCATCACCACAACAGTGGAACATTTTCATCACCTCAGAATGAAACCCTGGACCCATTAGCAGTCACTCCCCCTTCCCCCATCGCCACAGCCCTAGACAACCACTCCTCTACTTTTTCTCTCCCTCGATCTGTCTATTTTCGACCTCTTATATACACAGAATAGTACAATGTGTGTTGTTTTGTGATAGCTCCTTTAATATGTCATGTTTTCAAGGTTCATCCTTGTTTGTAGTGTATCGGTAATTCTTTCTGTTTTGTGCCAAATGATTTTCCGTTGCATAGATATACTGTATTTTATTGATCCATTCATCGGTTGAGGGGCATTGGACTTGTCTCCACCTTTTGGCTATTATAATAATGATGCTATGAACATTCACGTACAAGCTTTCATGTTTTCATGTCTGTTGGGTACACACCTAGAGTGGAACTGCTGGGTCATATGAAAACTCTCTAAATTTTGAAGAATTGCTAGACTATTTTCCATCTTTATTCCTGCCAACAATGTATGAGGATCCCAGTTTCTACCTATCCTTGACAAGACGTCTTAATATCTATATTTTTAATTTACAACCATCCTAGTGGATGGGAAATGATACTTATTGATTGTGGTTTTGATTGCATTTTCTTCCTGGATAATGGAGTTGAGCATTTTTCATGTCTTTATTGGCCACTTGTATATCTTCTTTGGAGAAATGTCTGCTCAGCTCCTTTCCCCATTTTTAAATTGGGTTATTAGTTTCTTTATTATTGAGTTGTAAGCATTCACTCTATCTTCTATTTGCAAGTAGCTTGTTATATATATGGTGAGCTGGTATAGTGTCCCATTCAGCAGGCTGTCTTCTCACTTTCTTGATACTGCCTTTTGATACACACAAATTTTTAATTTTGATGAAGTCCAATTTGTTTATTTTTTATTCGTGTGTTTTTGGTGTCCTATCTAAGAAATCATCACCTAACTCAAGGTCAAAAGTTTTATTCCTAGGACCTGCCCAGTGGCGCAAGCGGTTAAGTGCCCGTGCTCTGCTGCGGCAGCCCGGGGTTCGCTGGTTCGGATCCCGGGCGGGCACCGACGCACCGCTTGTTAAGCCATGCTGTGGTGGCGTCCCACATAAAGTAGAGGAAGATGGGCATGGATGTTAGCCCAGGGCCAGTCTTCCTCAGCAAAAAAGAGGAGGATTGGCATTGGATGTTAGCTCAGGGCTGGTCCTCCTCACAAAAAAAATAAATAAAATAAAAGTTTTATTCCTATGTGTTTTCTTGTAAGAGTTGTATAGTTTTGACTCATATTTAGCTGTTGGATCTATTTTGGGTTCATTTTTGTAAGTACTGTAAGCAAGGAGTCCAACTTCTTTGCGTGTGAAAATCCAGTTGTTTCAATAACATTTGTGGACAACATTGTTCTTTCCCCATTGAATTGTCTTTTCACTCATCAAAAATCAATTGACTGTAAATATGTAGGTTGATTTCTGGACTCTCAATTCTATTCCATTGGTCTGTATGTCTATTTTTTATGACAGCACCACACTGTATTCATTATGGTAGCTTTGTAATAATTTTTGAAATTGGGAAGTGTGAATACTCCATCTTTGAACTTCTTTCTCAAAATTGTTTTGGCTCTTGTGGCTCCCTTGCATTTCCATATGAATTTTAGCCTTGGCTTGTCAGTTTCTGCAAAAACAGGCAGCTGGGAGTTTGCTTGGAATTCCACTGAATCTCTAGTTCTATTTGTGGAGTATTGCCACCTTAATAGTATCAAGTCTTCGGATACATGAAAATGAAATGTCTTTCCATTTATTTTGGTCTTCATTAATTGCTTCCAATAATGTTTTGTATCTTTCATTGTACAACTCTTGTACTTCTTATGATAAATTTATTTCTAATTATTTCATTGTTTTGGATGCTATTGTAAATTAACATATCTTCTTACTTTTATTGTCAGATTTTCCTTTGCTAGTATATAGAAATAAAATTGATATTTTAAAACTTGACATATGATATTATATTAGTTTCAGGCATATAACATAATGATTCTATATATGTATATATTACCAAAGATCAACACAATAAGTCTGGTTAACATCCATCACCTCACATAGTTACAGATATTTTTCTTGTTATCAGGACTTTTAAAATCTGTTCTCTTAGCATCTAACAGATGTACAATACACTATTGCTAACTATAGTCACCATGTTTTTTGTTACATTTCCAGGACTCATTTATTTTCTAAGTGGAAGTTTATACCTTTTGACCCCTTCATTCATTTGCCCAACCCCCACCCCCTGCCTCTGGCGACCACCAAGCTGTTCCCTGTATCTGTTAGCTCAGTTTTTGCTTTTTTTTTAATTTTAGATTCGCCATTTAAGTGAGATCATATGGTATTTGTCTTTCTCTGACTGACTTATTTCACTTAGCATAATGCCCGTCTATGTTGTTGCAAGTGGCAGGATTTCTTTCCTTTTTATGGCTGAATAAGATTCCGTTATATATATATACTTACACCACATCTTCTTTACCGGTTCATCCATCAAAGGACACTTAGGTTGCTTACCGTGTCTTCACTATTGTAAATAAATGCTGCAATGAACAGTGGGGTGCAGATATCTTTTTGTGTTAGTGTTTTTATTTCCTTTGGATAAATATTCATAAGTGGAATTGCTGGATCATATGGTAGTTCTATTTTTAATTTTTTGAGGAATCTGCATATTCTTTCTCATAGTGGCTGCACCAATTTATATTCCTATACAATGGATTTTTTAAATTAATCTTGTATCCGGCAGCTTTGCTAATCTCATTTCTTAGTTCCAATAGTTTTTCCATGTATTCTCTGTGATTTCCTCTATATGTGGTCACATCATTTGAGAATTGAGATAATTTTACTTCATCTCCTCCAATCTAGATACCTTTTACTTCATTTTCTTGCCTAATTGACCTGGCTAAAACCTCCAGCAAAATGTAGCATAGAATTGGCAAGAGTGGCCAATGCTCATCTTGTTCTTGACCTCAGGGGTGGCGTTTCCAGTCTTTCCCCACTGACTATGACGTCGGTGAGCTGTGGACTGTTCACAGATGCCCTGGACGAGGCTCAAGATATTCCCTTCTGTTTCTAGTTTCTTGAGTGTTTCTATCACGAAATGGTGTTGGATTTTGTCATATGGTTTTTCGCACCTAGTGGATATTAGCTTTTGCAGCAGCTTTTAAAGCATGAAATCGTCTTCCCTCCCCTCTTCCTCCCTCTTTCTCCCTCACACAAACACACAGAACCTCTCTGGAGGCAAACCAGAACCCATATATTAAATACTTGCTGAAAGCCAGTCGAATGACTAGTCTAGACCTCTTGATCCCGTCATCCCTGCCCTGGCTGCTGTGTAACTGGGGGGTGGGCCCACTCCAAACAGGTGACGACAGATATTCACATACTCATGGTGATTCCGAGGATGGTGGCTCCCTCTGGATTGCGTTCTCCGTCGTGTTCTCTTCTCTTTACTGACTGTAGAGTGAAAATATTTAGCATGAAGGGAGAGGATTGTGCAGGAAAGAGCATATATCAAGTGTGTGTGCTGAAAGGTAACAATAAATAGGCAAAAAACTTGACTTCTTCAAGAAATGTGTTAAAGGAAATATGACATATTCTCTACAGACCTTCCTGGCATGGAAGCCCACATTCTGAAAATATGGTGTCTGGTTAATTTTCTGAGGCCTCGTGTATCACTTTTCTCTTGCAGGAGTCTGGGTGCTGACCCTGTTGTCGGCCGGCCTCACGAGGGTGAGCTTTCTGTTCCACATTTTGCCCGGTTTCAAGTAAGAGGCCTTTGGGGTCATTTGCATGTCCTCAGCAGGAAAGCGTCAGCCACGCTTTCTCAGAATTACCAGGCAGTGCCGGCAGAGCCCGACATGCAGTACGAGGTCTGGATTGGACAGACACTTCGTCTGCAAACTTCCTATGGCACTGAGTTTCCGAAGCCCTTAAAGAACAGTGATTCTAAAGTGGAAAAAGGAAGGACAAAGGCATTTCAGCATTGTGTTTGTCAGAGTTCTCCAGAAAACAACCAACAGGATACATATGCACGTGCACACATACACACACACACACACACACACACACACACACAGATGTGTGTATATGTATGTGTAGAGAGAGAGAGACTGATTCTAATATATTGGCTCATGTGCTCATGAGGGCTGGCAAGTCCAAAATCTGTAGACCAGGCTTGCAGACTAGAAAGTCAGGCAGGTGTCTAGATGCTGGAGTCTCGAGGCAGATTTTCTTCTTGAGAAACTTCAGTGTTTGCTCTGAAGGCCCTCAGCTGATGAGGCCCACCCAAATTATTGACAGTAATCTCTTTTTCTTGAGGTCAACTAATTGTACGTGTTAACCACATCTACAGAATACCTTCACAGCAAGACACGATTAAATATCCAGTTTGATTAAACAGCTGCATACTATGGCCTGGTCGGGTTGACACACAAGACTAACCATCAGAGCCCACGCTCCCTCAACTTGGCGCCCACTCACATCTCCTTTAGCCGCATTTAATCTCCAAATAAGGACAGGAAGAAAGTCATTCTTCCCTCTAACATGGTACCCCTCTCCTGTGGACAACTCAAAACACAAATACTCTCCCCAAGGAGGATGCAAAGTTCTTGGGTGATGTGCACTCCTTTCCTTGATATCCTATGACTTACATACTATCATGTGAAGTTAACTGTTATTGATACATCTAGTTACATATGATGTTCTGTGATAAGAAGATAAGGAACAGAAGAAAAAATTTATTTGATACATGCACACTGTTTACAGTCTGGGAAGGCTTCCTGGAAGGCTTCTTGGATCCTTGGGCTGGGGCTTCTCTGGAGGGCAGCGGGGCGTTTTCTGTTTTTGGAAAGGCACGTGGAATGGCAGTCATGTTGCTGAACATTTGTCCTCTCGAAGCACCAGTGCCCGCTCTAAAACAAGCTTCAGAGCTAGTGCCAGCTCCACCACCAGCTCCACAGCTAGCACCGCCTTCAGTGTCAGACATCACACCAGCTCTAGTACCAAATCTGAAGTTCGAGCCATTTCTTGCCCATGTCCAAGAGCTAGATGTAGTACCAGCCACAGAGCTAGTGCCAACTCCAGAAAACGGTCAAAAGCTGGGGCCAGGTCCAACACCAGCTCCAGCAGCAGCTCAAGAGCTTAAGTGTTCTCTGGAGCCAGCTCTAGCTAGAATCCTGACTCAGAGCCATTTTCAGGACCAGCTTCAACACCCAAGCCACTGCACGAACCAGTTCTATTACAAGCTCCAGAACTAGAGCCAGTGATAGGTCTATAGCCAGAGCTAGCCCCAACACCAGCTCTACCAACAGCTCTAGCACCAGAGTTGGGGCCAGCTCCATAGCTAGAGCTAACCCCAGCTCCCACAGTTGCACAAACTCCTGAGATAGAGCAAGCTCCACCTTCAGCTCCAGTGCTAGTTGCAGGGTCAGGGCCGGGGTTCTCTCATGAGCTAGAGCTGGCTTGAACACTAGCTGTAGCATCAACGCTGGAGATAGAGGCAGCTCTATCACCAACTCCTGTGCCAGTCCCAGTGATGGTTCTAGTGCTCACTTTAGAGTGAGAACCAGGTTGAAGCTAGTTTACAGTCAGTGCCAGGTTCCAAGGAAGTGCGAGCTCCAGCATCAGCTCTAACACTGGCTCCAGAGTTAGAGCCATTTCTGGCACCAGCTCGAGAGCTAGAGTCAGCACCAAGTTCAGAGGCAGAGCCTGCTCCAGCAACAGATCTAGTACCAGCTGCAGAGCTAGATCCCCCACAAGTGCTGGAGCAAGAGCTGGCTTGGGTACCAGTAGCAGACTTAGAGCCAATGCCAGCTCAAGAGAAAGAACCAGCTCTGGCAACAGCTCTAGCACCAACATCAGAACTAGATCATGCTGTGCTACCAGCTCTATCACCGATTTCAGAGATGGAGGCATCTCTATCACCAACCACCCAGCCGGAGCCTGTGCTGCTCTAGTACCAGAATCTGCCCCAACACCAATTCCAGAGGTGGAGCCGGTGCCAGAGCTACAAACCTAATCCACCACCAGTTTTAGCACCAGCTACAGAGCTAGAGCTAGGACTGGTTATACAACTAGAGCCACAAGAACCAGGTCTAGAATGAGAACCACAGTTAGAGCCACTTACAGCAATAACTCTACACCAGCTCCAGTGCAAGAGTTGGAGCCAGCTCAAGAGCTTTATCAAACTGCAGAAGCAGGTCTAGATTATCTCTGGAGGTAGTTCCAGCTCCAGTGCCTTCCCCAGAGCTAGAGATACTGGCGGCTATAGAGATAGCGCAACTCTAACACAGGCTCTCGCATGAGCTGCTGAGATTGAATCAGCTCCAGCTTCAGCTCCAGTTCTAGAATCAGAGCCATGTTTTGAGCTAAAGCAAGCTCCAGCACCAGCTCTAGCACCAGCGAGAGGACTAGCCCATGACATCACCATGATGGGTGGGGCCAGGTGTTGGGCTGAGGGGTGGGACATTTTCTGCCAGACAGCTCACTCCCAAGTACCTTGATCACATCCACTGCCAGCTCCTCGTCCTCCCTCACTCCATGAGGTCCCAGCCCCGGGGTCTCTGTGGCCCTGCTTTCCCAAAGAAGGCTCAAAGCTGACAAAGAGCCCTCTGGTGTTGGAAACTGGGGCCAATTCATTAAAAACAGTATACATTTTGACCCAGAAACTCCACGTCATGGATTCTGTCCTAAACAGAGATTTGTGGTTGCAGGTGTTCCCTTCAGCACGATTCAGAGAGTGAAAAACTGGAAATGGCCCCTGGTCCAAGCAGGGGGTCTTCATAAATTCTGATGCCAGGACAGAGAAAATACCAAGTGGAATAGGATTGCCTGGCAGTGGCCATGCCTGGACAAATCAGGCTCTAGAAGAGCACACACCCTGGAATGCTCCGTTCCTGACACCCACAAGTGCACACACACATACGCACGCATGTGCACACACGTGCACACACTGTACAGACTTTCTGTGGGATGAAGTCCTGGGATCAGCACCGCCAGCACAGGCGTGCCCCTGGGGGCTGCGATGGGTCCTGCAGGCTGGTCTCCAGAGAGGAGTGTCCTTTCACACTTGTCTCTAGGAGTCTGCTGGGGCCTCTGCTTCCTCACATTGTCACCAGGGCTGGTTGTCACCACACTGGAACCCTGCCCATCTGATGGGGCCCAGTGCCCTCTCCACAGTGTCTCCATGTGCGGGTGTCCCCCCTCGTGGAGCTCGAGCTTCTCTGACACATGCTGCCCCTGTGTATCACCTCTCATTGGCGTTGAGTGTGTTTGCTCTTTATCTCTTATTAAAATACTGAATTTCAAGCATTTTTTGGAAGCGAGGGATGTGTAGCCTTTCCCTGGCCTTGGGTTATGAGGAATGCTTTCCGGTTTGTGGTTTGCCTTTCCAGCTTTTTACCCTTGTCTTGTTTTTGTTTTGGCCACAGGCGTTTCATGCCTGGCTTCTGGCTCTGGTGTCCCACTTAGAACAGCAGTCTGTACCCCAAGATTATGCACATATTTACCGAAAGGGCTTTATTTGATACATCAAATCTAGAATCCACCTGGGATTTTCCTATCAAATTAGAGAAATTCTATTTCAAATAAAAACAGAAAAGGAAAACCTATCAGGCCCTGTGAAAATAAGAAGGCAGACACAAATGGCCAGTTATGCCATGATTCCACTTATAGGAAACATCCAGAATAGATTTAACAAAAAACAGTGACAGAAAACAGATTAGAGCGGGCCAGGGCCTGAGGAATAAACGGGGAGTGAGTGCTTTTAGAACAGGATTTCCTTTTGGAGTGTGAAATTGTCTGAGCCCAGATAGCGGTGATGGATGCACAACAATGTGAATGTCCTTAATGCTCATAAAGTGTACAATTTAAAATGAGAAAACATAAATTTTAAAAAATCGAAACATTTAATTTAAATAATTATTAAGAACTAAACAATAAAGAAAAATCAAAAAGAGCAACTAAGAAGGAAACAAACACATTAATGAGGGTAGGGAAGGAAATTTCTGGTGAGGGAGCAGTTTGAATGGGTGGTACAGGAGCTGCTGATGAGAGACATTGCAGAGCCAGCTCTCCCAGGCCAGATGGTTTGGCTTCAGGTGCCTCTTGGTCTCCTGCAGGACCCTCTTCAGGGGATGTGTCTCCCTGCTTGCATGGTGGGGCCTCAGTTGCCTCCTGGTCTTCTGCCGGAGCCCGTGCATGGGATGGTTCTCCCTGCACGGTGGCTGGAGCCTCAGCTGCCTCCTGGTCTCCTGCTGGAGCCTGTGCAGGGGATGGCTCTCCCTGCACGGTGGCTGGGGCCTCAGCTGCCTCCTGGTCTCCTGCTGGAGCCTGTGCAGGGGATGGCTCTCCCTGCACGGACGCTGGGGCCGCAGCTGCCTCCTGGTTTCCTGCAGGAGTTGGTGGTAATGATAGTTGTCCGGGATGGATGATGGGTACTGAGGTAGCTCTGAGGCTTGTCCAACAGTCAGTGCAGACGTTCTCCCCACAGCTGCTGATGCAGTCTTGTGTCACAGCTGCTCACCCCTGGGGGTGAGGGATTGGATGTCCCCTTCTACCAGCTCCTCGCTGATCTCCTGTATGGAGCTCTGCAACGGCAGTGACCGGCAGCCGACCCAGAGGCATCCGAGCCCTGCCAGTTGCCCAGCTGTCCTTGTGCTGCTTCTGTCCTCGGGACCTAATTCTCCCAGATCAGGCACATACCTGTGTCTCCACAGAATTCCACCCCGGATGAAAGACATACACCTCAGGCAGAAGGGTGCCACTCTAGCACTCCACATCCCACCCAGCCGGCCTTGACCTGGGCTGTGAACATGACCCACCAGGGTCATGTTAGAAGCCCACCAGGCTTCTAACACCTCAGCGACCTGCTCCTGCTCACGGTGGTCCACCCTCATGAAACCGCCCTTCCACACACACACATGGGGAGGGGATGTAGGGATGCCCAGATGGGACCACAGTGCTGGTCTGGTCTGGATTGGCCTTCCCTAGGACTCCCTGTGTTACCTTTCTGTCCCTCCGGTTAAACGGCCACAATTGTCGGCCATGAGAAAGGAACCAGCATCTGCATTGCGGGTGGTCTTTGGGAGCTTTCCTGGGGCTCTGGCCCCTGACCATCGAGAAGAAGCAACTAAACACGTTGCTCCTCCTAGACAAGTGCTAGACAAGTGAGCTGGCTTGGGGGCTGTCTCTAGGATGTGGGTGCCTAGTTACCAGGGTTCCGAGTACTCTTGGGCTCCATGAGGGTACTTCCTGGGGTCACCTTACCTAAGCTCCCTCCTTACACAAGACCTCCCTAAGGGCTCCCGGGGCTGCTGACTGCTCACTCTCCATCTCCACACCACGTCCAGACACAGTCACACCAACAGAGTCCACCCCACAGCCTCTGGGGATGTCTGAACGCAAGCAGGGCCCCAGCTTTGAGGACACAGTGTTGAATGCAGTCCCGCTCCTGCTTCTTGCCAGTGATGTCACCCTGGACAACCACGTGCCTCTCAGGGCCTCCCCAGTGTCCCCATCTGTGCAGTGGGGGTCATTCTAACATCTACTCCCTCGGGATGTCATCAGGTGCGATATAAGATATTTTATGTTTTCAAGTATATGTGGAAACCATTCTGGTTGGAACCTGATTTGGCCCGAAATTTATTTGAACCAAAGAAACCTGACTCATGGCTTGTCAGACATGCATTGTCTGTGTACTTTAATCGTTACCCTAAAGTAAAGAATGTACTCTTTGAAGAAAAAAAAGCATCCCTCCCTTCCTTTGATGCCAGCACCCTTTCAAGATAAGACTGAATGCCTCATTTCCTCCAGCGCCGAGGCCATGGTGACTTGCTGTCTATGTGCTCATCAATAGCAAAATATCTCCTTGAATGCTTGAGAGAATGTGCACCTGTCATGCTTGATGTGTGTCTCTGTCTTTGGAAACGGGATGTAACTCTGCTGAAAACCACTCTTCTTCACAGCGCTTTCTTCCCTTGCAAAGATGTGCTCCGGGCTAGAGTCCTCAAATGAAATTGGGCTCAAATAAAACTTTGTGCTACAGAACGATTATTGATTATTTGCGGCACCTTTTCCTGGCAACCACGAAGGGACTTCTGAGACACCCACCTGAGACCAGGTGGAGCCTACTTTCAACCAACACTGGTACCACAGGGGACCGTTGAGCTCCACTACCCCTCCTCCCCCCCGGGTTCACTGCACTCTTCAGGTGGTCTGGTGAGTGCTCCCGAAATCTGGACCTCCTTATTTAAGTTGACAGTCCTGACTTGTTATTCCAGCTGTTTTGGGTCTGAAGACTTCAACATCTTAAGGGTGTGTTGGTACTCTTCCTAGGTAAGAGGAACCTGGGGGGGACATTTCCTAGGTGAGGGGAGCCAACAGGGAGACATTTCCTAGGTAAGGGGAACCAAGGGGGAAGTTTGGAGTGAACTGGGTTAGCTGACCTCTTTAATTTGGCTTTCAATTGAAAAAGAGACATGTTGATAAAGTCTGAACAAACTGACAGCAAAATGAGAGACTGAATTTGTTTTGTTCTGAAGAAAAGGGGCACTTGCTCTTTCCAGCCACAAGTTGTTCTCAGGTGACTGAGAACCTGGTGTAAGTGTCTGAGGACAATCTCCATGACAAGCGGCAGTCGCATAGGGAACTCAGTCACCATCATTCACTTTAAATAATTAATGTCTTGTCGAGGGGCCCGCACACAAGGATTGTTCATCCAGTGCTCTGCACCCCTACGGTAGTTGTAGACTGCCCGCAGGAGAAGCTAAGACACGTGAGAGAGTGTTCATCACCTTTTAGGAAATGACACTCACAAGCAGCACAGTTTTGACCAGCTACACTGTCCTTAGAAATTGTTCAGACTTGATATTAAAATGAAACTAAAAGAAAATGAGAAACCACACTTTCAAAGCCAACAATGCCAGATGGGCACCCACCCACTGGAACTCTGGCTGGCTCTGTGTACAATATGTATGGAGCCTTTACTTGCAAGTACTTAACCAAATGGGGATAGCTGTAATTGGCTGAATCTTTGGATCAGGATAACCTGGGATAATTTAAAATTACACTGGCCACCTTTGGGGATCCTTTGAGCTTCCAAAACTTGTCTTTTTGTGCACTAGATTTGAGAACCGTGGAACAGACAGATTAAATGCAATCTTTAATCTCTAAAGAGTTAAGCATGCCACCTTCCAGCACACCTGCTCGAAAACTAAAGGTTGCAGAAGTTGTAAATATTTAAAACAACCGCAAAATCTTGCTACGCTTGTATTGTGTCCTGAGAGCTTGGCTTAGTAACCATCAGGTTGGGCGCCCCAAAATATGGTCAGACAGAATTGCGGGTTGCACCCAATTTGCAGTCAGGTATGGTTGGACAGAAATATGGGTTGAACTCCATTTGTGGCTAGGGTCCTACCAAAATGCCACCAGCTTCAAGGGTGTTACATTGGCCGTTAGAAGGAATGATCTAATTAGATAAGATTGCTTAAGATGTGCACTTAAAAGCAAAGCCTTCAAAATTCCAAAAGAGCCCTACTGAAAGTTTGGTTGCAAAAAGCTAATAAAAAATTAAGCTATAAAAGGTACCTAAAAGTCTATTAAATTATTGCTTTACAGACACCCCCATAATCGACATTCAAAGAGGGGCCCAGTATGAGCCCCTCTCAGAGTTAATGAGATCATAAGAGATTTTCTGGGAAACTTAACGTTATTCCCTTAAACAGTCAAGGGGAAACTTAAATTAAAAATTAATAGAATTGTTTAATACTGCCAAAAACACAGTTTGGATCCAACTATTCTTTTTTAAATTAGTGAGTTTTGTATTGTACCTGATTCATAGGAAACATTTAACGAAAACCATTTAAGGTCTCTGCTTGTGTCTGTCTGTGTATCTATGTATGTCTATGTGTACGTGTTATATATATGTGATATTTTTCTACCTCTGGATGATGTAATTTCTAAAAGAGCTCCATTAGCAGGCTTAAAGTAAGCATTTATATAAATTGTTTCTAAATGTAATGGAAACTAACCCAAATGTTTTTCAAGTTAACATGATATCATCTTTAGTAAATGAAAGCTTATTTAAGTTTGTTGGTTTGATGAAAATAAGCATGTTTTCAGTATTCTAAAAATTATATAAAATTCCTAAAAATCTGATATGTCTTGGTATAATTCTAGTCGTTATCTTAAAATGTGGCTTATAAAATAACCAAATTTCCTTGTAATTACATTATCATGTTAAGTCTTTTGTCATTGCCAGATCGTCACTATTTTACTCCAGTGGTTTTACAAATACATTTCATCTTCAGAGAAATTCGCAACAAGGCCTCTGACACATCCAACATTTGACACACATGGACAGAAAGCTTCTACAGTACGTTGGTTGTGTGATTTATCCTTTTTTGCTGTGAAAAGTCAGTGTTGGCAGGCTCCAGGCTCCTGTCACTTCAGCAAGTGTGTGAGGACACCCTGAATGCAGTGACCACGGGCCACTGTGACGTGTCACCTGGCCGTTCTGTCTTCTTACACTCAGACTCTGTCATTCCACCTATATTGGGGAAGAAGCGAGGCCAGTGCAGAGCCCGAGTGGCAGGCACAGCCTGAGAAGGTGGAGGGACTCTTGTCACACGGTGGCCACCACCGTCTCCCTCAGTGGACGGTCGTTGCCAGGGGCCTGGGTCTCCGTCTTCCATCCCCTGAGCCCCCGCCGGACGTGCAGGCTGCCACTCCATGATGATTTCTGGAGAAGGGGCTCTTGCTAGCACACAGACCCTGACATCAGTGAATAAAAGACACTTGGCCTGCCGTTCTCGTCAGGTCCGCCCCTGACTCACTCAGGAGAGTCCTGTCCTGACCACGTTTGTTTCTTGAATATGTGGTTGGCTCACATTTTCAGGAGGTCAGGAAACACCTACTGTGCACTCACTGTGTTCATGTGACAGTCAGACGCTGAGAACCACGCTGCAGGAAGAGTGCTCTGACTTGGCACAGCAGGTGACAGTCTCGTTGAGCACCTGGCACAGGGTAGACACTTGGGCTGCATTTCTGAAGATCCACACTGTTCTCTCACAGATTACGCTCAGGTCCCAGCACCTCCTGACCAGCAGCAGAGTTACTCACACCTTCTGAGGGTCATTCTCTCCGCAGGGGCTGCATGGGAGCTGCTCAGGTGCCTCGGCCTACCGTGCAGCCTGACGTTCCGACAGACCACTTCAGATGGCCTTGGCGGCCTCAGCACTGGGGTGGATCTGTGAGGCAGCCATTGTCCTGGGGCCTGTCCTGCCCCATGGTTGAGCCCCAGGAATGTATCCCCTCCCCAAAGGATCCCACACTTGCCTTTCTCTCTCCCAGGGTGCATTACCCAGCTACCCTCAGACGCTCATGCTGTGGCGACCAAGAAACCCAGCCTTTCTTCCACACAAACCTTGATATTTCACACGGAGGAGCCCAGATTCAGCTTGAGCTGGAGACAGTGCTTGGAGTCCCTCTCGCTGTGCTTTTCTCAGGGGCCACACTGAGGGCATGCTGAGCAGTCAAGTTTAAAAGGAGTAATCCAGAGATTGTGGTCACCTTCTCAAACCAGGAGTCCATTGTCTTGTTAGGGAGGCAAACAGGTGGGATGTAGCTGGTGGGGGAGCTGCCCATGAGGAGCAGAGAGACTTGGTCTTGCTGTCGCTCTGGTAGGGTGGTGCCAGCTGAATTGCCAGAGAAGAGCACAGGAATCTGTGCCCATCAGAAAAATGCCATGTGTGCATCTACCCTCAGAGATGGAAAGTGAACAGGCTCAGGCTTGTGACCCGAAGCTGTTCCTCAGGTGCAGTCATCCACCTTCATTACAGCGAGAGACCACTGAAGATGAAGCAAAGGCCTGATAAAGTCCCTGTTCCTGACCGACTGTACGCCAGGAGCCGCCAGGTGCTGGGGATGCGGTGGTGAGAAGCATGCATTCATTCCAGCTGGCGCATCTCGGGGCTGGCTACCTCTCATGAGTCTGGCCTCAAACTAGGAAATCAAGATGAGGTCACCTGCCCCCAGAGCAGCCGAAGGAGGCCGTGTTCATGAGGGGATTCCTTTGGGCAGATTCAACCCCTCCCCCTGAGCTTCTCAACCTTGCCTGTATGATAGAATCATCTGGGAGGTTACTGATTGATTGTTTTGATGTACCGTATTCAACATTTGGTGGACATTTGGCTGGTTCCACATTTTGGCTATTATGAATAATGCCAGAACTTCATGTATGAGTTTTACTCGGCCCAGCATTTTATTTTTTGGATCATTCGCATACAAGTGTCTGTGTGAACGTGTTCTCAGTGTTCTCGAGTGTATACCTAAGGAGTGGGATCACTGGTGCCTTCATTTAATTTTTTAAGTTTGGACACTTTTACCACGTAATTCATGACACGCTCAGTGACCCTGAGTCCAAGACACCGAGTATTGATTTCCCTGAAGACACCTCGGGCTATTACCTACAGGCTCCTCAGAGGCTCTGCCTGCTTCCCCGAGGTTCTCCCTGGACATCAGGACCCTCCCGGTGCCCCATGCTCATCAGGGTGGCAGATGGGCCTGGGTCTCGCTGATGCTGCACAGCTTCCCGCTGGGTCAGCTCAGGTCCAGAGCTCCTGGAAAAACAGCTCAAATGAGATGCTCCCCCATCAACCTTTGCGAGGTGGGAGCTCCGGATTCTTGCCTCCGTCCTCTTCCTCCTTCTCTGTGCTGCCTCCACCATGTTGATAGGGACTTCCTTTAACCCTCAAGAGTGTCAGAATAACTCACATTCTTTCTTGGCCATCCTTCACGCCCAGCATCCATTCCTGTTGCTTTTTCTACCACATCAATATTTTTAAAACATTGACATGTGAGTCACATGATGTAAGACCATTTTAAAGTGTACAATTCAGTGGTTTTAGCGTATTGTCTATGTGGTGCAACCACCCCCACGATCTCATCCCACGCATTCCCTTTGGAGAGCTCGTTTTCACCATCATGAGCCCCCTGCCACCTCAGAGGAACGTCACATGATAAAACCAGGGGGACCATGTGACCACAGAAGCTGCTCTTTCCTCCTGTGGCTGAGTTCTTTATGTTACCTTTTGAAAGAGGGTGGGGGAGGTTTTAAACCGATATTTCATCGAAGAGAAACTGAATCAGATTCTTGGGGGTGGAGTCCTGGCATGGGTAACCCCCCCCAGGGATCTGAATGTGAGCTGCAGTCAGAACCTGCCAAGAACCAGCCAGAGCTGCTCCAGGAGCAATTATACCCTGGTTGAGCGTGGGGCAAATTCATGATTCTGAGGGTTGGCTGGATATCTGCTGGTCCCCTGCATGCGCCACTGCCCCCACCACCCCAAATCTGCACACAGAAGACACTTGAACCACCAGGGACCACTCCTGAGAACTGAGGCCAGGACCCTGGCAGTCCCCCTTTCCTGCTCCTATCAGCCCTCTTCATAACCCAGATCACCACTCAGATGCTAAGTTTGGTCCCCTGCGTGGAAGTCCTCAGTGGCTCCCCATGGCCTGTAGGAGGGTGAGGCCCCTGGCGGACCCGAGCACCCACCTTGCATTTCAGCCTCATCCCCTACCTGCCCCATCCACTCCTGCCTCCCCCTCCGCACTCCTCCATTCCAGCCAAGGTTCCCTCTGGCCCTCTATGACTTTGCTCCTCCCTCTGCTGGGTCCCCATCTTACCAAGTTCAACCCTAATGTCCTGGCTTCTTGGTCTGCCCCCTACTGCTGAACAGTGGTCATTCCCTACCCCTGGACACAGCACACCTTTGTGGTCTAGCCCGGCCCTGCACTCCCTGGAATAGATCCTTTCCCTGTCTTCTCACCTCCTAGAGAGACTCAGGTGCAGGGGCCACAGCAGGTTCCTCGGGGTCCCCAGCACCTGGCACAAGGTCCAGCACCGCCCGAGTGACAGTGACTGTGAATGAGTGGCGGGAAAGGGAGGTTGGGCTCTGGAGGCCTTTGTAACTTTTGAGATTTTGGGGGACATCAAGAGTCCCCGTGGATGTCCTAGCTCCAATGGGGTCTCTGAAGGAATGAGGGGGACATAGTCTGAAGACCCCAGAAAGGAAAGCATTCACAGCATCCAGAACTTTCTTGGACTCAGGGTGGTGAGAAAGCTTCAGAGCCATTGTCACTCTCTTCAATCACCAGGTCTGCTTTTCCTGCGGGCAGGGGTAAGGCGGGTGAGGATGGAGGTTGGTGGGGTTCAGTGCAGGCTCAGGCCTTCAGCGCTGCCCTGCTCACACCAGCCGTCCATGGAAAATGTCAGAGAGGGGCAGTGAAGGGTGTCCAAGGTCCAAGACCTCTGTCCTGCCTGGGCATCCCAAGTGCCTGCCTGCTAAAAGGGCAGGAACCAAATGCCAGAGCCCTGTGTTAGGGACGCTGGGCATGGAGCCCTCCCTCGTGCCCCTAGGGTATCTTGTCGGGAGGCATCAGCTCCTGGGCTTCTAGCACCAAGGACCTTCCTGGGGGTGTGACATCCACAGCAGGGCTCCAGGCTTGTGCCAGAAGCCCTGTGGCCCGGGATCCAGCCCCTGATCCTCCCCCTGCCACCAGCAAGGCCCTGTCCTGCTCCGCAAGCCCCCTAACCCCCAGGGCCACCTCTGCCAGAGGTTTAGGAGGAATGGTGGGCACAGTAGACAGTCTCCAAGATGGCAGCAGTGACCTTGGCCTCTTGGTTTCACACCCTTGTGTGTTCTCCTCCTGTGTCAAATCAGAGCAGGGCTGTATGGTGACAGAGTATGGTGGAGGCAGAGGGGTGTGAATTCTGAGGTTCGGGGCCAAAAAACCATTTTGGCTCTTGTACTGGCCCTTGAATCCCTTGCCCTGTGGGAATCCGGGCACCGTATTGTGAGGACACTCAAGCAGCCCCATGGGGAGACCCACGTGGAGAGGAACAGGCTCCCTGCCAACAGCTGAGCCCAACTTGCCAGCCCTGTGAATAAACCACCTGGGAAGTAGATCCTGCAGTCCCAGCCAGGACTTCAGATGATCGCAGCATCCTGAGGGACCCTGAGCCAGCTGCTCAAACTGCTCCTGAATTCCTAACCCACAGAAACGGTGACACGTAAACAATCAATTTAATCCATTGCATTTGGGGCAACTCGTTACCCTGCCTCAGGTAACTAATACAGCCCCTCTCGCTCTGGGGATGTGCCCTCTCTCAGATGCTGGGTGTGGATGGGAAGGTTGTTCTGCCTTCCTCCAAGCCCCTGGCCATGTTCCTTGACCATGGAATGGAGAAGGAAAGAGATGAGATGTGGCCCTGGAGCAGCACAAAATCAGACGCCCTCAGTCAACATGATATTTTTCTCCATTTTAATTAATACTTTACAAAGTACAAAATACATTGTCTTTTTGGAGAAACAGTTGGTATTTTTTCTCTCCATCACATAGTACATGAATCTTGAGGGTTTCATGTTTCTTGAAGAAAGAAAGAAAGCGTGAGGTTCCCCACCAGGGTGTAAGGTTGCCCAGTTCTCCCCTCTCCAGACCTTGGGACAGATGTAAGTGCCACTGCTACTGCTGGAGACCTAGGGAAGGCCAGGTGAGGGCTAGACCCCCGAAGATGAGGTCCTGGGCAGGGTAAGTCTCCGCAGAATCCCAGTATACCCCCAACATCCCCTCACCCCATCTCAGGGTAACAGAAATGATCTTGGCATAGAGCAGGATCTTTTGTTTGTTACCGTCTGACCCCAGTTTTGGAGCCAACCCTGCTCAGTTCTTCCCTGGACCATTTCCTGAATAGCTAAACTGAGGCAGGGGACAGGGACACTCACTGGGCTTGGCCTGTGACTTGGGACATGAATTTGGCCTATTTTTCAAACCCCCTTCCCACCCCTTCTCCAACTTGCTGGACCCTCTTCAGGGATGAGCCCCAGTAGGCGAGGGGGCACCAGCACCCAAAACCTCTCCCTGTGAACAGTATCCTCAGGACTGGATGCTTCTGAAGAGCCGGCTCAGCAGGTCTTGCCCCTTTGGGCTGCATGGACTGCCAGGCCTCGCGCTGCACAGCAGAGCCCCTGCTGGGGACACCTCTGGCCCCTCCACAGAGCAGATTTACACAGTCAAGTGGGCTGAGGCAGTCCTGCATGCAAGGCCTGCCACACCACCATCAACTCCATATGTGGCCCCCTGGTAAGAATGCTACCGAGGCCTCAAAATACGGGATGAGTCAGTCCCTCAGCTAGGATTTGGGCTCTGCACACGTGTGCTCACACACACACTAATGTGGATGACACGGCACATGTTCACACCTAACATGTGTGTGTTAACACACGTGTGGCTGTCCACAGAACACTGTCCTGACCCGAGGGCAGGGGCCACCTGCACTCCTGGCTTTCTCAGCCTCCCACCTTCTTGAAGCAAGAGCCACAAACTCCCTCATCACCAGGCTGCCCACAGACGCCAGGGGCCGGGCCGCAGGCTCCTACCTCCACTCCAGCCACTCCTGGTGCCGCCTGCCTCAAGGCCAGAGGCTGCCTCAGCCACCAGCTCCTGCCTTTACCTTCCCAAGAGAGCAGGCGTCATAAGAGGGGTGGACATCAAAGCTGAAGGTATGGAAAGGGAATGAGAGACAGTTAAGCTTGTCCTTTTGCTGCCTCTAATTTGAAAATGAAAGAAAGAAAAGAACCAGATGAGCTCTGAGAGGTAGGAAGAAGTCTCTCCTTCAGCGGGGCTCCACTCCCCTCAGGACAGCCCCGCCACTCTTCCCATGCCTGCCCTCTGCTGGGCTGACCATGGTCCACCACCCTGGTTTCTCCCCTCCCAGGAGGCCTCTGTGAATGGAGGGCTGCTGCCCCTCCCTCAGCACAGTATCCAGGAACCTGAAAGGCCAAAGCTCATGTCTTTCCATTGCTGGGAGACTCCATCATCCTCCCCCAGGTTCCACTCACGAAGCCACACCTACTTCATTTCTCCATGTAGGTGACAGCAGTGACTGGCTGCTCCCTGCCCTGGCATAGAGTAGGCACAGATATATTGGGGGTATTTTCTTCCTACCCCTGCCCAGTGTCCACTCAGAGAGTGGCATCAGAAATTCCTCAGTCACAGGGCTGTAGTGCTCTGCTCTCATGTGGGTTCTCCGCAAGGCTCCTCTCTTTGCTGGGGCTGGCAAGGGCCCTAGTTGTCCCCACCTCCAGATCCAGAGGCTCAGATAGGCGGCCCAGGGTGGTCGTGGGACTCCTAAAGTTCTTCCAGGGAAATGCTGCCAGGTGGGTGAGCCGGTTCATCTTTGATTATCAGGCAAATGGTGCCCTGGCTTGGGGTGGGAGCCTGGCCCTTCCTATCTCCCCAGAGCCTTCTCTCCTGACCTCCATGGCCTCCTCTGTCCTCTCAGAGGGGACAAGCCCCACAAGACCAGTCGTCTTCTTCTGGACACTACACTGGTCCCCGAGGCAGTGTTGCCTGGTGTGGGAGACCACAGTGGGCAGCTCTGGGTCACCAGGCTCCCTCCTTCTCCTCAAGGGGCCTGTGCCCTGGAGTTGGTGGGAGGGGGAGAATGCTGGTTCTTGAGGGGCTCTGGACCCCCTGAATCTTGGGGAGGAGAGTTCTACATGCCTCTCCAGCTCAGATGTGTGCCCTGGGCTGAGGGCAGTGGCATGGGCAACACCTGCTTGGCGGCTTTGGAGACCCCCGTGGAGTAAGGAGGTGCAGAGGTGGCACTGCACGTCTCTAATGGATTAGCTTTGGGGGCTGAGGGAGAAAGGGGTTTCTTGGGAACCAGGGGAGGCCATGCTGACGGTTGAGCCAGAGCACATTTTTCTAATTGGGGGTGAGGGACAAGGGGTGGTCAGGGCTCCCTCATCCCTCACTCTCTCCTCCTTGAGCTCTCACCACTCTGGAATGTACAGGGATGGTGTAGGGATGGGCGAGGCGTGAGTGTTTTGCAGAGGGTCTGAGCTTTCCTCACCAGGGAGAAGCACAGAGGCAAAGACACACCCGGGAGCCCAGGTGGGGGCTCCAGTCACTGACCCACCCCGCCTCTCGGCAGCCTGGCCCAGGAACACCATTGTCGTCCCGTGCACGTGTCTGTCCAGCCAGGGCCCAGAGATGCTCAACACCAACAGGACACACTCCTCAGGCCTCCCTGAGCCATTGGCTGCCCTCACTGCCTTTGCCTTCAGCCAGTAGGAAACGTGGCCATGGGCTCTTCCACTTGGGAGTGAGGGCAAAGGTCATGCAAGATGGCGGTGCCCAGGAGAGCTGAGGCATGAAGCAGAGAATGGCACTGGCAGCCCTGGCATTTTGCTGAGTTGGGATTTCCACCCCTGCGCAGATGGCTGAGCTTGCCAGATGCAAGTCCCCTTGTCAGCCCAGCAGAGTGAAGGAGAACAGCCTCAGATCACTGATGGTCCAGCTCAGGGCTGCCCCAGGTGTCCTGCACCAAGCACAGAGCAGAAGGGACTGGGGACCTCCCTAACCACCACCCAGATGAGAAATCTCCGGGAAAACCTTGGCCCTGAGTCCCAGAACTCCCTGGTCCCATGAATGGCCCAGAGTAGAGTTCACAGGGCTGTGGGGAGGACAGGATAGGGGCTCAAGGTGGGCGCTGGTATTTTAGATGAGTGGGAAGGCATGAATTTTACCACATTTTATCCTTAGGAGTGTTGGAGGAGCAGGTGCAGTCGTGTCTCCATATCTGCCCTCCCTGCGTTGATTCTACTCACCTTGACAACTACCGCTGCACTGCCTGCTCCACATGCACTGATCTCATTCAACGGCACAGAATCCCCACCCTGGGAGCAGCATTGTCCCCATGTCATATGGGGAATTGGTGCAAAAAGTGTCACCAATGCCCTCCTTCAGCTAGCAAGTACACCTGGTGTGGAACTGACGGTCAGGAAAAGTGTTCCTGGAGTTTCTACCTGCTGAGCTTGGCCGGGTTCTCACACTGCCCTGGGCGGCACCGTGTCTCCCGGGTTTTGGGAAATGTGTGGAGGCTCTTTGGGCTGTGCCAGCGAACGGGGGAGACCACTGTCATTTAAGGAGGCAGAACATGCCACAGACTGAAGAATTGTCGCCACCCCCAACCCACACCCAGGGTGCCCAGGTAAGAACCCCTGGGAAAACTGGGGAAGGACATTCTAGCTCTGACCTCGCTTAGTCACTGGGGATAAAGAAGGTGCTCCTAATCAGCACAGGTGGCTGGTCCCTGAAGGCATGGGCACTCTGCACTTGGAGCATATTAACAAAGACTTTGAAACACTTAGAGCCCCAGAGTGTTCTGGTCCTTTCACCTTCTGTAAGGAAGGATCCCCTTGGCCTTGGAGCTGGGTTGAAGGCCACAGGGTCAGGGGCCTTGTGTGACCTTGAGGGAGACTCTTGTCAAGGGCAGCCCTGGGAAGCTTCCTTGAGCCCCACTGACCCCACTGTGCTCCTTAGCATCTCTCAGACATAGCCCTGCCCCTTGTCAACCCTTGGTTCATTTGCTGGGACTCCCTCCCAGGCCCCTGCTCTTCTTTGCCCCAGCCCCTGTCCAGCCTCCCACCACCACTCTCCAACTGAGCTACCAACCCTCCTCGGTCCTGCCCACCTGTGACCAAGATCACAAACTAGGTCCTGCTGGTCAGTCAGAGGCCACCACTCAGCTGGGCTTCACCCTGATGGGGGCCACCTGCAGCAGGAGCTCTGCAGCCACACTGGTGGGGCCTGGTGGACACCTGAAAGGCTCTGGGGAAGGAGAACCTGGGCCAAGCAGGGTCAGGGCTGCCTGCACTGCCCACTGTTCTCCCTCCAGCCCTCCTGGGGCCAGGAGGGATAGAGGTGCACAATCTCATCTCTCCACCTTTTGTTGTGACTCACAATTGCTGCTGGTTTTCTCCTGGTGAAGTGAATGTGCTTTTAAAAAATGTGAGAAATTGAGAAAGGTGTAAAGAAGAAATTAATAATCGCTGCTAATCCCTGCCCGTGTAACCGAGCAAAGGCTCCTTCTGCTTGCTGCAACCTTGAAGCCAATCAATCACAAGATGAGTCGGTGGTGAGGAAAGGGATTTACTCGATTAGCTAGCAAAATCGGAAGATGATGGACTCATGTCCCAGAGACCATCTTAAACAAGCACATAATCTGAGGCAGTTCTGTAGGGACTAGTGGGCTGTGAAGGGGGCTCAGGAACATTGACCATCTGGCATCGGAGACTGGAGACATCACACCAGGTCTTTCAGTTGTCATCGATGATGGATGCCGGCATAGACGATCTTCCTGAGGAGGTCGTCATGTTCCTAAGAAACTCAAAAGAATAAAGTAATCATCGATCACTCTTGGGATGTACGTGTGTCAGCCAGGATTATTTCCGAGAGCTGTTTATCTGCTAGGCTAAGTGCAAGGTAAAACACACAGAGCTTGAGTGAGCTAGTCAGACGTTACTCTAAGTTACAACACGGCTTCCCTCGAGTCAACTTGCTCTAGGCCAGTATCACCCACGGGTAACATTTGGCAAATTTTCTCCCAGGCCCTGCTGCATTTGTGCTTTCACTTCTTGTTTTCCTCATTCACATTAATTTGTAAGCATTTTCTGAAGTCAGCACAAATATTTTTCCAGCTGTATTGAGGTACGATTAACAAAGAAAAGTTGTATATATTGAAGGTGTACAATGTGATGATTTCATGTATGTGCACATTGTGAAATGAATACCACAATCAAGCTAATGAAGAGTTCCGTCACCTCCTGTAATAACTCCCCCTTCTTTTAATGCTAAGAACTCTTAAGATCAATTCTCTTGTGTATACAATGCATTATTATTAACTCTGGTCACCTCGTTCTATATTAGATCTTGAAAACATCCTCATGTTATAACTGAAAGTTTGTACCCTTTGACCAACATCTCTCATTCCCCTCGCACCCACCAACCTCCATCCCTTGTAGGCACATTCCACTCTCTGTTTCCACGAGTTTGACGTTTTTAGATTCCACTTGTAAATGAGATCATGCAGTGATTGTCTTTCAGTGTCTGGCTTATTATGCTTAGCATAATGTCCTCCAGGTTCAACTGTGTTGTCAGAAAAGGCAGGATTTCTCTCATATTGAAAGCTGGATAATATTTAATTGTAGATACATGTAATGTTTCTTAATCCAATCATCCATCAACAGACACTTAAGTTGTGTCCATATCTTGGCTATTGTTGTCACCAACTAACTGCCCCGAGTAATTCAAAGGCAATTTCGAAAGCACTTAACTGTTTCTTTTTTGTTGTTTTGGTGAGGAAATTTAGCCCTGACCTAGCATCTGTTGCCAATCTTCCTCTCTATGCTGAGGAAGATTTGCCTTGAGCTAACATCTGTGCCCATCTTCCTCCATTTGATATGCGGGACGCCTGTCATGGCATGGCTTGATGAGCGGTGCATAGGTTGGCACCAGGGATCCGAACCTGCGAACCACAGGCTGTTGAAGCGGTGCGCCCAAACCCAACCACTACGCCACCAGGCCGGGCCCTTAACTCTTTCTCAAAGTTGTTTCTCTGTTACGTTAAGAGACGCAATCACCAACCACCCTGAACCAGTCCAAACTGCACTGCAAAAGCAACGCCTGCACAGATGGGCCAAGAAGTCTCCAAAGTTACTTTTGCTTCATTTTAATGTTAAGATCTCCACCCCAGGAGGAGCTTAAGCCTTATTAGCATAACATGAAAGGTAGGGGAAAGCACGTTTTCAAACTACGCCTGGGCTGGCTTATACCCACCTCTATACGTGAGGACGAAACTTTCCTTTTGAATATTTATTCCCTACCAAAAATAAAAGGCACTTGTTTTCCCTTGCTGAGAGGGCCACAGCTTTGGAAGTGATTCCCTATGGTCCCCTTATTTGCGGCAAATGAATTGTACTTTGTGTGAGAACAACTTCTAGTAAAGGCTTTGATTTCAACTCACCAAATAGGGAACTCATTTTGGTTCGGTAACATTGTGACAAGTGCTGCAGTGAATATGGGAGGGCAGATATCACTTGAAGATACTGATTTCATTTCCTTTGGAACTATACCCCGTAGTGGGATTGCTGCATCATATGAGAGTTCCATTTGTAATCTTTTGAGAAAACTCTGATCTTTAATCTTTGAGAAAACACTGTTTTCCATACCGGCTGTACCAACAAAAATCAATTCCAGGTGGATTTTAAATCTAAACGGGGGTTTCTACAACAACTTCTCTAGTAAGTACCTTAGAAAAACAGTTTCAAGATCTTGGGGCAGCCAAAGATTTCGCAGAACACAAAGAACAGTAAACATAAGGAACAAAAAGATAAACAGGAAATTATTGAAAATGAGAACTGTCAGTGAAAAGAAACTTTTAAGAGAGGAAAAAGGGCAGGCACAAAGGGGATAAACACTTGCCATGTATTTATCTGACACAAGACTCTCATATAGGATATTTGACTAACTGGCATAAATTTATAAAAATATTACAGACAATCCACGAGAATAAAAGGGGAGATTTCACTAGGCACTTCAAAAAAAAGATAACCAAATGGGAACAATGAAATGGAAAAGGGCTCCACGTAATTACTCAGGAGGAAAATGCAAATTAAAACCACAATGAGCTACCACTACACATACACCACCACGGTTAAAATCAAACCTCTGACGGCACCAAGGGTTGGTGGAGATGCGGAGAAACTGGAACTTTTATACACAGCTGGGAGTGCAAACTGTTTAATCCGCTTTGATACTCTTTGATAGTATCTCCTAAAGGTGGACGTACACATACTCCATGACCCAACAATTCCACGCTTAGGTATATACCCAACACAGATATGTTCATATGTTCACCAAAAGATGTACAAGATGTCCAGAGCAGCATTTTTTGGCATATCATCAAATTGTAGACAACCCATTCTGCATCAGCAGTGGAATGGATAAATAAAATGGGTTATATGTTTTATAGTGGAATACTATACAGAAATAAAAATTAACTACAGCCACATTCAAGAATATTGATGAATCTTACAAGCAAAATGAAAGAAGCCAGACACCAAAGAAGACACTCTGTATGACTCCATTTAAATAAAGTTCAAAGACAAGAAAAACAAATTCAGAAGTTAGAATATTGGTTCCCCTTGGGAGAGAGAGGGAAGTGACCTGGGAGGGGCGCATAAGAGGGCTGTTGGAGGGCTAGTCATGTTCTATTTTTTGTGGGTACTGGTTAGCGGTTTTGTTCCCTTTGGATAATTCACGGATCAATGCAAGTATGATTTCTGTACTTGCTGGTATGTATGCTATGCTCCAACTTGCAAATCCAGTCTCATGATTATAAACTTTTTTACTGATTAGTCCCAAAGCACACGTGTTAGTGCGAGACTCCAGACTTATGGGTCTACATTCATATCCTGGATGTAACCTCTTCCTACCTCAGAGACCCTGGCCATGAGATTAACTCTCTGGGCTTCAGTTTCTTCATTTGTAAAATGGGTGACTTTTGGAACCTCTCTCTTACTCGGTGAGATAATTAACTCCTTGCTGGCACAGGGCAAGAACTCCATAACTAATGGCTCTTGTAGTTGTTCTTGCCACCCTTAACTCTTTGGACTGGGGAGCTGGTGAACGATGGCCTGTGGTGGAGGGTGGTGCAGGATGGGGATCCAGTCAAGACACATGCTCCAGGTGAGGGTGAGGGGACAGAGCAGAGCTGATGCTGAGGTGCAGGAGGAAGGGCCAAAGGCCTGGGGCTCCTCCTTCCTTCCCCATCTCGGTTCCTGCCCCTCTATAAATACAGGAGGTTAACTAATCGGGTGATCTCTAGCTGGTTAGTCCTTCCAGCGTGGACATTGGAGAGTCGGAAGGGTGATGGAAATGCCATGAAAAGCCAAAATCAAATTTCCCAGTTTGATCCACACTCAAACCCAAGGAAACAGACCTGGGAGTTAGGGGAGGTGGATATAGTGGTGGGATTATGGGTCTTGTCTATACTCTTCATTGTACTTTTTTCTATTGGGGACAGGAGCCACCTGAAACAAGGAGCCACCTGGGTGGCTGAGGGCCCAGGGGTGGTCCCCTTATCTGAAGACACCACATGAAAGGGGGTCCCTTGGCCCGGGAGAGCAGAGACTTGCCCTCTGTGGATGGGATGGTGTGGAACTCCCTGGGCTCAGGGGTTGCTCTGTCCACCCTGCTACAGCCCCTCCATGAGGGACATCCCTGCATTTGACGTCTTGCAGGGGGTCCACACCAAGAGGAGGGGGTTCAGGCTGTCAGTGCCCGGCCTCCAGGAGCCAGTGACCTTACACTCTCTTCCCCCTCACCTGAATCAGCCCCCAGCCTCCACTCCTGAGTGGAGTCCCATCTTCCCAGCTTGGCCCATTAGAACCTGAAGCCCTCTGAGATGTTCATCTTGGAGAGGGGACAGTCTCTTGGTGTGGCCCTTGTCCCTTCCAGGGTGTCTTCCCCTCCCTGCCGCCTGGGCCTGGCCTCTCCCTGGGGGAGTCTGAGTCTCAGAAGCTGCACCTCAGCCCTCTCCCAGCTGGCAACATGTGTGCACACCATGCCCACAACCTGCTCCACCGAACCGTGCACACTGCAGTGTCCACAATCCATGCACTGAGCCTTGTTAGCGGTAAAGGTTTGTCCTGCACAGGGAAGCAGGGGTGGATGGTGAGGAGAGAAGGGACATGTGAAATGCACCTAGAGCGGGGAGGAGTGAGGTGACCCAGGGACACTGGGAGGGGTGTGGGCAGCACCGTGGGACCTTGTGGTCTGCCGTCATGATGTGACGGTGGGACCAGCCCTGGCTCTGCACCAGCCTCTGCCCCTCTCACAGCTGGGGCAGGTGCAGAGAAGGTGCAGAGCTGGGTCCCAGGGTGGATTTCACCTGGCCAGGACCATGGAAGGAACAGGACAGAGCTGCAGGACAGGAGCGTGGGGCTGTCCTGGAGCTCAGTGTGTGCAGAGGAAGGAAGGACGTGATGTAGGGGAAGGAAAGCGAACGTGGAACAAGGTTGGCAGACGGAGACCCAGTGGGCTGAGGACTCATCAGGGGAGGGAACCTCCAGTGGGTGGGCTGGAGAGACACTGGTGGGTACTAGCTAGAATGGGCTGGCCATAAATGGGGGTGTCGGTCATGGTGGAGATGGTTAAATGCTCAGAGTGATGCCAAGGCAGTGGGTGGTGGGAGTTGAGTGAAGGTGGGCGGAGGACAGGGCCTGAGGGTCCAGGATGTCAGAAAGATCATCTGGGTGGATGCAGGGTGACAAAAGGGGTCGATTCACAGTGGTGGTGGAGAGACAGACAGTGCGGCCTTACACCCACACCTTGAAGTGCACACACAGGTGAACACACAGACACACACTCCCCCATCAGTGCACAGGGTGCAGTTTGGCCCATAGGCTCAGTGCAGCTGCTAGATGTGCTGGCCCAGGTAGGTATCCCACTCTGTGTGGCCACACCACTGCTTTTAAGGCCCCTCCTGCCCTGTGGAGACCCCCACTGAAGAGCTTCATCATCTGCATGTCCTGGTTATTCATCTTGTCTTGGAAGTAAGCAATGCCATGGTCCCTCTCCAGGATGAACTAGGTGTTGATGATGGGTCTCCACCCTGGAAGCAACATGGGTTAGGGCCATTTGGACTTGTTGGGGTTCATGCAGTTGGGGAGGGTCTTAATGCCTGAAGGCGGGAGAACAGAGTGGGGGAGGCCCCAGTGCAGGGAGCTGCGAGGTCAGGAGTGATGCAAGCTCAGATCCCCAGCAGTACAGAGTAGACGTGTCCGGTGGCTGGCAGGGATGCTGTCCACCCCAGGTCTCTCTGCTGGCCTCAGATCACTGTCATCAGCCAAGGCTTCCTGAGGCTTGTTTGGACAAGTATTCCCATATGTTGCAGGGAGCTTAGGAGCAGCTGACCTGAACCCCAAACTTCTTTACTGGGTCTCTGGATGGAATAAGAGAAGATGATGGAACTGTATCAGCATGGTGTCATGTCCCCTGAGGGTGATGACTCTGTGAGGTAGAGGAAGCACAGGTGTCCTGTCCCTGGGGATGGGGCCAGTTTCAGTGAGAAAGGCTCACAGGTGGAGGGGTGCCCAGCAGAGTGTGTCTGGGCTCTGGGAAACTGGAGAAAGTCAGTTCGTGGATATGGTGTGGAAAGAACACGAGCTGCGTGTGGGGACCAGCCGGAATAACTGATGGCTCTGAGCAGTAGAGGGAAAACTGTCTCCCGAGGTGATGATCTGAGGTTTTCAAGGGACAGGCGAGGGGGGCTCTATCACATGAGTCCTCATCCAAATTCACAGTCTAGGTGGTCACCTGGCACATTCCTGCAGAAATGCTGCCCCCTGGAAGCCCAGGCCCTCCATGCAGCTGAGCCAGTGGCCACTTACAGGTTTTGAATTTCGAGGTGATGATTCCACAAAGGGCACTTTAAGTACTTTCAATCCACTGGGCTTCCTGGACAACAGAAGCCACCTTGGAGCCCTGTTCTGGTGATGGAAGCATCCCAAGGTCTCCAGGGGGTGAGCCCCGACTGTTGAAACCAAAAGGCACCCTCCTCATTCTTCACTCAACGCCCATCCCGCCTCCCCCAACCCAGGGAAGCGCCACTAGCCTATCCATTCGGCCCAGCCCCTGCCTGGCCTGGGGTTCTGAACCATCTTTACTCAAACAAAATTAAAGGATAGGGTCAATCCTGTAGCCCCTTCCATCACCTCTCATCAGCCTCCACTACCATGATCTTCTGAGCTCACGGACCCCCATGACCTCCCCCACCAATGTCCCCAGGAAGTACCAATGTGGCCACATAGAATGAACGGTCAGGAGATTGTCCAATGAATCTTGCAAACTCCTCCTCCCCCAATCTCAGCCAGGAACACACTCCTTGGTGAAGTCCTCGCATCTCAAGCATGATGAGGCTGCGGGCTGCAGGTGGCAGGACTGTCATTCCTCTTGGGACAAGCTTGTCCACCTGCTGCTCAAGGAGACGGTGAAGGTTGGGCTGAAGACTCCATCTGATTTCTCTTTGTGTCTCCAGAGACCAGGATGTTATAAAACAACACCCAGCAAGTGTGGTGGGCGGAGAGAATGATCTACGGAACATTCAACCTCCTGACTAATTCCTCTTGTCCCTGAAGGATGGGAATTTTGGCCTCTCATTAACAGATTTCAGAATTGCCCCCTCAAGCCTATTCTAAGGACTTATAAAGCTCATCTTGCTGACAGCGCCCAACAGGATCCTGAAGAGGCTGTCAGCCTACTGTGGGGAATATCCCGCCCATCGCCCCCGCCCATCCCACTTACAGTGCTGAGCCGACAGGTGAGCCTACCTGGGCCGCACCGGCTATAGCAGGATGACAGTGGTACTGTCTTCCCCTTGCCCATTTGCCCACCTGTCCTGTAGACAAGAGACCTCTGTTCCTTGTCTCAACAGAAGCCAGTCCGAAGCTTATATTCCAGGCTCAGAGATCACCAATACCTATCAATCTATCGAATTTCTAGCTCACATGAGAAGTACAAAGACTCCCCTTCCTCAAGCACCCGCAGCACAGGGCTTTTGCAAGATGTGAATGAGGTAAGGTGGGTAAAGCATTTTTCAGAGAACCACCCCAGAATTAGTTCTCAGTACACAATGGTGACTCACGGTTACGTTCGTTACCATCACCACCATCTTTATTGTGTTGAGTCTGCTAGAAAAACCAGCACATTAATAATGTAGAGGATGTTGGATCAACTTGGCAGGCTGCGGCCTGGCTCCAGAGCACAGGTGGGGGGTGAGGTCTGTTTCCAGGACCCCAGGCTCAGGATTGGGGAGCTTGGAAGTAGGAGAGGAGGGAAGTACACCCACATGATGAGCATCTTGAAAACCAAATGACCTTGAAGTTCATTGTGAAGCTGAAGGGCAGCAGGGCTGATACCACTTTTCCTCGAGGTTACTGCTCTAGCCCAGGGCTTTCTATACCATTTTCCTCAAAGCTGGAATAAAAGGATGTCTGTAATAAGAGCTTTAGGGAGAAAAATGCAAAAAGCTGATAGAACTGAGCCCAGATGTCTCTAAAATGACTAATATCGGAGCAGATGTGCATAGCTCAAGGAATATGGACTGTGAAGTTGGATGAAATAGAGAAAGAGAGATCAAATGGTTGAGGGAGCTGTGGGAGACAAACAGCCATGTGTCCCCACACTTGGGTTCACCCTCCCATCTGATCAGCATAGGAAGCTGACACTAATAGGAAACGTCCTGTAAGATTTCCATAGGAGCTGCCATGGCCCTAAGATCCTGAAGAGGAGGGGCAGTTAATGGGCCCTTTGAGAGGAGAACTCCAAAAGAAATTGGATCCCTCTCAGAACTGAACATGCCCCCAATCCAGATCAAGGAAGGTGTGAGCAAGCAAGAGGAGAGGATGGAGCAAATGTGCATGGAGCTCACAGTGATGGTCAAGTGGATCTAGACCCCATTACCTTAGAAGTGTCCATGTGTGCTTTAGTAATCCTGGCCTCATAGGTATCCATCGATCCATCTATCCATCCATCCATCATGCATCCACCCATGATCCATCCATCCACCATTCATTCATCCATTCATCTATCCCTCATTCATCCATCCAACGGTAAACCACACATCCACCCACCCCTCCATCCATCCATTCACCCATCCACTCACTATCCTTGCATCAACTACCCTTTCATCCAACCATTCATCATCCATCCATCCAGCATCCATCCGACCATTCATTTAATTGAGGAACATGGGATGAAAATTATAATGATTATGTGTCCAGACCTTCCTTTGTCCTGACACCGTTGAAGGCCTCAGGTCCTCTAACCATTACTATTGCCAAACCGTTTCCCCTGAAATCAAGTACAGTTTCATTCTGATGATGAGCACACATTGCATGATATTCCCCAGGTTTTGGGTGTGACCAACCACCAGGATCTGGTTTCCCAGCACCAGCTCTCACCTCACTCCTGGGTCTGCTGGGAATCACTTTCCTTGAGAGGCTAAGGACAACTCTCAGAACTGAATGAGACCAGTCTTTTCAGGGGTAGGGGAGAGGGAGGACCTAGACATGGGCATTTAAGAAGGAAAAGGCAAAGAGAGGGGAACTTGGGTCCTCAGGCCCGGGTGGACAAGACTGAGGCCGGCATGTTGACCAGCTCCGAGAGAGGGACAGTGGGCATAGGGAGGCAAATGGGCAGACAGGGGGCAGGAACCTTGTACTGTACAGTTGGGGATGCCTGGAGCCCAGGCCTGAGTGTCAGGGATGTCCAGGTCACATAAGTACCAACAAGAGGCACAGAGGGCTCACAAAGAGGTGAGGCTGTGATGGTCCCTGTGGGAGGGTAGTGACTAGGGACTGGGTGGCACTTAGATATTTGCAGACCTCAAATATTGTTCCAACAGCACCATGGATTTTTGAAGTTGACAACACGTTTTGTAACAATGTGTTTGATTTTTAATGGCAACCCCAGCGCAGTAGTCTTGCAAAATATAAACACATAATAGGGACAACAGTCCTCACATTTATAGATGGGCTTATAATATGTAAAGTTTCTTCCAAATCATGACTTTAGCCTCTGAGGAAACTATGTCTTGGAAAAGCTACCTGACTTGCCTATAACTTCACCAGGAGTAAGGGGTTAGCAGGGACCCATTGTGGATGGAAATCTGTCCAAGGCCTCACTGAGTTCCCCTTTCCCCTGCTGGGCAAGAAGATGTCCCGCTCTGCCTGGGAGACACCATCAAAGACACAAGAGAGCAAATTCTGGCCCAAGTCCACCTGGGGTTCTGAACAACAGGACTGAGACCCTAACCCAGTGCAGGTGGCTGACCTGGGACACACACGTGCCCACTGCCCAGCCCTCCCAGAGACTCTCAAATGACCTCCACAGTGTGGGTAGGAATAAACTGGGTCCCTCAGCTCACAGCACGAAGAGCAGACTCAGTCCAGCAGTCACAAGGGACAGCTGCAGGGCTGGGTGGGGGACCCTACACCTCCTCCCTGCTCACCTGTCTGGCCCTGGGCTGACCTGGAGACAGGATCCTGCTCCTCCCTCATCTTCATAAAGGCCCCTCATTTTGACTTGTAGGTGGTGATTAAATCATTTTTGGGGGGGATCCTGTGAATTTATGTTCTTAATTTTGCATAATTAGCCATCATTACTCTTGGGTTTGATTTCTTCTGAGAAAGCTTATCTGGAAGGGAGAATGTTATCAGAATGGGAAGCAGTACACCTCTGCATTAAGAGCTAGCAAGATAAAGCAATGGCTTCCTCGTATGTACCCCCTACTCCCATGGTCTTTGCTGCCCTAGCCCCAGGGATCCTGGACCAGCCCTGGTCACTCCAAGCTCCCCTGAGAGAGCTGGTCCTAGTCCAGGCTCCAGCTCCAGCCTTGGAGCTGATGTCGCCACCCCGCCCTTTCCTACCAGACCTCTTGAACTACAAGCAAAGTGTCCAGCCTGCTCTAAATGCCCCCACCAGGATGCCCATGGCTCCCATTGCAGCCCCCTCACCCCTTGCAGGCTGAATTGATCTCCTTTCCCTCAAATGTACCCTGGCTCCTGTGTTCTGTACTCCCATCAGTGCCCCCAGTGACCCTGGGAGACCACATTGACCTTCATGTCTGCTACCCATACCACCAGGTCTGCTGGCCCCACACACGCCCCTAATCCACCTCCTCCCTCTATTACTGCTGCTCTTCCCCCGTTCCAGACTTGTGAGTACTGGGGTGACTGCACTGACTGACACACCCTGAGTGGTCTCTGCTTTCCCTGCCCCTCGTTCCTACTCCATTCTGCTCCCAGAACTTTCTACCAAATGCAAATTGCATCATCTTGCTCCTGTGCATGTGTGGGTGCATTTGTGTGTTTGTGTGCATGTGGGTATGCCTGTGTACACATGTCTCTCTGTGCATATGTTTCTTTCTATTTGTATGCAGCATGTGTACACGTGCATATATGTCTTTTGTGCCCACACATATCCATGTGTATGTGCGTAGACGCATGTGTGCATGTGTGTTTTTTGAGTGTGTGCATATGCAGAGTTGTGTATGTGTCTCTGTGTGTGCATATTGTGCTGCATATGTGTCTGTGTGTGAGTGCATGTGTATGTGTGTGTGCCAGTGCATGGCAGGGGGAAGGCTCCAGAACATTCCCACTGCTACCAAGTTCTTGCTCCAAGGGGTGGGTGAATCCAACTTTACCAGGCCCCATAACCTTCTGTGAACCCTCTAGCCCCAACCATGCTGCACCCCTGCTGGGGTGCATCACGCATATGGGAACCACAAAGCTCAGGGCTCTCTTTTTTGAGACTTCTTCCAGCTGCTTCTGAGGAGGGTCAGCCACCCTGTTGTGTTCCCCTTTCATGGCTCCTCACACACCAATGACTCCATCAATGGCTGCTGTAGGCAGGAAGGTATATTTGCATTCTGTGTTCACTGCCCCACCCAGAGGCCCTTGGAATTGTTCATGTCAGAGAGACGGATCCTCACTGATTCTCTAACAACACTACATGCAATGCCCTTCCCATCCAGTCAAGGGCCAGAACCTCTGAATATGTTAGGTTTCAAGGCAAAGAGACATGAAAGTGCTCATGGATTAAGGGGCTGGTCAGCTCACCTTGAGATGGGAGACATCCTCGATTGTCCAGGTGGGCCCGGAGTAATCATATTTCTTACAAGTGGAAGAGGGAGGCAGGAAGGTCAGAGGAGAGAAGACGTGAGGACGGAGGCAGAGTCAGAGTGATGTGATGTGAGGAGGACTCTGCTGGACACTGCCGGCCTTGAAGTTGAAGGAAGAACCCAGGAGCTAAGGGATGCAGTGACCTCTAGAGGTTGGAAAACGTGAGAAAATGGATCCTCCCCAGAGCCTCCAGAGGGAACCTGCATGAATTAGAAAAACAACACTGGTCTGTTGAAATTGGTGATTTGAGCAGCACCACTTCAGCTGAGTCAAGAAGGTGTCCTGTTGTCCAGTAGACAAGGAGGCAGGGGTGGTCTGCACAGAAAAGGTACAGGAGGTGTGTCTATGTGAAGATACCTGGCCCAGCCCCTGCAGGACCACAGGCAGAAGTTGTTCTCCAGTCTTCAAGTGGGCGTTTCAATGGGTTGTGATTCAGCCTGAGGTGGAGAGCACTACCCCTGGGCATGAGATTGGCCTGTGTGAGTGTGTGTGTGTGTGTGTAAGTTTCTTAGGACTCTTGTAACAAATCACCACAATGTTGGTGGTTTAAAGTAACAGAAACATTCTCTCACGGTTCTGAGACCAGGTGTCTGAAATCAAGGTGTTGTCAGGGAGCTGTGTTAACACAGCGCAGATCCCAATGAGTGATACCTGTGGCCTCAGCCCCATGTCTGAAGGCCTAGGGTCGCCTACTGACTGGGCTCTTCCTAGGGTGGGGCTGGGGTGTCCCATGGCCCCCTGCTTCCTGCACATTCTCCAGGCCGATTGTCCAGACATTTGTGAATTCTGTGAACTACAGGATCATCTCCTTGTAGTATATTTCTGCTTAAATTAGCTAGAGTTTCCTCTGGTATTTGTAGTCAATTACCCTCATTGGTCCAGATGCTCATAAAGAAAAAATTCACCCCTGTGACCCTTGCACTTTGAGATCGATGGCAAAACTAGCTTTCCAGTGTCCTTGGACTGGGTCTGCCAGACAGTAGGACAATGAAACGTACAGCTTGTGAAGGGAAATAGAAAACTCCTGGAAGGTGCATTGAGAGCCTACAAAACTTGAGTGATCCAAAGAATTGCGACAGGGACTCAGACAAGTCCATGAATGAGCATGTTCATTGCAGCATTATTCACAATAGCCAAAGGGTGGGAACAACCCAACTGTCCACCAACGGAAGAATGGATAACCAAAGGTGGTCTCTCCATGCAATGGAATATCATTTAGCTATAAAGAGGAATGAAGTTCTGACACACACTTATAACATGGATGAACCTTGACAACATCATGCTAGGTATTTTCATATTGTAGGATTCCGTTTATAAGAAATGTCCCAAGTCAGCAAATCCATAGAGATAGGGAGTAGATTAGTGTTTGTCAGGGGGTGGGGAAGGGAGGGAGGAGTGAGAAGTGACCGCTAATAGGCATGAGGAAGCTTTATAGGATGATGAAAGTATTCTGGATTAAGACAGTGGATGGAGGAGGTGTGGCCGGGGGCTGTGCCTCTCAGAAGGGGCAGTGGAGGAGTTGAGTGGAGTTTCTGAACTTGATGTGGAGCAAAAGTGCAGTGATCAGTCACCTTAGCTGGCCTAGTGGCCTTTGCAACCCCCACCTATGGCTGGGACCTCTCAAGGCTGACCCCAGCAAGGTTACGGTTGAGGTCAGTGAGCCCCCACAGGGCCAGCTTCTTGGCTGTGGGTCATTTCCTTCTGCTGAGTTGGATGGCAGGGCCTTTGAAGTGCTGGGCAGACTCAAACTGAGTTCCTCTGGGAGGAGACCAGCGTGACTCCTGCTCCAGATGGTTCTTCCCAACACTTTCGTAACTAGACTTCAGTGGGCAGGCAGCTCTTATGTGCAGACCAGTTGCTCCTAGGCATAGTGATCATGAGTGGACATGCACTGCCCTCTTGACCAGCGTGTGAGCAGAAGGAAGTCTGGCATCACCCACCCGGGGAACGACTGAGATGAGGGGGTCTCAGGGTGAGTAGCATTGAGAAGGGACAGCTGAGGGGAGGCAATGACAGTCAGATTGGCCCCAGGACCAGCTGCAGCAGGTCGGGGCTGTGGTTTGACCACTGACCTCCCTCTTCTGAGTGTCCCCTCAGGAGGGACATTTCCTGGACCCGGAGAATCTGCTCCCCAAAGGTGAGCAGGGGCATTTACCTGCACACACGACACGGCAGATGGGCTGTGTTGTCCTCACAGAGCACCGCTCAGAGCCTCTTCACAAGAGAGCTCTCCACTGAGCTGCAAGACCAGCAGCTAGCTGAAAGCCACCAGTGGCAGTGCCCCAGGATGGAGCACATGGGGAGATTTGGGGAGGAGGGCGCTGGGCTGGGCTTTCCAATCTGCAGGCTCCTCCAGGGGCAACCATGGCTCCCACCTCCCTGCTGGGCCAGTGAGGCTCCTGGGAGGGTCTCCTGCCTCTTTGGGCTTCCTTCTCCTTCATATCAGGCATCAGCCCCCACACCCCTCTCGCTCTCCTACACAGCTCAGCACCCACTTCCCAAAGGACCCAACTGAGTAAGAAACCAAAAAAAGGCGCCAGGGTAGAAAGGGAGAAATAGAAATGTTGTGTCTGCAGGAAAGATGAACTCTACATGGTCAAACCCCTTGGGGTCCCAGTGTCTCCATGATGAGCTCTCTGGATGTCATGTGTGTGCCTGGAAAAAAGGCTTTGCTGTATTGCATGTGTAGGGAGTAACTTGTTCTTGCAGACATAGCGTGAATGTTCCAGTATGGGAATGAAGAGTGCGGCCAAATGGGGCGGCCACAGAGCCCTCGGCCCCAGCATTTCAAAAGGCAAGCATATGCTTTGGTTCATACTTTTTGAAGCTGAGGGCCAAGTTGTCGCTGCTAGAAAAAGTCCCACCCCAAAAATAGAGAGTATGGGCGTTGACACCAAGTAGGTCAAGAAAGGATCGGATGCCCATAGACAGCACGTGCTAGCAGTGTGTCCTGCCCAGCCAGCAGGCTCAGAGCCCCACATCTTGGCATCTGGGTCCTCAGCCACTGGCAGCAAGTCTGGTATTTCTCAGGCCTGGCACTCGATCAAGGCCCTGCAAAGATGAGACCCTCAGATATGGAAACCCGTGAACACAATTCCTACAGGGTTATTTTGTCATATTGTTTTAATAATGCGGCACGTTAGCACCAAAAGTCTGTCTTATTTAAGGACATTTGGGGACAAATATTGTAAAGACTCAATCCATTCCTGAGAACTCCACCCTCTACTTTTCCACGCCTCTTGAGTGATGCCTGCGATGGGTCTAAAGTATTCCTTAGCATCCTTTTCATCATTGCCCCTCTGGCACCTGCCACAGGCAGACACTCCATAGATGCAGGTGCACTGAATCCAGCCCAGCGTCTCGTCTGGGGTGGGGAAAGACAACAGCAATCAGAATAATAATAAGTGAGCATCGGCACATACTATGTCTCCCTGAGTCCCCCTATCCAGGAGGCACTGGGCCCATGGTCACATAGCTGGTCGGACCCGTCTGACTCCTAAGGCCCCAGCCTTGGCCCCTGCTCCCTGGGACTTCAGAGAGCCCAGAGCTGAATGGGAGTGAATGGGGTCACAGGAAGTGTGCTCTGGTGTTTCTCACACCGGCTAACCCAGCAATAGCTGTCATGCATCTCCAACATCCCCTCTCCTCTCAGGACTCCTTCACCGTCCATTTGGTCTCAGTTGTAAAGATGAAATGTGTCTAGTCAGGAGCAATGAATGACAGATGGAAGATGTTATTTTCCCCCCCAAAACATCCTCTGTTCTTTTGGAATCCCTGCAGTGCAACTTGGACCAGCAGGTTTGGGGAGCAGGTAAGCACCCTACTGGTTGCTGGTCTCCTCTTCCATCAGGCCGAGTGGAGGTGTTGGGGACAGGCTGGACAACACCTGGTGTGGGCCAGGGACTCTGACACCCACTGGGGCCTAGGAGCACCCTCCTTCACCGTGCATCCACACAGACCAAGGCAAGGAACTGCCCTTGAGGATGGTGTCCAAGTCTTCATGGCTGGTTTCTCCTAAATTTTAAATGGCTCCAGGGGCTCAAATATTCCCCCGGTGGCCCTCCCATGCCAGGGTGCAGGGTTTTCCAGTCTGATGTCTACAGCCTGCAGGGCTGCCTTTGGGCTCTGGATGGTCACCTGGATCCCACAGCAGCAAGTAAATCTCAGAAGGAGGTGAGGAGCTGTAAGAACAAAGGCTTATTTTTGTTCTGACATGTTAATTTTGTAAACGTGTATGAGCTGTGCATTAGACACCAGCTTTTAGTCACTCTCATCTGATCTTTCCACGTTTTTCTCCCCTCCAGATAACTCTTGTGTTGTCAAGCTACCAGACCATAGTAGTGTGTTTCCTTCTTCCAGGAGAGATTCCTCTGCTGTGGGGTCCCACATTGCCTATGGGTTCAGAAGTCCAAAAGAGAGATTGTTTTTTGAGTGAGTTGTCAGTGTCTCTGCATTATGCCTCTGTCTTCCCTGGGTGAGGTTGAGCTGAGGCATGTGGAGCATCCCTGGGGCTCAAAGTTCACAGAGACTGGTACCCGACACCTGTCCCAAGGCTCTAAAGGCAGAGACTGGCCAACTCCCAGGTCCTCAGGGCCACAGCGAGCTGTGTGAGGCTGTGCATGCTTCCCAAGCACCAGGCGTGAATGCTGGGAGGAGGCCCAGGCTGAGCTGTCTTCAGGGGGACTCTGCCTATGATGAGAGTGGACCTCAGAGGCCAGGCCTGAAGGGCTGTCACAAGCTGTCAGCTCAGAGCACCATCACCTCTGTCCGGGGCTTGAGGACAGAGACCATCAGCTGGGGGGAGGTCTGAAGACCCACAAAAGCACTTCCTTAGAAATGGGGTAAGCATTTGGACCTCCACTGAGCCCAGTGGACACCCAAAAGAAGAGTCAAGAAGGATTTTGCTTCTCTCTAGCCTTTCCTCTGTGGCCTGTGTTGGCCCCACAGGCTCATTTGGAAACCTGGTACGCGTGGGTGAGGGACAAGTACAGCAGCTGCAGCAGCACTGGTCTTTCCTTCTGTCCTGCTCCCTGCCCAGCTCCTGCCTCTCTGGTAACAGGACTAATGGGGACAGACTCTGTTCTTCTGCTCCCTGGTGTGGGCATTGGACTGGAATCATGTTTTAAACCTGTTACTTTCCCAGTAAATGACCAGGTTAAGTATCTGAAGAGGTTGGAAGGGACTAACGGCCAGACATAGTTGGGTATGAGCTTGGACTTCTTCCTCTCTTCCTCCTGCAAAACTCACAGTGGTGGTCCCCAGGCTCACTGGCAGAGCCCAGGCAGGAGTCTCTGCAGGCTGGGGTGGGTGTCCACTACTCGCTCAAGGAGAAGGGTGGAAACCAGGTTGGCATCCAGGCAGGGTGAGCCACCAGCCAGATAGCCACCATGGACAGGCTGCTTAGAGCTAATGCCCCAAAGTACGTGATCATAGAGCAGGGCGCCCTTGAAGACTCCAGGGAGGCAAGGCCAGTGTGCGCTTCTCATTGAGCTTCAGGTGCTGAGAAAGACAGGTGGATGGCACCCACAGACGCAGATGTGGCAAGAAAAATGAAGAGTCGAGAGCCAGGCAGGGCAGGGCACACTCAGAACTGCAGGACAAATTCCCTTTGATGCTACTACATGCAAAACAACATGTATCAGTTTCTCTGAGACTAAAACAAGCGAAATCAGATGTTCTGTGCTGCTGCGGCTCCAAAGACTCTCTGAGGCACCACATGTGAAATGTGGCCTACAAAAGGCTGCTGCTGGCCTTTTGTAGGCCTCTCCAACCAAAAGTGAACTCGGGTCACCCATCATCATAGCTGCCATCCTGGGTGCTTGAGCCCACCTGGGGGACTGTGGGGAGAGGGAGGCACCCCAGAAGGAGGAAAGAAGGAAATAACTCCACCCTAAATCTTGCAGTTCTGCCCAGAAACCAGTGCTGAAGTGATATTTGCCATGACCGGCTTGCACGTGCAGCCTCCACCCTCATGCCACACACACTCTGGGAAAAGAGGGGGTGTGCATTAGGAAGATCCCTTCTACTTGTTCTAAAACTGATCAAATCTCTGAAATCACTTAGCGAAGGCTAACTGCTCTAAGATTTCTGATGGATTTTTCTTTATTGTTTCAATCTCTTTTGTGAAAAAATTCCTGATTTCATTGAATTGTCTGTTTTCTTATATTTCATTGAGCTTTTTTATGATAGCTATTTTGAATTCTCTGTCATTAAGGTTATACACTTCTGTGCTTTCAGGGTTGATTTCTGGGTGCTTGTCATTTTCCTTTTGGTCTGGAGATTTAATATATTTCTTGGAAATCTTTTCATGTCAGTACATGTGGATCTACCTTATTGTTTCTAATTGCTCTATAATATTCCACAGCATAGAATTACTATAATAGTTTTAGTGTAAAACTGTCATAGAAATAGTGATATTTTTGAAATTTAATTTTTTAATAATATTTTCTTCTTTTTAATAACGTTTGAGTGTGGTTTTTTTGGTTTGTTTCCTGGAAGTTGGAATTTTCTTTTTCTTTCTGTGTTATGGTTGGTTTCAAGGAGGAACATGAAGCTTCTTTGGTCATCTTCAGCCAGGTGTCTTCATTTATTTACTCATATCTTTGCATAATCTTATTCCAAAGAAATTATGTTGTATTTGGCAGCATTTGGTAACTGTTTTATTGAAGAGATTATGAAATGTAGATTGATTTGTACTATTGTAAGCAGTCACTTGTATGACTGTTTTTGGAAATTTGTTTTGTTTTGTTTTGTTTTTTTGTGAGGATGATCAGCTGTGAGCTAACATCCATGCCAATCCTCCTCTTTTTGCTGAGGAAGACTGGCCCTGAGTTAACATCCATGCCCATCTTCCTCCACTTTATGTGGGACGCTGCCACAGCACGGCCTGAGAAGTGGTGCCTCAGTGTACATCCGGGATCCGAACCCAGGCCGCCAGCAGCGCAGCGCACGCACTTAACCACTATGCTGCGGTGCCGGCCCTGGGATAGTCTTCACTGTACACATACTTGTGCATTGAGACTTTTGAACTTTAAAATTATACCAATTTTGATTGTTACAGTGTCTTTTCAAACAGAAACATCAATTTTAAGCAGTTTCTATGAGAAAGGAAGCAGATACCATCCCTACTGGGACTAAGCACTGGTAACATTTGATTTAAGTTGCATGAGAAGTTGATGATTGTATCTAAAGTACCATTGTTGCTACTAATATTATTACTACTACACTTACAACTCTGATAACGATACTAGTAGTATAGTAACAAAAATATTTATTAAGTATTTATGTGCCAAGCACTTAGCATAGTGGTATCTCATATATCTAAATAGGCATTTTTACAATATCATCATTTACTTTCTCATTATTGATATTACACAATAATAGTCACGAATAGTCAAACCATGGTATAAGCAAAAGGTTAGAAACAAGCATTAGATTTACAAAAAGGAAGCTTTCCCATTCCTTTGGAGCTTCCTTAACCCTTCTTGAAGGAAGACAAATGCATCCTCCTGTAGGTATCACCAGTACTGCTTCGACTGGCTGACATACTTAGCTGTGTGACTTTGGGATATTAATAAATGTCTTTCAGCCTGTTTCCTTACAGTAGAATGGAGACAATATTGCTTACCTTGTAGGAATGTTAGGGTGAAATGAGAAAATATACCTAAAGTGCCTGAGAACTTTTAGGTATTTAAAGTGAGCAACTTGAATTTTACCCATGTATAGCAATGATTGTCAACTGAGTTGGAGGAGAGGACATGTTCTCCTATAGAAGCCTATCAGAATTTCTTTTTTTAAATTTTTTTGGTGAGGAAGATCGGCCATGAGCTAACATCCTTTGCCAACCTTCCTCTCTTTCTTTTTGGTTGAGGAAAATTGGCCCTGAGCTAACATCTGTGCCCATCTTCCTCTATTTTGTATGTGGAATGCTGCCACAGCATGGCTTGATGAGTGGTGTGTGGATCTGTGCCCGAGATCCGAACCTGCAAACCTGGGGCCACTGCAGCAGAGCATGCAAATCACTACACCACTAGTCATCAGAATTTCTGAGTGAGGCCTTTTTAAAATCATATATGATCTCCCCCAAATGGACATTCTTTTCTCCTCTTTTTCTTTCCTCCCCCTCTCAACTCTTGAACTATGGCTATGTCAAACAACTTTTCCTGATGAAAGACTTTTATGTTGGGATAGAGTGGAAGAAAGCTTGAGAACTTTTGATAAAAGTAGTAGTTTCCAACTTCCCTGTATCAGATCACTTGGGGATCTTTATCTAAGCAGATTCCCTGGCTGAACTACCTAACAGAAGTTCTCAAACTGTAGTATGCATGCACAAAAAGTGCAACTTCCTTTGGATTGCTGAGAGTGAAAGGGAGAAGGGAGGGGGAGAGAGGAGAGAGATGAGTTTTGTGTTTAAGAATGAAGAATCCAGTTGACTTTCTGTAAATTTTTAAGGGTCGCATTCTGCTTTACTATGTCTCCTTGTAACTAACTACTCGCATTTATGCATTGTGAAAGATTGGATCTGTGAAGAAAAAATCACAGGGACTGACGCCCTGTTAAGGGAAATGCTCCTGACTAATAATGCCAAAAACCACTCTCTTAAACAACTCCAAGAAGGTATAGTAGATTGATACTCCTTTTTCCCCTTTAGTAGTGCAAAGAGATGTTAGGCTCATTGAAATCTTAAAATCATGCAGAATTTCCCTGGGGATATTAATAATGTTTTCGTGAATATAATTTTAATAATTCTCTTTGAGTTTAAGGAGTTTTAACCATTTATTTCTGATACGCTTGTATCTGTTACCTCATAGGTCCTACGTTATATCACTGAACAGGTTGTGTGAAAGGTCGATAGAAAGAAGTCAGAAATAAGTGCCACGGAATAGAGCAACGGACTTGCGGTTACTGGATAGTGTTCTAGATCACCACTGTCAAATAGAAATAAGACGCAAGACACACATATAATTTTAACATATAATTTGAAACTTTCTATAGCCACATTAAAGTAAAAACAAAGGCAAAATTAATTTTAATAATTATTTCATTTAACCCAATATATCTAATATATTATTTCATCAGGTGCTCGATATAAACAACGATTAATGAGATATTTTACTGTTGTTCCATACTAAGTCTTAGGAATCCAGTGTATATTTTATACTTACTGCACGTCTCATTTTGGACTAGCTACATTTCAAGTGCTCAACAGCCAGATGTGGTTAGTGTCTGTTCTATTGAAGAGCACAGGATTGATATTATTGAATAACAGCAATCTGCTGAGTGGTTATAACCTATAAAGGGGGCCACCCTTATAGGTATCAACAAATTCCAATCTTTCAAATGAATGTGACTACCAAAGGCAATACTTGTGTATATTTTCATATTTCAATCAATTTTTAAAATCTTTCTGAATCACCAAAGAAATGAACCTTGTCTTTGGGTCACTAATGTGATTTCTTAAATGAGATATGTTTTGTTCTTTGTGAAATAACTACACCTAAATTAATTTTTCTTAAGGTCCTTATTTTAAGTATGGCCAAAACTATGGCTAGGATTGAAAGTTTTACGTTTAGAGCAACGTTGTTTTCTTGATTTGTTTGGCCTGTAGTCTGATAGAGAAATGTTACTTCTTCTTTGGTAAGCTGTATAGAATTTAGATTATGACTGCTAAGTTTCCCCTTTAGCATTTTCAGCTGTCCCAGTAAGACATATGGAAACGATACAGATTCTAGAACGCTTGACTCTACTCTCTGCCAGTGAACTTATACCATAGGCAGAAGTATTAACATCCAATATGAACCAGCTATTGAATTCAGGGGTTCTGTGGAGAATGCTTCAAACAGTCAATAAACTATGGATGGTTCTTAATACTGTGATGCCTAGAAGGTAATTTCAGTGTATTGTTACACGTAATAGATAAGTGTATAGCAGTGATTATATACAGTAACCTAAACTTAATGGTTGAAAAAAATTGTTGAGTGTTTAACAATATAAATCCCCTCTGAAGACTACTAATTAAAGAGTCATTATAACTTTCAGAAAAAGCATAAATTTGATCTTAAGAAACAGAGAGAAACTATAAAGTATTTCCAACTTGAGAAACTTCCTTAAAAGTGAGTTCTCCTCTATAGGCATCTGTCATTTGTGGCTAATTGTGATTTAAATCACTGTGTGTCTTGCATCATTGTGGTGGCTCCAAATTTTGCTGCACATTAAAATCACCTGGACAGCTGTTAAAACTTGTTCCCCAATTGTAACCCATGCCAATTAAATCAGAATGTCTGCGGTTGGGAGTCAAGCACTAGTATTTTCTTTTTTTAAGATTCCCCAGTTGATTCCATTATGCAGCAATGTTTAGAGAACACTTGATTAATTATTTCTTTAGTCAAATGGGTCTCTGCTGGTCCATAGATTGCATCAGAAACACCTGTTCAGCTCTGAAAACCAGGATACTGGGCTGGCCTTCCCTGAGATATCAGATGCTTAATGTTCAATCAAGTAAGTTCGATGTGAAAAATAAAAGCATACACTTAAAAAATACTGTAAGAATTTTCATATTTTTAAACAAGGCTGTTTTGTAGTCTTCTAAGATTAAATACAGCGGTCCTGTGTTCTTTTGTTTTGTTTTATTTTAAACTGAGGCTTTGGAATATTTTATGTGAGTAGGAAACCTCTAGGAGTTCAAAAAAGGTTGAAATAAATGGTTTCTAACTAAATGCAGCGCACATTCTTGGATCAGTTTTCAAAGGCTGATCAAAACCTGCTGTGTTTAAATAACAACATGCTGTTTTTCATCACATCCGTTGATGATGTAAACAAAATGTGTAACTATATTAGTAAATGTTAATATTCATGTATTTTAAGTTAAGGTTACAAAATTTGTCACAATGTGATTTTTTTATTCAAGTGAAAACAGATGTGTGCAGCTATTTTGAATATTGGTTTATGAACATGCATATTCTTTATCAAATGAACTTGTAGTTTTTTTATGTTTTCTTTCACTACTGTTCACCTGAAAGGAACAGTTCAAGGGACTGGAATCCAGGACTGTCTGGCTCCAGAGCCTACGTGTATCCACTTCTGTTAACGCCACACACGTCAAATGGCCATACAAGGCTAGAGTCGGTTGGGAGCCTTAGGAATTGAGTGGAGGAAAATCGAAAATCGTAGTAGTTTCCCTGGAGCAGTTACTTAAAGGATTTGATATTTAAAAAAATTGTAAAAGCAGAATAAAAATTTGAAGATATTTTTAAGTATTGATAAATTATCCTTCATTCCACTGTTTTAACAGTAAGTTACATTTTTTATACTTTCCCTCCATCTTTGCTTATGCATATATATTTTCACATAATGGAATTCATAATACCCAGTAGGGAGTCTGCTTTCTTTCATTTAAATTTATATGAAATTTTTTTTGCAAGTTGTTTACTTTTGATAATTATTTTATTGGCTTCCTAATGATCAAACTGATGTATCATAACCGTATAGGGTGCTATTACTAGACCGGGAGGTTGATGACTTTTTTCAGGATTACAATAGGCAATGTTATCAATTTAGGTATTTTTACTTTTTCTTTCTTTTGGATTACTCTTTTAGGATGAATTTTTGAGCCTGAGATTACTAAATTAAAAGGTAGAATTTATTTTTAGCACTGTACATTTTGCAATTGGGGAAGATGCAGTAAAACTGAAAGGGAAGCAAACAAATCCACTCTCCTCCCGCTGCTCCCCCTACAGCAAACCTCTCCCCAAACTAGTTGCTCAAACTTGAGAAACTGTCTCACGTTTTACTTTTTTGAGACACTAGTATCGGAGCCAAGCTTAGGCTATTCAGAAATTGACAAAATCACACTTTGGAGAGATCACGATTAACTCCCTACCTTTGAGGAAACTGAAGTGTACTTCGTGGCAAAGAATAACAACCCGGTTTTAGGAGGGACAGAAGACGGATGAGCCTTGATGGAGCAGAAGTGACCGGGGCGGGAGCGCTCTACAGCGTTGCTCTGGTTGAAGTCGCTATCCGGGGAAGCCTGGAACATCCTGAGGGTCTGCGGCCACTCGTCAACCAGCCTTGTCGCCTGGCCGGGCTCAGGCTTCTGGCAGTTCCCGCCTCCGTCTGTGCGACACCCGGGCCGACGTGAAGTTCGGAAACGTGAGCTGAGCGGCACTGACGGGCGCTCTGGGAAGAACTCGGCAAGGCTTTCCTTTCGCTTGGTCTACAGACCTGAAGAATGAGACTGCGAGTTTTCAAGGAAACGGATACATGGGTTAAGTCGCCGGTTTCAAAATCTCAAAATGGAGAAGACTTTTCCTTTAAACGCTGCGCTCTGCTCCCATCCTTCGCTGTTCAAGCGTTCGCCTCCGGGCCACGAAATACTTTGCGTTGGTTTTTATTGCGGAGGCTTCTCTCGGGGGGCCCCCTAACCTCACGCCGGGACTGGTTTCTTGGTTTCTGCTCTGGCGGGTGATTGGGTGCTGGGAGTCGAGGGGGCGGGAGGCAGGAATTCGTCCGCAAGAGCGCTTGCGCGCGGTCTGGAGAGAGCGGAGGAGGGAGCGGGTGAGGCGCCGGGAGTCCGCACTCGGCCAGGGTGAGGAGGCGAGAGGTTTGGGGCTTCTCCTCTCTGCCAGGCTCCGCAGTGTGTGCTCGCAGATATCATTTCATTTTCTCCCGGGACTCGGAGCCCAGGCAGCGCTGCCTCGGTTTTCCTCAGAACAGGCCAGCCTGTCTCTCCTGGGGTGGCGCGCAGCCTGCCCGAAGAGAGCCTTCTGCTCTCGCCTGGCCGCCATGCGGGCAGTCGGGGTGACCGCGTCCACGGGCCTCGGGGTTCTGAACACGCGGAGGCCAGAGGGATCCTGTCCTGAACCCCGAGGAGAGGCCCCGGGCCCCCTTGAACCTCCGCTGACTCGTGGCAGCGGGGACGATGGCGGGAGGCGGATCGGGGCTCGTCCTTTATCCCCTGGGGGGTTGTGGTGAATGCAGGTGGGATGGATTTCTAGGCTGTATCTGAGGAACTAGCTGGCGTTGCGTTATTGGCTGGGGTGAAGGGGTTAGAGTCCACCAAATCTCTACTCAAGAGTTGCACAGATAGAATCACAGAATAGTAGAACTGGGAAATGCCTCAGAATAGTGGTTCTTAGCTTGTTTTGGAACACATAGGCTAGGGGTCAGGGTATAATTGGCTTCATAAGCTGTTGAATTACTCTTTTAACCATCCCTCTATCCCCAGGTCGAATTTGCCGTTTTTTTCCACTATTGCAAGGAAGTCCTCAGTTGATAACAGTGCATATCAGTCTCCCCTCTGTTTTCAGTTATTTTATTAAGATATAGTTCTGGGAATGAGAAATCCACGGACTTTCTCTTCAGAGAAACACAGTCATGTACCAAGACTTCTGCATGCAATAGCAAGAGAGCACAGTCTCTGACTTCTGTCTCTGGATCCTAGATTAAACATAGGTGGTTTAGAAGAGGTGGGGATTAATGTAGATCACCTCCTCTGTGTCAAATACTGGAGTTTAGGCACGTTCTATCCATTAACTTACTTAATTCTTAACTCAATGCCTGGCTAATTTTCGTCAAAACTCTATCGGGTAGATAATCTTATCTCCATTGCACAGATGAAGAAACAGACTGAGGTTCAGTGATTCACACAGTGGGACTCACACTTAGGCTTGCTTTACTCCAAAGCCCATCTTCTTTTCATTATACCCTTCTGACCTTTAAATCAGAATTATCAAGCACCTACTGTGTGCCAAGGCATTTTCTCCCTTACAACAGTTTTTCAATTAGGGATTATTACAGATGAGGATCTTAGTCTAGAGAAGTGAAGACATGATCAAGGAAACACATCTGAGTTGTGGGAACCTGATCTAGAACTCGTACTTCTACCTCCTGGTCCACAGCTTTGGCAGAGTAGGGATACAAATCCGGATTTGTCAGATTCCGAGACATGTTCTCAACCACTGTGATGGTTAAGACTAGGAAATTCTTTTACTTGCATTTGTTTTGTTGATACATTTAGGAATCCCCTTTTTATTTCTAGACTTCTGTCCTAGTCTAGTTGGGTATCTGGTTTTCTTTGAATGGCATTGTTTCAGTCTTGATTTTCATTTCTGCTGCAGTTAGGAATCTAAGTAAACAGGAAAGCATGACTCTTCAATATGGTCTGAATGTACAGTTGGTGGGGTGAAGATGAACTTTCCTTGTAAAGCTTGTCCATCATAGCTTGCTATAATGAATTCTGCAAGTATTTTTCAGCAGTTAAGTCTTCATTAAGATAAAGATGCCGATAATTCATAACGTATACTGAATCTGTGACTACATTCATTTTCTCAGATAGTAAATGGATTGAAAATATTTGCTGGGTTCATGGAAGAACATGTAACCTTTCAAAAAATAATCCTAATCGCTATGAACTGTATATGGTTAGGAGGCAAAGGAGAGTATTCTGAAAACTATTCTCAGCTCATTTGGCACTTCTATTTACTTTACGGAATTACTACCTTCTACAAAGTATTTACTGTCTTTTACACAGAATACTATATTTCTCACCATATTTTTTGAGATGTTTCAATCATATAGAAAATTAATAGACCAATGGGTAAGCCAACTTTCCAGAGTTGTTCAATCTTAATATTTTGCCATATTTACTTTATACCTTCTTTGCAAGTAACATTACTAGTATGCTGAATTTATTCTTTTTCTTTCCTAGACGTGTTGTTATACTTTTGTTACATATGTATGTATCCGTAAACAATATAGAGCATTACTTTACCTGTTTTTAAACTTTGTACAATGATATGATACTGTACCCATATTTGTTCAGAAGTGTTTTTAGTTGCTTAACATTATTTTTAAGAAGTAGCCTTATTGATTGTTCATCTATTTTAATTGCTGTGTAGTATTCCATTGTATGAATATACCAGAATTTTTTTATCCATTTTCCTTTTGACAGACATTTAAGTTGTTTACATTCTTTTGCAATTCTAAACAATGCTGCTATGAACTTTCTTATGCATGTTTCCTTATGTTCCTGTGGGAAAGCTTTTGGATATATACATAGGACTGGACTTCCTGGTGTTGGGTATCTTCAACTTTACTAGAAATTGTTAATATCTGTCCAAAGTGGTTGTAGCGATTTACACTCCCCCTAGCAGTATCCTCCATTAAGTTTTCATCCAAGATATTAGTGTACTCTAGTTTTAAAGAAATGACGGTGCTTGCATCATTAAGGCACAAATTGCTTTGTTCATTTCTTTTATGCTTATATGCTTTTAAGTCCAACATAATTTTAGGGAGAAAGATAAAGGAATAAGGTCTAGATTGAACTAAATACTAATTCTCCCTTCTGCTATTGCTATGTTCCCTCAAGTACAACCTTACTTCTTGTTGTGTTTGTACTTGTGATGGAGACAGACCCTAATGAAGTAAATTGTTTACTGATTTTTTTTATTGTTTTTGTTTCAATAGATTGTCCGAGGATTAAAAAGTAAGCAGCATTGTTTGTTGGAGAGCCCTACAGAAAGTGGGAAAAGCTTAGTCTTACTTTGTGCTGCTTTAACGTGGCAACAGTCTCTTCTTCGTGGTAAGTATTTGGTTGATATATTCAGCTTGATTATTGGGACTTGAAAAAAATATAATAAAGTACTTTTTATCCAGAATGATTCATTTAAAGAAATAGCAGTAACTAAGAATATACTTTTGGTCTTTCTTTTAATCCTCCCTGCTTGATATTTTAATAAGTTTCAATATAAACGAATACTCAAGTGGTTGTGCCTTTATTACATTATTAATCTTTGACTATTAACTATAAAACTCTTGGAAGAAACCGACCCTCCTTTATGTGAACTTGGAGACAGAGGCCAAGGTGAAGCCTTGGTGCCCCTCCACACTAGTGAGCTGCAGAAGGGCTGCAGAGTCCTGTGAATCTTTGGCGCCCCTCCTGGCTCCCTCCGGAGTTGGCATTGCCTGCACAGAGGAGCCCAGCTCCTTACAACGTCATGCTGACGTCACTCATCCAGGCCTGTTTTGAGTGGTGGTCTGTGCTCCTGTCACCCCTTCTTGTTATTCTTCCATCTCTAAGTTTGTGCCTTAGGTTCATGTGACACCAGCCCACAGAGGTAATAGATATTATGTCATATACACTGGGCGACATCTCTAGGAAGTAGATTCTAGCCTGATCCCCATGGTGCAGGTTTAGAGACTGGGGAGGACCTGAGAGGTACAGGGACTTTCTCAGGATGAAGAACTGGTAAGAAAAAGGAGGTCTGCATTCATCTCTGTCTCCTCAAAGCTAGGACCCGACTTAGGGTTCCAGGGAGCTGTGGCTAGGGCTGTGTAGGCTCCTTGTGTACAGCTCAGGAGATGACATGGGGGAGGAGGGTTAGCAGCCAGGGCACAGGGGGCAGCTCTGGACAAGTCTGATTGAGGGAAGGGGCCTAGGTAAAGGAGTCTTGAAAAAAGACCTCACTTCCTTGGTCATAGACCTCAAAAGATCTTAGAACTCTGGTAACCAGGCACCCACAGCCCCCCATCCAGCTCACTTGACTGGAGACAGTCAACAGGAAAAAATATTGTGTTGTTGTATCCCAACTTTTGGAGGATCTAGGCACAAAAAAACCCAGAAAGAGAAACTTTTTGGTCGTTGCTGACGTTGGCTCAGCCCTCATCCCCGACGCCTCTGGGTGTCTGGCAGGAGGCAGTGAAGGGTAACATGGGGCAGCCCAGGAAAGGCTAGTGCAGGCCAGGTCACAACTGTGATCCCACCTGATCAGCCCCACACCCCTTGTCCCTCATCTTGTGTGTGTGTGTGTCTGTGTTTTTGTGTGGAGGGGAGAAGGCAGGGTATGAGGGGCAGGCCATTCCTGGGCAGGAGCTGCTTGTTAGGTGTCGGAAGTGTGGTGGGCCTATCATGTTCATAGCCCAGGTCATGGCTGGCAGCATGAGAAGGTGAGCTCCTCTACTCTTATGTTACTGAGCCATAGAGGTTTCATCTCTTTTCCTGCCTGACCATAGTTCTTTGCAGGGATGTCCCTCTGTGCCTGAACTGAGGAGCAGACTTTCTCTTGGGGGATGACCCCAGTGGCAGTGTGCAGGCAGCCCCTGATTCCTTCAGGCCCAGCTCCGGAGCAGTCTTTGCAGATCTCCAGTAAGAAGGTCATCGAGGAGCTGCCCAATGGTTTCAATTTCACCAACTCACTAGGCAAGGGGAAGGTGCCTGAGGCCACAAACACCATCCAGTGCTGCTCTGAGATGAGAACAGGAACAGAGGGTCTCCACACTCAGGACCTTGAGATGACCAGGTTGGACCAGAACTAGGGAGTGACCAGACTGGGGCTGTCCCTTTTTCAAGCTAAAGGGGATGTACATGCAGGTAACCTTGCCTGTTTCGGAGCTGAGCTGCCATGACCCTCTTACCCTTGCCCGGTGTGAGCTTCTGGAGGCCACTGAGGCAGAGGCAGAGGGTAAGGGGGACTGCAGGCTGGATATTCCTGGAAGGGAAGTGGGATTTTTCCTTTGTTCAGAAGGACACATGGAAAGTCAGCTATGTGGGTGAATCTTTTTCTTTATCCCACTGTAGCGCCAGCTGCAGAGCTCCAGTCAGTGGCAGAAGCAGAGCAGTGGGCAGTGGTGGAGGTAGAGCTGGATCCAGCTCTGTTGACAACACCCCTTCTAGCGTTGGAGCCAGAGTCACCTCCATCAGCAGCGTTGGAGCTAAAGCAAGGGCCAACATTGGCTCCAGCAGGAGTGGGAGCTGCTGAGCTGGAGTCACCTGGATCATCATTTCTAGTGGGAAGTCCGTCTCCACCTGTGGCTGTTAAGGAGCATGAGAAGAAGCCCAACCTCACGGCCTTCTCTCCTAAGCAGGTGGTAGAGCAGTTGACCGTGATGGATGCAGTGAGCAGCTGGGCTCTCAGGGCGGGGTGGAACAGGCCTTCCCTCTGCCATCGTTGCCCCAGTTCTGATCCAGACTCCCATGATCTGGGCCCAAATCCCAGCTCCAACCCTTACCAACCATATGACCTGGGCAACTCCCGGAACCCTCAAGCCTTTGCTGTCCACATGCAGACCGTAGAGGTGGACACTAACAGGACCTGCTCCACAGAGTGCCTGTGCTGGCTCCATGAGGTAGAAGAGATGGAAAGCTGGGCAGGGCCTGGCCCATCAGTGGTGGAGGGGAGCTCAGTGTGTGCAGCCAGGTCTACGGTGGCCCAGCCGTCTCCTCAGGAGGCTCAACAGCCTCAGGACTTGACACCTGATGTGTGCTTCACTACAAGGGAGACAGACAAGGCCAGTGGTTGTAGCTGCCACGGGGGAATGTGCATCAGAATGGAGAGTGGGACCAGAGTGGAGATCAGGGTGGTGGCAGATGCCCCCTTGGGATGAGCAGAGTTGAGCCATCATCTGGAGCTTGGAGTTAGCCAGGACGGGCTGGGTGCAAATACCCCTCTCCCTTCCCTACCGTGATTGGGCCCTGGGTCATCCTGTGTTGGGTACCCTCGGTGGACAGAGAAGAAAACCCAGGGACTCTCACAAGGCTCAGGCCACATCCTGAGCTTCCTGAGCTCTAGCTGTAAACTGTGAAAACTGTGTGGGACTTTAGTGGCTGTGGACACAGAGGTGGCCTGTGGCAGGGCTGGATGACACTTCCCCTGTCCCCCAGGAGCTCTTCTGGAAGGTGGTGCCCTCTCAGTGCCTGGGATCCACCTGGCACAAGAAGAATAAGCCTGGCAGTGAGCACTAGACACCCACCATCCAGGCCACCATCGACCAGTTCAGAAGGGTGGCCAGCCTCGTCATCACCACCTGCCTCGGTGACGTGAGCATGACAGCCCAGTACAGGGCGAGGGTGGTAGAGCACTGGGTCCAGGTGGCCCAGGTGTACCGTGGGAGGCCCAGTGGAGCCCCTCTCTGGAGACTTGGGAACTGCCTCTCCACCTTTATCAGCTCCCAGGATTGAAGTGTGTGGTCTAAGCTCCTGCAAGTCCCTAGGCCCTTCCTGCCAGAGGCCCCGCTGACCTTGACTCCAGGTCCCAGTGGGAGGATGCTCACTTCCTACCTGGCTCCTTCCCTGGGTTGAGCTAAACTCCTCCTCCTTGTGAGTGTTACTTTCTGAATCCTAAATGTCCTTCTGGGGCTCCCTGAGAATCTGTCTCATCCAGGAGGGGAGATGTAAATAGAAGGGGACTGAAGCTAGAGCAAGCGGGGCTCCAGTGCCCAACCTCACACCTCATTCTCTTCCCTTCCCCAGGAGTGTGAGATCTGGAAGAACTTCTCCTCGTCCCGCACTTTCATCTCTGCTCTGCAGAAAACCTCCACAAGCCACCTGAAGAACACATGGGGGTAAGTTTCCCTGTGGGTAGGCCTCTCTGCATAGGAGGACCAGGATGGATGGGGGATCTCCTGTATGTCTGCCATTGGTGCCTCAGTCAGCCGGGAACTCCTGGGAGGCAGCAAATGATGGGGACAGGGCCTGGGAGTGGGTAGTTGGTCTCTAAGTCTCCTGGTGTCCTTAGTGAACCAGTTCTGCTTCAGGACTCGGTTTCCCTAAATGTCAGCTATTGGGTTGAGCCACATTGGAGATTTCCAAGTGTTTATAGCAACAGAACTCTATGGTCAGTTGAAATTCATAGTGTTCAAAACAGAGCTGCTCTGTAGAGCTGGAGAGTGGAGACCCCAGTGACTAACAGGAGAGCCCCCTCCCAGTCCCATGAGACCTTAGTGCTCAGAGGAGCCCAGTGAGAACACTCCTCCAGGCAGGTTGAATCTCTTGGGTTGTCAAAGAAAAGGGATTTGCACTCAGACCCCTCACATTATCCCTAAATTTATCCTTCCCTCTTTCCCCTCCCCTAAGGTAAAGCTCTGAAAAACTTAAGGAGCTCTATAGCCAAGATGAGTCCTTGAGCAGAGAACTGATGACCAAGATAGAGTGGAGGCTGCGGGTCTGGAAAAAGAGGAAGGGGGAGAGGGGCAGGGTTACTGGGCAGGCTGTGGTTTTGATAGTTTCTCACTTGAACTTTCTCTGAAACATTACAGTCTATCTTGTCCAGGTTAACAAGCAGAGGGATCTGTTCAGCTCATGGGCAGCAGGGTGCCATTTTTGGGCAGGAGGCCCTGGTCATGGGACACAGTGGTGTTGGTTGGGCTGTTCCAGGAGGAGTTGCTGAGCTGGTGCCATCAGCAGGTCTCTGGCTTCCATGCACGTCCATCCTGCTGGATGTAGCTTCTTCCAAGCTGTTGCGGTGGGTTTAGCCCTCAGCCTAAACCTGTCCTCAGGAAGCCAGGCCCCTGCTGCTCCTTCTGTCTTCACCACGTCTCCAAGGGGAGGACACCCTGCCTGTCCCAGGGACATGCATGGCAGAGGATTCCCATGGTCCAGGTGGACAAACAGGCTGCTCATCCTTGGGCCTGAACGGCTGGACCAGAGACAGATGTGTGTGCTTTCGGGGACCACCCCCGGACCCTTAGAGCAGTCACTCGAGTCAACCACAAGAGTCTCATCTGAGTGCCTGGTTGGCAATGACATATGCCCCCAGGGGCTTATGAGAAGCATCTAGGTAACTCATGGATTCTTAGTGGATCCTGCTGAAAGGACGTTAGGAGCTTCACGTAAATGAGGAAGCAAAGCATCCTGTCACCACCTTCCCTGTGGATCAGAGGTGGCACATTGGGGGTTCAGTTCCTGAGTGGATAAAGAAAGAGTTCAGGGCAGGGGAATGTCCTGAGGGGTTCCTTGGTGAGGAGAAGGCTTTGGCATGGCCTCTGGCCAAGCCTGGGGGCCAGACACTCCACGAGACTGGGGCAGGCAGGAGCCATGCAACCAGACGCCCAAGACACCCCGTCCTCTCCACTGCTCGGCCCAGGACCAAGCTGTGAGAGCTCAGAGGACAGGACTGTTGTCAGTGGTGGGGCTGCGGGTTAGGTGAGGATGTGGGAACAGGGCATCTGGCTGGGAGGGGCAAGCGGCCTCTCCTCTTTGGGCCCCTGAGCAACTCACTGCCCCTGTTTGGGTCTCTGTCTCCTCATCAGGGAAGGGAGGGATGGTGATTGTGTGGTGCAGGCCTCACAGGGTGGTGATGAGTTAAGAGGGTGGACAGGACTGTGGGAGCTTTCTGCCTGCTCCACCTGGAGGGGTGAGGGCGAGCACAATGATGACAGTCATGTGACACTGAGTCATCAGGAGTACTTGTGAGGTAGCTGGAGTTCTCACACCTTCCATATGAGAAAACAGGCTCAGGGAGGCCAGACAGAAAGCCCAAGCTCACACCCAGAGTGAAAGTTGGAGCTGGGCTTGTTCTAGAATCACAACATCTTGGAGGATGTATTGGAATTGGTACCAGTTGACTCGAGTCAGATGTCCAGGTTCGGAGGCCAGTGGTGCTGGAGAGAAATGGGGTGAGGGGAGTATGGCCCGTTGACACTCTCCTCGACCCTGGCAGGAGGGGCCCTCCACGTTTACCCCCCCGCAGATCAGCCCCAATAGAGTGCAGGAGAAGCAGCAGCAGCAGCAGGTGAGTGTGCCTGTGGGGGAGGGGCTCTGCCCTCCCAGCTGGAGGCCTCAAATCAAGAGAGGACGGTCCTTCCTCTTGCTGCCACAGTGCCTGAATCCCCCAGTAGAAGTGACCAGGAGGAGGGCCTGGGAGATCTGGTGCAGGATGGTTGTTGTGGGGAGGACCAGGGACCGCATACCCTGTGATTTGCCAGAAGCCTCCCCTGGGAGGTGAGGAGGAGGAGTGTGATGTTCTTGGGGTGTGAAGGGAGGAGGAATTGAGGGGAGGCTGCTAAGGGTCCTAGGCTGCTCCCCGTGGGAACCCTGGGGTGGGCCAGGAGGCTGAGGGTGAGGACTTTTCAGGGGAGGGTCTGCAGGGGGCCGACTTGAGAGCAAGGACTCATCCCACCCACACTCTGATGTCACAGAGTGTCATCCCCTATATTGGCACTGTCCTTGGTCACCTGCTGATGCTGCACATGCTGATGGGTGATAATCTCGAGGTGGGTGCACCTGAGGACCAAGCATTGAGGCCCAGGATCCTGAGCATTGGGATGTGGGAGCCCCTGAACTGAGCTCTGAGCTCTCAGCACTTGGTACATCTCTCCTGAGAGCCTCACAGCTGCCTCTGGGAGCTGGGGCATCAGGCACATCTTAGGGATGAGTGAACAGAGGTTCCACCTGAGACACCCATTCCGGTTCCCCAGGCTGGGGAAGCTCAGAGCTGCCTGATGGCACAGCTGCGTGAGGTTTTATCTGAGCTGGACTCAGCCTCTCCCTCCCATGCTGCCCGTGGAGGGAGAGAGGATTCGGGCCCCTCCAAGTCAGGCAGCACATAAGTGGCTGAGCAGTCCCCTCTGCCTGAGGCCTCAGACTCCAAGTCTGTCATCAGAGAGGGTTGTGCTGCCACGTCCCTTAGCCTCTCCCCCATGTCCCCCTTCTCTGGATCCCAGAGCCAGGCCTAGGTCCAAGTCCTGTTTTCTCTGCATGCCCGGCCCCCTCTGGGGACCTGGCAGTAGTGCAACATGAGAAGGGGTGGGCATAGGGGGCTAGTCAGGCTAGGGGGCTCTGTCTGATGGACTCTGGCTGTCTGCCTTCCAGGAGAATGAGATCAACCTGACAAGAGGACTGAAGTGAACAGCTGCCGCACCCCCTTCAGGGGAGGGGAAGGAGGAGGAATTCAGAGACCCTCTGGACAGAACAGTCCCTGGCTCCACCCCCTGTATCTTACATTGAGTGGACGAGTTTGATAACAGAGAAGTGGGAGACCCATCCAGTTGGCAGGTGGGTTGAGGGGAGGATGGCATCAAGGAGAAAATCCTGGAGGAGGCGCTGCTTATTCCCATTCTGAGAACAGGTAAAACCTGGTAGGAACTGGAGGGAAGGACAGTTCCCAGGACTGGTCCCTGCCCCACCCCTGACACCCGACAAGGCCCATGCAGCATCCCTCACCCAGGCCCTAACTTCAGCCTCTCATTCCCTCTGGTCCCAGGAATACCCAGTCATGAGGGAGATCCTGCTGCTCCAGGTGGCCACAAAGAATTACAACCTAGAGACCGAGGAGTGATTTGGGGCCTGGTTCCAGGACATGGAGCTGCTCAACGAGAGTGATAGGTGAGGCCGGGCAGGAGTTGGGTGAGGGCAGGGGTGGACTCTCCCTGTTGGCCAGTCCAGAGATCCTGTCACACATTGTGGAGGGGCAGTAGTTATTTGTTGTAAACAATAAATGCCATATTTGAATATTATATTAAAGTCCTGTTCCCTTTACAGTCTGGGAGTTGTGGTGTGGTTCTCTCGCTTTCTGTAGGCATGTAAGTGAGACACTGAATCTCACATTTCTCCTTGAATCACGAACTCTTCCGGGTCATCAGCTTATTGTATGTGGGAGAAGGGAGAAGGGCCAGCCCCTTCCCTGGCTAGTGGGGACACCCCCAAATCCCCCTAATTCCGAAGACCAGTTCATTTCAGTATCATTCAACTCCTCCGGGAGCAGACATGGCCCCCCGCCCGTTCTCTTGGGATTTAAATGTTGAAGGTACTTTCACAGGCAGAGCAACAACCACTGAAATGTGGGTGTCTTTAAAACAGCACTACCCAGGACCATGTCGTGCCACAGGCAGGGGCTGCCTTTCTACATTCTTGAGGAACAGGGAACATTTTCTGCTTCTCTTGTTGAGATTTCTTTTGACTAAATTTTAGGAACTTGTAGTTTTCTAGTTCAATCTCTGGAATTGCATCAGCTCTAAGTGGGGAAAACAATGTAAAAAGATCAAAACTTGCACTTGGAGAGGACAAGGCCCAAGGAAGCTCATTTGCAAATGGACTAAAGACAGGAAGGATCTAGCTCCTGAGGCCCCTCTAGGGGCTCCCTGTTCACCCCTGACCTGGATTTGAATCCTGCTGTGATCCTTGTCCAAGACTCTGAATTCCTTTTCCTGCTTGTTTTGTATCCAGGCGGAAAGATTTGTGATGCAGCTTTTAAGGCTACTGCTGGGCCTCGTTCCATAAACATGACTGCTCCCTGTGAACTAGGATTTTCAGCACCCCTGCCTTCCTTAAGCAATTCCCTTTAGGGCAGAAATTCCCTAGAAGGTCCCAAGCCTCCTCTCTGGCTTGGCCAGAGGATCCCCGGTGAGCTCTACTTTGACAGTATAAGGGACCATAATCCTGGCCAGTGAGTGACTCTACACTGGCCCTTGCTGTCCAAGGTGACATCTGAGCCCGTGTCGTTCTTAGGTCCGTGATCTTGGACAATCCTCCAGTTTACATACTAAGTGTTGGTGTTACCAACTCGTCCAAATGGGGCAATTGGGCCCAAGCCCTTAAAATGTGTCACCCCTGGGTGGTTGTGTTTTTTTCCCCAATCCTGTGCTGTGGTTACATTACCACAACCTCCTGGGTGTGAAGACTGTTTGGAGCTTTGAAAGATGAGGTATGACAGGGGTGTGGGGGGCTCCAGCAGGGAATGCCACTGAACTGATGGTCCATGGACGTGCATGAACACAGCCTTATCAATTAAAATACTGAAATGCTTCCCATCTGGTGCTGAACAGACACTGCTCTGAGCTCACACAGAGAACCCACCCCATGACTAGGAGATTTCAAATGGTTACCAAGTGGCATTTTGAACCTCATCACTTGGGAACACCCTGTAAGACAAGGGACAGATGAATCGCTTGGCACTTGTGAGGTATCCCCTCCTTTCTGATGGCTGCAAGTGTCACCCAGACACACAGGCTGCACTCTGCCAGGGAAGCCTTGTCAGAACAGCCAGAATTTGAGGATGAACCCTGGTTCCCGTCATCTCAAGACCTTCCTGACATGGCACAGCCACCCAGGAAAGTGATTTGGTAATGGAAATACTGGGAAGGCCGTACTTTCCCTCCAAAGAGAAAGAGAAGTGCCAACAGTGAAAGCTTGATCCCTCAAATAGACAACTAAATCCCAACAAGCAGTGGTTTCTTTCAGCATTACTGATGCTGAAAAGTTCTCTTTCGGTAATAGCACGATCCCCCAACTGCCATGTCCATTTCCATGAATCACATTTCCAACACATATGGATCTAAAAAACTGTGGGAAATCTGGTATTTCCTTAGATGCAACTCTGAATTGGCATGCAACAGAGAACAGAAAAATGGAGACCTAGAAGTAAATATCTAATTTGAGAACATAGACACAAAAGTGATTTGAAATAATATTTTGGAGTCTATTGGAATATTACACAAAAAGAATAATCCACTTTATGTAGGTTTTACTGTGACTGTGATGGGAAAAGCTGAATCATCCCGTGACGTTGATAACTGGCTGCTGACTTTAAAATACAAATAAATATTGTACATAGTAAAGGAAAATGAGAAAACAGCATGAAAAAGGAAGATCTTTCTCTCCTCACCTGCAACTCAACCTCTCACCTCAGAAAGAAACCTCTATCTATATTTTCTATGTCACGCAGCAGAGTTTAATACAAGAAAAGTATTGGTATATTTTAAAAGTTCAAGAGCTCAAAGCAAGGAAACATTAGGGACGCAGCCATGAGACCTCACTGAGGTACCTGCTCCATTTCATCTGCTGTCAGGATGGCCTTCTTGGCCCCTCACTTTCTCTGCCTCACTAGCAAGTCTGTCCGCCATCAGTGCTATCACCAGTATCGCTCCTGTGCTCTTCACTGCCCTTTCCTCCTTCCTGATACCTTCTTCAGTCGTCAGAAATTGTTGGCAGTCGAGCTGTGGAATGCCCATAGCAGCTCCTGGAATCATCTCTGCCAAATCTGAAGGCCAGCAGGAGTGCTCAAGGGACCTGGAATGCAGACCACCTGCGAGCACACCTGGCAGGGATTCACCTGTGTGACTAGGTGCAAGTTTTTGCAATGCTTTGGCCAGATTGAAAGGACTTACGAGTTGTCCTGCACTACTGCAGGCCTGGAGTCCTTGCGGTCTCTCGGCCCAGCAGACTTGGTGGGGCTGGTCCAAGGAATCCTCCCAGAGACCCATCATTGCCAGCATGTGATGGCATTCTAGTCATCGTCCTCTTGAATATGTCACTGGACATCCTCAAAGGCATGGAGATGCTTAAACCAGGCTATGGTTTGGACTGGTTTTCACAGTTATGCTGCTTCCTCTGCGAAGACGTGACTGTCATCCTTCTTATCATCCTTCTTTTCCTCTTATCCTACAAAAACCAATCATGAAAGTGGGTCAAATGATAAAAGAAGCCTGCCTTTTTAGGACAATTATCCTGGCTGTTTTTACTTCCACCCCCTCTCTATCCTCTGGGGATAGATTTGACCTGTGTCCTGGGATGTCATCAGGCAGATTTGCATCAAGAACAGAAAGCTCAAGGTCAAAATTCAAGGCTACTCCAGATCATTTCTCCTCCTCCATCCTGTTAACACCCCCTCCTTGTTTGAGTGTGATTCTATTCTCTTCTTGTCCTTGTCACTCTCAACCGCACAAGTCCTGGCACTCCCACTCAGGACAGTCAGTCCCCAGTCCTTACTAAAACCCAAATCTTACCATTTCTGTGTTTTCTGTCTACTCATTTGCTTAATCCATTGACCACTTGTTGTTCATAGAGGTTAAATCAATAGTGATATTATCAACCACCTCCTGTTAACGACTTCCTCCAATCTCCCAGATGTTCACATAATCCTAGTGGTTATGTTCAAAAGTAAATAATTCAGAAAACATATTCACCCACCACAAATTCCTGTTCCCTAATATTTTTATTCAAACACTCATACAGTAGATACCTGTCCCTCAAGATCAGAAGTAATGCCAGATCACCAATCCTCACCTTAATTTCCTCCTACACCTATCTAATCCTGGATTCCGTGGACTACGATCACAATAATTTCCTTGGAAATATAAAAAATTCCTTACCACTCATTTATTTTGTAAACCTCCAAACCCAGAAGATCCCGATTATCTGCCATGCCGCAGCTACTGCTGGTCTTATAACAAGCTGAAGAAAAAGCACGAAACATGACCTTTTGGTACCACTGTAAACACAAAACCGTCTGCATCAACTGGGAAGCACCCATAACGCCTGGAAATTTTGTTCTCCTTTTTTTCTGTTGGCTCAATAACAAAAAGACAAGTCAATTTAAAATGTGGGCAAGAGATCATAATAGACTTTTTCCAATGAAGATATACAAGTGGCCAACAGGTGTATGAAAAGGTGTTTGGCATCGTTAATCATCAGGGAATGCAAATCAAAACCACAATGAGGTATCACTTCACACTTGTTAAGATGGCGATAATCAAAAAAACTAAAGATGACAAATATTGGTGAAGATGTGGAGAAAAGGAAACCTTGTGGGAATATAAACTAGTACAGCCATTATGGAAAACAGTATGGAGGTTCCTGCAAAAAAGAAAACTAGCATATGATCCAGCAATCCCACTTCTGGTGTATACCCACAGGAATTGAAATCAGGGTCTCAAAGAGATATCTGTACTCTAATGTTCATTGCAGCTAATTCACAATAGTGAAGATATGGAAGTAACCTAAACGTCATTGATGGATGAATGGATAAAGAAATGGAATATTCGTCAACCTTGAAAAAAGAAGGAATTCCTGCCATTTTTGACAACATGAGGGACCTAGAAGATATTATGCTAAGTGAAATAAGACAGACAGAGAAAGGCAAATACTTATATGTGGAATGTAAAATTGTCAAACTCATACAAGCAGAGGCTAGAATGGTGGTTGCCAGGGGCTGGAGGGATGGGGAAATGGGGAGCTGATTATCAAAGGATACAAAGTTTCAGTTATCAAGATAAATAAGTTCTGGAGATGTAGGATATTGCGTAGTGCCTTCAGCTAACAAAACTCTATTGCATACATCACATTTACTACTTGAGTAGATACTAAGAGTTCTTACCACAGAATGATAGTAATAAAGGAGGTGAGAGAAAACTTTGGAAGGTGATGAATTTGTTTGTGATCTTGATGGTGATGACAGTCTCAAGGGTGTATACTTATGTCCAAATTCATCAAGCTGTATATAGAAAAATATGACACCATCGTTGATTCTTCTGCACCTTGAAATATGCCATGTCCTCATAACAAGAGAAAAATATTTGTAACTATGTATAGACGAATGTTAACTGGACTTATTGTGGTGATCATTTCAATATATACTCAAACATTGAATCATTACGTTGTACCCATGAAACTGAGATAATGTTGTATGTCAACTTTACCTCAATAAAAAAAACCACAACAGACAAAACCATTTGAATATTGTAAATGAGTTCAGTGAATCCCTGAAAGTGCCCCATTCCCATATGAGAGTTAAAGGAAGCAGAGAGGATGAAGTAAATGGAAGAAAGTTGTATAAAACAGTATTCAAATTAAAATCATTTAAGTTGCTATCAGCTCTTTGTGGCAAAGTTCTGTGCGCACTAATCTTCTTTCACATTTTTCCTGGAAATCATACTTTCAGATCCAACCCATAACAGTTTCATCATTTGCTCTAATAAGACAATTTCAACTTAATAAATAAAACCAACAGCATCCCTTATGTATGAATAAAGTTAGTGAACTTTACAGAGAAAAGAGCATGTTTGCACAATCTCAATAAAGGAAACAGAAGAACTGAATGATGATCAAGTCTCATTCAAGCTTATCTTTGAAAATCAGTAAGACCAGGTTATCTTTTCAAGGATGTGTGTAGAGCTGTCAGCCTTGGGAGATAGAAATAGTGGCCTACTCTAGAACAAAGGGCAGGCTTGCTTACTGCCCAGTATAATAAAAATAACACCCTCCAGGACAAAGGTTAGCAGACATCCTGCCCCTTATCAAAGATTTGAGTTCCTTAGGCTCTGAGATCTTGCAACCCTCTGCATGTCACCTGGCCCACTGTGTATCACCCTGTAGGAAGTGAGATTTAGTGAGCCGGTGCAGATGATGATACTCTGGCCACTGCTATTGCTGTGTCATTGAGTCCTTTGTCTCTGACCCATGGGTATTGTGTCTTTTGTCAGCATCTGCTAAACCATTGTAGGCTAACTTATTAGCTTGCAGGTAAGGTAAAATATCAGACCTTTCACAGTTCCCGACAAGCCCTTAAAATAACTAGTAGTCTTAGGAACAGAGAGCTATCCAGAACAATATGCATGGATGGTCTTCATAGAAGACTTCATGCAACCAAAACTTTAATAAGTCTCTCTAATCTCCTTTATTTCTACCCCAATTAGAAGGAGAGGCACCAAGCTATTACAGACCTAGGGCTTGTGCAAGCCACCTGGAGACCTAGTGACCAGAAACTTCCCATGGGGAGCAAAGACAGATGGGCATATTTCCAAAATGGACCCATATGCCTCCCTATCATCCAAAAGACAGTACATTATCTTAATTTATGATGATTTGAGCCATTAAAATCTTGTGATGGGCCAAAGATACACTTCTAAGAGGAATGAGGCACATAGCAGTTGTAAGCAGATTAACACGCTTGGTGAATATCAAACGCCGAACTAAACGCAGTGTTCTAATCAATTATAAGGTAAAACAAATTTAATAAGGTCAATTAAATGATATTTAACGGTATCCTTGATTATTACTCTGCAATAATGAACAAGAAACTCATGTAGATAACTACAATTGTTCTTACTTTAAAATATGGTAGTCAGGACTGTTTGAGATAAACTGGAGATAAGGAAAGGGAGAAATAGATAAAAGTTAGCTGCTCTGAAGCCACTGTCAAGACCCCTGGATATACATGTAACCCAGGAGATCGAGGCAGACGGCTGTGTACCTAGATCCTCCTGCACTGTGGTTCTTAGGGATGTCACGGAGCTGAAGCAGCTTCCTGAATCGTGTTTACACGTCCATGTGTACAATACCCCTGACCATAGGGATGAACCACCATTCAATCATCTCTTACACCCCCCTAATTAACAATTAGGTTTCAAAATCATTGTATCATTACATGATCATTTATTCCTCAAACCTGTGGGATGCCGAGCTAAAAGAAAATTATATTTCAATGGTTTCTTTTCTTTGAAGGACCAAGATGTTCTTTCACATTTGGAATCCGGGTTAGAAGATAAATCCATCAAATCAATGGAAACAACTGAAGAAATGGACAGAGGGATACTTCATTCATATATACACAGTTTGCAGTGTGGCAAAACTAGAGTTATATTTTTAAAAATTAGAATTTTTTGAAATTTTATAGATATTAAAGACTTTGTTCTGCTTATACTCCCTTTGGTTTACCAAACCAAACACACTCTTTAATGGGCGTTTCTAGTATTGAGTGCTAATAACTGCAACTTTTTTAAATTCTTATTTTTCCCAGCTCAAAGACCAAGGGCAGAGGTCATCAAGAGGTCAAGTCTAATCTACCTACAGATGTGGCAGGATCAACTATGGATGTTCAAGCCAGACATTGCCAGCAGAACCACATCTCTTCACCCATAGGTGAGGTTTTACAAGTAATGACAGGGACTTAAGGATATCAAAGGAAATTCTTTATTAAGAACCAAAGTTATAGATTCCTATCTTGGGTTCATTACTTTGAATTTTTGAACCAAATCATATATATCGATTGGACCATGTTCAATTCTATGATCTTTAGAAGATGCAGCCTATAGGTGAAGAGAAATAAATACAACACCAATATCTTACACTCTCTGAAGCACAACTGAGAGCCCCTGGAGTCAGAAGTTTTCAAGACAAGAAAACGTCATCCTTCATTTGAACAGAAAGAGTAGAGGCTATTCAAAGATTCAACTTTAAATTGTTAACATGACTTGTTAGAATGTGATGGAGCAACCATAATACCTTCTAAGTTTCATGATTTTTCTCCAGAATACTGAGATGGATGACCTTGAAGTGCAGCTTCCCCATACATGTCGTTATTCAGTGATAAAATTAATTTCCCTATAAAATAATTACCACAAAATTGTTACAAATATATCATAGTCTCTGACTAAAAGGAAACAAAGCAAATCGAGCAGTTGAAAGCAGTGTAATAAATTCCACACAAGGATCTTATAGCAGCATTATGTATAATAGTGAAACTGGATGTAATCCCTTTGCTATCAAAGAAGATATAAACAGATCATGGTATGCCTATTCTTTGGAATACCTCTAAAACTTCTAAAAAGGTAAGTTAAAATGATGTGCACTGATAAGGAGAGAGGTCTATAATATATGGCTTGGGAAACAACAAATTGAAAAACGATGTAGTTATGTAATTTATGTTTAAAAAAAAACTTTGTGTATTTACAAATTCATAGGAAATTTCCAGAAGAATAAGTCACAACCTCTTAACAATAGTTTCTTCTGAGTAGGAGAGTGAGTTTTCAGGGAAGGGGATGAAAGGGGAATGTTTCACTTTACTCTACATAGATCAGTGCAATTTGACTTTTTTTACAGTGTGTACTTGTTTCATAGTTAGAGAAATGAGTGATGTGACCCTTTGGTGCAGGGCAACAGTATGATGTTCACCAGTCTCTGTTCTCTATGTTACTGCACAGCATGGACTGTAGGAGAAAGCCCAGAGGAGCAATGAAGACAAAGAAGACATGACACCTGCAAAAAGTCAGTGGAGTATTTCTCCATAAGATACCTTCCAGGTGAGTGACGGTCAGTATCTTCCACTGCTTCAGCTCTCGCCATGAACCTAGAACCTGCCCAGGGTAAGCCGGAGGACCATGCCCGCTAGTCCACTCCCTGCACGGAGCCTGTTTGTGCAGGGTGACTGCCATCAAGCAGACAATGGACTCAGGATGGAGCGTGTGCCTTTGGGGAGGCTGGCAGAGAGGCATAAAGTGGAACACCAGCTAAGTGCACACACCTGAGAGGCGGAGCTCCAGGTGGAGACACAAAATGTACCAAGAAACTGTGAAGTGAAGGAAGCTACTCCATCTCTCTGAGCTTCAGTGTCCCCCCTGTAATGTGTGGATCACAGGTCTACTTCACAGAGCTGTTGGGGAAGATACATAAAAGTTCCTGTGACAGCCAGTGTCACATTATTAACAAAGTCATATCCGACTTCAAAATAATCGATGAAAAGAATAATGTTAATGAGACCAAAGACGGGATGCTCAACTTCGTAAGCAGCCCCAGCAGCATGAGAATGAGAGGAGCTCCGAGAAAGCAGGGTTCTTCACAGCTCCACTGGAGACGATGAACACGGGCTACACCAGGATAAGTCGCTGTTGTACAGTGACTCGTGTAGTGAGGGTGGGTCCCTAAAGACACTGTGAAATCCAGTTACACACAGTGGCTCCTAGGAAACAACTACAAAGCAATCAACTCAGCAGATAGGAATGGGAAGGGGGCGAGCATAGGAGGGTCAGAGCCACAAAATCTGACGGAAGACACTGAACCACGAGCGCTCAGCTCTGTCAACAGCTTCTGTGGTTGCACCAGGAGATCAAACGTCTGAGAGAGCCATTGTGGGGACTGCTGGGAGCACAGTGGTCACTGCAGCCACAACCCAACAGCAGTTGCATCGGGGCACACAGACCCCGAGACATTCCTCTCCATTAATCCTTGTTTCAAGATGATGAATATCCTCATGTTACAATGTCTCCTTCCAACCCTTGTGGAGGAGTGTCATCAGAACCCCCTGAAGAGGTCACAGGCCAGAGTAGGATGGAACACTGGGGGCTGGGGGAGCGGCGTTGCACCTGACAACACGGACTATCACCCGGGTCTATTGAACACGAGAGAAGGACCCGAGGATGTGGTCCAACGAGAATTCCCTGTCTTGCCACATTCAGAGATACTGCAGAGTTTCTCGTCCGTTCTTTAAAAAAATGTTAAAGAATTCATGTCATTAATTCATAGCGAGGCAAATTCTTCACATAGTGACAGGGTCCAGTTTCCATGACCAGCTTATTCAGTTGTTTTGATAATACCCCACATTCAGGAATTGGAAATGTAACCTATTGGGATGTGTAATATAAACAAGGACTTTTTTTCATGGAGATCAACACCCAAAGTTTTAGGGAGGACATAAATCGTGAAAGCTGCTAACCATTCCTCCACAGGTTTCAATAAGACTTTTAAGTTAATTTACCAATCTCAGGAAAAGATAACTTTTCAATTCAAATTTTTTTTTATGCATTCAAGCGTACAATACAGCCAAGAGAATGAGCATTAAAAAATTAACAAGAAGGTCTTGCTTGCATTTCATCTTTTGCAAATAATCAGGATATTTTATGCTCTGTTCCTTTCACTGCTGTAATCAATTTTTAAAGAATACGTTACATCTGACTATCCCTGGGCATGTTTATCCTGGAACCTTGCCGGAATCCAAAGCAGAGATGTTAAAGCTGACGGGTTTCAAATGCTGCCCAGGTGTTGTCTACCATGAACATGCCTCTCCCAAAGCCGGACCACCGGTCTCTTCCTGAGGGATCAGAGTCATCACTTATGTCCCTGAGAGACTGGCCACTCAGGCCTGAGCTGAGATTAGGTGATCAATCTGAAGGGCAAAATGCTTAAGCTATTCTCATCCTAACGATGCTGTTTTGGAGGCCTCTGCACTGGAATAGGTTAGTGAAAACGGCCTACTAGATACTTGCCTGGGAATTGTGTTGTTCTCCTCTGCCCTTAGCAGATCCTGGGGAAACCAATGATTAACCTCACGGATGCTTTAACTTCCACATCTGTGAAAAAGGCAAGCAACAGCCAATGTTACCACTTTGCAAAACTCCGAAGTTGTGCATCCAAGAGGGACCACAAAGGTGAATTTCTCCCAAAAGCTGATGAAATGATGGCACTTTGGCTGGAGAAGGCAGAGGGCAGCAGGCAAAGTGGAAAGTTTCTGGAATGTCTAACCAGTTCCCATAAGCAGTTTAGAGAAACACCTGGCCCTGGATTAGGTAGGAGGCTGTGGAAGGACCCACAGGTACACAGGGGGGAGGAGGAATCAAGCAAAGAAGGGAGGCGGTGGGGAAGAGGCGCCAGTTTGGGCTTCAATTTTGGACAAAAGCAGTTGCACGCTGCAGGCCCGCGGCTTCCCATGCAGCCGCCACACCCTCCTAACTCCCTGGTACCTTTCGTCTCGTCACATCCCTCTGGGAATCAGTCCACATGGAGCGGGTGCATGACCTGAGTCCTGAGTCAATGGTTTGGCCCTCGGCCAAGCTCACACCGCCCTGCTCCTCCCCCCAGGGCCAGGCACCGCCCTGTGCCCAGAGCATCCTGGGCGTTCTAGTCCTGCAGCCCTACAGGTTGCCAGCTGGGAGCGGTTAAGAGAGAAAAGCTCCCAGCATGCACAGCTCGTGGCCCCAACTCTTGCCTTGTCCTTCGGCCCCTGGGCCCCACCCCTCTGCTTCTCCATCCCACCCTCTTCCCCACCTGTTCTGTATACCACGCCCAATCTCCATGACCTGCCCACCCCCCCCAGAGTATGCGCAGTGTGGTTGGGCTGCATCCCTTGAGGCCGGGACTCAGGTAGGGGTGGGGCTCACCAGCCTGGCTATTGCTGAGGTTGCCTGCAGCCCTGGTGGAAGCCCCCTGGCCAGTATTTGAAATGTAAATTCAATATCTAAAATGGAAATATCGGGTGCCTGGGATCCTGGAATTTGCCTTTTCAATGCCACCTGTCCTACCATCCCCCCTATCTCTCCAAGCTGCCATGATCCTCCCTCTGGAACCCGTGGTCAGGGTCGCTGCAGAGATCCTCCCTTTGGACCCAATCTGCCTGAAGGGCCCATACCTTGGTCAGGAGTCTTAGAAGGACTGCCCTGAGCCATGTCATAAAAAGGAGAAAACATCACATTGGACAGCCCCAATACCTGCATTATACAGACAGGAAACTCAGGTGCACTGGTAAGTGACCCCTAAGCCACTTCAGGGGAACACATGCATGCCCCTATTTCCACGCTGCACATAGGCTGGTTCACTGGACTTTCTTATCCGAGTGTGGACCTCTTGGCCTCGTTAACATAGGCAACAACACCGAAACTTCCCATTGGTCCTTCCCACAGTGTTAGGCAAGTTTGTGCAGGAAGGTAATATGCAATTTCTGCTCTAGTATAGGGCTGGCTCCTTGGGAACTAGTTTTAATATTCCTGTTTAAATATACCCGCAGAATCACAAAATAATTAAGCAAAATAATTTGGTGCTGTGGAGGGTTATGGTGATAACTCTCTGAAGTCGTTTTTCCATTTAGCTTTTCTGATTGACTCCAAATACTACAGCACCACACGCTTCTTAGACTGGTGGATGCACAGCTCCACTTCTTTCCAGGGAGAACGCACAACAGCAGAATATCCGTGGCCTGACTTTCTGGGGCACCAGTATTACTACAAGATTTGGAAGAAGCAAAGTTAGGTCATTTCCAAGGTAAGGAATTAAAAACTTAACACTAAGATGAGGTGGGAAAGTCATATGCCATTAATAATTGTCAGTAATCTGTGCCTGAAATGTCAGACTTTCTCGGAGAAAGAACTCTGAGACCCTATTTCCCATTGTTTTAAATAGGAAAATCTAGAAGGCATAGCAAATCTATCGAAAAACTATACCAATTTCCTAAGTCACAATATGACACCTAGACTTAAGTTACGAACATCGTGTGCTCCTCATTTTGTTCCTTCCAACCCAGTCCCACAGGTCTTGAGTGCATGCTGTGAACACGGCACTGTGCTAGGTCTCGAGGCCTTGGTGAGCATCGTGGTGGGGGTGGACCTTGCTGGAGAAAGATGACATCATGAAATCTCAAATCCATGCCACTTACAAAACTGAGGCAAAAATGGAAATACCCAGGCGTCCATGCAAGGATGAGGGCATTAATAGATACTTGGGAGTATTAAAATCCATCTAATGGTGTCATGAGTGAATGTGTTCCACTTCAAAACAAAACACAGCTGTTATTCTGAGATATTGAGTTAGTATCTTTGTGCAAATATGCAGGATTTAAAATGACTATTGACATATAACATGCGTACAGAAATATATGCAGAAGTCATCCACGTAAATCACAAAGAATTATTAAAAAGTGAACACACTTGTGTGACCAAGAACTAACACCAGCTTTACTCAGGCCCCGACAATCCCTTTCTCCCTATTTCCTCCCCAAAGGTAACTGATATCTTACCAGCGAACACTGTATGTCAAGTTTGTCTTCTTATACAAGTGTTTTATTACAGAACAATTTAAACAATATACAAAATAAACAAAATAGCACAGTAGGCCCGTCACCCAGTTTCAACAACTACTAATCATCTGTTATTTTTGTTTCATCCACACTCCATCCCATTCCCACCTCACTTTATTATTCTTTTAAGCCTTTGTGCATGTGTGGTGAGTAAGATGTATGCACACTGAAAGGCACAAATCTCAACCGTACAGTTTTGGCAAATAAACATGCCCATATAACTTTCATCCCTTTAAGAATAGGATATTTCCATCACCCCCAGAAAACTCCTTCCTGTTCCTTCCCAGGCTATTTTTTCCTTGCCCCGATGCAACCCCTGTTCTGGTTTATTCAGCATAGGTTCATCTTGGCTGAAATCATCCCATGTGTGTTGTTTTCTGTCCAGCTTGCCTCCCTCAGCACGAGGTTGATGAGTCTCTCTCAGCATGTGTGTGTCAGCATTTGCTCCTCGGCACAGCTGAGGGCGTTCTGCTCTGTGGAGGTCCCAAAGTGCACTCATCTTCCTCCTGGGGACGTGCAGGTCATCTCCTGCGAACAGTCTTGTAAAAACGTTTTTTGGCATGCTGTTTAATTCTTTTATTAACATTTAAGTGACCCACCTTTGTATTCTTACTGGGTGGTCCAGATTACAATATGCACCTTTAAGATATCACATCCTACCTAGACTTAATAGTGCACCAGTTTAATCAATGTAAAATATGGAATCCTTGCTACAGAACAGTTCCATTTACCTCTGTCTGTCCTTTGTGCTATTGCTGTCATAAATTTCATATCTACTTATGTTATAAATCCCACAATACAGTGTTATAATTTTTGCTTTAAATAGTCATAGGTATTTTAAAGAAATAAGAGGGGCCGGCCCCGTGGCTTAGCGGTTAAGTGCATGCGCTCCGCTGCTCGCGGCCTGGGTTCGGATCCCTGGCGCACACCGATGCACCACTTCTCCAGCCATGCTGAGGCCGTGTCCCACATACAGCAACTAGAAGGATATGCAGCTATGACATACAACTATCTACTGGGGCTTTGGGGGAAAAATAAATAAATAAATAAAATCATAAAAAGAAATAAGAGAAATAAGTGTTTGGAAAGGAAATGCTTTGAGACTCTGCAAATGTACTGTTTCTTCTTTAAGTTTCATCCACAGTTTTTGCGTTCATCAGTCATTCTTTCCAACAATAATTATTACTGTAGTGTTAAAGTGGCAATTTTCTATTTCATGCTATCTAGCGCTTTTATTATTTGGAATTCTGTGAGCAAGATTTCTCCCCCCCTTCCTTCTTCCTTTCTTTCTCTCATTCTCTCATTCTTTTTTTTCCCCTTTTTTCTTTCTTCCTTCCCTTCCTTTCTTGTTTAATCTTTTTTATATCAGTATAGCCTCGTGGATATTTATTTTATTCTCTGAGTAATTATCCAATGCTACCATTATTTATTTTGTTGCTCAGAGTTTTCCAGCTTGAGTCATTGGAAAGTCTTTCAGATTGATTCCTTTTGACATGTCCCATCATTTTCTGTGTGCTTTTTTTTTGAAAGCACTTTCCTACTTTCTGGCACTACAAGATGATCCAGGCTCATCTTGTATTTTTCATCTCCAGCCCTAGAATTAGCCATTTCTCCAAGAAAATCTGCTTTATTTTATTGGAGAATGATATTTAAAAAACAAGATCTGGGAGCTAGGTGTGCTCATTAATACTAGAGTGTCACTGCTTCTGGACCCTCTCAGCAGAGCTTGGAAATGTATGTATGAATATAAACTCAGGTAGACAAATCTGTCTATCGATCTATCCATCTATATATCAGTCTATCTATCTATTTGGATAGATATATTAAAAGAGACATGGATTCATACTGATACTTCGAACTCCAATCCAGCACCACAGAGTTTATTTTAGCATTCTCCTTTTGTTTATTTGTAACTTCTTTCACCAACAGTGAGAAACTTAACTCCAGTTAGCTACAATATATTTACTGTGTCAACTAGTTTCAGAATTGCTAATCCATACCCTTATGAAAAACAAATTTACCACCTAGAGTACAGTGTTTGTGTCCAGTACTTTAGTTCTACAGTATCCCGTCAAATCACTATCTTCCAAAGTAACTTAGGTCAGGACCTTTCATCCCCACCCCTTCTGTATGGTTAGGTCACATGCTTGTAATACAGTGAGATTCATTTGTCACTGCATTCCATCTGAGTTCCCCAGCATCCTGATTGATTTTTAAAATTTGCAGAGTAAAATTCACTCTTTGTGGTGTACAGTTCTATGGGTTTTGACTTTACGGTCATGCATCCATACCCACAGTACCATACAGAGCTGTGTTTTTCACCCCCAAAGTTCTCTCATGCTATCCCTTTGTATTCAACCTCTTCCCCTACTCCATCCCTTGGCAACCACTGATCATTTTCCATCCCTGTAATTCTGCCTTTTCTAGAAAGTCATATAAATGGAATCATATACTATACAGCCTTTTGAATCTGACTTCCTTTACTTAGAGAAATGCATCCAAGATTCATCCATGTTGTTGTGTGAATCAAGAGTTTATCCTGGGGCTGGCCCCGTGGCCTAGCGGTTGAGTGCATGCGCTCCCCTACTGGCAGCCCAGGTTCGGATCCAGGGCACGCACTGACGCATCGCTTCTCTGGCCATGCTGAGGCAGTGTCCCACATACAGCAACTAGAAGGGTGTGCAATTATGACATACATCTATCTATTGGGGCTTTGGGCGGAAAAAAGGAGGAGGATTGGCAATGGATGTTAGCTCAGGGCTTATCTTTCTCACACACACACAAAAAAAGAGTTTATCCTTTTTCTTGCCAAGTAGTATTATAATGTACCAATGCAACACAGTTTCTTTCTCCATTCACCTGATGAAGGACATTTAGCTTATTTCCAGCTTTTGGCAATTATGAATAAAATGGCTATAAAGATTCCCACAAAGATTTTTGTTTAAACATTAGTTTTCAATTTTCTTCAGTAAATACCTAGGAGTGGGATATCTGAGTCATATAATAAGTATATGTTTAGCTTTATAAGAACCTGCTCAACTGTTTTCTGAATGCAACTATCATGTTGCATTCCCAGTTCTAATTGCTCCTACTCCTGACCCACCTCCTCATGTGGTATTTGCAATTTTATTTTTTATTTCAGGCACCTAATAGGCGTGCAGCATCTTGTTGTGGCTTCTGCTTCATTTTTGAAAGTGAGTTCTGCTAAATATAGAATCTTGTGTTGACTTTTGGGTTTTCTTTCTGCACTTGAAAGATGTCATTTTGTTGTTGAGTTGTCTCTTTTGTTTTTGATAATATATTATCCATCATTCACCTTATTTCTCCCTGTATGTAATGTCTTCCCCTGTATATATGTATTTCCCTGACTGCTTTCAAGATTTTCTTTTTATCTTTGGATTTTAGTAGCTTGACTATCATGTACCTAAGTATGCTTTTAATTTATATTTTATTTTGTGAGTTTGCTGACTTTCTTGGATCTAAAATTTTAGATTTTCCAAGAAATTTTGGAAGTTTTATGCTATTACTTATTGATTTGCCTTTCTGCCTCCTTTAATTTTTCTGTCTTTCTCCTCTCTGCTGGGGACTCAATCATCTCACAGGTCATAAGGCTCTCTTCGTTTTTCTTCAAAATTTTTACATTCTTTTCTTCAGACTGGAAAATTTCTATTGCTGTATCTCCATGTTTTTTCTACTGTTTCTCATCTACTTGTAAACTCAAATGTATTTATTTTATTTCATCTTCCTATTTGGTTCTTTTGTGTAATTTCCACTTCTCTGCTGAGTTCCCACATCTGTTCATTCATTATGGGAATATTTTTCTTTACCACCATGATCATCTTTATAATAGCTACTTTCGTATTCTTGACTGCTAATTGCAACACATTGGAGAGAGTTTCTACTGCCTGCTTTTGGTCACATATGGATTACATTTTCCTGTTTCTTCAAATCTCATGATTCTTTTAAATTGTGTACTGGAAATCATGAAAGATAGGTATAGAGGCTCCGGATTCTGTTGTATTACTTTGAAGAGTGTTGTTACTTTTCTAGCAGGGAATCAACTTGGCTGGACTGAAATTCCAATCCTATCTCCTTTACAGTGGGCATAGCTGAAATCCTCAGTCAGTTCTTTCATCTTCCAACTGCTGTTTTTACACTAGGCCTTCTGGGGCCTACCCTGTATGTGTGTTGTTCAAAGATCTGCCAATTTGGTGTGTGTGGGGGAGAGACTTACATATATATTTTGCGATTTTCCTCTTTGTGTCTCCCTCCCTTCCAGAATTTCTCCCCTAACTTTCCAGCTACTCTGCCAGCCCAAAAATACATCCTCTAACATTACAAGTAAGACTGTAGTTTTTCCCCTGTCTAGGCCATGTACAGATTTTGGAATGCTTTGAGGCAAAAGATTCAAGCTTGCAAATATCTCCTGGTGCAATTCCCATCATTTAAAGGAAGATTCCCTCTCAGTTCTGCTTGCTTTTGGAAGTGATTTATACATACACACAAGTACACATTTATTTTATGTGTATTACATATAGCCACACGAGTCTGTATAAATATATATAATATTTTGTGCAGATTTTATCATTGTTATCTGTGAGAGTGTTAGTTCAACAGGCTACTCCACCATTACTAGAAGCCAGACCTCGGTTTTGTTTCTTTCTTGGATTTTATATAAATGGAATTATAAAATATATAGCCTTTTGAATATAATTTCTTTTATGCAGCATTATGGTTGTGATATTCATCCATGCTATTGCATGTAGCTAGTGTTTGTTCATTTGTTGAAAATAAGTAATTTTTTAATGGTTATAAAATATGCAGAACATAAAATTGTAACCGTTTTTAAGTGTACAGTTCAGCGACATTCAATACCCTCACATAATTGTGTAGCCATAACCTCCAACCATCCACAGAACTATTTTCACCTTGCACTGAAACTTTGTGCCCATTAAGCAACAACTCCCTGTTATCCCTCCCTCTTGCCCCTAGGAACCACCATTCTCCTTTCTATTCCTATAAATTTGACTACTCTAATTACCTTATATGAGTGGAATCATACAGTATTTTTCTTTTTGTGACTGGCTTTATTTCACTTAGCATAAATTCCTCATGGTTCATCCATGTCATAACATGTGTCAGAATTCCTTCCTTTTTAAGGGTGAATAGTATTCCACTATGTGTATACACCACATTTTTTTGGCAGCTCATCCACTGATGGACACCTGGCTTGATTCCAGCTTCCAGCTATTTTAAATAATACTGTTAAGAACATGGGTGTACATATATGTCTTTATACCTCTGCGTTCAGTTCTTTTGGGTGTATACCCATAAATGGTGTTCTCAGATTCACTTTTTCACATATAACAGGGTCCCCTACACCTCCAAGAAGCAATTCTTGTAATGCCAGCTGGTTGCCAGATAATTCAACTCAATTTGATGCTGACAACCCAGAGATACATCAGATTCTACAGGTTGATGGCTCCGTCCTATAATTCTGCGCACCCATCCAACCTCACCTTTACTTCAGATGCCAGTTACAAGCCCAGGTTGTTACCTGTACTTCTGACTTACTGGCTATAAACCAGAGGTTCCCACAACCTCCTCCTTGGGTTTGATTAATTTGCTAAAGTGGCTCACAAAACTCAGAGATACATTTACTAGATCACCAGTTTATTATAAAAGGATATAATTCAAGAAGAGCCTGTTGGAAGTGGTGCATAGGGAAAGCTATGGAGATAGTACACAAAGCTTTCATGCCATCTCCAGGTGCACCACTCTCCAAGCAGTCCTTGTCATTGCCAACCTGGAAGCTCTCTGAACCGCCTTCTATTGGGATTTTTATGGAGGCTCTCTCACATAGGCATGATCAATTATTAACTCAGTTTCCAGCCCCTCTCCTTTCTCTGGAGGATAAGAGGTAGGGCTAAAAATTCGAAGCTTCTAATCAGGGCTTGGTCTTTCTGGTGACCAACCCCCATCCAGGAGCCATCCAGGAGCCCACCCAGAATTGCCTCAATAGAACAAAAGATTCTCTTAGTGTTCTTATCACTGGGGAAATTACAAAGGTTTTAGGAGCTCTGTGCCAAGAACTGGATGCAGAGGCCGATAAATATGTTTTTTATTATTTCAGAACCCATAAGTGGAAATTCTAGATCATATAGTAATGTTATTTTCAATTTTTGAAGGAACTGCCATACTGTTTTCCACAGTTTTATATTCTCACACTCAGAGCACAAGGGTTCCAATTACTCAACATCCTTGCCAACACTTGTTATGTTCTGATTTTGTGATAGTAACTCTCCTAATGGGTGTGAAAAGGTAGCTCATTGTGCTTTTATTTCACATTTTCTTGATACTTAGTGATGTTGAGCATCTTTTCTTGTGTTTCCTGTTCATTTTATATTTTCCTTGGAGAAATGTCTATTCAAGTATTTTGTGCATTTTTAAATTGAGGTTTTTTTTATTGTTGAGTTGTAGAAGTTCTTTATTTATTCTAGATATTAATCCCCTATCAGATTTGTGATTTGCAAATATTTTCAACCATTCCATGGTTTGCCTTTTTACTCTGTTGATAGTATCTTGTGATACAGAAAACTTTTTCGTTTTGATGAAGTCCAATTTGTTATTTTTTTGTTACTTATGTCTTTGATGTCATATTAAAGAAATCATTTTTGCAATGGCATTTGGACCCAATGACATACAGGTTTTACCATGTGTTTTCTTCTAAGGATTTTATAGCTTCAACTCTAACATTTATATCTTTGATCCATTTTGAGTTAATTTTTGTATATAGTGTAAAGTAAGGGTCCAACCTCATTCTTTTGCATGTGGGTATCCAGTTTTCCCAACAACATTTGTTGAAAAATTGATCTTTTCTCCAATGAATGATCTTTGTACCTTTGTCAAAAATCATTGGACCATATATGCAAAGTTTTATTTCTGGGCTCTCTGTGCTATTTCATTAGTATAGTGTGTGTATTTATGCCAGTACCACACTGTTTTGATTACTTTATAGTAAGTTTTGAAATCAGGAAGTGTGAGTTCTCTAACTTTGTTCTTCTATTTCTAGATTGTTTTGGCTATTCAGTGTCCCTTGAGAGTCCATATGAATTTTAGGATAGATTTTTCTATTTTTGCAAAACCATCATTGGAATTTTTACCTCTTTGAGTAAGTTGATTCTTAAGTATTTTACTCTTTTGTTGCTATTGTAAATAAAAATGTAAAGTTTTTAAATTTCTTTTTCAGATTACTTATTATTAATGTATAGAAGAACAACTAGTTTTTGCATGTTGATTTTGTGTCCCACTACTCTGCAGAATTTACTAGTTCTAACAAATTTTTGGTGGAAGTTTTAGGGGTTTCAACATATAAGATACTCTTTGTAAACAAATATAATATTACTTCTTCTTTTCAAATTTGGATGCTATTTCTTTCTTTTTCTTGCCTAATTGCTTTGGCTAGAACTTCTAATACCATGTTGAATAGAAGTGGTGAAAATGGGCCTTCTTGTCTTGTTCCTGATCTTAGAGAAAAAGCTTTCAGTCTTTCACCCTTGAATATGGTGTTCTCTGTGGATTTCTATATATGGCTTTTATTATGTTGAAGTAGTTTCCTTTTACTCTGAGTGTTTTTTTAGTGATTTTAGCATGAAAACATGTTGAGTTTTGTTAAATGCTTTTTCTGCATCCATTGAGATGATCATGTGTTTTCTTCCTTCATTCTGTTAATGTAGTTTATTACATTAAATCATTTTCATATATTGAAACATCCTTGTATTCCAGGAATAAATCCCACTTAAAAATGCTGTATAATCCTTTTAATATGCTGATGAATTTAGTTTATTACTATTTTATGGAGGATTTTTATATCAATATTCATCAAAGATATTGACCTATAGTTTTCTTTTCTCTTAGTGTCTTTGGCTTTGATATCAAGGTAGTGCTAATCCCATAGGATGACTTTAGAGGTATTTTCTCCTCTTCAACTTTTTGAAAGAGCTTGAAAAGAATTGGTGTTAGTTAATTAAAAAAAAAAGTCTTTGGCCCAGGAATAAATTCAGCATAAAATAAATACAAATAAATATTTTTTAAAAATATGAAAAAGTTTTTTACTAAAAAAATTTAAAAATTAAGCAAGTACATCACTTATCACTTTATTTCTAAACAGTTTTTTAACCTACTAGTAAGCATGAACAAATTGTTAGAATTAAAATGACTCAAGTGTTAATTTTCTTCATTGCAAGTTTTCTGACAGAAGTATATGATGCCGTCATGTATGACATCTTTTATGAAAAAAATGGTCATTTTTTGTAGTATTTGAGAATATTGTGAATTTTCCCAGTGGCCTCTGACAATACTCTGATATGCAAAGTTATCTTTTCAACATGTATGTCTCATCATCATCCTTACCAAATTAACAAACTCAGGTACTAATTAATCAACTACTTTTCATATGATTCAGGTTCTCCACCACCAATTTCCCTAAGCATCAGGAAATTCTACAACTTCTGCAAGATTAACGATTTTACCTTACACTGTATATATCTCACGTGGTTTAAAACATCCAAAATCCTTGATAAACTGACCCTGCCCACACTAAAGTATTGTGAATTATAAAATATGGTCTCTGTTAAGTGGGGAGGGATTTCAGGTTGAACTTAATTTTATAAGTGGTCAATTTATTACAGTGTACTGTTCTGTTATGTATTTCACTTCTTTTCTAAAAAAAAGTGATAGTTGAGGGCACTTAGATAATAAAAATTTGAGAAAATAAGGAACTGATACACACTGTAAGCTTCAAGTGTTTTCAAGCATAAGATACAATAGGAACTAAAACTATGAAATGGCAGAGGAAATAGAGATAAAGGGATGAAGTTGCAAAACTGAATCTATAATAATATCTCAATGGCTAACGTTGTGGTGCCAAGAAGGTGGTGAAGTCAAAGAATTCATAAAGATGATAATAAAGACACTACAAAGAAAAAAACTGAAATTTTCATAGAGAGAATTTTTACAGTGATATGACCGATAGAGAACAGGGAAGAGAAGTTTGAGTGAGAGACTATCTGCTTCTTAAATTATTTCCATTGTAGAGAACAACAAACCAATTTGCTGAAATCTTTATTCCCCTCTATGACCCTATCTTTACCTGCAAAATCTAAGCCCTGAATCTATGTCACAGTCCAATTTTTCCATCCCTGGAGAACAGAGCAATTTATCTCATATGAAACCTCAACAGCTCAGGCTGTGAAACAAGGCCGGCCATCCATTCTCACAGAGGAGCCAACTGGAGGTAGGATTTTTGGTTCTGAATTCAGCTAAATATCTTCAAAGAATTGTATCTGGCCTTCCTTATCCAGGGCTATCAGTGAAGTGCTGGCTGGCTTTCAGAGAAGAGCAAGTCACAGTCAGTGGAGACATTTTCTGTTGAGCTCTCTAGAGAAGGCTGTGGGGCTTGTCAGTAAGAGTTGATTTCTATGAGGATTAAATTTTTTTATTTTATTCAGAGATTTATAAAGAAATTTACATGGTAAGAATTATTATCAACAAAATACGTTGTCTATTCTCTGGTCATTTAAGCAAAATCTTCCTCTCAGGGACAACCCATGGACAAAGCCCAGATTTAATCTCCAAGAGTCTGCTAGGCACTCTGTGGTCCATGGGAAGTCCTCAAGTTGGCAGCCTGTTTCCTTGTGTGCTGTGCTGGTGTTCAATCTTCCATCTCTTCCGGGTACAACTAGACAGACGCCTATCAGATCATCAAGGGACTTGACATTGGAGAAATGTACTTTTCATTATCTTTAGACTTCTACACTTTTCAAAAAGACTCTCAGCATTTCCAGTAATTGTGCAGCAGTTTACCCAACACTAAAGTTCTCACTATTAAAAGTTAAAACAAATAAATTTTAAAAAGGAAAACGTGATCTTTGCAATTTTGTACAGAATCTATATAAAGGGGGCATCCTTATAAATGGAGGTAATGGTGATCAGGGCAAGCTACCCCATTAGGCACCACCCTGGTGTGTGTATTGTTTCCAGCTGAAGACAATAAGGACTCAGAGAACTCAGGAAGTATATTTGAATTTCCCCTCCCAAACTGCCTAAAGAATTTAAAACAAAAAATCTGTTTCAGGAAGGAGTTATTATCATGATGGTTGTAAAGATAACGTAGGATAGAGGTTACAATAGGAAAGGCACCAAGCCCCTTTTATCAAAAACTGTATCTCTCACTGACCACATTATCTATAGATGACCCTGGGAAGAGTTGTCAGGCAAACATTTGCATTTCTATCTCCATGTGAGTTGTCTTCTTGCCCTCTGTGGTCCTAGACCACTACCCACCCCCAAGACCTTCCTCCTCTTTAGCTACAACACTTAATCGGGCAGCTTAGACAGAGGGACGAGTTGCTCATTTCTGAGTTTCTCCCATGTATACATGTTATTAAACTTGGTATTATTTTCTCCTGCTAACCTGTCTTGTTAACTATTTGGCCAGCCATGAGAACCTTAAGAAAAGGGAAAAGGGAGATTCTCTCACTCCCTCAACAGTTTTTGCACCCAACGTGGGGCTACACTGCATGGCAAGTTACGTTCTCTGGCTGGAAGAAATGCCTTCTCCCTAGATTACTGCAGGGGATGAAATACGGGACCCCCTGACGATAGCCGGCAAAATGTAAGATTCTTACCACGTCAGCCTCCCGGAATCTCTACCTGTGGAGTCCGGTGGAAGGAGGTGGTGAGAAATTTTTTCTCTTTCAAAATTTAGATTAGCAGGAGCAAATATTTGGGAAACTAGTTTCTTGTGCTTTTAGTGACACTGGTAAATTTGGTAGAGTACTCTTGGTTTTGATCTTGATCCCTTTTCCTCCCAGAGATTGTCTCTGTTTTTCTCTTTTGTCTCTGTCTTTTGTATCGTGTGTCATAAGAAGGAAATACCATAGGGTAGGACGCAGGCATAGACCCTATAAGCCTAATGTCCGGGCCGGCCCCACAGACTGATGAGTTTGCGGGTCTCACCAGACTGGCGTCTATTTAGACAAACTTTGCTGTGGGTTAATATGCACATGAAGTGAAGGCCATTGCCAAGGGCATCTTGGAAGCCAAAAAGGTCGCAAATTTGGTGGGCACAGGTCGAGCAGTTAAGAGCCATTAGGGCACTCGCCACTTTCAGAAGACTCCCGTGACAGGATAAGTTGGGTCACGGAACGGGGTAGATGACAGAGGTCCCCCGCCAACTGCAAGAAAATGTCCATGCAATGACGAGGTACTCTGTAAAGCACACAGTCCCCAACCCCGTGGCATCTCCCCCCCCAGGTATTATTCTGACTCAAAGAGACCTAAGGCGTGGCTAAAGCTGTCATTGTGCACATAAGAAAAAAACCGGATGAGGTTTTTCCTTCTGTCTTGTTCTGTGTCCTGAGAAAACTTGGCTTTGTGACCAGTGAGAATATTCTCCTTGGTCTCCACCATACGGAAGGTGCATTTACCGGGGTGCCCCTTGGTGGCCAGTCGAATAGACTGGGGTTCTGAACTGTCTCTTTGTCTGGCTGTGCCAAGCTCTCAGGGGAGTTTGTCATAAAGGACCTAGTCCATAAGGGCTTTTGTCGTCTTAACCTTAGTTGCTTGTTAGTGCTGGAAAAATCCCATTCCAATATTGCCTGCCCGGTGTCACAGATTAGCGGCTCTGTGACTGGAGGCGTCCCACACTATTGTAGGAGACTGGAGACACCGTTTTCACTACACCATCCTTACCGCCTGTGTAACGAAGGTCTTTACTTTCTCTGAATATCTTTGGGAGTGAATTCTTTGGATCATGGGGGCTACATCATCTGCGCCCTCACCAGGGACGCCTCTTGCGTCCATGGTAAAGATTTATTCTAAGCATGGGAAAGTTACCACCGGGTCTTTCCTTAAAAAGGCTTATTGGATCGAGTCACTATTGGAATAAATAGACAAATGAAGATCCTACTCGTCAATGGCCCGACGACAGATCCTTTGAATTGGGAAAACTTCTAAATTGGGGGAAAAAAATATGTTTTGAGAGCTCTCACACAATTGTTTAATTGGTACCTAAAAAAGGGCCATAAAAAGGAAGGGAAAAATTTAAATAGCCTTAAGAGCTTGACTCAGGTTACAATTGAATTGAGAACATGTAAAAGTGTAAGTGTTGATAAGATTATAAAGGTTGGAATGTTTGAGCTAATTTTATATAAAGAGGTTACATCAACTTTGCCTGTGTATGTTTTAAAATGTCTGACTGGGAATGCTTCCCTTGTCTAAAATTAGAAGACCAACACCTATTGATAAAAATCTTAATGATAACTATGTTTAAAGGTATAAGAGGTGATGAAATTTACATGAACTTTTGTACAAAAAACTGATGTTATTTCTATTACAGAACTGGTTAACAAAAATAGTAATTTAAATGATGGCTAATTTTATCTAATGTCTTATGAAGTCTTATAGACAATCTAAATAATTATTGGGAACAAGTAACTAAATAGTTGTGAAAAAGATGAATGTTGGGTGAACTTTAAATAATAATTATGTGTTATGGTGGTTACATCTTCCAAAATCTTTTTGGTGACTTAAAACTTTAGAGTTTTGCTAAATTTTGTGATAAAAATTCACTGAGTATCATCATTTCCAAATAAGATAAGATATTAGACATTGATTGCTAAACTCACGATTGTCTACTTTGGGCTTTTCATTACAGGAAAACTAAAAGGTGTTTTGGGTCTATTGGTAAACATGTGTTTTATTAAAAGATTGTACTATAAAGTAACATATTTCTAGAAGTTATGAAGTGTTTATAAATTTTCCAAGCCACAATATACTAATGTAAAAGAAAGTTTATAATGGTTTACTTAGTTTTTACTTACAAATTGGGGTTTCTAAGAGTTAAAATTTCTAATTAGTATATGTGATTGAAGCTACTAAATATTAAGAAAAAATATGTCTGTGTACAAGGAAAATAAGATGTATAAAGAATGAACAAAGAATGGAAATATTTTATTTGATTAAGAAAGATAAATTTGTCTTCAAGTAGTAGGAGGGAAAAGAAAGACATGGGACAAATTCTGAATGTAAAAAGAAAGTTATAGGTTTGTGGAAGAGGAATTCTGGAAAAGGAGTTTTTGTATGGTCAAGTTTGCTCAGATTGAAATGAATTTAATTAAGTAAATGAATTTTAATATCAGAAGGAAGCTGGTACAAAATTATAATTTGGTCTTATTTCTCTTAAAAGGATAATTTTCTTGAACTTGATAAAGAGGTTATAAAAGATTTTTCTTTACCTTTGGGTAAGTCTACCTAAAAGACAGAAAAAAAAAACTGTTAAAATAATTTCCTGTGTTCAAAAGACTGAGGTTTCTCTATTAAGGTTTTTGGACTGTTAATGCTCTCTTTGCTTTAACGTTTTCTATTTTTGACAAGCTCTCCAAAATTCATATCTTAAATAAAGTGTTTTTTTTACTTTTTTTCTTTGAGAATTTTCAAAGGGCCCTGCAACTTCTTAAAGAAATTTGCTCTCTTCCTCTCAGGGGAAAGATACTAAACTTATTAGGCTTATTCCGTATGTTAAATTACATGGAAAGCATTGTCAGACAAGTGATGATAAGTCTGCTTAGGTGCTATTATGTGGGCAAATGTTATCGACATAGGTGTTTTAAAATTGTATAACATTACTGAAATTCTGATCTGTCCTGATTATCAGTCATAATTCTGGTTATTATTATTTTAAAGTGTTGTGTGTCACAAAATTAATCAAATTTCTCTGTCAATTGCCATTTTGAGGTCTTGTTGTTTACAGACTTATTTCTTTGCTCTAATGCTTTTGCAAAATATTTCAACTTCAGAAAAATTCATGGAAAGGACTCTGGCATTTACACTGGAGTACAGGTTTCTGACAAACTTTCTGATCATAAAACTGACCTTGGTAAGAAATTACAGAAACCTGATGGAAAGACTGATAACTTCATGAAGCTGCTAACAGAAAGATTGGGATCAAGAATGGATTACACAGGACTGAATGAACTGATAAGGATGATTATAATTTTTATGATTTTTCATTTGAAGTATTGCTGAATTTTTAATGTTTTGATTTTTCAGAGTTAAGGAAAACTTTTTCTCTTTTCTCCTGAGCTAGCTATGACTTATAACAATCTGGTAAATGATATTTTTGTAAGTAAAATTGAAATATTTCTCTATTTCTTAGATCTGATCTCTCGAATTTGGAAACTCTTAGTAAGTGAGTATTGTTGTTTTCATGGCAATATAGTTATTTGCATAAGTTCAATAAGAATCTGTTCTCCTTATAACAGGACATAATTGGAAACACTGGTTATATTACCAAGGCTGTGACTGGAAGATCATATTTGCGATATAACCATACAGCTTTTGAGGAATGAAGATTGGACTTTATGGAATAAAGCCACGTGGAAATATTGGCCTGGTACCTTATGTTCCAAGCAGCACTTACCAGGATAAGTAAAGAATGTCACTTATCTGGCAAACACAAGGAACCTCGAAATATTTTGGGGGAACCTAGGAACAGAGGAATTCACCCAAATCTGTAGGTATTACAGGCAAAGTCTGATGACAAAATCTTTGGCTTGGCTTTTCTGGCCTGGAGAGGCCTTTAAAGTTCAATCTGAGATTCCTTATAAAAAGTTCCAGCAAAGCAGACTTAAAAGAGCCTATGTGATCAATTGCTATTCTTGCTGTACTTATGTAAATAATTGGGCCAACACTATTGGAACTAGACTTATTTTGCAAACTAGTTAGTTTTAATTTGTCTATCTTTGATAAAAATGAGGGTGATCTTAGAAAGAAAAATTATATTTCAGTAAAAACTGTAGTGTACATTTGCGGATATTAGATCCTAGTTTTGTTAATTGTCTGTTAAGGTTTTTGTTTTATATCTGTTGACTGGACTGGATCCTGATTTCTTCTAGTCTCCTAAAATATCTGGCTACAGGTGTCCAAACTAACGTTTTTCATTTTTTCCATCATTTTCATTTGGAATCACTGAAAACTGAACCTGCCCTTTTCCCTGAAGCCTTACAAACTGAAGCTCATGGACTTGATATAAACTTAAGAGATTACCCGATGACATCATCAGAGACATTTTAAACTGCAAAAGATGCTTTGATGCTGACATCTAAAATTCTTCTTAACTAGCTGTCCCCTATACTCAGAAACTGCTTTACAACTTGCTCCAACCATTAACCTTGCTTTTCTCTCTTTTACATAGAAATGCTTCCATTAAATACTTGATTGCTTGCTTCCACAATATAGGCGTAACCTTGAGAGCCCACCTGCATCACCACTGTCAGGGGAAGAGGGGGAATCTCCCTCTGCCCTTTTCCTTAAGGTTCTTATGACTGGCCAAATAATTAACAAGACAGGGTAGCAGGAGAAAATAATACCAAGTTTAACAACACTTATACATGGGAGAAGGCAGGGACACTGCGTTTCTCAACACAATAGCAGATTCTCGTCTTAAATACCATGTCCAACCAAAGACAAGGAGGATGTTGGGGGTGGGAGTGTTAGTTACAGGAGATTATCACTAAAACACTGTAAACAAGAGTAAGATTTATTATGCGGTTTTAAGTCCTCACCTTCTACATTGATAAGTCTCTAGAAATGAGGTCGTCCCCCCTCTTCCCAATACAGAGAGGGAGATACCTTTACAAATGGAGACTTCCCTTGTAAATGATTGTCTGGTAACTCCTCGCAGGGCCATCCAGAGCCTGTGGCCAGAGAGACAGAACTTCCAATAAGATGGGCTTGTTGGTGCCTTTTCTATTGTAACCTCTATCCTACATTATCTTTATAGCAGTCATGATAATAACTCCTTCCTGAAACAGATCTTTTGTTTTAAATTCATTAGGCAGTTTGGGAGGGGAAACTCAAATATTCTTCCTGAGTTCTCTGAGTCCTTATTGTCTTCAGCTTGAAATAATCCGCATACCAGAGTGGTGCTTCCTGGGGTAGCTTGCCCTGAGCACCAACAGTTCCCTCCTCTGAAACTTCCCTAAAAGTTTCACATATTAAAAGCTGAGCTGGTAACTGTGGAGAGAGAAATCGTGTTAGTATCCGAGTGATAAGAAGTCTGCAAAGAGAGAAAAGAAAGCAGATTAGAATGAGGATGAACAAACAGAAAAGAACAAATCGGAGCACATTTCCCCACACTCCATTAAACCAGTCCCCCAGTCCTGGAAATAAGTCAGTCCAATAAAATGTGTGAGCTTCGTTTATCTGATGAAAAATGTCAATCTTCTCTTTTAATAGATTTAAGTTAGATATTACTTGACCTGTTTGATTCACATAAAAGCAACATTTTTCTCCAATGATTGCACATGCTCCTCCTTGCTGGGCAGTGTGTACATCCAGAGCACGTCAATTTTGGAGCACCACAGATGCTAGGCTGTTAATCTCTGACTGGAGTATGTTCAAGGTTTGCATGGTGGTGTTGAACTCTTGCTCCATTACCATAAAGAGATTTAAGATTGCCTTTTCCAACTCATAATCTCCAAAGCTGGGGAATAGGACTCTCAAGGCTGAAAAGAACTTGGAGTTGTGATATACAAGTGGATTTTCCACGATTTCTCGACTGACACGTTTATGTGGCACAATCTTATGAACAAACGAACCCAAGTTTGTAATTTGGCTGGCATTTAAGGTGGAGTGTTTGGTGACAGAAGGAGCCAGGTATCCAAGTCTGCATCGTCCTGACCAATTAGGTGGGAATCCTTTATACACTTTGTTGCCGCATAAAATGAAAAGACCAGTGTAGTTTAAAGACAAGGTTAGAATTGAGTCTGTAGTTCCCAGGATCTGGACTATTTCATGATCTGTGCCACTTGCACTGTTACTACCTAAACATCTCCATTTCCCATGAGCTCCTGTCAGTCTGCGAGAACAGAACAGATTGCAGAACAGCTGGTAGAGGAGGCCTGCAGTCTGATTTTGGCAGCTATAAAGCCTGGTCTTTTCACCTGACCAGGTGAGTCCAGATCTTTGATCCACCCATATATAGTCTGTGGCATTGGGCAGCTTAACCATGTGGATAGCTGCTATACCCCAAGTTGCACACGGGTGGCTCATAAGCCATCCAGAGCACTTGGTGATTTGGCAAATGTTTGTGCCAGAGGGAGTAGTGATAGAGTCACTTACAATTCCCTTGAGAGTTCTGAAGATGCCACCTGCGGAATCAAACCACAGAGTTTGACTGCAATATTGTCTCGGTATGTCACCCAGGAAAGGTCCAGCGCCATGTTTACTTTCAATGCAGAGGGAAAAACTTTCACTTATTGCTTGTACTTGGGCAAGGGACAGTCTTTGACCTTTTAAGTAGTCTTTCTGGGGCCCAAGTGACTCACCAGGAGATGAAGCAGAGTGAGGTTTCCCTTGCTGCGGATATCATACTCTGTTATTCATCCATTTTCCGTACTTAGTCCACCAGGTGTTCATATCAGCAGGAACAAAGACTAGTTCAGGTTCTTTTGCACTATCTAGCTGTTGACATAACCAACAGTCAGATTGATTAGTTAGCGTGGCTAGGGCTTGGTAAACTGGCATAAGGGGGTGTTTGGTCTATGCCCGCCTGACCTGTTGAAAAGGAGAGGGTTAGTAAAAGCAAGACACAGATCGGAAAAGAGCCCATAGCAGAGACTTAGAGAGGGGAAGAGGGACAGGTAGAGACCAGCACTCTCCAGTCAGCTCTCTAATAAATGATTAAAAAAAATATATAGGGGCCGGCCCGGTGGCGCAAGCGGTTAAGTGCGTGCGCTCCACTGCGGCGGCCCGGGGTTCGCTGGTTCGGATCCCGGGCACGCACGGACGCACTGCTTGGCAAGCCATGCTGTGGCGGCGTCCCATATAAAGTGGAGGAAGATGAGCACAGATGTTAGCCCAGGGCCGTCTTCCTCAGCAAAAAAAGAGGAGGATTGGCGGATGTTAGCACAGGGCTGATCTCCTCACAAAAAAAAAAAAATATATATATATATGTATATATATATACATTGTATATATATATACGTATATATATATCCACTAATAGTTTGTGTGTGTGAGTGTGTATATATATCCTGAGTTTTAAAGCAAGGTGGAGGAAATGGGTCAAAGAAGGTTTTCTTGATCCGTGATCTTGGGAAAAGCTGTCTACTTCGTGATGTCGGCTGCTTCTGGGGTCTGGGTTTTGGCCCTCGAAATCCTTAGTTTAAGGTCACCTGTGGGGATTATCTCTCAGCTGTCTTGAGAGCGACGTTCTGGGTCTATTTTGGTGTGGCTTGCATGGATCCAGGAATATTTTTTTTTATTTTGATGGCAGTGCAGGTCGTCAGTAAGACTTCATAAAGTCCTTCTCAGCGAGGTTACAGTGCGTGTTTTCTTCTAAAGGCCTTGATGTACACCCGGTCTCCTGGTCGAAAGGGATGGCAAGGCTTGTCAGAAGGTGGGGGCCACGCCTCTTTTACCTGTTGACGATATGCTTCAAGTATACTAGTTAATTTTTGTATATAACTAGTCATAGCATCAAATTGTTCACTTAAGTTCCCATAATATTCATTTAATCCAGGAATTGAAGGTTTAGAGACGCCAGTAGGCATCGGACATCCAAAAACTATTTCAAAAGGAGTCAGTCCATGCCTTTTGTTTGGAGTATTTTGAATCTTCATAAGGGCCAAGGGCAGAGCTTCTGGCCATTTAAGTCCAGTTTCTTGACAGACTTTTCCTAGAGTTCTTTTTATATCTAGAGTTTTATGTTCCACTTGCCCTGATGACTGAGGGTGATATGGGGTATGAAATTTTAATGAATACCCCAGAGTTTTTGCAAGCAAGTGGTTTATCTCTGCTGTAAAATGAGTTCCTTGGTCTGGTTCAATCTATAAAGGAATGCCAAAGCGAGGAATAACTTCAGTTATTAATTTCTTTACCACTGTTGTGGCATCTGCATGTCTGGTCGGATAGCATTCGGTCCATCTACTAAACATACAGACAATAACCAAACAGTGAGAGTAACCTAAAGCTGAGGGCACGTCCATAAAATCCATTTGGAGTGCTGCAAAAGGCAGCGTAGGCCTGGGAGGACTTCCTGGATCACACCGATTTCTCCCAGAAACTTGGTAAGATTTGCAAGTTGTGCACTGGGAGGTGATTTGGTCAGAAATTTTACGGATGCCAGGGCAAAACCAATTGTTTTTTAGTTCTTTAGCTATCCCCCGTTTGCACATATGTCCCATTTGGTGGGAGATAAGTGCAAGCCAAAAAGTCAAATGAAAAGGAGCTACTGGAAGTCCATTTGGTCCAATGTATAATCCATCTGATAACTGTTTGGCACCCTTTTGTATCCAATTGTCTTTTTCAGATTGTGGGGCATTTGTCTGATAGTTAATAACATCAGTCAGGGATAAAGGCAGGTTTAAAAATTGGGTGGAAAACGGATAAGGGGGTCCATAGTGAGCTGCATGTTTAGCAGCTCTGTCAGCCCTGTCATTCCCTAAAGATATGACATCAGTCTCCTTAGTATGGGCTGAACAATGAACAATGGCAATTTTTGAAGGAAAGTGAATAGCTTGTAATAAGGCTGTAATTAAGTGTCCATTAGCAATAGGAGTTCTTGCAGAGGTTAAGAATCTACGGGATTTCCAAATTGTGCCAACAACATGGCAGACTCCAAAAGCCTATTTGGAGTCTGTGTAAATAGTGGCAGTTTTTCTTTTGCTAATGTGCAGGCCCTAGTAAGAGCTATGAGTTCAGCAGCTTGGGCTGATCTTATGGTGGGCCAAGAATAAGCTTCAAGAGTTTCATGTGGGGAAACTATGGCATAACCAGTTATTATGGTTCCCCGGGAATTTCGTTTACAGGAGCCGTCACAAAACAGAAGTAAGTCTGGATTGTCTAAAGGGATGTCTGAGAGATCCTCTCATGGCTTTGAGACCATTTCTATAGTTGCAAGGCAATCATGTGGAATGGAGTGGGGCTCTCCATCATCAGGAAGGGGCAGTAAAGTAGCTGGATTTAAAGTGTTGCAACGATGTAAGATGATGGAAGGGTTAGTTAAAAGAGCCTGTTCATAGGTGGTCTGTCACCGTGTAGAGACGTGTTGTGTCCTATGAACTTGCAAAATAGCTGACACAGAATGTGGGACATAGAGGTGAATGGGAGAGCCTAATGTAAGAGTACTGGCCTTATCAATCAGGGTGGCAGCTGCAGCCACCACACGTAAGCATGGGGGCATGCCTGATGCCACAGGGTCTAGTTGGCATGAGAAATATGCTATAGGATGTATTTGAGAGGCAAAAGATTGCCCTAGAATGCCTATAGCAATTTCATTATTTTCATGACAGTATAGATGAAAAGGCTTGTCAAAATTAGGTAAGCCAAGAGCCAGAGGCATGGACAAAGCTATTTTTAAGGCCTCAAAGGAGTTTAATGCTTCTGAGGGCCAGGAAATAGGCTCTGGGGTGATATCTGGGAGAAGAGAATACAGAGGTTTAGCAAGGGCTGCAAAATTAAGAATCCATTGGCAGCAGTAACCAGCAGCTCCTAGAAATTTACGTAGCTGTTTCTTTGTTTTGGGGAGACGGATGGATAAAATTGACTCAAGGCTTTTGGAGGTTAGCTTTTGAATGCCTTGAGATATCTCATGCCCTAAGTAGGTAACAGTCATTTGCACCCACTGAAGTTTAAACCTGGAGGCTTTATGGCCTCGTTCAGCTAGGGCTTTCAGGAGAATAAGAGAATCTGTAAGAGCCCCCTGCTTAGTTGGATTACAGAGTAAAAGGTCATCAACATATTGAACAAGAGTGGAGCTTTGAGTAAAGACTACAGAATCCAAGTCAGCTTTAAGGACCTGGGAAAGTATTGAGGGGGACTCACAATATCCCTGAGGTATTCGAGTCCATGTTAATTGTCTCCCTTTAAATGTAAATGTGAAAAGAAATTGTGAGTCAGGGTATAATGGGATTGAAAAGAAAGCTGAGCAGAGGTCAACTACTGTAAAGCAGGCTGCATCAGCAGGTATTGAGGTCAGGATGACAGTTGGATTAGGGACCACAGGATGCCGAGGAATTACAAAAGAGTTTATGGCTCTGAGGTCTTGTACAAATCTATAGATTTGGTTCCCGTCTGAGTCAAATTTGCCTTCCTTTTTTACTGGCAAGATTGGAGTGTTACAGGGCAAGGAAGTAAAAGCTAGTACACCCTGTTGCAAAAGGAAGTCTATTACGGGTTGAATTCCTCGCTCGGCATCTCTGGAGAGCGGGTATTGGGCTACTGATGGAAACGGTTTATTTTTTTTCCAAGTAACATGCACGGGCTCAGCACTAAGCAACAATCGTACCTCATTTGCATGTGTAGCCCAAAGACTGGTTGGGACATTCTTTAAAGACTCATCTTCCTCAGAAGGATTTAAATCAGGACAAGTTTCCATCATGGAAAGTAGGAGACTTGGGGCTTGGTCAGAAGGCAAGGAGATAAAAACATCTTTTTCATTACAATTTATAGTGACATTGAATTTACATAACAAATCTCGGCCAAAAAGGTTTGCTGGTGAACAGTCAGAAACTAAAAAAGCATGATGAGTGTTAAGGGGGCCTAAATATATTGGAGTGGGCTTAGATATGGGCAGTGAAATAGGCTGTCCAGAGACTCTAACAGCTTGATAGAATCAGAGGTAACAGGTAGAGATAAATCTTTGAATGGATAGTAGAGAATGTCGCACCAGTGTCAATTAAGAAATCCAGTTTCCGATCCTCTATTTTAAGTTTAACTGTAGGCTCAGGAGTGCAACTAAGGATCAGCTGACCCTATCATTTGAGGGAGAAATGTCCCTCAGGTGGAGAAAAATGAGCCTTTTGGTGGTGCTGGGGTCAAGCGGGAACATTTTTTAAACTGCCGGGGGAAGAGAGAGAATCTCCCTCTGCCCTTTCCCTTAAGGTTCTTCTGGCTGGCCAAATAATCAACAAGACAGGTTAGCAGGAGAAAATAATACCAAGTTTAATCACATGTATACATGGGAGAAAGCAGGGACACTGCGTTTCTCAACACAATAGCAGAAATTCTCGTCTTAAATATCATTTTCAGCCAATGACAAAGGAGGATTTTGGGGGTGGGGGGAGTCAGTTACAGGAGATTACCACTAAAGTACAGTAAACAAGAGTAAGGTTTATTATGTAGCTCAAGGCCTCATCTTCTACATTGATAAGTCACTAGAAATGAGCTCATCCCCCTCTCTTCTCCAAACAGAGAGGGAGATACCTTTACACATGGAGATTTCCCTTATAAATATAAATGATTGTCTGGCAACTCTTCGCAGGGTCATCCAGAGAATGTGGCCAGAGAGACAGAACTTCTGATAAGAGGGGCTTGTTGGTGCCTTTCCTATTGTAACATTTACCCTACATTATCTTTACAGCCATCATGATAGATCTGTTCCAGGAAGGAGCCACCATGTCAAATTCTTTAGGCAGTTAGTGGGGGAGGTCAAATGTCCCTAGAAAAAACAACCAAGGTAAAGAGATAGATTTCAGGGTGGCCAAATCCCAATCTCCCACAAAACTTTCCCTTCTCTTAAGAGCGGCACATGCCCTTTACCAATGCCCTGGTTTCTTGCAATACCTACAATTGTCGGAAGGCAAATAGGGAGCCCTCTGAGTAGGCTTTAGTTTACTTTCAGGGTTGAATTTTTGCTTTTCAAAAGATTCAATTTGCAAAGCAAGAAGAGTTGTCTTTAATTCTTTTTGTTTGTTTGTTTTCTTGCTGACAATTTTCAAAGAATTGTGTAGCAGCCACCATTATTACACTTAATGGTTGTCCTGCCCAAACAACTACACGGTTTTGAATTTGTTTCTTTATATCAGGAAGAAAATTTCCAACTAAAGCAGAAATTAGGAGATTCTTATGCTCTAAAGCTTACAGATTCAATGCAGTGTGTCTTTGGAAAGTCTGAATAAACCGTTCAACAAAAGCTTTATGTTGTTCCCCCTCGTTCTGAGTGCATAATTCAATTTTTGACCGATTAACTTTAGGAGGAAACGCCTCTAGAATCGCTCCTATTAAACCTTGAATATCAGCCCGTAGCTGTGCCACTTCCTGGTTATCTGCAGGAGGGTCTGGGAGAGGGTCTGGCCATGTATTTCCTCTATGAGGGGGGTTTATGCTAGGGGGCTGTCTGGCCTGTCTGATAACTACAGTGTAGTCATGGGATGGAAGAACGCCCCTTAGCAGCCAGTCAAGGTCTCGGTGGGTGGGGCTATGAATAGCCACTAATCTTTCTAATTCTTCTCTAAATTTAGTAGGGTCTTCTGACAATGGAAGCAGGAGAGTTTTATAATTTAAAAGATCAGCTGCTGTCCAGGGGACATGAATTCTCTGCAGCGGAGGTCCAGGATACATCCTCAGTGGATACTGCATAGGAATGTCTGAAGCTGACAGAGCCTGATTACAAAGCCCTGGAAAGTAGGAGGAGTTGTAAGACACAGCAAAACGAACCTTCTTGCCCTTCCTGGGTGTTTCTACTAAATTTATTTCCTGGTTTTCAACATTTACACAAATAACCTGGATGCCCCTTGCTTGGAGGTCAGGCCTAAGCGCCCCCTGTAAGTCTTCAACAGTGAAAGAAGTTAAAACAGGCACCTGAAAGAACGTCGGAGAAGTTGGAGTTCTGGGACCTAAGGGAACTGGTTGAGGAGGTGGCTGAGGAGATAAGTCTTGATGGGGAGGATTTGGGCCAGGGGCCCAGAAATCCAAAAGATGTTCTGGGGAGTCAGGGACAGGGAGTTGGGGATATAGGGAGTGTAGGAGGAAGGAGACAGGGAATTTCCAGTAAATTTGACATTCAATCTTTGTTCTAACTCCGAATTTGTTCTTTTATTTTATTAAGACATTCCCTAAGGCTACCCGTTATACTTTTCTGGGTTTTCTTTTCAATTTGATTTTCCCATAAATACCAATAAGGCAGCTGCTTGGGATGAGTCAAATATCGATAGAAAGAAAAAGGACTGGGTTTTCCAAAGATGCAACAAGAGTGATCAAGTCCCGATTCACACCTAGATATCCTGCTCCTGTTCTCCATGAATTGTAAAATTGAAGTTAATTATCTCGTTCATTTTGTCTAAATCTATTGGGTCACATTGGCACTGAGCCCCTAAACTGGTCCACAGCCTGCTTCAGCAGACACCAAACTCTCTCTCAAGTGCTTGCATTCGGGCGCTGAGTAGGTATTGTATTTAGATCTTTTCCAACAAAAGATCTTCACTGATTCACTCAAGTCCTTACTTATCTACTAGGCGCCAAATGGTCTTGAAATGTTGGGGGTCTGCAAGGAAGACAGATATGTCTAAACAGATAAATTACACGACAGAAATAATGTGAACGAAAGCGATATGAACAAACTGCCGTGGGACTCCAGGAAAAGAACCCCCATGGGTTGACCTACAACTAAGAGATACAGCTCTGTCCTGGGGCTCTGAGGAGAAAAACAACCACCATGGGGGGGGGTGGACAGGCTTTGTACCATCTAAGGAAAGGAAAAGGAAGGGAGAGAAGATAAAGAGAACACAAGAGAAACGGAAAGGTTTTCTTCTTCTGAGTGTTTCTGCCACCCACTTTCGGAGCACACTGCTTGCTGATGTCCTTTCTGGCCAGTCTTCTCCTTCAGCCGGCTTCTAGAGACTTCAACAATTCGATTGTACCTAGCCGGGCTCCTCCGTGCAGACAATGCCAAGTCTGGAGGGAGCCAGGAGGGGAGCCAAAGATTCACAGGACTCTGCAGCCCTTCTGCAGCTCACTGGTGTGGAGGGGCACCGAGGCTTCACCTTGGCCTCTGTCTCCAAGTTCACCGAAAGGAGGATCGGTGCCTTCCTCGCTAGATGAGCGTGGAGAGAAACCTCGTTCACAGAAGGGATTATGGAAAAATTAATGTCAGAGCCATGAAAAAGGCAAAGGGGGTAGCACCATAAATCTGAAGTAACTGGACGTGTGAGTTAGTAACCAGTAGGACGAGGAGCTGAAGACAAAAAAAGAAAAAAGGCAAAAAACCAGTTCTCAATTTTCTAAGATGGAAAGGCAAGTCTTTCTATTCCAAAAGAAAAAAGTCATTGAACCCTCTCCTTTACAATAAAATTGAAAGGGGCCACATGTTGCAAAGAAGGGTTTTAACCATGATGTCAGTACACGATCATGTGTAGCCATCAGTCGTTAAGGGCACTGCAGATAGTTCACACCTTAACAGTTATGTTACCAAAGTTTGCAGTTGAGATATATATATGTATACATATATTAGAAAAGAGTAGAGTGTGTGCCAATTGCTCACTATACTATTGACACTGTCACTCTTACAACTGAAAGCATGACTAGGAGAGAGAAGGTGGTGTGACCCTAGACTGCTAGAGTCACAGCAAGAAAAGAAAGTGCCATCAGGTCATTCGGACAAAAGAATGCTATATGGCTGTTGGGTTTGTAAGAGATCCATTGGAGAAAAACAAGTCACTACATTAAATTATTTTCTACTTACCTGCATCACCCTCGCCAAGAACACATATTCTAAAATGAGACAAGTTATTACATTAAAAATGACCGGCTCTGGCATTTGGATATCTACATCAAATAATGAAGTAAAAACTGGGTTAAGAACATCCTGGTATCAATTCCAACTACCATCCTTTACCAAACTACAACTCTAATGATCGCTTATTCACTTGCAATCTAGTGCTCCTCCCATATACAACATCAACAACTTAAAACGTGTCATAACTTTTTTAAAATTTCCCTAAAATTTTAGAGGATAATGTAAATATAGCTCTTGGAAAAGTTGAGAACGATGGAGACACTAGGAAAGGAAAAGATGAAAATAGTACCCCAATCAATGATGTAAAACAAAAGGCTTGAACTACTGTTAAAAGAATTCTCTATGACATTGATCCATTCTACCATCTCTACACCTGGCTATTTCCTATCATTCGTTTGATACATAAACCAATAGAATAGTGTATTTCATTGGATCAGTTCTTTTAGTTGTGTGCTTTCCCTTTGACCACTACATATGCTTTTACGTGTTTGCTTTATTGTCAGGTGGTGTCACATCAGAACACCCTCATCTCGGCAGATCTCTGCGTTAAGGAACTCTACCTTGGCCCTTGATCAACTGTACTCTGTGTTATGGTCAACTCAGAGCCCTACATGGACCAGTGTTTCCTCCCTCCTCCCTCCCGTGCGTTGTTCATGTCAAGGAGTATAGTCCACCGAGTGAACAGTAAACAGTCTTTTCAAAGCATCAGATATCTAAGAGGAGGAGACGCAGAGTTGGGTGTGGGACCCCATTCCGTGCCTCAGTGCAGACAAGATAGAGGTCAAGACATCCCTCCAGAGACTGGGATCAAAACAGGAGGTTATGAGCACGAGGTTCCCTCTGCAGGCCTTGAAGCAGGGACCTGGAATCAAACTGCTGACACCGTGGATCATGGTTGGTTTGACAGGGAACTCACGAGGAAGATAAGGACATGAAATAATGATAATTATAAGAACAGCAACGAAGACTTCTACTGAGCCAAAGACTGCACCCTGAATGTAAACTCTGTGCTTGAACATATCTTAACTCACATGACCCTGAAAACATCCTGCCATAGTCAGTGTTGTTCTTTTCACCATTTGCTAGATGAAGAGACCGGAAACAGAGGCTAGAAAACTCAGCCAGGTTACAAAGCGGATAAATGGCCGAGCCCAAGCTCAGTGCTCTTCTGTGATGCTCTTGGACTACAACTCCAAGTGAAGTCTCTAACGACTATCTCCGCTCGCACTGCCAACACCATCGTCCTCCGTGGAGTGGATGGAGGCAGGCGTGGGCAGGGCAGGGAGCCGGGTGTGGCAGGCCGCCAGATCTAAGGTCTGGCACACAGGTTGCCAGGTGGCTCCCTCCTCTGAGGGGGCCCAGCACACGCCCCAGGGGACTTGGCGGCAGGCCCCAGGGCCCTTTCCCCCGGATCTTGTCCACTTGAAAGGGGCCTGGCCCAGGTGGCCGGTTGGGCTGGTTGGCCAGCCTCCTTTGGACAAAGCAGGCGAGCCCAGCCAGCCTTCCAGTCGCCCCCGGCGTGGCACCAGCGCCCTCAGGCCGAGGGCCTCACGCGTGCCCTCCAACGCGGATTTCTCCTCAGAGCCGTGGCCTGGGCACTAGGAAGGCCAGGCCCTCCCGACTCCAGAGATGATGCTGGGACCCGTCGCCGGAAGGGCCTGCCCGTGTGGCAGCGGCTCCCCAAGCCGGCGGCCTGCTGGGGCCTCACTCACTGCTTGGCCATAAGCCTGTCTCGGCCCTTCGGATTCCACAGAGCCTTTCCTCCACCTGGCTGGAGTCGACAAGTGCGGGCGTGGGGTGAGGCCGTGGTTTTGCCTTTCCAGGAAGAAATGAGGCCCGGGCAAAAGCAGCTGGCCGAGGCAGAGCCTTGACCTGGCACCCCAGTCGGCCTTTGGCCACCAGGTCCAGACCACCGCTTCCAAAGAAGGGAAGCGGCCGGCCAGCTGATTGCAAGTGGGGGATGGGAGGGAGACAACAGCTGAAGCCAAGTCCAGCAGGGCGTTGGCGTTCCTTCTTCAGCTGGGACTGGCCTGGCCTGGCCTGGCGGGCGGGCGGGGCCTTCACTGAGGACCCCCGAGGCCCGCCCTAGGCCCTGGCGGTGGCGGGTGGCGCATGCGCCCTTGGCCTCAGGGGTTGAACCCAAGCCCACAGGGCACTCAAAGCAGCCGGAGAAAGAAGGGGCCAGGGGAGAGGAAGGCAGGTAGGCGAGGCGGGCAGGGCTCGCCCACCTCTTCTCCTCAGGTCCCCGAGAGAGAAAGAGAGAGAGAGAGAGAGTGAGAGACAGACAGACAGACAGGCAGGGAAAGAGTGAGAGATCCCTGACCTCTGAGTATCTGCATCCACCACTGCTGCCAACTCACAGGCCATCCCACTTCCCCCCTCCATCCCCATCCCCAGGCGCGGCCCCCCGGGGCCAGCCACACCACAGAGAGGCCCCTTCATGGTCACCTCCGTGCTGTCCCTTCCGGGCCTGACCCCACTGCAGGGGAACCGGTTCAGACAATCCAATCGTCTACATGTCCCTCTCCATGACAATTGTCTTCTCCAGTCTCACATGCCCAAACCGCACCCCCAACATCCTCCTTTGTCTGCAGCTGGAGATAGGAGGAGAATCTCTGCCATTGTGTTGAGAGACTCAGTTTCGCGGGTTTCTCCCCTGTACACGTGTTCTTAAGCTGGGTATTATTTTCTCCAGCGAACCTGTCTTGTGAAGGATTTGGCCAGCCATAAGAAGCTTCAGGGAAGAGGCGGAGGGGCTTCTCTCTCCGCCCCCGACAGCCCTGAGCTGGGTCAGTGCCTCAGACCTGGCCAGGGGCAGCCCATCCCCCGGCGCCCTCTCCCGGGGCATCCCAGGAAAGCTTCACAGCCAGCCCCACCCCACTCGCCACTGCCAGGACCATCGGCCTCCCTCGGGAGGACGGGGCAGGACAGGGAACCGGGTGTGGGAGGCCGCCAGATCTCAGCTCTGGCACACAGGCTGCCAGGCTGCCTGGTCCTCTGAGGGGGCCCAGCACACGCCCCAGGAAACTTGGCGGCAGGCCCCGGGGCTCTCTCCTCTGGAACTCGTCCACTTGAAAGGGGCCTGGCCCAGGTGGCTGGTTCGACCGGTTGGAAAGAAATCTTTTTCTTCTCTGAGAGACTGTTGCTTGTCATCTCCTGGACATGAGATGACAGACAATTGTTCCCATTTCCCTTTCTACTTGAAACCTGATGGATACATTGCCCACTGCCTTTAGAGACTGCAGGTCTTTCTGAAACTCTTTTCAGTGCGCTGGCTTACTTCAGCATCATTTCATTGTTCCATCCGAAATTCCTTTCAGTTGGATCTATTTTCCTTTCTAATCCTTTTGTATACCTAGATATTTAAAAGCTGCTCAAATCTGTAGTGGAGAAAAGTTGGGTTACAACTCTTTCAGACAGCATGTAAACCCACATTTTAGGGTTTCTACACAAAACGTCTCTGCCATGTTTCTAGCAGCTCTCCTTCCATATATTTTCCTCCAGGACTTCCTGTGACAAAATTGCCTTTCTAAAAGCCAGTCCTCCGTTCACTCTCTTGGCCAGTCACGTTTCCATAGAAAGAAAAAGGACTGGATTTTCCAAAGATGCAACAAGAATGATCAAGTCCCGATTCACACCTAGATATCCTGCTCCTGTTCTCCATGAATTGTAAAATTGAAGTTAATTATCTCGTTCATTTTGTCTAAATCTATTGGGTCACTTTGGCACTGAGCCCCTAAGCTGGTCCACAGCCTGCTTCAGCAGACACCAAACTCTCTCTCAAGTGCCTGCATTCGTGTGCTGAGTAGGTATTGTATTTATTTAGATCGTATTCAACAAAAGATCTTCACGGATTCACTCAAGTACTTAAGCATCTACTATGTGCCCAAAGGTCTTGAAATGTTGGGGTTCTGCAAGGAAGACAGATATGCCTAAACAGATAAATTACACTACTGAAATCATTTGAATGAAAGAGATGTGAATAAACTGCCGTGGGACTCCAGGCAAAGAACCCCCATGGGTTGACCTACAACTAAGAGATACAGCTCTGTCCTGGGGCTCTGAGGAGAAAAACAACCACCATGGGGGGTGGACAGGCTCTGTACCATCTAAGGAAAGGAAAAGGAAGGGAGAGAAGATAAAGAGAAAACAAGAGAAACGGAAAGGTTTTCTTCTTCTGAGTGTTTCTGCCACCCACTTTTGGAGCACACTGCTTGCTGATGTCCTTTCTGGCCAGTCTTATCCTTCAGCCGGCTTCAGGAGACTTCAACAATTCGATTGGAAGAAAACATGGCCCTGGATTAGGCAATGTGTTTGTAATTATGGCACCCAACACATAAGCAACCAAAGGGAAAACAGATCAATTCAACTTCATCAAATTAAAACTTGAGTGCTTTGAAAGACATGATCAAGAAAGTGAAAAGACGACTCACAGAAGGGGAGAATATGTTTACAGATCTTTACATATCTGATAAGGGTCTACTATTGAGAATATATAATACATTCTCCCCTCTCAACAATAAAATACAAATAGCACAATGAAAAATGGGCAATGCATTTGGATAGGCATTTCTCCATAAGAAATACATTCCTGCCTGGTGCTGTGCTGTCCCTTCCCGAGGCTGCGGTTCCTGTGCTGGCCATCAGGTGGCAGCCTCCTGTGTCAGTGGTGCCCACTGAGCTTTGTTGGAGCAATTGGAGAAAGGAGGAGTCATGCAGAAGTCATGCTGACCCTCCGCCTGCCTCAGGACCCACTTGCACTTCCTATTACTAGTGTTCCTCTTCACCGACTGAGTGGAGCAAAAGCAGGAAGGAGGGATCCAAGATGCCCCTATTTGTTCATTCGGCAGCTATGTGCCAAGCCCTCACCCTGGGCCGGGAGCCCTGGTGGTCCCAAGGGTGGTACTGAAATCTACCCAGTGGTCCCTGCCCACCAGGAGCTCAGTCTGGAGGCAGATGGACAAAAGCACAAAATCAGAGACACGTGAAAGAGAAGAGCATGAACTGGAATGAAAATAAAGAGTGTCCTGCAGGGAGGGCTGGGGTCTCACTGGGTAGGAGGGTCTGAAAGGCCTGACTGAGGTGACATTTGCTGTGACCAGAATGACAGGAGGACCCAGCGCTGCACTCATCTGTGATCAGCGTGCCAGGGAGAAGGCACTGCTGGTGTGGAGACACCCAGGCAGAAGTGAGTTTGGCCAGAGGAGGTTAGAGAGGTGGGCACTGTGGCTGCAGATAGCCTGGAGGGGAGAGGAGGGAGAAGGGCAGGCCAGACCCAGGAACTGGGAGATGGTGTGAGGTGTCTCCTCCTCTCTGAGAACACTGCTCCCCACCCTGCATCTTTAAACCGCAAATATTCTCTCTCTCTCCATCTCTGTGGACCAGGAATCCTGCACAACTGAGCTGGAGCCTCTGCTCATGACGACTTCCAGGTTGGGGCTGTGGCCTCCACTGAGGCTGGAACAGGGTGAGATGTGCTGTCAAGCTTACTCTTGTGGGCTCGGTCAGGAGCAGCTTCACTGAGAGCCCGGCTCCTTTCTGTCTGTTGGCCAGGGCACTCCCTTGGTTTTCTTCTGTGTGGGCCTCTGCATAGGGGAGCTCAGGACGTCCATGTATGTCCCCAGGTCCAGGGGTTAGACAGACTGAGAGAGGGGAACAAGGGAAGAGGGAAGAGGGAACACAAGAGAGCGAGTGAGAGAGAATGACAGCCTCGGTGATGGAATCTGAGAAGGGTCGTCCTGTCACTTGTGCTGGGTCTGTTGGTCAGAAGCCAGTGCCTAAGCAGTCAGTGGTCCACAGGGACGTGTAGAACAGGCAGGGAGGTCATCCCTGCAGGGGCACGCTGACCTTGACTCGAGTGTCCTGGTTGCGAAAGGCTCCCTTCCTACCTGGGCTGATCCTGCGTTGAGCTCAGATCCTCCTCCTTGGGAGTGTTGCTCATCGTGACCCGGGTGTGCTCTCCCGGGTTCCCTGGGCTCCTGTCTCCTCCAGGAGGGAGATGTACACTGAAGAGGCTGAGGCCAGAGCAAGCAGGGACCACTCCACCCTCCCAGTTCATTTGCTTCCTTCCCCAGGAGGGCCGACTCCTCAGGAGCCTCTCCTCACTGCTCACCATCTTCTCTGCTCTGAGAGCACCTCGTTTCAGCCTCTGAAGAAGACCTGGGGAGAAGCTTGCAGGTGGGAAGGCCTCTCTCCATGGGAGCCCCAGAGTGGACAGGGAACTTCGACAGGGCTGGGCATTGTCCCCTCAGTCAACTTGGACTTCCTGGGAGGCAGCAACACCTGGGGGCAGAGCCTAGGCTGGTGGCAGGTCTCTAAGCATCCCCACAATGCCCATCTTCCTGGTCTCACCTGATTGGGCACAGGCCTGCACAAGCACACAGCATTTCAGACCCCCTGGGGTCATGTGCAGCCCATCAAGGCCGCTGTGTCTGTCTCATTGTGTGGCTGTCCGTCTCACCTTCCTGGCTGATTCGCTGCTCTGTTCTAGATCCAACCTCAGGCGGCTGCAAAGTTGACCTTCCACGTCAGCTTGCCACTGAGATGGTTACTGTTTCCAGAAATGCTTAGGGGCCGGGCTTTGCGCAACCATGGCGACATCAAGTGGGCAACCTCTGACAATGAAGCCACCCCCCTTCAGGCTTGCGCCGCTCACAGGGCCGTCACACTGAGGGGGTGGGGACGGGACCTGCCCTGGGCAAAAACACCACGACTCTCACTGTTCTTCCCTCAGCTTCAAATGCTCCTCAGTTGGTTGTATGTCTTTGGTCTCTTCCCAGAAGTTGTTTTCTGACAGCGCGTCCAGTGTGATCATGGCTTTCCGGGAAGAGGATTGGCTGAATTCCTCACTCAACCATTTGGTGTGTCCTGCCGCCCCACCCCGATCACTTTCTAAAGGCTCATCCTTTCAGCAATCTGAGGACCCAAGATTGTGAGTCTGTGTCCCGGAGGGATTTTGAGAAGAGCTGGTGGGATGGCAGTATTGCAAAGCATAAAGTCTTGTTTCCAGAAAGCTCTCTGGGATCCTCATCATCTTGCTGTTTTGGAGTCAAAGCCCTGAGGTCTTTAAAAAGCCAGCAATGTTAGAACATGGGCAGGACAAACAAAAGTCTCTGGGCTCCAACACCAACTAAAATATTCTGAATTTCTAGTAAACTGAGACGAGTGGAAAGGAATTGGGAGTGTGGAGTGGAGGGGCGGTTTGGGCCAACTACGCATCTGGGAGGAGAAATGCCATGCAGAGCAGCCTTTCTGGGGGCATAAGTGTGGGACATGTGTGCAGACCCCCGCTGCAGACATTGCTGCTGCTGCCCTTCAGTTCCCTCAGCCCACTTGAGTCCCTGCAGTCCCTGGGAGCCAGTCCCCAGCAGGCCCACAGTGTCCCCCTGGAGCACCTGCATCCACTCTCTGTCTGAGGGCTCTCTCCTGCACCGGGAGCTTCCTCTCCTGCAAGCCTGTGCCAGCCTGTAGCACAGAAGCCTTCATGACCCGGGGTAAACCCTCCACTCACGGGGACAGAGCCAGTCCGGGTGGGATCTCGTCTCCCAACAGGACTAGGATGGATGCTCACCTCAGTGCTCCCTCGTCAGGCCCCGCACTGGCTCTCCTCCGCCAGGCTCCCTTCCCCCATGGTCTCCCTCGGGCCTCCTCCATCACCTGAAAACAAACCACTTGCGATACAACCTTGTCTGCTTTGGGGGCCCAAACCCTGCCGAGGCTCCACGCTGGCTGTGACTTGGAGTAGGTCGTCCAGGCTTCTGGACTTGAGCTTCCTCACCTGTAAGATGGGGACAAAAGGCCTGCCTCCCGGAGTCTTCGGAGGAGACACAGCATGGGAAGATGCAAACCGCTGCAAAGAAGGATGCCAGGTGATCACCCAGGAAAACACCAACCTTTCCAAAGCAACAGGAGCTCGTGAGGCTGAGGGAGGAACGCGGGCAGCCTGTCCCAACAACGTGGAGATTCACTGACGAGTGTGGCCGTGCAGGGTAGGCCCCCGAGCAGTGGAAGAGCCATTAACAAGGAGGGTGAAAGGACAGAGGCTTCCAAGGAGAAAGATTTAAGTGTTAGAGGATCACAGAGGCCTTAGGAAAATCGTGAGGCCCTGGAACATGTTACTGAAATGCTATTATTGGCCGTAAAAATGTGTTACAAATACCCAGTCCACTCTGGATTACTTCTCTTTGGTTGTAGGAATGAGTGCACACTTGTGATTAGAACCCACATTTTGTTAAATATAGGATATCTTTATTTTTCTTAACTTTTAATTATTTTTTTTGTCGATGAAGTGCCAAGCATGGGTTTTCTCCGTTCTTCTCTTTGCATGGGTGGCCTCTACTTTCAGAAGTGGATTCATGGTGCTCATCACCACTACTATCCCGAGGGACAGCCCTCTTTCAGGTCATACAGTGGATGTGAGCTCCAGGTGGGCAGGGACCACGTCGGGTCATACTGGTGAAGTTACAGTGCTCGGCCCACGGCAGGGACCAGAGCTTATTGGGTGAATGAGAGAGTGAAACAATGAACGAATGCATGAATGAGTACATGAGTGCAGGAGTGAGTGAGTGAGGGAATGAGTGAAGGAATGACTGGGTGAATGAAGCAATAAGTGAATAAACCACAGCAGCTGGATCCATACAGGAGGAGGCTTTATCTGTGGCGGGCTCACAGGGTGTCACAGCACAAGGCCTAGACGGTGGCATGGAGCATGTCCAGCTCTCCTTCCAGCACTGAGCCTCCGTCACCTGCAACACAGTGTGGTCCTGGTTCTTCTTCAGCTCCACCTCAAACAATGCTGAATGTTCCCGGGAGCAGGGCAGCAGGAAGGGAACCTGAGGAGGGACTTCCCAGACCCTGCGCCCTGGAAGACCACTGTGACAGCCTGGCAGGGGGCTCTTAACACGCTCCAGGCACCAGGCTAGAGATACTCAAGCCATTCCGCAGGGAAGTCTCCCAACAGCCCATCAGGAGGCCAAGTCATTTCCTCATTGTACAGATGGGGAAACTGAGGCTGAGAGCCTCACCTGCATCACCAGCTAGAAAGAGGCTGAGCAGGCACTAGGACCCCTGTTTCTCTGACTTTGGATCATTCCAAACCACTGTCCTGCACTGCGGCCTCCTCGGGCCTAGGGGTCCTGGCCTCCCTGGGGCCTGCACCCTTCTGGCCTCCAGCCATCACTGAACTAAAGGGACAGGGTCACTCTGTCTGCCTGGGGCTGGGTATGGTGGCCGGGGAATGGCCAGCCGTGGGCGCTGTGGGCTCTCCCAGTACCAAGGACCAGCCTATCCCCCCACAGAGTGAGGTCTCTCTGGGCATCAGGACCAAAAGTTGTCAGAACTTTAGGGAAAAGAGGTCCCTCCCTCAGCATGGGGGAGCCCTTCTCAGGCAGGCCCCATGGGGTCTAAGAGGCACTGGGTTCAAATCCCGGCTCTGCCACTCTGCAGGGCACAGAGGGGGCAAGTCTCTTTGAGCCTCAGTTTCCTCATCAGTGAAATGAAGACAATAATTGCTCCTCCCCCAAGGAGTTGTGGGGAGGATTCAAGGAGATAGCTCAAGAGGAGAACAGAGGCCCCAGTAAGTGCTCATCACCGTGAGCTGTTCCTGCTGATGTCACCCCACTGAGAGCCCCTTGGGGCCCTTCGCCTCTGCCCACTCTGATCTCCCCCCAGGCATGCCCTACTCGCTCTGACTCCGCTGTTCCTCTGGAATGCCTTTCTCCACCCCATCTCGTCCCACGGCAGTCAGCCAGCCAGGTGGGGATCCAGGACCCAGCCCCATCTCTCCTCCCGTGATTCCTCTTCAGTAGAGCTAGTAGCTGTTGAGATCTGAGAAGGTGCAGGGCACTCCAGGTGCAGCCTCAGCGAACTTGTCTGACACCACCATGAAATGTCGGCTGCCACCCCACTTCACAGGTGAGGAAACCGAGGCTCCAATGGCAGTGCCTCTCCGAGGTCACCAGGGCTCTCTCGCTCATCCCCACTGAGCAGGGCCCCTCCATCGCAGAGGCTGAATGTGCTGGATATGTGGGCTGGGGCTGGCACAGTGCCTGAGGCAGCCATCACTCCTGGAAGACCCTGAGGTGTGCTTTGGGCACAATGACCTTCTCCAAAGCGTCCAGCCCCGTGCTCTGACCTTCTGGCACCTTCTATGACACCTCCACTGTGTCTTGTCAAAGTCACTTCTGCTCACACAAGCTCAAGTGGGTCCTGCTGTTGCAACTGAGAACTCCCCCTGGAGGGGGCATGTTCAAGGAGGTCCCTGTGACTCACTGCACTGCCCTAGATGTGCTTTCCCTACTGAGGATAGGGCTCTCTGCTTGGAGGGAGAGGGAGCAGGCAGGAGTGTCCAGACCCTCATCATCATCAGTCCTGGATGGCAGGCCAGGCTGCTCAGCTCAGGTGTGTTAGGGAGCAGGAGGGGCATGGGCAAGGCCAAAGCGAAGTCAGGTGTGGTAGGGGCGGGGCCAGGGGTGAGGGGAGTGGTAGGGACAGAAGCTGGGCAGGTCACCCCAGGAACCTTCATCCCCTGCATCCTAGCTGCTCCTCCTTCTCCCTCCCTCCCTCAGGTCTCTGCTTCAGGGTCTCTGGACTCCCTGTTCCCAAATAAGATCACAGGGTAGAAGGAGACCTTGGGTGTCAGAGACTGTGACCAAACCTTAACATCATGTTTACATTATGAGCCAGAATCTCCACCTCTAGTGATCGGTCCTAAAGAAGTAGAGATTTATGGATGCAGGTGTCCCTTTCAGCACGCTGACGGGAGTGAAAAATCAGAAATGATCCGTGTTGCCCAGCAGAGGCTCTTAGGAAATTCTGAGGCCGACGCAGAGGAGGAAGAGGATTGACTGGCCAGGGTCCAGCCCTGGGGAAATCAGGTTCCAGAAGAGCACACTCCCTGAAGTCCTTCCCACACGATAGCCGCAAGTGCACACTCACACACATTTGCACATAGTCATACCCATGTGCATACAGATGCACATAGCTGAATGGGCACATGCACACACGTGCACACACACGTGCATACAAAGACAAAGGACTGAAACGGTAAACACTGCCTATTAAGGGCACTCCTCAGTTTCCACTTAATTCTTAATTCCCTTAGAATTCATTCTTTTATTCTAATAAACGTTCATTGTCTTTGTAATAAAAACCTTTACAAAGAAAAACTAAATAATGTACGTCAGTCCAAAGATGAGTGATAAATGGATAACATTAACCATGTGATTTTAATCTTGTTAGAATTATAAGAGGAATAGAGGCATATTCTATCAAGTTGAAATATCACGCAGGCCCCTAAAGAAGAGAAGCGAGTGGCAATTCCCATCCCCAGTGGTGAACCCCATGGAAGATTTGGTGCATATCTCTCTGGCTCTGTCTCTCTCTTTCTGTCTGTCTGTCTCTGTCTCTCTCTCACACACAGATTCATTTTCATAGATGCGTGTCTCCCGGCTGATATCACGTATACGTGGTCTTACAGATGGGACGGATGGATCCCATCGCCTCGCCATGGACAGTAGCATTCCTTCCAATTGCTTGCTATTGCAACCAGTGCTGTGATGAATAGTCTGGAAAATACATCTTTGAAAAGTTGGGCAGGAATTTCTGTGGGATGAAGTCTTGGGATCAGCACCGCCAGCACAGGCGTGCCCCTGGGGACAACGATGGGTCCTGCAGGCTGGTCTCCAGAGAGGAGTGTCCATTCATACGTGTCACTAGGGGTCTACTGGGGCCTCTGCTTCCTCACATTGTCACCAGGGCTTGTCATCACCACACTGGAACCTTGCCCGTCTGATGGGGCCCAGTGCCATCTCCACAGTGTCTCCATGTGCGCATCTCCTCCTCGGGGAGCTCGCGCATCTCTGACACGTGCTGCCTCTGTGTAGCGCCTCTCGTTGGTGTTGAATGTGTTTGCTCTTTATCTCTTTTTAAAACTCTGACTTTCGACCGTTTTTGTAGACCACAAGGATGCGTAACCTTTCCCTGGCCTTGTGTTATGAGGAATACATTCCGGTTTATGGTTTGTCTTTCCAGCTTTCAACTCTTTTCTTGTTTTTGTTTCTGCCGCACGAAGAGCAACGCATTTCGTGTGTGGCTTCTGGCTCTGGTGTTCCACTTAGAACAACAGTCTGTACCCCAAGATTGTGCACATATGTAGCAAAAGGGCTTTCTTGGATACATGAAATCTAGACTCATCTGGGATTTTCCTATTAAATTAGAGAAATTCTATTTCAAATAAAAACAGAAAAGGAAAACCTATCAGGCCTTGTGAAAATGAGTGGGCAGATACAAATGTCCACCTACGGCATGATTTCACTTATAGGAAACATCCAGAACAGATTAAAAATAAAAAAAACCGTGACAGATAACAGATTAGGGGTTGCCAGGGCCTGAGGGAGAAATGAGGAGTGAGTGCTTTTAGAACAGGGTTTCCTTTTGGAGAATGAAATATTCTGAACCCAGACAACGGTGATGGATGCACAGCATTGTGAATGTACTTGATGCTCATGAGGTGTACAATTTAAAATGAAAAACAATAAATTGTTAAAAGATGAAAGTTAAATTTATTTTAAATATTCAAGATATAAACAATAAAAACAAAGCAATGAAAGGAACCAGGAAGGAAACAAATACAATAAACAGGGTAGGGAAGGATATTTGTGGTAAGGGAGCAGGTGGAACAGGTGGGACTGGAGGTGCTAATGAGGGAGGTTCCCGAGCCAGCTCTCCCAGGGCGCAGAGATTGGCCTCAGCTGCCTCCCTGTATCCTGCAGGCGCCTGTGCAGGGGATGGCTCTCCCTGCACGGAGGCTGTGGCCTCAGCTGCCTCCCAGTGTCCTGCAGGAGCCTGTGCAGGGGATGGCTCTCCCTGCACAGAGTCTGGGGCCTCAGCTGCATCAATGTTTCCTGCAGGTGCCTGTGCAGGGGACGGCTCTCCCTGCACGGAGGCTGGGCCCTCAGCTGCCTCCTGATCTGCTGGAGCCTGTGCAGGGGATGGTTCTCCCTGCACAGAGGCTGAGGCCTCAGCTGCCTCCTGGTGTCCTGCAGGGGCCTCCGCAGAGGATGGCTCTCCCTGCACGGAGTATGGGGCCTCAGCTGCCTCTCGTTCTCCTGCAGGAACCTGTGCAGGGCATGGCTCTCCATGCACAGAGGCTGTGCCCTCAGCTGCCTCCTCTTCTCCTGCAGGAGCCTGTTCAGGGGATGGCTCTCCCTGCACAAAGGCAGGGGCCTCAGCAGCCTCCCTGTCTCCTGCAGGAGCCTGTGCAGGGGATGGCTCTCCCTGCACAGAGCCTGGTGCCTCAGCTGCCTCCCTGTATCCTACAGGAGACTGTGCGGGGGATGGCTCTCCCTGCACAGAGGCTGAGGCCTCAGGTGACTCCTGGTGTCCTGCTGGAGCCTGTGCAGGGGATGGCGCTCCCTGCATGGACGCTGGGGCCTCAGCTGCCTCCTGGTCTGCTGCAGGACATGGTGGATATAATTTTTCTCCCGGGATTGAAGCTGGGTCATCTGGTGGCTCTGAAGGTTTTATCACTGTCACTGCAGACCCTCTCCCGGTAGCTGCTGATTCAGTCCTGTGGGACACCGGCGCTCGATCGGGGAGATGGATGGAATATCCCCTTCCACCAGTTCCACGCTGTCTCCTGTCTGGAGCTCTGCAAAGACAGTGACTGGCTCTGTCCCAGAGGCATCAGAGCCCTGCCCAGCTGTCCTTGCTGCTGCTTCTGCCCTCTGGACCTAATTCTCCCAGATCAGGCACACACCTGTGTCTGCACAGTATTCCACCCCTGAGGAAAGACCTACACCTCAGGGGCTTGGGATAAACCTCAGGCAGAAGGGTGCCATCCCCTCACTCCACATCCCACCCAGCCGGCCTTGACCTGGGCTTTGAATCTGACCGACACCCCCCAGGCTTCTAAAACCTCACCGACTGCTCCTGCTCACGGTGGTCTACCCACATGAACCCGCCCTTCCAGGTACACATGGGGAGGTGATGTAGGGCTGCCCAGATGGGACCATAGTGGTAGCCTGGTTTGGAATGGCCTTCCCTGGGCCTCCCGGTGTTACCTTTCCGTCCCTCCGGGTAAACGGCAAGAGCTGTCGGCCGTGAGAGGGGCACCAGCATCTGCATGGGTGTTTGGGGGCTTTCCTGGGGCTCCGGCCCCTGGTCATTGGGAAGCAGCAACTAAACATGTTGCTCCTTCTAGACAAGTGCTAGACAAGTGAGCTCGCTTGGGGGCTGTGTTTAGGATGTGTGTGCCTAGTTACCAGGGTTTCCAAGTTCTGTTTGGCTCTGTGAGGTCACTCCCTGGGATCCCCTTACCTAAGCTTCCTCCTCACACAAGACCTTCCTAAGGGCCCCCCGGGTTGCTGACTGCTCACTCTCCATCTCCGTACCCTGTCCAGACACAGTCACACCAACACAGTCCACCCCACAGCCTCTGGGGAGGTCTGGACGCAACCGGGGCCCCAGCTTTGAGGACACAGAGTTGAATTCAGTCCCGCTCCTGCTTCTTGCCAGTGATGTCACCCTGGACAACCCTGCGTCTCTCACTGCCTCCCCTCTCAGGGTCTCTCCTCTGTTCATGTCCCTCTCTGTGTAGTGGGGGTCATTCTAGCATCTACTTCCTAGGGATGTCATCAGGTGTATAGACCTAGAGATCCCTTCAGAATCTGTGAATCCCGTGGGCTGCTCCCACACGTAGCTCCTGCACAGACTTGGCAGTGCCAGGATTACAGAAAGGGCTGGCTGTAGCAGAGAATACAACGCAAAGAGGCTTGGGTCTGCTGGGCGTCTGGGAGAGGCACTTCCCCTCTTGCCTGTTTCCCAGTGTCCCTACGGAGGGTTGAAATGAAATGACGTTCAGACATCATCTCCTTCGGGCTCGCAACCCTCCAGGGCCTCCTATTATATTTAGACTCAGGTCCAAGTGCCTGAGTGGCTGTCATCTCAGCGTATGTGGTGGGCAGCCCCCACAATGGCTCCCAGGGTTCCCACTTTCTAGGCACACATCCTATGTAATCCCCGCTCCTCAATGAGAATGGACTTTGTGGCTGGCTTCTAACCAATAGAATAGGGCCGAGTGATGGGTGGTCACTTCCACGGTCGGCTTAATGAAAAGTCTGTGACTTCTGCCTGGTTCTGTCTCTCCTGTGTTCATTCTATCTCTCTGTCTCTGTCTCTCTCTCTGTCTCTGTCTCCCTGTCTCTGTGTCTCTGGCTGTCTCTATCTCTCTTGCTCTCTCCCTGTCTCTCTGTCTTTCTCTTTGTCTCTCCTCTCTGTCTCCCTGTCTCTGTCTGAGTCTCCTCTCTTTGTCTCTCCTACCCATCTTTCTATCTCTGTGTGTCTCTGTCTCTCTTTCTCTCTCTCTTTCTGTCTCTCTGATCCACTATTCAGGAGAAGCCAGATCAGATATTATGAGCTTTCTTCCCTATGGCACCCCCTAATGCAAAGAACTGGCAGAGGGTCCAGGGCCACAGACAGAAAAGGCCTGAAACCCCCCATCCAAACTGAATCCTACCACTGCCCCGATACTCGTGAATGATCTCCGAGATGGCTCCTGCCTCTATCGAGCTTCAGTTGAGAACACAGCCCCAGCCTCCTGCTAGACCTTGATGGGGAGCCTCCCAGCTGACCTGAGCCTGGACCCTGGTACAGACACTGTCAGATGCTCAATGATAGGTCTCGTAAGTGCTAAGTGAGGCTAATGCTGTCACCCAGCGTAGACAGCTAGTACCTCCTTCCAAGCCTGGGTCTGGCCCTACCATCCTCTCTCCCTCACTTCTCTCCTCCTCAGCTCACTCTAGCCACACTGGCTCTTTTCTCACCTCCTCTCTTGTCAAATTCTCTTCTGCCTCCAAGTCTCTGTGCCTTTGAGCTTCCCCCCAGCACGCTGTTTGCAGACAGATGCAGGGCTGGTTCCTCTTGTCCTTCTGCTCAGGGCACAATTGTTCCCAGGGGGGCCCTTTACACCCACCTAGGGGCTCCAGGCCCTCCCTCCTCCAGCACCCTGCTTCATTGCCCTGTATCACCTGCTCTTTTTTTCGCATGGATTTGTTCATGATTTTGTCCCTTCTACCTCCAGGCTGTGAGCTCCTGGAGGACAGGGACCATGTGGGTGCTTTCAGCACTGCCCTCAGGACAAACACGGGCCGTGCTCAGGGTGAGTGCTGGGGCCACAGTAGCTGACAGAATCATGAGAGGATCTCAGAGTCCCCTCCCGCCTCTGATCAGCTCCCATTGTGAACGTGGATGCCAGTAATGAAAGGTGCCTGTTGCTTTAGTCAGGGGAACACCCAGAACGAGCCCTGGGCGTCCCTTCCCTGCTCCACTTGCTCCATTGAGCACGAATGGACACAGGACACCACTGGTGGTCAGCCCTAGCCTTGCAGCCCTAAGCAGGAAAGCAGAAAGCAAAACACACACCTTTCTTTGTTTGGGGTCCTCAAGGTAGTTGTTCCACCAGGGCCGAGGGTGCAAAGGAGCAGGACCTGTGGGCTCCAGGAGGGACGTGAGGGACCTCAGAAGCCTCTCTTGCTCCCTGCTTTCCTTACACTGGCCCTGGCGTGTCCCGTTGACTCACAAGGCCTCCTCACCCCAGCCAGGCCAATGACTCCACCTCACTTCCAAAGGAGGACCCCGAGGCTCCGACACGGATGGCCTTGTCCCTGGTCCCCAGACAAGTCGACCAGTGCTCTGCCATGTTCTGCACTGCCTTACTGTTATTAGGGAGCCCCCTGGGTGCTGAGTGATTGCACCCCATTTTACAGATGACCAGTGGTCCCAGCATTCAAGGTCACTCTGCTCTAAGTGACCAAGTTCAGACGTGAACAGGGGACTAGATATCCTTGCTTTTCACCAGCTTTGAGCCCAGCATTGACCATCGAGGCCTTGTCGTGTGTTGGGGCTCCCCCAGCCAGGCGACCTCCTGAGTCCAAGCACTTTGGGCACCTTCTTCTCCCTGCTTGAATCCCAACACACCCTCTTGAGGTCAGAGTCACTGACCCCAATTTTCATGGAGGAAACTGAGTCTCCGAGAAGACACCGCATTACCTTGTCTGTCACAGGGCTGTGAGGTGACCCAGCTATGGGTTTGACCCCAGGTCAATCTGACCCTACAGGCTCTGCTAGCACAGGAGCCTGAGGAGGTGGCCTGTGAGCCCAGCACAGAGGTGAGTCCATCCTGGATGGGGGCTCGGGGGAGGGGCACTGCAGGCTAGGAGCTCTGAAGGGGGCAGGGGCTTGGCAGGGTCCTTGGGGAGGAAGGCTCTAGGGAGGGTGGGGTGCGGTGAGGGGTACACTCTGGGCACGGTGTCTGGACCAGATCACACAGGGCTGTGACTCAGGCAAGGAGTCGGGCCTCACTACAGGTTGGTTGGACGTGAACGAGCAGTCTCATCAGAGCCTCTGGCAGTTAGATCCTAGATTTGGAGGGAGCTTGGTGTGGGCACCTTATCCACGTCCACCCAAGCCCTGTGGCTGAACAGCACTAGGGACTGAGGAGAAGGTGCCCTTGGCAATATCGAGTCCCTCCTCTTCATGTGAGGCTGGGTTGAGCTGGCTCCATGCCTGACCTCACCCCCTTGGTGACGGTGGGCTTCTTCAGGTCAAAGTCATACTAGGCTTCGGGTTCATTGCATTGAACACATTGGCATCCTCAGGGGTATTCAGCATGGGGGGGTGGGGCCAAAGGAGGGTTGGCTGTGCTCAGGACAGCCATACCAGGGACAGGGAAATGCACAGAGACAGGAAGCAGATCAGTGCTTCTCAGGGTGTGGGGAAGTGGATATGGGGGCATGGCTGCTTCATGGGTACAGGGGTTCTGGTGGGGTGAAGCAATGATCTGGAACTAGATAATGGTGACGGTACACAGCATAGAAGATGTAGTTAATGGCCGGCCCTGAATTGTACAACTTTAAGTGATGAAAACATTACACTTTATTGAATCTAAATTTGAACACATAAAACATAAAAAATCATAAAACATAGACAAGGGAAAAGACATCCTGCCCTCACAGGCAAGGTGAAGGACAGCTCTAGGGTGGAGCTGGAGCCGGCTGGGCCTTAGTTGCTGACGATGAGGGTGGTGCTGCAGCTGCTCTAGCGCTGGAGCCACTGCTGTGGCTGATGCTAGAGATACCACCAGCTCTGGCTGTGCCACTGGCCCAGGAGCTGGACTTGATCTGGGGCTGGAGCTCGGACTGTCTCAGGCGATGGTGCCTGACCTGCTTCTAGAATTGGCTCCGGTCCTGAGACTGACTCTAGCTCTGCATTGTTGACAGATTTGGTGTGGGAGCCAGTGATGGAAATGGCTGCTGCTCTGGAGCTGGTCAAGTGTGGGAGCTGGAGGAGCTCTAGTTCTGGAGCTGGCCGCAACTGAGCTCTAGAGCTGGCACCAGAGCTCTCACTAGTCCACAGCTGGAGCAGGATCTGGTGCCATGTGGCTCTAACTTTGTAGGTTGAGGTAACTCTGGCTCTGCTGCTGGTGACCGAGCCTTCTCTAGCGCCACAGCTGGTAAACAACGTGTCCTGACCTTTAGATGGGGTCAGTGACATCACCAACCCATCATGAGCTGTCCATCAGATGGTGGGAGCACTCCAGCAAATAGGATCTATTACATTAGTGTTATTTCATCTCAGTTCCAGTTACATATTTATTTTAAATATACTTAGAAGGAGAATAGGATAACAGAAACCATTACTCTTTGCTGAGATTTAACAGAGCACACCTTATTGATGTCGTTTTTTAAGAAATATTACACAGTGGAAGACATCATTCTCCTTCCTCTCTCTTTCCTCCCCAGAGGTAAGTACCGTCTTGACGTTAATATATGTATTTTGTACACATTGTCTTTTGCAAAAAGACAATCGTCCCAAATTTGCTGAGGTTTTTGTTATAAGTGGCCATCAAAGATATGCGTCCTAGTGGATACTGTTAAAAACTCTGTCCTTTCAAAGTAAAGACAACAGTTCAACAGTTAGTTGAGAAGCTACCTGCTTTGTAGATATGGTTTTTAAAAGAGAGGTTTGAAAATATCTCCATTATGTTATCATTGACCCTCCTTATTTGGAAGAGTTATGTTCTGTCAATTCTTTGCTGACACTGCATGAGCAAGAATGAACCAGTGCTCCCAGGGGAAGGACAAGGTGAGGTTTCCGCAGCCTCTGGTCGTGACATGTTTGGGAACCTCTCAATGCACAACCTTGTCTTATGTGTGTCTCTTGAAAGACACCTTATTTCATATAGATTGTTGATTCATTAGTTGAACTCTCGGCCAACAGCACTATCTGTAACTCATGCCTGAAGGAAGCTCATCTAACACAGCATTTTCTACGAAAGGCCCATCACAGGCTCCTTGTGCTTAGGAACACTACACAACACTTCAGCGTTTGAGGGCCATTCTAAAGAGCTAAAGCACCAAGGAGAAGCACAAAAGGTGAGAAACGTAGCATTCCATAGATTAGAAAAAGGACATTTGTTGACGTGAGAATTAAAACAAGAGTTTTAATACTGTAATAGCAAAAACTGGAAACAACCCAAATGTGCACCAAAAGAAGAACAGTCAAAGGAGATGTCGTTTACTCATACTAACATGTAACAGTGAAAAAGAATGGCATAGGTCCAAGCAAATTGTTACAAAAATATCTCCAATGTAGTTTTGAGTGAAAAGAGGAGGTTGCAGAACCAGGTCCATGCCTCACAGGAACAGGTCTGCCTGAGGTTTGATCTCCAAGCAGCTCTATCCAGCCTAATGCCAACTGCTGTGAAAAAGGAAACAAAAATTCTGTTTCTGGAATGTGCTATTTGCCTAAAGAAAATCTTGCAAGCATGTGGCTGGTAGGTTCATCTAAAAGGACAGAGAGCTGAGACTTTGCTGAGCTTACAGAATAGGATTTACGAGTTCTTTCATTCCCTGATTCCTAAGGAATATTTTTAAGTAAATGTCTGCTTGTGTGACAACATTTCACGTGAGACTCGCTTGCATTATAACCTGGTAATGAGGTTGTGGGCCTTAGCTAACCATTACCAAGGCAAAGTTTTGCTGGCTCTCCTCTCTACCAAAAGCAACCTAAAGTTGGGCAGGACTATTTTGGTGTATCTGGTGTTATTTGGGCTGGTTTGCAGCACACACCCCCAAGAAGTCTCTCACCTCTGGGCCTCTGTACTTGAGGTAGCCTCTGCCTAGAACCTCTACCCAGGATGTGTAAATGGCTCACTCTTCATTTATCATGGCTTGGCTCAAATGTCCTCTGAGAGGTGGACACCAAGACAGGATTAAACGGGCAAGGATTTTATGAGGGGAAATGCTTCTGTAACAGAAAATGGGGTGGGGGAGCCTGGCAAAGTGGGAGAGCCATCAGGCCATGATGCAAGTCTGACTCTAAATGAGGGGGAGATAGAGGGAAGGATGGGTCCAAGTGTCCTACACTGCTGTATAGTCTAAGGAAGGCTTAGGAATGCCACTGGGGAGTCCTTGAGCACAAGCAGATCAGCAGAGGAGTCCATGCCTCCCAGGAACAGGTCTGCCTGAGTGTCTATCCCTGCCTCACTCACTGATTCAGAGCAGTCCAAGGGAAGCACGACCTCAGTGCAAACAGAGGATAGATCTCATAGCCCAGCAGACTACTGACTTCATAGCTTTGGTTAATTACGTTTGCTGCAGGTGGAGGCCTTCGAGGAGCAGTCTCCTGGATACCATATCTTATCAGTCAGTTTTCCCTGATCACTCTCTGCAAAACAGCCCCACAGAACAGTAAAACATCCACCACATTTCACCAGGAAACAGTAAAAACACATTTCAGACTGGATACAAGGCACATTCCAGGACAACAAGGTAATCTGAACTGGTGTTGGGAGTAGATTAAAACTGGATTACTTCTAGGGATCAAGCAATATCAAGAGAAAGAGAGAGAAGGAAGCAAGGGAGGGAAGACAGAGGGCGTTGGCCCTCAGCATTTGGGGCTAGTATTTGGGCATGCCCACCAGGGATCATAACCGGCTGCAAGACATCCTACAAGCCATAAAGTCAAAACACCTCATTCATTTTAAAAATATCATTTCATGTATTGACTTTTGTTTTAACCCGTCCCCTCATTTCAGACAGGAGATCCAGAAAAGGGAGACAACTAGTCAGTAGCCGAAGCAGGACTAGAAACAAGGGCCCCAGACTCCTGGTCATTCATTCAGGAGGACACCCCTTGTTCCTGGCCGCCTCCCAACCTGTAGGAGGACAACATTGGTGAGGACAACCTGAAGGAACTGAAGTACTTGCTTTCACAGAAGTTCAAAGGAGGTGCTTGAGCTGGATCTTAGAAGATGACTAGGAGTTTGCCAGACATCTGAAGGGCATTGGAGGCAGTGCGTGCAAAGTAGGGAGGCCTGAAACAGCGGTGGGATCAGAAGGCACAAGTGGAGCCCTCTGCTCAAGTGGATGAAGCGCTGAGGAGTGAGGTGAGCCGGGGAGGAGGATGCACTGTGGAAGACAGTGGGGAATGCCTGCAGGGGTTTTGGCAGCGAATGCCAATAGGAAGAGCTACCCTCTAGCTCACTGTGGCTGGAGCAGGGACTGAGTTGCCTAGTAGCTGATGAGGGTGGGTAACGCCCACGACAAGGCCAGGGAAGAGATGACAACGGACAGTGGCAAAGGGACTACACAGGGCAGGGGAAGGACTTACCTGGAGATGCGCGGAGGGCGCCACCCCTCCAGCGTTTCCCAGGCTGATGCCAAGAAGCAAAGGACCTGGCGACAGGAAAGCGCCCTGCGCCCTGAGGAGCCGGGCAGATGCTCGGGAAACGTGTGCTCCGCGGGAAGGGGACGGCGCTCAGGCGGAGCTGGAGCTCAGAGGAAGGTCCCGCACCAGGTGGCAGGGCCAGGACCTGGGCCCCATCCACCACCCTGAGGATCGCAGGTCTCCGGCTCCGCCCAGCCCAGCCCCCCTGGATGCGCCACTGGGGTCCCTCAGCACCTCTGCCTTCAGCCAATAGGAAACCTGGAGGCGGGCGCATTCGCCAGGGCGTGGGGTCAAGGGTCACACAAATTGGCCTTGCTGGGTGGCCTGGAGGGGTGAAGCGGCGATGGCGCCGGCGGCGAGGGCCCGGCTGGGGCGCCGGCTGGGCTGCCCCGGGGGCGGGGCGAGGGCTCTGAACGGCGGCCGTGTGCTCACCGAGTCGGCAGGAGGCGGCGGAGGCCGGGGGCGCGCCTGTGGGCCTGTAGGTTGGCGAGCGCGCGGCCGGCGCCGACCGCATCCTCGTGGGGGGCTGCAGCTTTTCGGGGCGCAGGGCGCCCCCCCCTTCGTGCTGCCCAGCTCCGGGCGGAGCCCCGCGCCAGCTCGCGTCCGCGCCGCCGGGTCGAGCCGCTGCCATCCCTCCTGGAGCTGGAGCGGAAGGAGCGGGCGGCCCCTCCCTCGGCGCGTTCCGGCCACTGCCGCCGCTGCTCCTCCCCGTGCCCTCGGCCTCTTGAGAAGCTGCCACGCTGGAGGGTGAGACTCCGGGAGGGCACCCCTCGAGCGGCCACAGGCACAGGAGGGGGAGGCGACAGGGGCGCTGCCTGCCTTGATGGAGGCGCGGAAACGGCGGGGTTGTGGCGGCCCGTGGGAGCCACACCTCCCCGGCGGGTCGGGGTTGTCCCCACATATCAGGGAGCAGAGGGAGGCTCAGACAGGTCAAAGGACAGGCCCCAGACCCCACAGCTGGTAGGGGGAGGTACAGTGGGATCAGCACTCGGGCGGTTGGCCCCGGAAGTTCTGATGTTAGGAGAGACGGCTGCAAAAGCTCTGGGACCTTGCGGGCCGGCTGGAGTCGGTGGGCCAGAGGGAAAGGAAGCGTTAACTGGAGCAGGTACAGGGATGAGCGAGGAGGAGCGGAGGTCCGCACACACTAGGGTGTTTGCACAGGAGGCGTCTGCCTTGACTCAGGTTTGAAAAGATGGCAGCAGAGGGCGACCTGCGGCAGCTTCTCTTGGAGCCAACAGTCAGAAGAGCAAAACGAGGTGCTTGGGATAGGTTCTTGTTGGGGATGCTTGTGGGAATCTCGATGCGGGATGAAAAAGCAGAAGATTGGACCAGTGTGGCTTCTGACTTGTCTGTCAAGGGTAACAAGTGATCTTGAACTGAAAAGGGGAGATCAAGAGAAACGGGGCATTGAAGCTCCAGAGGAATGACAAGTTGCGTTGTTTTTTCCTTAATATTGAGTTGTAAGAGTTATTTATGTGTGCTGGATAGAGGTCCTTTATCATATACATGATATGTGCGGATATTTTCTGCCAGCCCACGGCTTTTCTTTTGATTTTCTTAAGTGTCCTTTGAAGAGACAAATATTTAAATTTTAATGAAATTCAGTTGATCAGTTTTTCTGCTGTGGATTGTGTTTTTGGTATGTGTAAGAAGTCTTTGCCTAACCCAAGATCACAAAGATAGTTTTCCTATATTTTCTTGTAGGAGCGTCATAGTTTTAGTTCTTCTGTTTAGGTCTATGAGCCAGCCATTTGACCTGGTATTTGTGTATGGTGTGGGGAAGGGGCCTTTTTCCATGTGGATATCCCATTGTCCTAGGATCATTAGTTGAAAGACTATCCTTTCCTTATTGAATTGTTTGGCACCTTTGTCCAAGTCAGTTGCCTGTAAACAGTCAGGGTTTATTTCTGAACTGTCAGTTCTGTTCCGTTGATCTATATGTCTAACCGTATGCTAAAATTATGCTCTTTTGATTACTGTAGCTTTATAATAAATTTTGAAATTGGGAAATGTAAGTCCTCCAGCTTGTTCTTGTTTTTAAAAATTGTTTTGTCTATTCTGAGTCTTTTGATTTTCCACATAAATGTTAGGATTAGCTTGTCAGTTTTTGCAGAAGTACTTGCTGGGATTTTGGTAGGGATTATGTTGAATTTGTAGATTGATTTGGGCACAAATGCCCTCTAACATTCTTTTGTCTTCCAATCCATGAACGTAGAATCTCTCATTTAAGTAGGTCTTTAATTTCTCTCAAGTATGTTTTGTAGTTTTCAGTATACAACTCTTGCATTTCTTTTGTTACAGTTATTCCTAAGCATTTTATCCTTTTTGATGGTATTTTGAATAGAATTGTATTCTCAACGTAATTCTTGGAGCTTTCCTTGCTAGTATATAGAAATACCTTTGGTTTTTGTACATTGACCTTCTATCTTTTGACTTTGCTGAACTTGTATATTAGTTTTATATGTTGTTGTGTATTCCTTAGGATTTTCTACATACAGGATGGTGTTGTCTGGTTGTCTGTGAATCAAGACAGTTTCACGTCTTCATTTCCAATTTGCATGGCTTTGTTTCTTTCTCTTGCCTAATTGCACTGGGTAGAGCCTTCAGTACAGTGTTGAATTGAAGTGTTGTCCGTGTTCTGTTCCTGATCTTAGGGAGACAGCATTCAGTCTTTGACCATTGCGGGTGATGCGAGCTGTAAGGTTTTCACAGATGTCTTTCCTCAAGTTGAGGAAGTTCCCTTCTTGTCCTACCTTATGCGGAGTTTCTTTTCTTTTTTAAAATCCTGAATAGGGACTAGATTCTGTCAAATGCTTTTTGTATATCTGTTGAGGTGATCATGTGATGTTTGTCCTTTATTCTGTGAGTAGGATATATTACGTTAGTTGATTGTTGGATGTTAAACCAGCTTGCATTCCTGGGAGAAATTCCTCTTGTTCTTGGACAATAATCCTTTTTCCACTGGGTTGGTTATGCTAACATCTTATTGAGGATTTTTTTCTTGTGATGTCTTTGACTGGTTTTGGTATCAGGATATTCCTGGCCTCATAGAATGAGTTTCTGGAAAAGTTTGTGAAGAATTGGTGTTATTCCTTAGGTAAATGTTGGGTTAATTTACCAGTGAAGTAAGTTATCTGGGTCTGGACTTTCCTTGGTAAGAAGAGCTTGTTTTATTACTAATTTAATTTTTTTAAGCTTGTTATAGGCACATTAAAATTTTCGAATTCTTCTTGAGTCAGCTTGGGTAATTTGTGTCTTCCTAGGAATGTGTTTTTTCTTGTTAGTTATCTAATTTGTTGGCATAAAGTTGTTTCTAGTATTCACTTCTGATCTCCCACAGTTCTGTACGTTGGTAGTAATCTTCTTTCTTTAGTTCCCGATTTTGGTAATTTGTATTTTCTCTTTTGTCCTTTGTCAGTCTAGCTAAAGAATTGTCAATTTTATTAATGTTTCGAGAGAACCAAATTTTTGTTGAATTGATTTTCACTATTGATTTTCTGTTTTCTGTTTGATTGATTTCTAGTTGTATTTTTAGTATTTCCCTTCTTTGCTTGCTTTCGGTTTAGTTTGCTCTTTCTAGTTTCTTAAGGTGGAAGGTTTGGCTATTGTCGAGGTCTTTTTTCTTTTGTCATGTAGGTATTGAAAGCTACATTACAAGCTTTAAACTAAAGTTTAAAGCTAAAATTATAATTTTGTCTCTAGGCACTATTTAGCTACAGCCCATAAATTCGGATATGTTGTATTTCTTCTGTCTTCATTTACCTTCAAGTAGTTTTCAGTTTTCTTTGGAATTTCTTCTTTGACCCTGGAGTCATTTAGAAGTGTTTACTTTCCAAATATTGATGGTTTTCCTAATTTCTTTATTTGTGGATTTCCAATTTCATTCTGTTGTGGTTAGAGAACATACTTTAATTTCAGTCCTTTTAAATGTATTGAGACTTTCTTTTTTCGCCTAGAATATGGTCTATCCTGGAGAATGTTCCCTGTGTGTTCTAAAAGGATGTGTATTCTGCTGTTGTTTGGGTGCAGTGTTCTAGAGATGTCAGGTCAAGTTGGTTGATAGTTTCTGGGTTAATCTATATTGTTTGCTCCTACTATTATGCACCACCCAGGCAGCTTTAATGTTCGTTATTAGCCTCTCATTGTTTTCAACAGACACTCCAGGAGGAAAGGCTGTTTGTTTTGGGTGATATCTGCATCAGGTCAGAAAAATAGAGCCTTGTTAATGGGGTCTTGCAGGGCACTACCAGACAGATGAAACGCGAGTTCTCTGGGAGTGGGGCTTTGCAGTTGTTCCAATCCTTTTCTGCCTCCCCCCATGGCTGCCAGATTGCTGATTTCCACTGAAATTGTGAGCTGTTTGTGTTGAGGGCTCCTGCAGAGCTGAGGAGAGGTGGATGGGAATAGGTCAGATTAAAATGCGACCAAGCTTGCTGTTCTGACTGAGAGTCAGCTGCTTTCCTGGAGTAAACATCCCCCAGATTGCTTGAAGTCTTTGGTTCTTTGTCAGAGTTTTGAAAAGTGGATTCTGACAGTTTCCCAGTGTTTTTGTTGCTCCACTATTTTCACCGACATTGCTCAATCCATGTCCTTTGAATGTAGTTACGGATGTGGTCGGATCACATCTGCCATTTTGCTCTGTTTCTTTATGTCATTTTTTTCTCTCTGCTCTTCCTTTGAGGCCCTCTTTTGTGGTTAATAGTTATTTTTCTAGCGGACTTTTTAAATTCCTTTGTTTGGTGTTTTACTATATTTTGTTTGTTTTTTTAGTAGTTGCTCTTGGGATTAAAATATGTGTCCTAATTTATCACAATCTACTTCAGGTTAATAGTGACCTAATCCTGAGGAAACTAACTTTGTTTCAACATTGCTCCATTTCCTCCTCTCTCGTTTGTGTGGTTGTTGTGATCTATACCACATCTTTCTACATTTGAAGCCCAGCAAAGCAATTTATAATTATGATTTTGTGCGATTGTCCTTTAAATCTCTTAAGTGATGAAGATAGACAAAATATATTTGTGCAGTGTTTTATATTTACCTTTATAATTACTTTGACTGATGTTCTTCATTTCTTCTTGTGATTGTTACTGACCATCTGCTGTCATTTCCTGTCAGCCTGAAGGACTTCTTTAGTTCTTGTTCAGACGCGTCTGCTCTCAGTGAATTCTGTCAGTCTTTGTTTGGTCATGTCTTTATTCCAGCTTCAATTTTTTTTAAAGTGTAATTTTGCTGGATATAGAATTAATGCTTGGTTGACAGTTTTTGTCTTTCAGACTTTGAATATGTCATTCTATTCGTTTCTGGTCTCCGTAGTTTCTGATGAGAAGTGAGCCGTGAATCTGATTGTTGTTGCCTTGTACCTGATGAGTCCATTTTCTTTGGGTGCTTTCCAGAGTTTGTTTTTTAACAGGTTAACTGTGTTTTGTTGAGCATCTTTGATCTTAGATTTATGTTTTTTCATAAAATTTGGTGGGTTTTCTGCCATTCTTTCTATAAGTGTTTTGTTCTACTTTCTTTCTCTCTTGCCCTTCTGAGACTCCCATTTCCTGACTGTTAATACAATTGATGTTGTGCCACAGGTCTCTGCAGCACCATTCGTTTTCTTTTTCAGTCTTTTTTTTCTCTATTTTTCAGAATGAATACTTTCTATTGCTATTTCTTCAAGTTCACTGATTCTTCTGCCATCTCAAATCTGCTGTTGAGCCTATATAGTGAATTCTTTATTTTGTTATTTTGCTTTACAACTTTAAAATTTCTATTTAGGATTTTTGTGTTTGTTTTTCTGTATTCAGCGTCCGTATTTGTCAAGTCATTGTCATCATGTATTCATATGGTTTTTTAACATGGTCTTAAAATAGTCTTTGAAAAACAGTTCATTGATATCTTTGATAAATCTAACATCTGGGTCAACTGCGTGTCAGTTTCTGTTGGCTGCTTTTTTCCCCCTGGTATATGTCACTCTTTCTTAATTCTTGTATTTTTTTTTTTTGTTAAAAACTGGAGTTTTTCATGATATATTATAACAATTTTGGATTCTGATATTTTTCATGCTGAGGATTTTTTCTTTTGTTTTGTTTTTTAATTTTTATGGACTTGATCTATAGCCTCAGCCTCCTGGGCTGTGCGTGGCCACTGATGTCTTTGCTCGGTTCCTCTTATTTTTTTAGCCTGACTTCCTGAGGGTTGCCCCCAGTCTGCATCCCTTTGTGGTCAGCCAATGATTTGGGCAGAGGTTGTGCTCAAACAACTTGAGCTTCTAAGGTTTCTACTCTCTACCTTTGATTGTCTGTAGGTTGGAACCACATCAAAGTTCAGCCTGTTCTCCAGTCTCCTCATCTTTACTTTCCACCGGTGCTCAGGTCTCATCTGTCCATTCGTGCAGTTTCTCAGAAAGCCGTGGATGTGGGCAGAGGCTTCTGTCGCTCTCTCTTTTCTAGCATTTTCCCATGAAATTTCTGGCTGGTCTGCCTCTCCTCTTGCCCCAATCACCATTGCAATCAGGCTCGTCGAGTTGTGCATTTTACTTGTTTGTTTCCTACTAGTTTGCTGATGGGCATGAGTTTGCACCCTCCAGTTTCAGCATCCAATGAAGGTCTGTGCATTCTGGCAACAAAGCTGAAGGTTTTCATGGCCAGCCCTGTCCTGTTCAAACTTCTGTGCTAACTGAGCTGGGGCAGAAGGAACAACACAAGACAGGAAGTCTGAAGTCTCCAGCTGTTCTTACCTGTAGTTCTCACAGTCTTCTGTGAATAATTCCTCAGTTTCTTTGTGTTTTATTGATTTCCCAGGCCGTGAAGTGGTGTTTTTTAAATAATTTTGTCCAGTTTTGCAGTTCTTTTTTGGTGAGAGCTTCACTAACTTCTTCACTCCACCATAGTTGGAAGTGCTCTGCTGGCACATTATTATAACACACATTACCGAATGCTGACTCTGTGTCAGGTGTTGTTCGAAGCCTTTTCCCATACTAGCAGATTTAATAACACAGTAGGTGCTCACCAAGTATTTGTTGAGTGTTGAATCAACAGCTACCACAAGCAATGAGAGAAAGCATAGGGTGCTGGGCATCCTCTGTGGACTCGCTTCTTTTCTATGTTTCCTGCCGTGTGGTCGGGGGCTGGCTCCTGCCTCCCCAGTGGGTCGTTTCTGTGGACCCAAGCCATTCCCAAAGGCCAGGGAACTGAGCTTTTTGACTCACACAGGGGTGCATGTGTATATGTTCCCTGTGAATGTGAGGAGAGAAAATATCACAGGGAAAAAGGAGGGATATGTCACTTTGGGATGACTTGATTAAACAAGTCACCAACACGTCAAATTTAAAGGAAATATTTAGCTAGCTTTCCTCAGGCCATGCTGCAAGTAAAAAGAAAATCTTTCTTTTGCTGAGGAAGAGTCACCCTGAGCTAACACATGTGCCAGTCATCCTCTATTTTGTATGTGGGTCGCAGCCCCTGCCTGGCCACCAAAAGTGGTGTAGGTTTGCATCCTGGAACCAAACCCAGGCCACCCTAGCAGAGCGCGCCGAACTCACTCACTGGGAACTAGTCCACATGGCCGGCACCCCCGCCAAGAAAATTCTTCACATTTGCTCGTTATTGGTCAGCTGGCTTTTCCTAAGGATTAGGTTTATATATAGTCTCTGAGATTGACTACAGAGGCCTGTGATAAACTGTAAACAGCCAAGGGACAGTGGGGCGTCATTTGGGTCACTGTAGAATTTGTTGTCCAGTTTGTTCGAGAGTGAACGTTGGGACATCAGGTGTAAGCTAGGACTATCCCAGGCCACCCGGGAAGGTGCTCACTCTGGGTTTTATGGGAAAGGAGCCGATTCTAAAGCCAGGCTGCCCTTGGCTTCAGCCCTACCAAATCCTCCGTTTCCTCATGTGGCCAGTGAAAGTGAGGATTGATAACATCACGTCGCGTTTGGGTGAAACACCCAACAGAGTCACTGGGCTGTGAATGTGTCACTTTCGCTGTGGCTGTGGTATGAATGCTTCTTCATGGCAGGGCTTTGAGAATGTCACAGTGCAGTATCAGGGTCAAGAGGGTGCATTCTGGAATCAGACAGCCTCCACATCTTAGCCGCGTGACTGTATTAGACAAGTTACTTAATCTCTAGGAGCCTCGATTTTCTCCTCTATCGACTACTCCTCTTACTACCACCAGTAATGATAGTGAGTACGTGCCGTCGCTCTTACACATTAAGTCAAGTACTATTCACTGTAGGGGCTTTAGCTCTATTAACTCATTTAGTCCTGACAACAACCCAATAAGAGAGATATTGTTCTCAACTCCAGTTCACATAGAGGGAAACAGACACAGAGAGGTCAAGCAGTCTGTTTCAGATCACACAACTGGTCAGGGTCTACCAGCTGTAGACCCTCTGGTGTTGCCAAGATTCAAACTAAGGTAATGTTCAACTTTAGTGCTTTGCGAGACTGTGTCTTGGTGAATGGGGAGGATCTGATAACTAGATCCTTGGGTGAGTGTGAAGATGAAATGAGATAGTGCATCTCAAGCACTTAGCATGTAGCAAACATTCCATAAGTGTTGGTTGCTGTGTTAATAGTGTGTGTTCTTGGAATGGGTAAACAAGCTGCCATTTATTGCTGGAAAAACTGGACGTCCCAGATCAGTGAATGCTTTATGGGAACTTTTTTTCAGATTTCACCTGCCGCCTGTGGCCATGGATTCACACTGCTGTCCTCTAAAGCTAAGGATGGGACGAAAGTTTGGTAGATGGAACTCAACAGAGATTCTCAGTTTGGATTTCACAGGAGCCGAAAAGAGAAAATTGAGGCTCTCGCCTTGGCTTTTTCTGCTGTGATTTGCTGAGGAAGCTCCCTCTGATTTTCAAGAATCTGATGACATAAAGCAAACCGTAACAACAACATAGATGGAGTCTTGAAAGGCACATTGTTTGGAACTATCTGGACTAGATTATTTTCAGCCTGTTTGGTAAAGGTCCTTTGCTGATAAGTAGGGATGTTATTTTTTGGCCCCAGAGTGATGACCTTTGTTTCCTAGCTTGAGATATCCTGAGACACTCTACAGTGCCTAGAATGTGGTCTGGGCAAAAAATTCAATGAAAGCCTTAAGATGGAGGCTTTATTCCAGATATTTGAAATTGGATTATAAAATGTTAGAAATGATTTATGATATTTGCAAAAGTAGACACGAGTCAATCAATATGATGAGGACAATATGAAACATTTTTTAAAATAAAGGGGAATTACCCAGAAATACATACTGGACAAATCTTTCTTTTCATTTTTTTCCCTCTTCCCTCATTTGTATGCAAATGTCTGTTTATAGAATTTTGATCACAGTGTATATTTTGTTTTCTGCCTTTTTTCACTGAATTTCATATCAGAATCCTTTTACCCTTAGTATTGAAGTCTTTATTGGCTGTACGATGCCAAATGACATTTCTTTTTACCTTTTGTTAAGAATGATTGTAGACATATGCAAAAGTGGATGGAATAAGATAATGCACCGCATGGGCCATCACCAGCTTCCACCATCATCAGCTCATGACGATCTTGTTTTACACATTTCCCCCATGTTCTCCCTCAGCAAATTTAGAGCAAATCATAAGAAAATTGATTTCATTCATAAATATTTCAGTACATATCTAAAAACATAAGGACTGAAAAGAGTGGTAAGTATAGCATCACACCTAAAAATAATTAACAATGTAATCCCTTAATATCAAATAGTTTGTCAGTGTTCAAACTGACAGTTGTCTTATAAGTGTCAATAGATTTTTATTTTATTTTTAAAAATTTATTTGAATCAAAAGCTGGATAAGGTCTAGACATTGCAAGTGGTTGAGAAGACTTTTATAGTCTTTTAAGTCTGTTTGAATCTTTTATCCTTGAAATGCATTTAACGAAGAAATCTCATTGTTTATTCTATAGAATTTTCCAGTCTTCAGTTTGTTGAATGCATCCCTGTGGTGCTGGTTGACATGATCCTCTGTCCTCTGTATTTCCTGTCAATAGGTAGTTGGACCTAGAGCCAGTTTCCCTTTCAATGTTATATATTAACTTTTCCCAGGCCCTTAGGGGTCCATGCAGATAGTAATGGGGGATGTGAATCACTTGTCAGTATTTTAAAGTACTTCATATTTTCAGCTACTAATATGAGCTAACAACATTGTCCATTTTCTTTGATTTTGCCTAGAATCACATCATCTCATTGTGATAAACCAGTTATTTCATGCAGATCAAAAGCTCTGTCTGCAAATTATATCAGTCACTGATGAATATGGATGGGCAAGTATATTATTATAACATTCATAATGCCATTTATTTGGTGGATGAGATGTTTTTAAAGATGAGGATTATAGGAGAAGATAGGGGGTCATTAGTGAGGAGTATGTTGAGAACCAGTGCGTTTGCAGATCTTCTCCTCAACTCCAGACTCCACTGTAAATAGTCAAAAGTTCATTGTTTAAAACCTGTCAGAGGAATTCCATACATAGACCAATCTGGCCTCTCCAGTAGGATTATAAAGAAGAATAAGTTTCTGCTTTAATTCCTTTATTTTTTTTTATTTATTTTTTGTGAGGAAGATCAGCCCTGAGCTAACATCCGATGCCGATCCTCCTCCTTTTTGCCGAGAAAGATCGACCCTGAGCTAACATCTGTGCCCATCTTCCTTTACTTTATATGGGACGCCACCACAGCATGGCGTGACAAGTGGGGCGTCGGCGCACGCCCAGGATCCAAGCCAGCGAATCCCGGGCCGCCGAAGCACAGCGCGCACACTTAACCGCTTGCGCCACCTGGCCGGCCCCAAGTTTCTTCTTTAGAGTGACTTCTAGACAACATTTCATCTTACATGCTTATTTAAAAATTAAAATTTTCTATTTTGAATAGGTAACATATTTGCATAATTTAGAATCGTAATGGCGCCATAGAACATATGATGAAGAGTCTGCTTTCCACCTCTGTCCTCCCAGGATCATGATTTTTCTCCCTGTCGACAACCTGTGTTAACAGTTTCCTGTTTATCCTTCTGGAGAGATGTAATGCATGTGCGAGCAAATGCATCTACAAATGTATTCTTTTTGCTTCCTTTATTAGAAGTGGTGTCATATAACATGTGCTGTTTTTCACCATACTGAGAAATCCTAGTGGCTATTGCAGAAAGTGGCTATTGCTTTTACTTTCCTGAAAAATTCAAATGGTGTGAAATGACATGTGAAGAGCTTTCTTTAATAAGACTAAGGATGCTTTTCAGTAACCCCATGTGTCATGGAGGCAGTGTGGTGCAGTGGGTTGGACTTGGGGGCCAGGGTTCTGGTCCTTGCTGTGCCACTAACTTATGTGGCTTGAGTAAGTCATTCCGATCTCACTGTGTAACAATGTAGGGGTGGGGCAGTGTCATCTCTCATGTTAGAAGTGCTCTGACTCTGCGTCAGTGCACTCGCCCTGGTTGTGTTTGTTTCAGCGAGGGGAGACGCGTGTGTTTTGGAGCTCTCACCTGTCCCACTGCCTCTGGACAGACCTCAGGAGACACAGGTGCTACAGGTCTCCTTTGGCAGCGCCCACTGTCGTCCTGACAAGACGGTGAAGGACGTGAATTGACCTGTTCAAGATTGATGGATGGTGGGGGGACCACTTTCTTGCCATAGGGCCTGAAGTGGCCCATTTGATTGACCCACATCTGATTGTGAGGCTGTTGGAATTTCCCGAGCAAATCAGGAGCATGGCTCAAGAGACTATGTTGGGCAGACTTGGCTGACTCTTTTCTGTTCTCTGCTCTCTGTGGTTCTTGGGAAATCTGAGGTATATGTAAACATGACAGTGCACACCAGGCAGCCTCATCAACGCCTGCCTTTGTTGTGAAGTCACTGAGCTGGGCTACGTGTGTAAACGGCTTTTCCCTTGTACTGAGAGAAGCCTGTTTGCTAACACTTCCTCCAAGACGCGGGGCTTTCAGAGTCCAGGCTCCTGGGTAACCCCGACCGTCTCCAAAAAAGTGGTTATTCCAGGGAAGGCCAACTTGATGAAATTCATCACATTTCATTTTCTGGCTAGGGTTCTTTGTAGGAAAAGCCGAAGGTGGTGTTTAGGAACTCTTTCCAGAGGGGACTTGGCCTTGAGGGCAACCTGGTGACAGGTGCAAGGAATGGGGTGTTATGAGCGGTTCGGGGGATTCGATTGGAGACGTAAAAGAAACTCCACTCCAAACAAATGGACTGAAGGTATATCTTATTATACAGAGGATAGTAAAGGCGGTAGTCCTGCAACAGATCAGAATAGGTCAAATAATAAGAGGGAAAAACACCAGCTCCATCAGAATGGGAAACCCCTGATCAGCTGAGATAGCGGCAGATTCGAATAGGTCATATAATAAGAGGGAAAAACATTGGCTCGATCAGAAATGGAAAAACATTGGCTCGACCAGATCGACTGAAGGAAAATGACACAAGGCAACCGGAAAGAGAAACACCAGGTTGACCGAAAAGAGAACACATCAGATCAATTACTTCACAATAAATCCATTACTCACAACATCCACGCCCCAGTACCGAGAGAGTCCTGTCAATCGACATGGGTGTGTGGGAATCACACGTCCTGGGCAAGGCGTCCCTTCCACAAGTGGAACTCTCACCAGGCCTCGCTTTCCAGCAGTTTATATAAGCAGTTACAGAGTTTACAGAGCAAGCATTCAGTGTTTCCATGCACAAAAGGTTATCAGTGGCGTACATGCACTGAGCACCCTGGCTGTTGTCGCAGCCCAGTAGTTGTGTACGTGCGTTGGTTTGTGGTTATCGTCCCAGCCCAGCACAGATGGTCAGTCAGGCCCAGGCTGTGGCGCCCGAGGGCCTTGAAATTTTTACACATTGCAACTATGTTCATGGGAGAAGGGCCAGTTCCCACCACTCAGAAAGCAGCTTTTATATTTCTTTTTGTGCTGGTGGCTGTAGGTCAATGGAGTGGCCAAACATGGCTGTACTCATGTCAAGACAAGGGGGTGCTGAGTCCTTTCACAGGAGGTGCTCGCCTCTCATGGAATTCCTGAGAGGCAGAACGAGGGCCCAGAGGAGAAGCAGAGGGAAAGTACAGGTGGCCCAGCCTGTTGCAGCATGTCTGGACCCCAGCATGCCTGGAGGTGTGCCTGCACTGGCTGGGAATATTGGAGAAGGAAACCCAGTGGCAGTTGGGTGAGCAGTTGGACTAGGACCACTTTCCAGACCCCCTTCCAGTCCTGACATTCTTGGGTTCCACACACCTGTAGAACTGATTTCATTGGTGGTGGTATTCTTTAGTCTTCAGCCTGGCAAACAGCTATTACGGACAATGTGGAAGGAAGGTGGTGGAAAATGAACCTTACAGGTGAGTTCCCACAAGGACTACCCCTCCCCAAGTTGTGTTGAGCATTAAACATCTCTGGAGTGATTACTGTGTGATAGAGTCACAGAGCAGTACCAAGCAAGGTTCCTCAGGCCTGAGAGGAGCAGTGAGCGCTCCACGGAGAGCTGTGGAGAGTGTTGTTCCATCTCAAGGGGAGCTCCGTGCATCAGCCTGGTGGGAGGGCAGGTGCATGAGCATTGATTGGGATGGCTAGACCTTCTTTGGATTCCTTCTTTATTTTTAGCCAAATTGATTAACTTCAAAAATTCCTCTGTTTCAGTTCTATTTCTGTTGGTCTTTAAAAAAATTTCCCTCTAGTTCCTCGCGTTATGCTGGTGGGTTTAAACACCAGTCTCAGCTCTGGCAGCATATTAAAATCACCAAGCGATTTAGTTTGTATTATTTTACCTTTGCACCTGTGTCTAACTCTGCCTTCTTTTTGACCTAGAGAGTTTCCCTAACAGTTACTATGTGTGTGTATGGGGCCGCCAGTGAGGAATGACAGAGGAGAGGCCAGAACCCCACAATGCTTACCGTGACCATATGTCTTGCTTCTCCCCAGATTGCCCTCAGCCATTAGCAGAAGTCACAAAGTCCATAGAACGCAGGCCTTCGATGGACAGGTGGTCCAGGTAAGAGGCGTGGGCTGAGAGCTACTCATTCTGCCCCTTAGGGCACTTTTGAAAGGGGGAAACTAGGGGGGGGTGATGGGAAATTTTTAGGCGGATTTTCTGAATTAATAAATTATTTTATACAAATGGTCGCCTGGCTACTGTAGGCCAGGATGTTCAGTACTGGAACATGGGGTACCAAGTTGAATAAGGTTTGGGGGGAAAACACTCTAGTGGGAGAGACAAGTTGAAAAAACTAGCTGTACCTGAGTGTGCCCAGGCTCTGTGTGTGTTTCAGGCTGGCTTTATCTTGTTCACCATTTATTCCCATGTTTGGGGCAGTTCCTGGCACATGGTAGATATCTATAATCAATACTTAAATACATAAATGAATGCATACCGAAAGTGCTATAAGAGTAGCAAAGGGGAGTCATTAAGTCTTCCGGGGATGGAATGGAAGGCACAGAAGGCATCGTGGAGGAGGTGACAGAGGAATTTACCAGATAGACCAGGAATGGGTGGTGGGAAAGGTTTCATGGCAGAGGGGAGGTGGCAGGTGGAGCCTTTAACTGCTGAGAGCATGTGGGGTGGCTGGAGTTTGGTATGCTTACAGGGGAGTGCTGTGGCATAGGCTGGAAGACAGGTGGAGAGTGAGCGATGCAGGGTTTTCTAGGGTTGGGGGAGGAGGTGATGAAGGCCACTTGGGAAGGCGTGGGGAGAAGGGACATGTGGAGAGACATGTAAGGAGGATTGACCAGATTTGGGGCTTGATAAGAGGTCCAGGGAGTGAGCTAGAGGGAATGGAGCCTGACTCCACTGGCAAATGAGTGGCTGCTGATGTTCTCAACCCGGATGGGGGAGTCCTAGAGGAGGAGGCTCGTGTTGAGTGGGAGACAGAAGCAAGGAGGAGGTAGAGAGTGAAATTGTTTTTAGTATGCAGTAGAGTATAGTGCGTCTTGCACAGACTTGAAAGTCCCATGGATGCGAATTCAAGTCCCTGCTTCCCCACATATTAACTGGATGACTTTGGGCAAGTTACCAACCTTCTCTGAGATTCAGTTTCTTCGTAGGTGTTCTTGGTTATTGACTTAGCACAGTGCCTGGCATAATAAGCATTTAGTAAACGGTGCTTTTCATTAGGCAGTTAGAAAAGCAGGTCTGGAACTCAGTAAAGTTGTTGGGAATGGAGATAGCAGTGTACAGGTGACAGAGAAAGCCTTGGAAACGGATGCAGCCTCCCAGGGGAGTGTGAAGAGGAGGAGAGAAGAGGGCAGAAGACAGACCTTGGAGAAGGATTCCAACACTGAAGGGTAAGGAGTAAGGCTGAGCTAGGGAGCAAGACTGGAAGCTATGGGAGAGGCAGAAGAGAGAGATGGGGAAGAGAAAGGCTTGTGGAGAAGGGAGTGGTTCTTCAGGGATGGACTGGGATGGAGGAGCTCTTGGGTCTTCTCCTTAGGACATCTGGCCCTTTCCTTTAGCAAGAGCCGCATCAGTGGAGGGGCAGGCAGAAACCAGGCTGCAGTGGAGTGAGAAAGAATAAGAAGTGGAGGTTGTGTGGGGCAGCCTGCCTGGACTTGGCCCCCTCAGGTTCAGGAGCAGTAGGGAATGCTCCCGTGCTTTGGGTCCTCTGAGCAGGACACTGGGCTGCCAAGGATTTCTTCTCATCAACCTTCCCTCTGTTTGTCTGATAGATCGCTTGTGGTCAGGACCATAGTCTGTTCCTAACGGATAAAGGAGAAGTCTATTCTGATGGATGGGGCCCAGCTGGGCAAACAGGTAGTGGACCTTACACCTCCTTGGGATGGTGCAGTCTGGAGCTGTGAGCAGTGGGGCTCTCATGGGTTCGAACCACCTGCCTTCATTTGACTCTTACCTCTCTTATCACTTCCTGGGGACACTGTTCTGTTTGTCCCTTCCCAGTTCCCTCATCCCCAGCTCCCATGGAAAGGAACCAATAAAGGATTGGGTGGAGGATTAGAGCCACCCCTCAGCAGAGGAGCTGTGAGCCTTTCTCTCAGCAGAGACAGGAAGCTGTGTGAGGCTTTCAAAGAGAAAACAAGTGTCCCCTAAAAGGAGCTTGATGTTCACTGATTTGAGAAGAATGTGATTAATGCAGGGAGGAATGATTGAGACATTTTCTCAAGCTTGTATATTTAACCTTTTTGTTTCTGATATTGGTCTGAAGAGAGGGCCATTAATATAAGACTAAATCTTGTAGAAATCCTCAGTAATCCTACCAGCAGATGAAATCATCTTTGTTCATTGTCTACTGTTTTCTTCCAATCCTCGTTCATATGTGCACATTTTTTCCCCCAAAGCCACAGTAGATAGTTGTATGTCATAGCTGCACATCCTTCTAGTTGCTGTATGTGGGACACGGCTTCAGCATGGCCATAGAAACGGTGCGTCGGTGCGTGCCCAGGATCCGAACCCGGGCCGCCAGCAGCAGAGCGCGCACATTTAAGGGCTAAGCCACGGGGCCGGCCCTTTTTTTTGATGAGAAAGATTCGCCCTGAGTTACCATCCGATGCCAATCCCTCTCTTTTGTCTAACGAAGATTGCCCCTGGGCTAACATCTGTGCCCATCTTCCTCTACTCCACATGGGATGCCGCCACAGCATGGCTTGACAAGTGGTGCATCGGTGCACGCCCGGGATCAGTACCTGGGAGTCCCAGGTCGCCGCAACGGAGCGTGCACACTTGACCGCTCCGCCACAGGGCCGGCCCCCATTTGTGCACATTAGTATACAGTAATCACAGCATAGGTGTGGTTTTATATGCTTGTTTTATCATTTATACTTACATAAAGCATTTTTCCATGGTGGTAATATTTTCACAGTTACAGTTTTTAATATTTGTATGATATAGCATCAATTTAATTTATCATAATTAATAATTAATTTAACCATTTTATTATAAAATTACATGAGCATTTCCCTGTTGTCAGGTGGCATACTTCTTTGGAGACGGAGTGCGGTGGCCGTTGGAGATATTATGACATTTATCTTGTGTGCATACGTGACTTTTTCTTTCGTTTGGATTATTGCTCTAGAATAAATCCCAGGAGTGTCAAAGGAGTAGGATATTTTTATTCTTGTCAGTATGTATTGTTAAATTGCTTTCCAGAAGTTTTATCAGTTGATACTGCCAGCAGCAGTGGGTAGAAGTACCACTTGAATTTTGTGGGTGAGGCATCGTGGGGGGGCTTAGCTGGGTCTTTGGCTCTGAGTCTCTCAAAGGCTGCAGTCATCGTAGGGTTCCACTGGGAAGGCTCTGCTTCCAGGAGCACACCGATGGTTGTTGGCAGGATGCAGGGGCCCCAATTCCTTGCTGGTAGTTGTCCAGCAAATGGTTGCTGGCCAAGCCTTCCTCGGTTCCTTGCCATGTAGGCTTCTCCATGTGGCAGCTCCCAACATGGCAGCTGGCTTCGTCAGAGTGACCAAATGAGAGGGTAAGACGGAGTGCCAGTGAGACAGAAGCCAGTGTCCTCTCATTTAATCTGGGCAGTGACCTCACCTTCACGTTTGCTGGCCTTCTGCTTGTGAGAAGCAAGTCACTAGGTCCAGCCCCCACACAAGGGAGTACACGTGGGTGTGAACAGCAGGAGACGGGGCTCACTAGGGGCCATTATAGAAGTAGCCTGCCACAACCATGATCTTGACTGTGGCCTGAGCCTCCCTCTGTCAGTGACAACAGTGATTTCTTTCCAGTGGCCCTTGCCAGAGCACAGTTAGGTAAAGAAGCTCTCTGCGAGCCAGGCAGCAGAGGCCAGGCCCCAGCTCTGCCAGCCTCGCTCACCTAGGTGTACACTTTCTGGGTCAGTAAACCCCTCTTTTCCTTTTGAGTCAACTTAGGGACCGTTGGTGTGCCGCGGTCTTCACCAAAGCACTTAGAATCTGTCTTTCCAAAGTTATCCCTCAGCAGAGGCACCAAGATCAAATCCTGCTGGAAAGCTAAGTTGGCCACACTTCGTCCTCCAGACCGCTGACCCTCCCATCTTTCACTCTCAGCAGAAGAACCTGCCTCCTGTTTCATAGGGGAAACAGATGCCGTCAGCTGAGAAAGCCCTCAGTTTCCCACTCGGACTCCTGCACACTTGCCTCTACCTGTCCCCGCCCTGGGTCCCTTCCCTTTACAGTGGTGGGGGAAGCGTGTCTCTTCCTGCTGAAGCTGATGATTCTCTCTGTGCCCTGGATCCCTTCTCCCCCCGTTCCTCAGAAGCCTCACTCCATCTGCTGGGCCTTCTTCCCCACAACTTCAGCCTCTCCCTCTCTACTCGTCCCTCGCCATCAGTCTTGACACCTGACTCAGGTGTCTTCCATCTTAAGAGGCCCTGTGTGGAGCCCTCCACATCCTCCCATTCCCCCAAGTCCCACCCCTTCGCTTCACCTCCTGCCTCCCCTTCTAGGCGAGAGTTCTCAGGAGCTGCATTGACTTACTGTCCCCATTTCTTCGTCTCCTTCTCATTCCTCTGTCCGTTCCACTCAGCTTCCACACTGATCAGTTTGCTGAGTGGCTCTTGCTAGGGTTACGGTGACCTCCATGTTGCTGAAAACAATAATAAAGAACCTGGAGACCATTGTCCAATCTTTCCCTTTCTTGATCTCTCAGCAGCGTTTGACATTGGCCGTGACGTGCTGAGCATCTTGGTGAAGAGCAGTCTTCCTTTCGCCCCTGTGACTGGGCTCTCCGAGGGCTCTCTTCGTTTCTCGTTCCTTCTGGACTCATTTCCTGGCTCTCCTCCTGGGCCAGGCCCTCCCATGTCGGAGGTCCCCGAGGCGGGACTGTGCTCTCCTCCTTTCCTCTGCCTTCTCCTTCAGAAGGTCTCACCCTCACCGTGGTTGCAGTCACCGTCTGTGTGCTCAGGACTCTCCAGCTGGCTGGTGAGGCCAAGCCTGCTGTTCGGAGGTGCGAACATCTCTCAGTGCCACTTGACGTTTTCCCTTGGCCGTCTCTAAGCACTGTGAGTTCAGTGGGTCCAAAAGTGAACCCCTGCTCGTCACCCCCCCCCCCCCGCTCCTTCTCCACTGTTTGCCACGTCCACTCACGTTCCCCTCTAGGAATCATGTCCCTTCCCTACTTAGAACCCTTACCGTCTCCCCATTGTGCTTAGAATAAAGACCAGACCCTTCCGTGGTCTACAGCATCCTGCATGACCTGCCCTCCCTGCTCCCCACTGGCGTCTTGCAAATATTCCCCCTCGTCCCCTGGCTTCATCCACTCGGCCCTTGTTTAAACTCCCTCAGTGGGCCATGGCCCTTCCCTCCCTGTGCAGGTGCTGTCTCCCCTACGTGGAATACCGTGCTCTCCCCTCCCCTCCACACTCCTACTCATCCCTCAGACTACGTGGATAGAGTGAAGCCTCCCGACTGCTCCTGCCCATGAACTACATCAGGCTCCCTGACGTTCCCTCACGGAGGCCCCTGTCCTGCCATCCTTGCAGTCAGCACAGATTAACTGGGTGTTAATTTTGGCTGACCTCTGCCTCCTCCACTAGACTGAACTCAGAGAGAGGGACCGGGTCTCTTCCTTCCCCTCATGTTCCCATCACCAGTTAGATGTTTAGCTTATGTTTACTGTTTGGGACATATTTGTGGGGTGAATGAATGACCTGGCACTTATCTGCTCTTTCCGTTCACCAGAATCCTTCCAAGTTCTCACAAGTTTGTCTTCCTAACAGTATGGACCCTTCCTGTGACTCGGGTGAATGTCCCCCGATACTTGCCCTTCTCAGGAGTGGGGACGGTTAAGCATGTGGCATGTAGGGGCACAGGCTGTGCTGTATGAAATGGTGAGAGCCTCTTGCAGGCAGGTCATTGGGAAGGTGTAGAGGGGTCGATGGCGAAGGGTCGGTGTCTGTTGGATTCACAGGCACAGACCTCAGCCTGAGGGAGGGAACGTGGCTGTGGGAAGACCTAGTTAGAGTGAGTTCAGTTAATAGAGGGTGAGGGTGACGTTCCTGACAGAACGATAGTAGCCCTGGTTTCTCTGTAGACAAATAGCTAGCCCAGAGCTTAGTAATTCTGTAGTAAACCTCTGGAGTGGAGAAGGAACTGCTTTCTCCCCTCCTGTCGCCTGGGCCAGAGACTCTGGCCCTGCCTTCTCCAGAGAGGCTGCACCAAGAAACAGAGACAGAGGGAGAAGAGCCTTAGGGTTTCGACGCTGAGGTCCATGCCCCTGGGATGAAACATCTGGCACCACTGATGAGTATTCCACTTTTTATAAGCAAAACATCATTTCTGAGAGTTTTCAGCATCTGGCCAGAAGTTGTTTTATATTTGGCTTGCTCTCCTGGTCAGTGTGAAACTTAGAGCTGTTAGTAGGGGGATAACTGCCCTTCTGAGGCTCTCCTGTGTTCACATGGGGTTTCTGGGTGATTTGTTGACTAGGCCCCTCCAGGTTGCCCTCCAGGTGTGGGAAGTTTGTATTCTGAGCTTGGTTTGTTTGCTTGACATACGCCAAGAGTAAGAATTTAAAAGAGGAGAAAAGAAACTGATTCTTTTCCAAGTGTAATTAACGTGATTTTGCCAACCAAGGAGGAGAAAACAATCCCTGTGTATCGAAAGCATCCGAGCGGTGCAGTTTGAATTTCTGGTGAGGAGAGCTGCACTTGGTTTGACTTACTGACCGCTGTTTTTACTGTCATGTAGAAGGACATGTTTTTGTCTGAGGCTACGGAATTCTTGGCAACGGAACAAACCTAGTGGAAACCGCTCTTCCGGAAATGATTCCACCCACTCTCTTCAGCTTGATGGAGTTCAACCCAGAAGTCCAGGTTTCCTGCATTTGCTGTGGACTCAGCCACTTTGCTCCCCTTACCAGTAAGTGGCGAAGCCTGTGTGGCCCCAGTGACGGGCCGAGCTGCACTCTCTTGGGTTCATCCTAAGCCGTGGGCAGCTTTCAGTGTCCATCCATCCAGTGGAGGGGCGCCCCGCGTGGATAATTACAGTGAGCAGCTCATCCAGATGTTGTTTGGCTTGAAGTTGTATAATGTGTGTCTTTTTTCATCCTGGAGTTTTGTTTTTGGTTCCTTTGGTTTGTGGTTGGGCTCATGTGAAAGTGAATTTTCTCAAGAGGATGCCAGTCGGTGGTAGGAGGTGGACCCTCGAGAATGTCAGGGTGCTGGGGAACCCAGCAGAGGTTTGATGAATCCCCGGGAGAGCCATCGGGAAATGAAAGTGTGGGGCTCATCCCGCTCCTGGCCAAGCCCAAACCCTGACCCAACCCAGGAATGAGGGACGGCAGGACGCTGATTTGTCAGATACCCTGGGGTTTTGTGGAGGGAAATATGCCCCATTTCTCCAAAGTGCCAGGACAGAATGATCAAAGCCAAGGCTGGAATGGAGCTGTTCTTGAAGGTTTGCCCAGTTACAAAGCCGTCAGACACCCAAGTGCCTCCCGCCCTCGGATGTGCGCTTTCCTTGATTGCCTCTCCCGTTCCACCACAGTAACTGTCAGGTCAGTCTGCTGCTCTTTAGTTGACCTGACTGGTAAGACTGAAGAAAATTAATTTCATTTTGTGGGGATCCTCACGTAAATTCGCTATTTCCTTGCACCTAAGAATGTTAATTTGTAAATCTCAATTACTCATCTCTGGTGAGTCATTGTTTTCTATTTAGGCGTCTGGGCCGGGACAGAGTGGGGTCATCCTCGTTAGTGTTCTCTGGCCCTACGCTACTGTGAGGACTATCCAGAGGCCCCCCCGACCCAGAGTCCTGACTGCCCTTCAGTTGTCGTCTGAGGTTCAGATCTCAGGCCTGTAACACACACGGGCTGTGGCGTGGACTGTGGGGGGGTGACTGTGTGCACAGCACCCTCGGTCGCAGTGATGACCGGGGTAGTCCCTCAGCACCGTCACTCGGAGTCAGCACTTCCATATGCTAATGTCTTGAGGGTGCCAGACTCTTCTAAAGCTATTTTGATTTAAAAACTAAGAGTCATTATGGACTCAATCTGGAGGTATCAATGATCTACGGCTTAAACTGTGCAGAGTCACATCCTTGGAAATCCATATGAAATGTGCAAAATATTCAACTAGAGTACACTGTTTTCTGTTTGCTGTCATGCCATGTGGACGTTTTGGGTCACACCAAAATGAAATCCGCTTCTAGATTTCCCCCGAGACCCCACAGCCACCCTCCAGGTGCCGTGACTGTCCTCAGTAGAGGGAGCATCAGAGCTTGGGTATCTCTCCTTCTGTGCCCAGCGTTTGCATGTGGTCAGCTGGGAGTTGGACTTGGTTGGTTTCCCCTGAGATCTGCTAACCTTTTGGGGGCCAGACTGAATTGTTCTATTAAACACGTAAAATCTGAGGGTGGAGTCCCCAGGGTGGTGGTCAGACCAGAGGGGCTCTGATGGATGGGAACAAAAGGATTCCTTATTAATCAGCCAGATTATTTTAGTCCTGGCTTCTCCATGTCTTGTCTACTTCTTCTGCTTCTCAGGTGGAGGTGGTAAAATGGGGCCTCTGTGCCAAGGAGTGCCCAGAGCTGATGTGGACAGAAGTGGGGTCTGAAGGCTGGGTAGCAGGAGGCTGCCCCACCAGGTCTGGGGTCCCGTCCAGAGGTGGGCATTCCCGAGCCCAGTCTAGATTTGTTCTCCTGGACTGTCCTCTAGAGCACTTCGTCCGTTCTTGTCCCTCGTGGCACTTTTTACAGTTTGTAAACACGTATATATTGGTTTGATCGTTTGTTTCTTTCTAACTGTTTGACTAGCTCTTGTCCCATGAGGACAGGAACCGTACGTGTTCACTCACTGTCGTGTCCCAGCTCCCAGCACACAGACATCGACCCGGCCCAAAGAGGTGCCCAGTCACCCTGTGTCCCTTGACCAAATGCTCCCGAGATGTGGAAACCCAGACAAGGGATGACGGATGGAGGTCTCCCTCTATTAGGGCATGACCAGGACTGGAGGGTGCTCAGACTTCAGGACGTGTGGAGGGCAGGGTGTGGTCGGATGTGACTGTGGGTGAGGGGTGTGCATAAGGGACGAGCAGAGTGGGCCATGACTGTGGGTGAGGGGCGTGCATATGGGGCGAGCAGAGTGGGCCGTGTCCAGGAGCCTCCTGGGCCTACAGCTCTGTGCATGTACTCTTCTCCATGTGACGGACACACCGTCATTCTGGGCTTGCACATGTCTTTGGTTTGGGGGTAGTATACCTTTCCCTTCAAAAGGAGGCATTAATGCCTGGTAGAAATTGAAGTTTAACATTGGGCTCTGTTTGTACCTGGTTCTGGAAAGCGTATTCTCATGACCCTTCCTCTTCTTGGTGACTTGCCTCTGGCCTAGCCCAGCCAAGCCACCCTTTTCCTTTCTGTGCAGACAAAGGAGAGCTGTTTGTGTGAGGCAAGAACATCCGAGGGTGCCTGGGAATCGGTTGCCTGGAAGACCGGTATTTGCCATGGAGCGTAAGGCTGGACTGGACGGGCGTGAGTGCGTTCTGCCTTCCTCCCAACCGCTGGCCATGTTCCCCGACCATGGAATGGAGAAGGAAAGAGATGAGGTGTGGCCCTGGAGCAGCACAAAATCAGACGCCCTCAGCCAACATATTTTTCTCCATTTTAATTAACACTTTACAAAGTACAAAATACATTGTATTTTGGGGGGAACAGTTGGTATTTGTTTCTCTCCATCACACAGTACGTGAATCTTGAGGGTCTTGTGTTTCTTCAAGAAAGAAAGAAATAGTGAGGGTCCCCACCAGGGTGTAAGGCTGCCCAGTTCTCCCCTCTCCAGACTTTGGGACAGATGTAAGTGCCACTGCTACTGCTGGTGACCTTGGGCAGGCCGGGTGAGGGCCAGACCCCCGAAGACGAGGTCCTGAACAGGGCAAGGCCCCCCAGAATACCATTGTACCCCCAACATCCACTCACCCCATCTCAGGGTGACGGAAATGATCTTTGCATAGAGGAGGAGGTTGGCTTGAGATTTTGTTTGTTACCGCCTGACCCCAGCTTTGGAGCTTACCCTGCCCAGCACTCTGGAACATTTCCTGAATAGGTAAACTGAGGTAGGGAACAGGGAAATTCACTGGGCTTAGCCTGTGACTTGGGACATGAATTTGGCCTATTTTTCATCCCCCCTTCCCGCCCCATCTCCAACTTGCTGGACCCTCTTCAGGGACGAGCCCCAGTAGGCGAGGGGGCACCAGCACCCAAAACCTCTCCCTGTGAACAGTATCCTCAGGACTGGATGCTTCTGAAGAGCCAGCTCAGCAGGTCTAGCCCCTTTGGGCTGCATGGACTGCCAGGCCTCGCGCTGCACAGCAGAGCCCCTGCTGGAGACACCTCTGCCCCCTCCACAGAGCAGATTTACACAGTCAAGTGGGCTGGGGCAGTCCTGCATGCAAGGCCTGCCACACCACCATCAGCTCCACATGTGGCCCCCGGATAAGAATGCTACCGAGGCCTCAAAATACGGGATGAGCCAATCCCTCAGCTAGGATTTGGGCTCTGCACACGTGTGCTGGCACACACCCTATTGTGGATGACACAGCACATGCTCACACTTACATGTGTGTGTATGAACACACGTTTGCCGTGTACAGAACACTGTCCTGCCCCCAGGGCAAGGTCCACCTTGCACTCCTGACTCTCACAGCCTCCCACCTCCTTGAAGCAAGAGCCACAAAATCCCTCACCACCAGGCTGCCCACAGACGCCAGGGGCCGGGCCGCAGGCTCCTACCTCCCATCCAGCCGCTCCTGGTGCCGCCTGCCTCAAGGCCAGAGGCTGCCTCAGCCACCAGCTCCTGCCTTTACCTTCCCAAGAGAGCAGGCGTCATAAGAGGGGTGGACATCAAAGCTGAAGGTATGGAAAGGGGACGAGAGACAGTTAAGCTTGTCCTTTTGCTGCCTCTAATTTGAAAATGAAAGAAAGAAAAGAGCCAGATGAGCTCTGAGAGGTAGGGAAAGGTCTCTCCTACAGCAGGGCTCCACTCCCCTCAGGACAGCCCCGCCACTCTTCCCAAGCCTGCCCTCTGCTGGGCCGACCACCGTCCACCACTCTAGTTTCTCCCCTCCCAGGAGGCCTCTGTGAATGGAGGGCTGCTGCCCCTCCCTCAGCACAGTATCCAGGAACCTGAAAGGCCAAAGCTCATGTCTTTCCACTGCTGGGAGACTCCATCATCCTCCCCCAGGCTCCTCTCACTAAGCCAATCACCAACTCCATTTCTCAGTGGATGTGACAGCAGTGACTGGCTGCTCCCTGCCCTGGCTTACAGTGGGCACACATATATTGGGGGTATTTTCTTCCTAACCCTGCCCAGTGTTCACTCAGAGAGTGGCACCAAAAATTTCTCAGTCCCAGGACTGGAGTGCTCTGTTCTCATATGGGAGCTCCTCAAGGTTCCCTCTCTTAGCCGGGGCCGGCAAGGGCCCTAGTTGTCCCCACCTCCAGATCCAGAGGCTCAGAGAGGTGGCCCAGGGTAGCTGTGAGACTCCTAAAAGTCTTCCTGGGAAATACTGCCAGGAGGGGCTGGTGGTGGGTGAACAGGTTCATATTCGATGATCAGGCAAATGGTGCCTTGGCATGGGGTGGGGGCCTGTCCCTTCCTATCTCCCCAGAGCCTTCTCTCCTGACCTCCATAGCCTCCTCTGTCACCACAAAGGGCCAGGCTCCACCAGAGCGTGCATCATCTTCTGGACACCACACTGGTCTCTGAGGCCATGCTGACTGGTGGGGGGAGGTCACAGTGGGCGGCTCTGAGTCACCTGGCTCCCTCCCTTCCCTCCAGGGGTCTGTGGCCTGGGGTTGGTGGGAGGGGGAGAATGCTGGTTCTTGGGGGGCTCTGGACCCTCTGAATCTTTGGGAGTAGAGTTCTGCACACCTCTCCATCTTGGATGAGTACTCTGGGCTGAGGGCAGTGGCATGGGTAACACCTCTTGGGGGCTTTGGAGACCCCCATGGAGGAAGGAGGTGCAGAGTTGGCACTGCCCATCTCTCTCCTGGGTCAGGACTGAGGTCTGAGGGAGAAAGATGTTTCTTGGGAACCAGGGGAACCAATGCCAAAGGTTGAGCGAGGTCAGATTTTTCTACTTGGTGGGGGAGGGAAAGGGGTGGTCAGGGCTCCCCCTGCCCCTCACTCTCCTCTCCTGGAGCTCTCACCACTCTGGATGGGGCAGGGAGGAGCGAGGGTGGTGTAGAGGGTTTGAGCTTTTCTCACCAGGGGGAGGCACGGAGGGAAAGACACACACGGGAGTCCAGGTGGTGGATCTGAGTGCCCGCTCACCCTGCCTTTTGGCAGCCTGGCCCAGGAGCCCAATTTCCCTCCTGTGCCACCTGCCTCCCCAGTCAGTGCCCAGAGATCCTCAGCCCCCACAGGGCATCATCCTCAGGTCTCCCTGAGCCATTGGCTGCCCTTAGCACCCACCTTCGCCTTCAGCCGTTGGGAAATGTGGCCTCCAGCTCTTCTGCTGGGGCATGGGGTCAAGGATCATGCAAGACTGCAGTGCCCAGCATGGGTTTTCTCTGAACTTTTCTCTGCATGACTGGCCTCTATTTTCAGGTGTGGATTTCTGGTGCTCATCACCCCTGGTACCCCCAGGGACTGCCCTCTTTTATGTCACACAGTGGACGTGAGCTCCACGTGAGCAGGGACCACATCAGGTTGTGCTCCCTGGTGAAGTCGCAGTGCTTGGCACACAGCAAGGACTGGAGGATGTTGGCTGAATGATTGAATAAATGAACCAGTGAATGAACAAATGAGTGAATGAATGAGTGATGACTGAATGAATGAGTGTAGGAATGAATGAGAGAATGACTGAGTGAGTGATTGAAGGAATGAGAGAATAAACGAAACAATGAGTGAATGGGTGAGTGAATGAAAACACAGAAGCAGGTGTGATCCAAACAGGAGGAGCCTTTGTTTCTTCTCCTCTGGACTCTGCCCATCTCATGGGCCCGGGCCAGTCCCTGTCTCTCCTGGCCTCAGTTTCCCAACTGTCTCCTGAGAGCCTGCTCTTGGAACTGCATCAGCCAGCTCAGTGTGGACACGGCTTGTGCTCTCCCCGGCGTGGGGGCGGTAGGGACGCGCTCGGGGCGCACGGGCCTCCCTCCAATGGGCGGTCGCGGGTGGACCCGCGCGGGGCAGCCGGGCCTCACGTCCCCAGCCGGGCACGCTCTCGGGGCCCACGCACAGCACATGCACGTGACCCCGCTCCTCCGCGCACATGCGCAACACCAACAGCTGCCACAGGGCTGGTCCCGAGGGTCCCCACTCCGCCGACTGCTCTGTGACCCCCACATCGGTTGGGGCGTTGGAAGAGGCCCTGGATCCAGTGTGGGGCCGGGTCGTGGGTGCTGTGGGGTGGAGGACAGCGTGTGGGGACTCCTGTCTCCCCAGAACTCCCAGCCCCTCGTCTCGGTACAGCTGGCGCCCAGGGAGAGGTTTCAGAAGAGGCTGCGGCTCCCGGAGAGACTGGCCTCCGAGCCCGAGAGAGACCCGCCTTTGGTTCCGCCTCCGGGTTGCACGCGGGGGGACGGTGAACCCTTTGCTCTGTGTCCCGGGCCTTTGTCACGGAGGCCTGCTTGTTCGTGTGTGCAGGGACAGCTGGAGACCTCCATCGCCTCGGTGAAGGAGACGGGCCCTGACCCCGCCAGCCTGCAGGTGAGAGAGCTGGTCCCAGTCCCCAGAGGCAGCACCGTCCCGCCCACTGTGCCCGCCCACTGTCTGGGCACCTGTGGGAGAGACGGGACCTGGTGGCAGGAGCATACCTGTCATGAAGGTTGATGCTACTTGGCCGAGGAGACAAACGTGTTTCGGCTCATTGATGCTCATTCATGACGAGCTGATACATTTATTGTGGGTCGACTATGTGGACTGAGGGGTCAGGACTCCAGTCAATTTGTTCCAATCTCTGTGAGGATGAACTAAAAATGGCAACTTGCCCTAGAGTTTTCTCTTGTCCAGTAGCCTGTTTTGTTTCTGTGTCAGGGAAAGAACTAAAATGATCCTATAGGGCTGGCCCCGTGGCTCAGCGCTTGAGTGCGCGCCCTCCACTACTGGCGGCTCGGGTTCGGATCCCGGGCGCGGCCCGACGCACCGCTTCTCGGACCATGCTGAGGCCGCGTCCCACATACAGCAACTAGAGGGATGTGCAGCTATGACATACAACTATCTGCTGGGGCTTTGGGGGAAAAATTTTTAAAAATTTAAAAAAAGGCAGCTTTCTTTGAAAATGTCCTAAGGATCAGCCCATTTCTGGCATAGAGAGGAGAGTTCTTCGTGGCTCCCCAATGAGAAAGTGCCCTGGACCAGAAGTCAGAGACACTCCCAGTGTGTCCTTGAACCCTCCCTGGGCGTCAGTTTCCTCATCTGTAAAATAGGGCTATTGTGGAGGTCGTAAGTGGTTTCCAGAAGTTCTTACAGCTCTGAGAGTGATGCCTTAAGCTACCAAATGTTCCTGAAGCCATGAAGGAGGGGTCACAAATGGTGTTGTTACCGCTTAACAGTCATAAGCTAGTAAATATGAAAATGAGAGGGGCCCAGCTCGCAGATGGATGATTCCAGTGAAACTCCTTCACACCTTGTGTGTCATGGAAAGTTCTCCTTTACATGCTCCCTGCGCAGGTCCTGCTCCTTACCTATCGCCAGAGTTCATCGTTGACCTTGGGCACTTTCATTGGTCTTTTGGGAGGATTTCTGTTCAACTTGATGAGTTCCTGAATATCGTACCCAGTGAATCACTCCCAATATTACTCATTAATTCCAAGTCCTATTTTTTAAAATCCCATCTCCAGCCCTGTTCTGGGCAAGTTGTCTAAGCAAACCTCAGTGTCTTGGTCCAATTGAATTGTAGTGAAGATATCCCCGTGTACACTCATGTTTTCTCCCCTTTGATGTATTTCCCACATGGAATAGCTGCTTTGAAAATCAAAAGATAAAATTTCCTCTCTGTCCTCTGCCAGCTACCCTCCTGCCAAGAGAGACACTCTAAGCTGCACGTGCTTCACCTTGGGAAGATCAAGGCGTAAATTCAAGGTAAAATTTCATCAGTGTGAAGGTTAGGGTTAGGGCTGCTCGTGCCCATGCTGCTGGCTGGACCAAGTCTGCACCCCCTCCTCTAGTGGCCAACTCCTCCATCCATTCCTTCTGAGGACGTCTTTCCCCATTTCCCTGGGGGTGGGCTTTGTGAAGGTGGGTTTTGTGGGGTTGTGACCCATATCGTTTGCATGGGTTGGGTCTTTGTGCTATAGCAAGTGCCTAGTCCGGCTGCTCCTGGGACCAAGACACATCTCCAAGTTGAAACAAATTATCTTTCTCTGTATTTTCTTAAAACAGCTGTATTGAGATATCGCTCACATGCCGTGTAAGCCACCCATTTAAAGTGTACAAATCAATGGCTTGTAGTAGAGTCACAGAGTTGGGCAACCATCACCACAACAGTGGAACATTTTCATCACCTCAGAATGAAACCCTGGACCCATTAGCAGTCACTCCCCCTTCCCCCATCGCCACAGCCCTAGACAACCACTCCTCTACTTTTTCTCTCCCTCGATCTGTCTATTTTCGACCTCTTATATACACAGAATAGTACAATGTGTGTTGTTTTGTGATAGCTCCTTTAATATGTCATGTTTTCAAGGTTCATCCTTGTTTGTAGTGTATCGGTAATTCTTTCTGTTTTGTGCCAAATGATTTTCCGTTGCATAGATATACTGTATTTTATTGATCCATTCATCGGTTGAGGGGCATTGGACTTGTCTCCACCTTTTGGCTATTATAATAATGATGCTATGAACATTCACGTACAAGCTTTCATGTTTTCATGTCTGTTGGGTACACACCTAGAGTGGAACTGCTGGGTCATATGAAAACTCTCTAAATTTTGAAGAATTGCTAGACTATTTTCCATCTTTATTCCTGCCAACAATGTATGAGGATCCCAGTTTCTACCTATCCTTGACAAGACGTCTTAATATCTATATTTTTAATTTACAACCATCCTAGTGGATGGGAAATGATACTTATTGATTGTGGTTTTGATTGCATTTTCTTCCTGGATAATGGAGTTGAGCATTTTTCATGTCTTTATTGGCCACTTGTATATCTTCTTTGGAGAAATGTTGCTCAGCTCCTTTCCCCATTTTTAAATTGGGTTATTAGTTTCTTTATTATTGAGTTGTAAGCATTCACTCTATCTTCTATTTGCAAGTAGCTTGTTATATATATGGTGAGCTGGTATAGTGTCCCATTCAGCAGGCTGTCTTCTCACTTTCTTGATACTGCCTTTTGATACACACAAATTTTTAATTTTGATGAAGTCCAATTTGTTTATTTTTTATTCGTGTGTTTTTGGTGTCCTATCTAAGAAATCATCACCTAACTCAAGGTCAAAAGTTTTATTCCTAGGGCCTGCCCAGTGGCGCAAGCGGTTAAGTGCCCGTGCTCTGCTGCGGCAGCCCGGGGTTCGCTGGTTCGGATCCCGGGCGGGCACCGACGCACCGCTTGTTAAGCCATGCTGTGGTGGCGTCCCACATAAAGTAGAGGAAGATGGGCATGGATGTTAGCCCAGGGCCAGTCTTCCTCAGCAAAAAAGAGGAGGATTGGCATTGGATGTTAGCTCAGGGCTGGTCCTCCTCACAAAAAAAATAAATAAAATAAAAGTTTTATTCCTATGTGTTTTCTTGTAAGAGTTGTATAGTATTGCCTCATATTTAGCTGTTGGATCTATTTTGAGTTCATTTTTGTAAGTACTGTAAGCAAGGAGTCCAACTTCTTTGCGTGTGAAAATCCAGTTGTTTCAATAACATTTGTGGACAACATTGTTCTTTCCCCATTGAATTGTCTTTTCACTCATCAAAAATCAATTGACTGTAAATATGTAGGTTGATTTCTGGACTCTCAATTCTATTCCATTGGTCTGTATGTCTATTTTTTATGACAGCACCACACTGTATTCATTATGGTAGCTTTGTAATAATTTTTGAAATTGGGAAGTGTGAATACTCCATCTTTGAACTTCTTTCTCAAAATTGTTTTGGCTCTTGTGGCTCCCTTGCATTTCCATATGAATTTTAGCCTTGGCTTGTCAGTTTCTGCAAAAACAGGCAGCTGGGAGTTTGCTTGGAATTCCACTGAATCTCTAGTTCTATTTGTGGAGTATTGCCACCTTAATAGTATCAAGTCTTCGGATACATGAAGATGAAATGTCTTTCCATTTATTTTGGTCTTCATTAATTGCTTCCAATAATGTTTTGTATCTTTCATTGTACAACTCTTGTACTTCTTATGATAAATTTATTTCTAATTATTTCATTGTTTTGGATGCTATTGTAAATTAACATATCTTCTTACTTTTATTGTCAGATTTTCCTTTGCTAGTATATAGAAATAAAATTGATATTTTAAAACTTGACATATGATATTATATTAGTTTCAGGCATATAACATAATGATTCTATATATGTATATATTACCAAAGATCAACACAATAAGTCTGGTTAACATCCATCACCTCACATAGTTACAGATATTTTTCTTGTTATCAGGACTTTTAAAATCTGTTCTCTTAGCATCTAACAGATGTACAATACACTATTGCTAACTATAGTCACCATGTTTTTTGTTACATTTCCAGGACTCATTTATTTTCTAAGTGGAAGTTTATACCTTTTGACCCCTTCATTCATTTGCCCAACCCCCACCCCCTGCCTCTGGCCACCACCAAGCTGTTCCCTGTATCTGTTAGCTCAGTTTTTGCTTTTTTTTTAATTTTAGATTCGCCATTTAAGTGAGATCATATGGTATTTGTCTTTCTCTGTCTGACTTATTTCACTTAGCATAATGCCCGTCTATGTTGTTGCAAGTGGCAGGATTTCTTTCCTTTTTATGGCTGAATAAGATTCTGTTATATATATATACTTACACCACATCTTCTTTACCGGTTCATCCATCAAAGGACACTTAGGTTGCTTACCGTGTCTTCACTATTGTAAATAAATGCTGCAATGAACAGTGGGGTGCAGATATCTTTTTGTGTTAGTGTTTTTATTTCCTTTGGATAAATATTCATAAGTGGAATTGCTGGATCATATGGTAGTTCTATTTTTAATTTTTTGAGGAATCTGCATATTCTTTCTCATAGTGGCTGCACCAATTTATATTCCTATACAATGGATTTTTTAAATTAATCTTGTATCCAGCAGCTTTGCTAATCTCATTTCTTAGTTCCAATAGTTTTTCCATGTATTCTCTGTGATTTCCTCTATATGTGGTCACATCATTTGAGAATTGAGATAATTTTACTTCATCTCCTCCAATCTAGATGCCTTTTACTTCATTTTCTTGCCTAATTGACCTGGCTAAAACCTCCAGCAAAATGTAGCATAGAATTGGCAAGAGTGGCCAATGCTCATCTTGTTCTTGACCTCAGGGGTGGCGTTTCCAGTCTTTCCCCACTGACTATGACGTCGGTGAGCTGTGGACTGTTCACAGATGCCCTGGACGAGGCTCAAGATATTCCCTTCTGTTTCTAGTTTCTTGAGTGTTTCTATCACGAAATGGTGTTGGATTTTGTCATATGGTTTTTCGCACCTAGTGGATATTAGCTTTTGCAGCAGCTTTTAAACCATGAAATTGTCTTCCCTCCCCTCTTCCTCCATCTTTCTCCCTCACACAAACACACAGAACCTCTCTGGAGGCAAACCAGAACCCACATATTAAATACTTGCTGAAAGCCAGTCGAATGACTAGTCTAGACCTCTTGATCCCGTCATCCCTGCCCTGGCTGCTGTGTAACTGGGGGGTGGGCCCACTCCAAACAGGTGACGACAGATATTCACATACTCATGGTGATTCCGAGGATGGTGGCTCCCTCTGGATTGCGTTCTCCGTCGTGTTCTCTTCTCTTTACTGACTGTAGAGTGAAAATATTTAGCATGAAGGGAGAGGATTGTGCAGGAAAGAGCATATATCAAGTGTGTGTGCTGAAAGGTAACAATAAATAGGCAAAAAACTTGACTTCTTCAAGAAATGTGTTAAAGGAAATATGACATATTCTCTACAGACCTTCCTGGCATGGAAGCCCACATTCTGAAAATATGGTGTCTGGTTAATTTTCTGAGGCCTCGTGTATCACTTTTCTCTTGCAGGAGTCTGGGTGCTGACCCTGTTGTCGGCCGGCCTCACGAGGGTGAGCTTTCTGTTCCACATTTTGCCCGGTTTCAAGTAAGAGGCCTTTGGGGTCATTTGCATGTCCTCAGCAGGAAAGCGTCAGCCACGCTTTCTCAGAATTACCAGGCAGTGCCGGCAGAGCCCGACATGCAGTACGAGGTCTGGATTGGACAGACACTTCGTCTGCAAACTTCCTATGGCACTGAGTTTCCGAAGCCCTTAAAGAACAGTGATTCTAAAGTGGAAAAAGGAAGGACAAAGGCATTTCAGCATTGTGTTTGTCAGAGTTCTCCAGAAAACAACCAACAGGATACATATGCACGTGCACACATACACACACACACACACACACACACAGATGTGTGTATATGTATGTGTAGAGAGAGAGAGACTGATTCTAATATATTGGCTCATGTGCTCATGAGGGCTGGCAAGTCCAAAATCTGTAGACCAGGCTTGCAGACTAGAAAGTCAGGCAGGTGTCTAGATGCTGGAGTCTCGAGGCAGATTTTCTTCTTTGAGAAACCTCAGTGTTTGCTCTGAAGGCCCTCAGCTGATGAGGCCCACCCAAATTATTGACAGTAATCTCTTTTTCTTGAGGTCAACTAATTGTACGTGTTAACCACATCTACAGAATACCTTCACAGCAAGACACGATTAAATATCCAGTTTGATTAAACAGCTGCATACTATGGCCTGGTCGGGTTGACACACAAGACTAACCATCAGAGCCCACGCTCCCTCAACTTGGCGCCCACTCACATCTCCTTTAGCCGCATTTAATCTCCAAATAAGGACAGGAAGAAAGTCATTCTTCCCTCTAACATGGTACCCCTCTCCTGTGGACATCTCAAAACACAAATACTCTCCCCAAGGAGGATGCAAAGTTCTTGGGTGATGTGCACTCCTTTCCTTGATATCCTATGACTTACATACTATCATGTGAAGTTAACTGTTATTGATACATCTAGTTACATATGATGTTCTGTGATAAGAAGATAAGGAACAGAAGAAAAAAATTTATTTGATACATGCACACTGTCTACAGTCTGGGAAGGCTTCCTGGAAGGCTTCTTGGATCCTTGGGCTGGGGCTTCTCTGGAGGGCAGCGGGGCGTTTTCTGTTTTTGGAAAGGCACGTGGAATGGCAGTCATGTTGCTGAACATTTGTCCTCTCGAAGCACCAGTGCCCGCTCTAAAACAAGCTTCAGAGCTAGTGCCAGCTCCACCACCAGCTCCACAGCTAGCACCGCCTTCAGTGTCAGACATCACACCAGCTCTAGTACCAAATCTGAAGTTCGAGCCATTTCTTGCCCATGTCCAAGAGCTAGATGTAGTACCAGCCACAGAGCTAGTGCCAACTCCAGAAAACGGTCAAAAGCTGGGGCCAGGTCCAACACCAGCTCCAGCAGCAGCTCAAGAGCTTAAGTGTTCTCTGGAGCCAGCTCTAGCTAGAATCCTGACTCAGAGCCATTTTCAGGACCAGCTTCAACACCCAAGCCACTGCACGAACCAGTTCTATTACAAGCTCCAGAACTAGAGCCAGTGATAGGTCTATAGCCAGAGCTAGCCCCAACACCAGCTCTACCAACAGCTCTAGCACCAGAGTTGGGGCCAGCTCCATAGCTAGAGCTAACCCCAGCTCCCACAGTTGCACAAACTCCTGAGATAGAGCAAGCTCCACCTTCAGCTCCAGTGCTAGTTGCAGGGTCAGGGCCGGGGTTCTCTCATGAGCTAGAGCTGGCTTGAACACTAGCTGTAGCATCAACGCTGGAGATAGAGGCAGCTCTATCACCAACTCCTGTGCCAGTCCCAGTGATGGTTCTAGTGCTCACTTTAGAGTGAGAACCAGGTTGAAGCTAGTTTACAGTCAGTGCCAGGTTCCAAGGAAGAGCGAGCTCCAGCATCAGCTCTAACACTGGCTCCAGAGTTAGAGCCATTTCTGGCACCAGCTCGAGAGCTAGAGTCAGCACCAAGTTCAGAGGCAGAGCCTGCTCCAGCAACAGATCTAGTACCAGCTGCAGAGCTAGATCCCCCACAAGTGCTGGAGCAAGAGCTGGCTTGGGTACCAGTAGCAGACTTAGAGCCAATGCCAGCTCAAGAGAAAGAACCAGCTCTGGCAACAGCTCTAGCACCAACATCAGAACTAGATCATGCTGTGCTACCAGCTCTACCACCGATTTCAGAGATGGAGGCATCTCTATCACCAACCACCCAGCCGGAGCCTGTGCTGCTCTAGTACCAGAATCTGCCCCAACACCAATTCCAGAGGTGGAGCCGGTGCCAGAGCTACAAACCTAATCCACCACCAGTTTTAGCACCAACTACAGAGCTAGAGCTAGGACTGGTTATACAACTAGAGCCACAAGAACCAGGTCTAGAATGAGAACCACAGTTAGAGCCACTTACAGCAATAACTCTACACCAGCTCCAGTGCAAGAGTTGGAGCCAGCTCAAGAGCTTTATCAAACTGCAGAAGCAGGTCTAGATTATCTCTGGAGGTAGTTCCAGCTCCAGTGCCTTCCCCAGAGCTAGAGATACTGGCGGCTATAGAGATAGCGCAACTCTAACACAGGCTCTCGCATGAGCTGCTGAGATTGAACCAGCTCCAGCTTCAGCTCCAGTTCTAGAATCAGAGCCATGTTTTGAGCTAAAGCAAGCTCCAGCACCAGCTCTAGCACCAGCGAGAGGACTAGCCCATGACATCACCATGATGGGTGGGGCCAGGTGTTGGGCTGAGGGGTGGGACATTTTCTGCCAGACAGCTCACTCCCAAGTACCTTGATCACATCCACTGCCAGCTCCTCGTCCTCCCTCACTCCATGAGGTCCCAGCCCCGGGGTCTCTGTGGCCCTGCTTTCCCAAAGAAGGCTCAAAGCTGACAAAGAGCCCTCTGGTGTTGGAAACTGGGGCCAATTCATTAAAAACAGTATACATTTTGACCCAGAAACTCCACGTCATGGATTCTGTCCTAAACAGAGATTTGTGGTTGCAGGTGTTCCCTTCAGCACGATTCAGAGAGTGAAAAACTGGAAATGGCCCCTGGTCCAAGCAGGGGGTCTTCATAAATTCTGATGCCAGGACAGAGAAAATACCAAGTGGAATAGGATTGCCTGGCAGTGGCCATGCCTGGACAAATCAGGCTCTAGAAGAGCACACACCCTGGAATGCTCCGTTCCTGACACCCACAAGTGCACACACACATACGCACGCATGTGCACACACGTGCACACACTGTACAGACTTTCTGTGGGATGAAGTCCTGGGATCAGCACCGCCAGCACAGGCGTGCCCCTGGGGGCTGCGATGGGTCCTGCAGGCTGGTCTCCAGAGAGGAGTGTCCTTTCACACTTGTCTCTAGGAGTCTGCTGGGGCCTCTGCTTCCTCACATTGTCACCAGGGCTGGTTGTCACCACACTGGAACCCTGCCCATCTGATGGGGCCCAGTGCCCTCTCCACAGTGTCTCCATGTGCGGGTGTCCCCCTCGTGGAGCTCGAGCTTCTCTGACACATGCTGCCCCTGTGTATCACCTCTCATTGGCGTTGAGTGTGTTTGCTCTTTATCTCTTATTAAAATACTGAATTTCAAGCATTTTTTGGAAGCGAGGAATGTGTAGCCTTTCCCTGGCCTTGGGTTATGAGGAATGCTTTCCGGTTTGTGGTTTGCCTTTCCAGCTTTTTACCCTTGTCTTGTTTTTGTTTTGGCCACAGGCGTTTCATGCCTGGCTTCTGGCTCTGGTGTCCCACTTAGAACAGCAGTCTGTACCCCAAGATTATGCACATATTTACCGAAAGGGCTTTATTTGATACATCAAATCTAGAATCCACCTGGGATTTTCCTATCAAATTAGAGAAATTCTATTTCAAATAAAAACAGAAAAGGAAAACCTATCAGGCCCTGTGAAAATAAGAAGGCAGACACAAATGGCCAGTTATGCCATGATTCCACTTATAGGAAACATCCAGAATAGATTTAACAAAAAACAGTGACAGAAAACAGATTAGAGCGGGCCAGGGCCTGAGGAATAAACGGGGAGTGAGTGCTTTTAGAACAGGATTTCCTTTTGGAGTGTGAAATTGTCTGAGCCCAGATAGCGGTGATGGATGCACAACAATGTGAATGTCCTTAATGCTCATAAAGTGTACAATTTAAAATGAGAAAACATAAATTTTAGAAAATCGAAACATTTAATTTAAATAATTATTAAGAACTAAACAATAAAGAAAAATCAAAAAGAGCAACTAAGAAGGAAACAAACACATTAATGAGGGTAGGGAAGGAAATTTCTGGTGAGGGAGCAGTTTGAATGGGTGGTACAGGAGCTGCTGATGAGAGACATTGCAGAGCCAGCTCTCCCAGGCCAGATGGTTTGGCTTCAGGTGCCTCTTGGTCTCCTGCAGGACCCTCTTCAGGGGATGTGTCTCCCTGCTTGCATGGTGGGGCCTCAGTTGCCTCCTGGTCTTCTGCCGGAGCCCGTGCATGGGATGGTTCTCCCTGCACGGTGGCTGGAGCCTCAGCTGCCTCCTGGTCTCCTGCTGGAGCCTGTGCAGGGGATGGCTCTCCCTGCACGGTGGCTGGGGCCTCAGCTACCTCCTGGTCTCCTGCTGGAGCCTGTGCAGGGGATGGCTCTCCCTGCACGGACGCTGGGGCCGCAGCTGCCTCCTGGTTTCCTGCAGGAGTTGGTGGTAATGATAGTTGTCCGGGATGGATGATGGGTACTGAGGTAGCTCTGAGGCTTGTCCAACAGTCAGTGCAGACGTTCTCCCCACAGCTGCTGATGCAGTCTTGTGTCACAGCTGCTCACCCCTGGGGGTGAGGGATTGGATGTCCCCTTCTACCAGCTCCTCGCTGATCTCCTGTATGGAGCTCTGCAACGGCAGTGACCGGCAGCCGACCCAGAGGCATCCGAGCCCTGCCAGCTGCCCAGCTGTCCTTGTGCTGCTTCTGTCCTCGGGACCTAATTCTCCCAGATCAGGCACATACCTGTGTCTCCACAGAATTCCACCCCGGATGAAAGACATACACCTCAGGCAGAAGGGTGCCACTCTAGCACTCCACATCCCACCCAGCCGGCCTTGACCTGGGCTGTGAACATGACCCACCAGGGTCATGTTAGAAGCCCACCAGGCTTCTAACACCTCAGCGACCTGCTCCTGCTCACGGTGGTCCACCCTCATGAAACCGCCCTTCCACACACACACATGGGGAGGGGATGTAGGGATGCCCAGATGGGACCACAGTGCTGGTCTGGTCTGGATTGGCCTTCCCTAGGACTCCCTGTGTTACCTTTCTGTCCCTCCGGTTAAACGGCCACAATTGTCGGCCATGAGAAAGGAACCAGCATCTGCATTGCGGGTGGTCTTTGGGAGCTTTCCTGGGGCTCTGGCCCCTGACCATCGAGAAGAAGCAACTAAACACGTTGCTCCTCCTAGACAAGTGCTAGACAAGTGAGCTGGCTTGGGGGCTGTCTCTAGGATGTGGGTGCCTAGTTACCAGGGTTCCGAGTACTCTTGGGCTCCATGAGGGTACTTCCTGGGGTCACCTTACCTAAGCTCCCTCCTTACACAAGACCTCCCTAAGGGCTCCCGGGGCTGCTGACTGCTCACTCTCCATCTCCACACCACGTCCAGACACAGTCACACCAACAGAGTCCACCCCACAGCCTCTGGGGATGTCTGAACGCAAGCAGGGCCCCAGCTTTGAGGACACAGTGTTGAATGCAGTCCCGCTCCTGCTTCTTGCCAGTGATGTCACCCTGGACAACCACGTGCCTCTCAGGGCCTCCCCAGTGTCCCCATCTGTGCAGTGGGGGTCATTCTAACATCTACTCCCTCGGGATGTCATCAGGTGCGATATAAGATATTTTATGTTTTCAAGTATATGTGGAAACCATTCTGGTTGGAACCTGATTTGGCCCGAAATTTATTTGAACCAAAGAAACCTGACTCATGGCTTGTCAGACATGCATTGTCTGTGTACTTTAATCGTTACCCTAAAGTAAAGAATGTACTCTTTGAAGAAAAAAAAGCATCCCTCCCTTCCTTTGATGCCGGCACCCTTTCAAGATAAGACTGAATGCCTCATTTCCTCCAGCGCCGAGGCCATGGTGACTTGCTGTCTATGTGCTCATCAATAGCAAAATATCTCCTTGAATGCTTGAGAGAATGTGCACCTGTCATGCTTGATGTGTGTCTCTGTCTTTGGAAACGGGATGTAACTCTGCTGAAAACCACTCTTCTTCACAGCGCTTTCTTCCCTTGCAAAGATGTGCTCCGGGCTAGAGTCCTCAAATGAAATTGGGCTCAAATAAAACTTTGTGCTACAGAACGATTATTGATTATTTGCGGCACCTTTTCCTGGCAACCACGAAGGGACTTCTGAGACACCCACCTGAGACCAGGTGGAGCCTACTTTCAACCAACACTGGTACCACAGGGGACCGTTGAGCTCCACTACCCCTCCTCCTCCCCGGGTTCACTGCACTCTTCAGGTGGTCTGGTGAGTGCTCCCGAAATCTGGACCTCCTTATTTAAGTTGACAGTCCTGACTTGTTATTCCAGCTGTTTTGGGTCTGAAGACTTCAACATCTTAAGGGTGTGTTGGTACTCTTCCTAGGTAAGAGGAACCTGGGGGGGACATTTCCTAGGTGAGGGGAGCCAACAGGGAGACATTTCCTAGGTAAGGGGAACCAAGGGGGAAGTTTGGAGTGAACTGGGTTAGCTGACCTCTTTAATTTGGCTTTCAATTGAAAAAGAGACATGTTGATAAAGTCTGAACAAACTGACAGCAAAATGAGAGACTGAATTTGTTTTGTTCTGAAGAAAAGGGGCACTTGCTCTTTCCAGCCACAAGTTGTTCTCAGGTGACTGAGAACCTGGTGTAAGTGTCTGAGGACAATCTCCATGACAAGCGGCAGTCGCATAGGGAACTCAGTCACCATCATTCACTTTAAATAATTAATGTCTTGTCGAGGGGCCCGCACACAAGGATTGTTCATCCAGTGCTCTGCACCCCTACGGTAGTTGTAGACTGCCCGCAGGAGAAGCTAAGACACGTGAGAGAGTGTTCATCACCTTTTAGGAAGTGACACTCACAAGCAGCACAGTTTTGACCAGCTACACTGTCCTTAGAAATTGTTCAGACTTGATATTAAAATGAAACTAAAAGAAAATGAGAAACCACACTTTCAAAGCCAACAATGCCAGATGGGCACCCACCCACTGGAACTCTGGCTGGCTCTGTGTACAATATGTATGGAGCCTTTACTTGCAAGTACTTAACCAAATGGGGATAGCTGTAATTGGCTGAATCTTTGGATCAGGATAACCTGGGATAATTTAAAATTACACTGGCCACCTTTGGGGATCCTTTGAGCTTCCAAAACTTGTCTTTTTGTGCACTAGATTTGAGAACCGTGGAACAGACAGATTAAATGCAATCTTTAATCTCTAAAGAGTTAAGCATGCCACCTTCCAGCACACCTGCTCGAAAACTAAAGGTTGCAGAAGTTGTAAATATTTAAAACAACAGCAAAATCTTGCTACGCTTGTATTGTGTCCTGAGAGCTTGGCTTAGTAACCATCAGGTTGGGCGCCCCAAAATATGGTCAGACAGAATTGCGGGTTGCACCCAATTTGCAGTCAGGTATGGTTGGACAGAAATATGGGTTGAACTCCATTTGTGGCTAGGGTCCTACCAAAATGCCACCAGCTTCAAGGGTGTTACATTGGCCGTTAGAAGGAATGATCTAATTAGATAAGATTGCTTAAGATGTGCACTTAAAAGCAAAGCCTTCAAAATTCCAAAAGAGCCCTACTGAAAGTTTGGTTGCAAAAAGCTAATAAAAAATTAAGCTATAAAAGGTACCTAAAAGTCTATTAAATTATTGCTTTACAGACACCCCCATAATCGACATTCAAAGAGGGGCCCAGTATGAGCCCCTCTCAGAGTTAATGAGATCATAAGAGATTTTCTGGGAAACTTAACGTTATTCCCTTAAACAGTCAAGGGGAAACTTAAATTAAAAATTAATAGAATTGTTTAATACTGCCAAAAACACAGTTTGGATCCAACTATTCTTTTTTAAATTAGTGAGTTTTGTATTGTACCTGATTCATAGGAAACATTTAACGAAAACCATTTAAGGTCTCTGCTTGTGTCTGTCTGTGTATCTATGTATGTCTATGTGTACGTGTTATATATATGTGATATTTTTCTACCTCTGGATGATGTAATTTCTAAAAGAGCTCCATTAGCAGGCTTAAAGTAAGCATTTATATAAATTGTTTCTAAATGTAATGGAAACTAACCCAAATGTTTTTCAAGTTAACATGATATCATCTTTAGTAAATGAAAGCTTATTTAAGTTTGTTAGTTTGATGAAAATAAGCATGTTTTCAGTATTCTAAAAATTATATAAAATTCCTAAAAATCTGATATGTCTTGGTATAATTCTAGTCGTTATCTTAAAATGTGGCTTATAAAATAACCAAATTTCCTTGTAATTACATTATCATGTTAAGTCTTTTGTCATTGCCAGATCGTCACTATTTTACTCCAGTGGTTTTACAAATACATTTCATCTTCAGAGAAATTCGCAACAAGGCCTCTGACACATCCAACATTTGACACACATGGACAGAAAGCTTCTACAGTACGTTGGTTGTGTGATTTATCCTTTTTTGCTGTGAAAAGTCAGTGTTGGCAGGCTCCAGGCTCCTGTCACTTCAGCAAGTGTGTGAGGACACCCTGAATGCAGTGACCACGGGCCACTGTGACGTGTCACCTGGCCGTTCTGTCTTCTTACACTCAGACTCTGTCATTCCACCTATATTGGGGAAGAAGCGAGGCCAGTGCAGAGCCCGAGTGGCAGGCACAGCCTGAGAAGGTGGAGGGACTCTTGTCACACGGTGGCCACCACCGTCTCCCTCAGTGGACGGTCGTTGCCAGGGGCCTGGGTCTCCGTCTTCCATCCCCTGAGCCCCCGCCGGACGTGCAGGCTGCCACTCCATGATGATTTCTGGAGAAGGGGCTCTTGCTAGCACACAGACCCTGACATCAGTGAATAAAAGACACTTGGCCTGCCGTTCTCGTCAGGTCCGCCCCTGACTCACTCAGGAGAGTCCTGTCCTGACCACGTTTGTTTCTTGAATATGTGGTTGGCTCACATTTTCAGGAGGTCAGGAAACACCTACTGTGCACTCACTGTGTTCATGTGACAGTCAGACGCTGAGAACCACGCTGCAGGAAGAGTGCTCTGACTTGGCACAGCAGGTGACAGTCTCGTTGAGCACCTGGCACAGGGTAGACACTTGGGCTGCATTTCTGAAGATCCACACTGTTCTCTCACAGATTACGCTCAGGTCCCAGCACCTCCTGACCAGCAGCAGAGTTACTCACACCTTCTGAGGGTCATTCTCTCCGCAGGGGCTGCATGGGAGCTGCTCAGGTGCCTCGGCCTACCGTGCAGCCTGACGTTCCGACAGACCACTTCAGATGGCCTTGGCGGCCTCAGCACTGGGGTGGATCTGTGAGGCAGCCATTGTCCTGGGGCCTGTCCTGCCCCATGGTTGAGCCCCAGGAATGTATCCCCTCCCCAAAGGATCCCACACTTGCCTTTCTCTCTCCCAGGGTGCATTACCCAGCTACCCTCAGACGCTCATGCTGTGGCGACCAAGAAACCCAGCCTTTCTTCCACACAAACCTTGATATTTCACACGGAGGAGCCCAGATTCAGCTTGAGCTGGAGACAGTGCTTGGAGTCCCTCTCGCTGTGCTTTTCTCAGGGGCCACACTGAGGGCATGCTGAGCAGTCAAGTTTAAAAGGAGTAATCCAGAGATTGTGGTCACCTTCTCAAACCAGGAGTCCATTGTCTTGTTAGGGAGGCAAACAGGTGGGATGTAGCTGGTGGGGGAGCTGCCCATGAGGAGCAGAGAGACTTGGTCTTGCTGTCGCTCTGGTAGGGTGGTGCCAGCTGAATTGCCAGAGAAGAGCACAGGAATCTGTGCCCATCAGAAAAATGCCATGTGTGCATCTACCCTCAGAGATGGAAAGTGAACAGGCTCAGGCTTGTGACCCGAAGCTGTTCCTCAGGTGCAGTCATCCACCTTCATTACAGCGAGAGACCACTGAAGATGAAGCAAAGGCCTGATAAAGTCCCTGTTCCTGACCGACTGTACGCCAGGAGCCGCCAGGTGCTGGGGATGCGGTGGTGAGAAGCATGCATTCATTCCAGCTGGCGCATCTCGGGGCTGGCTACCTCTCATGAGTCTGGCCTCAAACTAGGAAATCAAGATGAGGTCACCTGCCCCCAGAGCAGCCGAAGGAGGCCGTGTTCATGAGGGGATTCCTTTGGGCAGATTCAACCCCTCCCCCTGAGCTTCTCAACCTTGCCTGTATGATAGAATCATCTGGGAGGTTACTGATTGATTGTTTTGATGTACCGTATTCAACATTTGGTGGACATTTGGCTGGTTCCACATTTTGGCTATTATGAATAATGCCAGAACTTCATGTATGAGTTTTACTTGGCCCAGCATTTTATTTTTTGGATCATTCGCATACAAGTGTCTGTGTGAACGTGTTCTCAGTGTTCTCGAGTGTATACCTAAGGAGTGGGATCACTGGTGCCTTCATTTAATTTTTTAAGTTTGGACACTTTTACCACGTAATTCATGACACGCTCAGTGACCCTGAGTCCAAGACACCGAGTATTGATTTCCCTGAAGACACCTCGGGCTATTACCTACAGGCTCCTCAGAGGCTCTGCCTGCTTCCCCGAGGTTCTCCCTGGACATCAGGACCCTCCCGGTGCCCCATGCTCATCAGGGTGGCAGATGGGCCTGGGTCTCGCTGATGCTGCACAGCTTCCCGCTGGGTCAGCTCAGGTCCAGAGCTCCTGGAAAAACAGCTCAAATGAGATGCTCCCCCATCAACCTTTGCGAGGTGGGAGCTCCGGATTCTTGCCTCCGTCCTCTTCCTCCTTCTCTGTGCTGCCTCCACCATGTTGATAGGGACTTCCTTTAACCCTCAAGAGTGTCAGAATAACTCACATTCTTTCTTGGCCATCCTTCACGCCCAGCATCCATTCCTGTTGCTTTTTCTACCACATCAATATTTTTAAAACATTGACATGTGAGTCACATGATGTAAGACCATTTTAAAGTGTACAATTCAGTGGTTTTAGCGTATTGTCTATGTGGTGCAACCACCCCCACGATCTCATCCCACGCATTCCCTTTGGAGAGCTCGTTTTCACCATCATGAGCCCCCTGCCACCTCAGAGGAACGTCACATGATAAAACCAGGGGGACCATGTGACCACAGAAGCTGCTCTTTCCTCCTGTGGCTGAGTTCTTTATGTTACCTTTTGAAAGAGGGTGGGGGAGGTTTTAAACCGATATTTCATCGAAGAGAAACTGAATCAGATTCTTGGGGGTGGAGTCCTGGCATGGGTAACCCCCCCCAGGGATCTGAATGTGAGCTGCAGTCAGAACCTGCCAAGAACCAGCCAGAGCTGCTCCAGGAGCAATTATACCCTGGTTGAGCGTGGGGCAAATTCATGATTCTGAGGGTTGGCTGGATATCTGCTGGTCCCCTGCATGCGCCACTGCCCCCACCACCCCAAATCTGCACACAGAAGACACTTGAACCACCAGGGACCACTCCTGAGAACTGAGGCCAGGACCCTGGCAGTCCCCCTTTCCTGCTCCTATCAGCCCTCTTCATAACCCAGATCACCACTCAGATGCTAAGTTTGGTCCCCTGCGTGGAAGTCCTCAGTGGCTCCCCATGGCCTGTAGGAGGGTGAGGCCCCTGGCGGACCCGAGCACCCACCTTGCATTTCAGCCTCATCCCCTACCTGCCCCATCCACTCCTGCCTCCCCCTCCGCACTCCTCCATTCCAGCCAAGGTTCCCTCTGGCCCTCTATGACTTTGCTCCTCCCTCTGCTGGGTCCCCATCTTACCAAGTTCAACCCTAATGTCCTGGCTTCTTGGTCTGCCCCCTACTGCTGAACAGTGGTCATTCCCTACCCCTGGACACAGCACACCTTTGTGGTCTAGCCCGGCCCTGCACTCCCTGGAATAGATCCTTTCCCTGTCTTCTCACCTCCTAGAGAGACTCAGGTGCAGGGGCCACAGCAGGTTCCTCGGGGTCCCCAGCACCTGGCACAAGGTCCAGCACCGCCCGAGTGACAGTGACTGTGAATGAGTGGCGGGAAAGGGAGGTTGGGCTCTGGAGGCCTTTGTAACTTTTGAGATTTTGGGGGACATCAAGAGTCCCCGTGGATGTCCTAGCTCCAATGGGGTCTCTGAAGGAATGAGGGGGACATAGTCTGAAGACCCCAGAAAGGAAAGCATTCACAGCATCCAGAACTTTCTTGGACTCAGGGTGGTGAGAAAGCTTCAGAGCCATTGTCACTCTCTTCAATCACCAGGTCTGCTTTTCCTGCGGGCAGGGGTAAGGCGGGTGAGGATGGAGGTTGGTGGGGTTCAGTGCAGGCTCAGGCCTTCAGCGCTGCCCTGCTCACACCAGCCGTCCATGGAAAATGTCAGAGAGGGGCAGTGAAGGGTGTCCAAGGTCCAAGACCTCTGTCCTGCCTGGGCATCCCAAGTGCCTGCCTGCTAAAAGGGCAGGAACCAAATGCCAGAGCCCTGTGTTAGGGACGCTGGGCATGGAGCCCTCCCTCGTGCCCCTAGGGTATCTTGTCGGGAGGCATCAGCTCCTGGGCTTCTAGCACCAAGGACCTTCCTGGGGGTGTGACATCCACAGCAGGGCTCCAGGCTTGTGCCAGAAGCCCTGTGGCCCGGGATCCAGCCCCTGATCCTCCCCCTGCCACCAGCAAGGCCCTGTCCTGCTCCGCAAGCCCCCTAACCCCCAGGGCCACCTCTGCCAGAGGTTTAGGAGGAATGGTGGGCACAGTAGACAGTCTCCAAGATGGCAGCAGTGACCTTGGCCTCTTGGTTTCACACCCTTGTGTGTTCTCCTCCTGTGTCAAATCAGAGCAGGGCTGTATGGTGACAGAGTATGGTGGAGGCAGAGGGGTGTGAATTCTGAGGTTCGGGGCCAAAAAACCATTTTGGCTCTTGTACTGGCCCTTGAATCCCTTGCCCTGTGGGAATCCGGGCACCGTATTGTGAGGACACTCAAGCAGCCCCATGGGGAGACCCACGTGGAGAGGAACAGGCTCCCTGCCAACAGCTGAGCCCAACTTGCCAGCCCTGTGAATAAACCACCTGGGAAGTAGATCCTGCAGTCCCAGCCAGGACTTCAGATGATCGCAGCATCCTGAGGGACCCTGAGCCAGCTGCTCAAACTGCTCCTGAATTCCTAACCCACAGAAACGGTGACACGTAAACAATCAATTTAATCCATTGCATTTGGGGCAACTCGTTACCCTGCCTCAGGTAACTAATACAGCCCCTCTCGCTCTGGGGATGTGCCCTCTCTCAGATGCTGGGTGTGGGTGGGAAGGTTGTTCTGCCTTCCTCCAAGCCCCTGGCCATGTTCCTTGACCATGGAATGGAGAAGGAAAGAGATGAGATGTGGCCCTGGAGCAGCACAAAATCAGACGCCCTCAGTCAACATGATATTTTTCTCCATTTTAATTAATACTTTACAAAGTACAAAATACATTGTCTTTTTGGAGAAACAGTTGGTATTTTTTCTCTCCATCACATAGTACATGAATCTTGAGGGTTTCATGTTTCTTGAAGAAAGAAAGAAAGCGTGAGGTTCCCCACCAGGGTGTAAGGTTGCCCAGTTCTCCCCTCTCCAGACCTTGGGACAGATGTAAGTGCCACTGCTACTGCTGGAGACCTAGGGAAGGCCAGGTGAGGGCTAGACCCCCGAAGATGAGGTCCTGGGCAGGGTAAGTCTCCGCAGAATCCCAGTATACCCCCAACATCCCCTCACCCCATCTCAGGGTAACAGAAATGATCTTGGCATAGAGCAGGATCTTTTGTTTGTTACCGTCTGACCCCAGTTTTGGAGCCAACCCTGCTCAGTTCTTCCCTGGACCATTTCCTGAATAGCTAAACTGAGGCAGGGGACAGGGACACTCACTGGGCTTGGCCTGTGACTTGGGACATGAATTTGGCCTATTTTTCAAACCCCCTTCCCACCCCTTCTCCAACTTGCTGGACCCTCTTCAGGGATGAGCCCCAGTAGGCGAGGGGGCACCAGCACCCAAAACCTCTCCCTGTGAACAGTATCCTCAGGACTGGATGCTTCTGAAGAGCCGGCTCAGCAGGTCTTGCCCCTTTGGGCTGCATGGACTGCCAGGCCTCGCGCTGCACAGCAGAGCCCCTGCTGGGGACACCTCTGGCCCCTCCACAGAGCAGATTTACACAGTCAAGTGGGCTGAGGCAGTCCTGCATGCAAGGCCTGCCACACCACCATCAACTCCACATGTGGCCCCCTGGTAAGAATGCTACCGAGGCCTCAAAATACGGGATGAGTCAGTCCCTCAGCTAGGATTTGGGCTCTGCACACGTGTGCTCACACACACACTAATGTGGATGACACGGCACATGTTCACACCTAACATGTGTGTGTTAACACACGTGTGGCTGTCCACAGAACACTGTCCTGACCCGAGGGCAGGGGCCACCTGCACTCCTGGCTTTCTCAGCCTCCCACCTTCTTGAAGCAAGAGCCACAAACTCCCTCATCACCAGGCTGCCCACAGACGCCAGGGGCCGGGCCGCAGGCTCCTACCTCCACTCCAGCCACTCCTGGTGCCGCCTGCCTCAAGGCCAGAGGCTGCCTCAGCCACCAGCTCCTGCCTTTACCTTCCCAAGAGAGCAGGCGTCATAAGAGGGGTGGACATCAAAGCTGAAGGTATGGAAAGGGAATGAGAGACAGTTAAGCTTGTCCTTTTGCTGCCTCTAATTTGAAAATGAAAGAAAGAAAAGAACCAGATGAGCTCTGAGAGGTAGGAAGAAGTCTCTCCTTCAGCGGGGCTCCACTCCCCTCAGGACAGCCCCGCCACTCTTCCCATGCCTGCCCTCTGCTGGGCTGACCATGGTCCACCACCCTGGTTTCTCCCCTCCCAGGAGGCCTCTGTGAATGGAGGGCTGCTGCCCCTCCCTCAGCACAGTATCCAGGAACCTGAAAGGCCAAAGCTCATGTCTTTCCATTGCTGGGAGACTCCATCATCCTCCCCCAGGTTCCACTCACGAAGCCACACCTACTTCATTTCTCCATGTAGGTGACAGCAGTGACTGGCTGCTCCCTGCCCTGGCATAGAGTAGGCACAGATATATTGGGGGTATTTTCTTCCTACCCCTGCCCAGTGTCCACTCAGAGAGTGGCATCAGAAATTCCTCAGTCACAGGGCTGTAGTGCTCTGCTCTCATGTGGGTTCTCCGCAAGGCTCCTCTCTTTGCTGGGGCTGGCAAGGGCCCTAGTTGTCCCCACCTCCAGATCCAGAGGCTCAGATAGGCGGCCCAGGGTGGTCGTGGGACTCCTAAAGTTCTTCCAGGGAAATGCTGCCAGGTGGGTGAGCCGGTTCATCTTTGATTATCAGGCAAATGGTGCCCTGGCTTGGGGTGGGAGCCTGGCCCTTCCTATCTCCCCAGAGCCTTCTCTCCTGACCTCCATGGCCTCCTCTGTCCTCTCAGAGGGGACAAGCCCCACAAGACCAGTCGTCTTCTTCTGGACACTACACTGGTCCCCGAGGCAGTGTTGCCTGGTGTGGGAGACCACAGTGGGCAGCTCTGGGTCACCAGGCTCCCTCCTTCTCCTCAAGGGGCCTGTGCCCTGGAGTTGGTGGGAGGGGGAGAATGCTGGTTCTTGAGGGGCTCTGGACCCCCTGAATCTTGGGGAGGAGAGTTCTACATGCCTCTCCAGCTCAGATGTGTGCCCTGGGCTGAGGGCAGTGGCATGGGCAACACCTGCTTGGCGGCTTTGGAGACCCCCGTGGAGTAAGGAGGTGCAGAGGTGGCACTGCACGTCTCTAATGGATTAGCTTTGGGGGCTGAGGGAGAAAGGGGTTTCTTGGGAACCAGGGGAGGCCATGCTGACGGTTGAGCCAGAGCACATTTTTCTAATTGGGGGTGAGGGACAAGGGGTGGTCAGGGCTCCCTCATCCCTCACTCTCTCCTCCTTGAGCTCTCACCACTCTGGAATGTACAGGGATGGTGTAGGGATGGGCGAGGCGTGAGTGTTTTGCAGAGGGTCTGAGCTTTCCTCACCAGGGAGAAGCACAGAGACAAAGACACACCCGGGAGCCCAGGTGGGGGCTCCAGTCACTGACCCACCCCGCCTCTCGGCAGCCTGGCCCAGGAACACCATTGTCGTCCCGTGCACGTGTCTGTCCAGCCAGGGCCCAGAGATGCTCAACACCAACAGGACACACTCCTCAGGCCTCCCTGAGCCATTGGCTGCCCTCACTGCCTTTGCCTTCAGCCAGTAGGAAACGTGGCCATGGGCTCTTCCACTGGGGAGTGAGGGCAAAGGTCATGCAAGATGGCGGTGCCCAGGAGAGCTGAGGCATGAAGCAGAGAATGGCACTGGCAGCCCTGGCATTTTGCTGAGTTGGGATTTCCACCCCTGCGCAGATGGCTGAGCTTGCCAGATGCAAGTCCCCTTGTCAGCCCAGCAGAGTGAAGGAGAACAGCCTCAGATCACTGATGGTCCAGCTCAGGGCTGCCCCAGGTGTCCTGCACCAAGCACAGAGCAGAAGGGACTGGGGACCTCCCTAACCACCACCCAGATGAGAAATCTCCGGGAAAACCTTGGCCCTGAGTCCCAGAACTCCCTGGTCCCATGAATGGCCCAGAGTAGAGTTCACAGGGCTGTGGGGAGGACAGGATAGGGACTCAAGGTGGGCGCTGGTATTTTAGATGAGTGGGAAGGCATGAATTTTACCACATTTTATCCTTAGGAGTGTTGGAGGAGCAGGTGCAGTCGTGTCTCCATATCTGCCCTCCCTGCGTTGATTCTACTCACCTTGACAACTACCGCTGCACTGCCTGCTCCACATGCACTGATCTCATTCAACGGCACAGAATCCCCACCCTGGGAGCAGCATTGTCCCCATGTCATATGGGGAATTGGAGGTGCAAAAAGTGTCACCAATGCCCTCCTTCAGCTAGCAAGTACACCTGGTGTGGAACTGACGGTCAGGAAAAGTGTTCCTGGAGTTTCTACCTGCTGAGCTTGGCCGGGTTCTCACACTGCCCTGGGCGGCACCGTGTCTCCCGGGTTTTGGGAAATGTGTGGAGGCTCTTTGGGCTGTGCCAGCGAACGGGGGAGACCACTGTCATTTAAGGAGGCAGAACATGCCACAGACTGAAGAATTGTCGCCACCCCCAACCCACACCCAGGGTGCCCAGGTAAGAACCCCTGGGAAAACTGGGGAAGGACATTCTAGCTCTGACCTCGCTTAGTCACTGGGGATAAAGAAGGTGCTCCTAATCAGCACAGGTGGCTGGTCCCTGAAGGCATGGGCACTCTGCACTTGGAGCATATTAACAAAGACTTTGAAACACTTAGAGCCCCAGAGTGCTCTGGTCCTTTCACCTTCTGTAAGGAAGGATCCCTTTGGCCTTGGAGCTGGGTTGAAGGCCACAGGGTCAGGGGCCTTGTGTGACCTTGAGGGAGACTCTTGTCAAGGGCAGCCCTGGGAAGCTTCCTTGAGCCCCACTGACCCCACTGTGCTCCTTAGCATCTCTCAGACATAGCCCTGCCCCTTGTCAACCCTTGGTTCATTTGCTGGGACTCCCTCCCAGGCCCCTGCTCTTCTTTGCCCCAGCCCCTGTCCAGCCTCCCACCACCACTCTCCAACTGAGCTACCAACCCTCCTCGGTCCTGCCCACCTGTGACCAAGATCACAAACTAGGTCCTGCTGGTCAGTCAGAGGCCACCACTCAGCTGGGCTTCACCCTGATGGGGGCCACCTGCAGCAGGAGCTCTGCAGCCACACTGGTGGGGCCTGGTGGACACCTGAAAGGCTCTGGGGAAGGAGAACCTGGGCCAAGCAGGGTCAGGGCTGCCTGCACTGCCCACTGTTCTCCCTCCAGCCCTCCTGGGGCCAGGAGGGATAGGGGTGCACAATCTCATCTCTCCACCTTTTGTTGTGACTCACAATTGCTGCTGGTTTTCTCCTGGTGAAGTGAATGTGCTTTTAAAAAATGTGAGAAATTGAGAAAGGTGTAAAGAAGAAATTAATAATCGCTGCTAATCCCTGCCCGTGTAACCGAGCAAAGGCTCCTTCTGCTTGCTGCAACCTTGAAGCCAATCAATCACAAGATGAGTCGGTGGTGAGGAAAGGGATTTACTCGATTAGCTAGCAAAATCGGAAGATGATGGACTCATGTCCCAGAGACCATCTTAAACAAGCACATAATCTGAGGCAGTTCTGTAGGGACTAGTGGGCTGTGAAGGGGGCTCAGGAACATTGACCATCTGGCATCGGAGACTGGAGACATCACACCAGGTCTTTCAGTTGTCATCGATGATGGATGCCGGCATAGACGATCTTCCTGAGGAGGTCGTCATGTTCCTAAGAAACTCAAAAGAATAAAGTAATCATCGATCACTCTTGGGATGTACGTGTGTCAGCCAGGATTATTTCCGAGAGCTGTTTATCTGCTAGGCTAAGTGCAAGGTAAAACACACAGAGCTTGAGTGAGCTAGTCAGACGTTACTCTAAGTTACAACACGGCTTCCCTCGAGTCAACTTGCTCTAGGCCAGTATCACCCACGGGTAACATTTGGCAAATTTTCTCCCAGGCCCTGCTGCATTTGTGCTTTCACTTCTTGTTTTCCTCATTCACATTAATTTGTAAGCATTTTCTGAAGTCAGCACAAATATTTTTCCAGCTGTATTGAGGTACGATTAACAAAGAAAAGTTGTATATATTGAAGGTGTACAATGTGATGATTTCATGTATGTGCACATTGTGAAATGAATACCACAATCAAGCTAATGAAGAGTTCCGTCACCTCCTGTAATAACTCCCCCTTCTTTTAATGCTAAGAACTCTTAAGATCAATTCTCTTGTGTATACAATGCATTATTATTAACTCTGGTCACCTCGTTCTATATTAGATCTTGAAAACATCCTCATGTTATAACTGAAAGTTTGTACCCTTTGACCAACATCTCTCATTCCCCTCGCACCCACCAACCTCCATCCCTTGTAGGCACATTCCACTCTCTGTTTCCACGAGTTTGACGTTTTTAGATTCCACTTGTAAATGAGATCATGCAGTGATTGTCTTTCAGTGTCTGGCTTATTATGCTTAGCATAATGTCCTCCAGGTTCAACTGTGTTGTCAGAAAAGGCAGGATTTCTCTCATATTGAAAGCTGGATAATATTTAATTGTAGATACATGTAATGTTTCTTAATCCAATCATCCATCAACAGACACTTAAGTTGTGTCCATATCTTGGCTATTGTTGTCACCAACTAACTGCCCCGAGTAATTCAAAGGCAATTTCGAAAGCACTTAACTGTTTCTTTTTTGTTGTTTTGGTGAGGAAATTTAGCCCTGACCTAGCATCTGTTGCCAATCTTCCTCTCTATGCTGAGGAAGATTTGCCTTGAGCTAACATCTGTGCCCATCTTCCTCCATTTGATATGCGGGACGCCTGTCATGGCATGGCTTGATGAGCGGTGCATAGGTCGGCACCAGGGATCCGAACCTGCGAACCACAGGCTGTTGAAGCGGTGCGCCCAAACCCAACCACTACGCCACCAGGCCGGGCCCTTAACTCTTTCTCAAAGTTGTTTCTCTGTTACGTTAAGAGACGCAATCACCAACCACCCTGAACCAGTCCAAACTGCACTGCAAAAGCAACGCCTGCACAGATGGGCCAAGAAGTCTCCAAAGTTACTTTTGCTTCATTTTAATGTTAAGATCTCCACCCCAGGAGGAGCTTAAGCCTTATTAGCATAACATGAAAGGTAGGGGAAAGCACGTTTTCAAACTACGCCTGGGCTGGCTTATACCCACCTCTATACGTGAGGACGAAACTTTCCTTTTGAATATTTATTCCCTACCAAAAATAAAAGGCACTTGTTTTCCCTTGCTGAGAGGGCCACAGCTTTGGAAGTGATTCCCTATGGTCCCCTTATTTGCGGCAAATGAATTGTACTTTGTGTGAGAACAACTTCTAGTAAAGGCTTTGATTTCAACTCACCAAATAGGGAACTCATTTTGGTTCGGTAACATTGTGACAAGTGCTGCAGTGAATATGGGAGGGCAGATATCACTTGAAGATACTGATTTCATTTCCTTTGGAACTATACCCCGTAGTGGGATTGCTGCATCATATGAGAGTTCCATTTGTAATCTTTTGAGAAAACTCTGATCTTTAATCTTTGAGAAAACACTGTTTTCCATACCGGCTGTACCAACAAAAATCAATTCCAGGTGGATTTTAAATCTAAATGGGGGTTTCTACAACAACTTCTCTAGTAAGTACCTTAGAAAAACAGTTTCAAGATCTTGGGGCAGCCAAAGATTTCGCAGAACACAAAGAACAGTAAACATAAGGAACAAAAAGATAAACAGGAAATTATTGAAAATGAGAACTGTCAGTGAAAAGAAACTTTTAAGAGAGGAAAAAGGGCAGGCACAAAGGGGATAAACACTTGCCATGTATTTATCTGACACAAGACTCTCATATAGGATATTTGACTAACTGGCATAAATTTATAAAAATATTACAGACAATCCACGAGAATAAAAGGGGAGATTTCACTAGGCACTTCAAAAAAAAGATAACCAAATGGGAACAATGAAATGGAAAAGGGCTCCACGTAATTACTCAGGAGGAAAATGCAAATTAAAACCACAATGAGCTACCACTACACATACACCACCACGGTTAAAATCAAACCTCTGACGGCACCAAGGGTTGGTGGAGATGCGGAGAAACTGGAACTTTTATACACAGCTGGGAGTGCAAACTGTTTAATCCGCTTTGATACTCTTTGATAGTATCTCCTAAAGGTGGACGTACACATACTCCATGACCCAACAATTCCACGCTTAGGTATATACCCAACACAGATATGTTCATATGTTCACCAAAAGATGTACAAGATGTCCAGAGCAGCATTTTTTGGCATATCATCAAATTGTAGACAACCCATTCTGCATCAGCAGTGGAATGGATAAATAAAATGGGTTATATGTTTTATAGTGGAATACTATACAGAAATAAAAATTAACTACAGCCACATTCAAGAATATTGATGAATCTTACAAGCAAAATGAAAGAAGCCAGACACCAAAGAAGACACTCTGTATGACTCCATTTAAATAAAGTTCAAAGACAAGAAAAACAAATTCAGAAGTTAGAATATTGGTTCCCCTTGGGAGAGAGAGGGAAGTGACCTGGGAGGGGCGCATAAGAGGGCTGTTGGAGGGCTAGTCATGTTCTATTTTTTGTGGGTACTGGTTAGCGGTTTTGTTCCCTTTGGATAATTCACGGATCAATGCAAGTATGATTTCTGTACTTGCTGGTATGTATGCTATGCTCCAACTTGCAAATCCAGTCTCATGATTATAAACTTTTTTACTGATTAGTCCCAAAGCACACGTGTTAGTGCGAGACTCCAGACTTATGGGTCTACATTCATATCCTGGATGTAACCTCTTCCTACCTCAGAGACCCTGGCCATGAGATTAACTCTCTGGGCTTCAGTTTCTTCATTTGTAAAATGGGTGACTTTTGGAACCTCTCTCTTACTCGGTGAGATAATTAACTCCTTGCTGGCACAGGGCAAGAACTCCATAACTAATGGCTCTTGTAGTTGTTCTTGCCACCCTTAACTCTTTGGACTGGGGAGCTGGTGAACGATGGCCTGTGGTGGAGGGTGGTGCAGGATGGGGATCCAGTCAAGACACATGCTCCAGGTGAGGGTGAGGGGACAGAGCAGAGCTGATGCTGAGGTGCAGGAGGAAGGGCCAAAGGCCTGGGGCTCCTCCTTCCTTCCCCATCTCGGTTCCTGCCCCTCTATAAATACAGGAGGTTAACTAATCGGGTGATCTCTAGCTGGTTAGTCCTTCCAGCGTGGACATTGGAGAGTCGGAAGGGTGATGGAAATGCCATGAAAAGCCAAAATCAAATTTCCCAGTTTGATCCACACTCAAACCCAAGGAAACAGACCTGGGAGTTAGGGGAGGTGGATATAGTGGTGGGATTATGGGTCTTGTCTATACTCTTCATTGTACTTTTTTCTATTGGGGACAGGAGCCACCTGAAACAAGGAGCCACCTGGGTGGCTGAGGGCCCAGGGGTGGTCCCCTTATCTGAAGACACCACATGAAAGGGGGTCCCTTGGCCCGGGAGAGCAGAGACTTGCCCTCTGTGGATGGGATGGTGTGGAACTCCCTGGGCTCAGGGGTTGCTCTGTCCACCCTGCTACAGCCCCTCCATGAGGGACATCCCTGCATTTGACGTCTTGCAGGGGGTCCACACCAAGAGGAGGGGGTTCAGGCTGTCAGTGCCCGGCCTCCAGGAGCCAGTGACCTTACACTCTCTTCCCCCTCACCTGAATCAGCCCCCAGCCTCCACTCCTGAGTGGAGTCCCATCTTCCCAGCTTGGCCCATTAGAACCTGAAGCCCTCTGAGATGTTCATCTTGGAGAGGGGACAGTCTCTTGGTGTGGCCCTTGTCCCTTCCAGGGTGTCTTCCCCTCCCTGCCGCCTGGGCCTGGCCTCTCCCTGGGGGAGTCTGAGTCTCAGAAGCTGCACCTCAGCCCTCTCCCAGCTGGCAACATGTGTGCACACCATGCCCACAACCTGCTCCACCGAACCGTGCACACTGCAGTGTCCACAATCCATGCACTGAGCCTTGTTAGCGGTAAAGGTTTGTCCTGCACAGGGAAGCAGGGGTGGATGGTGAGGAGAGAAGGGACATGTGAAATGCACCTAGAGCGGGGAGGAGTGAGGTGACCCAGGGACACTGGGAGGGGTGTGGGCAGCACCGTGGGACCTTGTGGTCTGCCGTCATGATGTGACGGTGGGACCAGCCCTGGCTCTGCACCAGCCTCTGCCCCTCTCACAGCTGGGGCAGGTGCAGAGAAGGTGCAGAGCTGGGTCCCAGGGTGGATTTCACCTGGCCAGGACCATGGAAGGAACAGGACAGAGCTGCAGGACAGGAGCGTGGGGCTGTCCTGGAGCTCAGTGTGTGCAGAGGAAGGAAGGACGTGACGTAGGGGAAGGAAAGCGAACGTGGAACAAGGTTGGCAGACGGAGACCCAGTGGGCTGAGGACTCATCAGGGGAGGGAACCTCCAGTGGGTGGGCTGGAGAGACACTGGTGGGTACTAGCTAGAATGGGCTGGCCATAAATGGGGGTGTCGGTCATGGTGGAGATGGTTAAATGCTCAGAGTGATGCCAAGGCAGTGGGTGGTGGGAGTTGAGTGAAGGTGGGCGGAGGACAGGGCCTGAGGGTCCAGGATGTCAGAAAGATCATCTGGGTGGATGCAGGGTGACAAAAGGGGTCGATTCAGAGTGGTGGTGGAGAGACAGACAGTGCGGCCTTACACCCACACCTTGAAGTGCACACACAGGTGAACACACAGACACACACTCCCTCATCAGTGCACAGGGTGCAGTTTGGCCCATAGGCTCAGTGCAGCTGCTAGATGTGCTGGATCAGGTAGGTATCCCACTCTGTGTGGCCACACCACTGCTTTTAAGGCCCCTCCTGCCCTGTGGAGACCCCCACTGAAGAGCTTCATCATCTGCATGTCCTGGTTATTCATCTTGTCTTGGAAGTAAGCAATGCCATGGTCCCTCTCCAGGATGAACTAGGTGTTGATGATGGGTCTCCACCCTGGAAGCAACATGGGTTAGGGCCATTTGGACTTGTTGGGGTTCATGCAGTTGGGGAGGGTCTTAATGCCTGAAGGCGGGAGAACAGAGTGGGGGAGGCCCCAGTGCAGGGAGCTGCGAGGTCAGGAGTGATGCAAGCTCAGATCCCCAGCAGTACAGAGTAGACGTGTCCGGTGGCTGGCAGGGATGCTGTCCACCCCAGGTCTCTCTGCTGGCCTCAGGTCACTGTCATCAGCCAAGGCTTCCTGAGGCTTGTTTGGACAAGTATTCCCATATGTTGCAGGGAGCTTAGGAGCAGCTGACCTGAACCCCAAACTTCTTTACTGAGTCTCTGGATGGAATAAGAGAAGATGATGGAACTGTATCAGCATGGTGTCATGTCCCCTGAGGGTGATGACTCTGTGAGGTAGAGGAAGCACAGGTGTCCTGTCCCTGGGGATGGGGCCAGTTTCAGTGAGAAAGGCTCACAGGTGGAGGGGTGCCCAGCAGAGTGTGTCTGGGCTCTGGGAAACTGGAGAAAGTCGGTTCGTGGATATGGTGTGGAAAGAACACGAGCTGCGTGTGGGGACCAGCCGGAATAACTGATGGCTCTGAGCAGTAGAGGGAAAACTGTCTCCCGAGGTGATGATCTGAGGTTTTCAAGGGACAGGCGAGGGGGGCTCTATCACATGAGTCCTCATCCAAATTCACAGTCTAGGTGGTCACTTGGCACATTCCTGCAGAAATGCTGCCCCCTGGAAGCCCAGGCCCTCCATGCAGCTGAGCCAGTGGCCACTTACAGGTTTTGAATTTCAAGGTGATGATTCCACAAAGGGCACTTTAAGTACTTTCAATCCACTGGGCTTCCTGGACAACAGAAGCCACCTTGGAGCCCTGTTCTGGTGATGGAAGCATCCCAAGGTCTCCAGGGGGTGAGCCCCGACTGTTGAAACCAAAAGGCACCCTCCTCATTCTTCACTCAACGCCCATCCCGCCTCCCCCAACCCAGGGAAGCGCCACTAGCCTATCCATTCGGCCCAGCCCCTGCCTGGCCTGGGGTTCTGAACCATCTTTACTCAAACAAAATTAAAGGATAGGGTCAATCCTGTAGCCCCTTCCATCACCTCTCATCAGCCTCCACTACCATGATCTTCTGAGCTCACGGACCCCCATGACCTCCCCCACCAATGTCCCCAGGAAATACCAATGTGGCCACATAGAATGAACGGTCAGGAGATTGTCCAATGAATCTTGCAAACTCCTCCTCCCCCAATCTCAGCCAGGAACACACTCCTTGGTGAAATCCTCGCATCTCAAGCATGATGAGGCTGCGGGCTGCAGGTGGCAGGACTGTCATTCCTCTTGGGACAAGCTTGTCCATCTGCTGCTCAAGGAGACGGTGAAGGTTGGGCTGAAGACTCCATCTGATTTCTCTTTGTGTCTCCAGAGACCAGGATGTTATAAAACAACACCCAGCAAGTGTGGTGGGCGGAGAGAATGATCTACGGAACATTCAACCTCCTGACTAATTCCTCTTGTCCCTGAAGGATGGGAATTTTGGCCTCTCATTAACAGATTTCAGAATTGCCCCCTCAAGCCTATTCTAAGGACTTATAAAGCTCATCTTGCTGACAGCGCCCAACAGGATCCTGAAGAGGCTGTCAGCCTACTGTGGGGAATATCCCGCCCATCGCCCCCGCCCATCCCACTTACAGTGCTGAGCCGACAGGTGAGCCTACCTGGGCCGCACCGGCTATAGCAGGATGACAGTGGTACTGTCTTCCCCTTGCCCATTTGCCCACCTGTCCTGTAGACAAGAGACCTCTGTTCCTTGTCTCAACAGAAGCCAGTCCGAAGCTTATATTCCAGGCTCAGAGATCACCGATACCTATCAATCTATCGAATTTCTAGCTCACATGAGAAGTACAAAGACTCCCCTTCCTCAAGCACCCGCAGCACAGGGCTTTTGCAAGATGTGAATGAGGTAAGGTGGGTAAAGCATTTTTCAGAGAACCACCCCAGAATTAGTTCTCAGTACACAATGGTGACTCACGGTTACGTTCGTTACCATCACCACCATCTTTATTGTGTTGAGTCTGCTAGAAAAACCAGCACATTAATAATGTAGAGGATGTTGGATCAACTTGGCAGGCTGCGGCCTGGCTCCAGAGCACAGGTGGGGGGTGAGGTCTGTTTCCAGGACCCCAGGCTCAGGATTGGGGAGCTTGGAAGTAGGAGGGGAGGGAAGAACACCCACATGATGAGCATCTTGAAAACCAAATGACCTTGAAGTTCATTGTGAAGCTGAAGGGCAGCAGGGCTGATACCACTTTTCCTCGAGGTTACTGCTCTAGCCCAGGGCTTTCTATACCATTTTCCTCAAAGCTGGAATAAAAGGATGTCTGTAATAAGAGCTTTAGGGAGAAAAATGCAAAAAGCTGATAGAACTGAGCCCAGATGTCTCTAAAATGACTAATATCGGAGCAGATGTGCATAGCTCAAGGAATATGGACTGTGAAGTTGGATGAAATAGAGAAAGAGAGATCAAATGGTTGAGGGAGCTGTGGGAGACAAACAGCCATGTGTCCCCACACTTGGGTTCACCCTCCCATCTGATCAGCATAGGAAGCTGACACTAATAGGAAACGTCCTGTAAGATTTCCATAGGAGCTGCCATGGCCCTAAGATCCTGAAGAGGAGGGGCAGTTAATGGGCCCTTTGAGAGGAGAACTCCAAAAGAAATTGGATCCCTCTCAGAACTGAACATGCCCCCAATCCAGATCAAGGAAGGTGTGAGCAAGCAAGAGGAGAGGATGGAGCAAATGTGCATGGAGCTCACAGTGATGGTCAAGTGGATCTAGACCCCATTACCTTAGAGGTGTCCATGTGTGCTTTAGTAATCCTGGCCTCATAGGTATCCATCGATCCATCTATCCATCCATCCATCATGCATCCACCCATGATCCATCCATCCACCATTCATTCATCCATTCATCTATCCCTCATTCATCCATCCAACGGTAAACCACACATCCACCCACCCCTCCATCCATCCATTCACCCATCCACTCACTATCCTTGCATCAACTACCCTGTCATCCAACCATTCATCATCCATCCATCCAGCATCCATCCGACCATTCATTTAATTGAGGAACATGGGATGAAAATTATAATGATTATGTGTCCAGACCTTCCTTTGTCCTGACACCGTTGAAGGCCTCAGGTCCTCTAACCATTACTATTGCCAAACCGTTTCCCCTGAAATCAAGTACAGTTTCATTCTGATGATGAGCACACATTGCATGATATTCCCCAGGTTTTGGGTGTGACCAACCACCAGGATCTGGTTTCCCAGCACCAGCTCCCACCTCACTCCTGGGTCTGCTGGGAATCACTTTCCTTGAGAGGCTAAGGACAACTCTCAGAACTGAATGAGACCAGTCTTTTCAGGGGTAGGGGAGAGGGAGGACCTAGACATGGGCATTTAAGAAGGAAAAGGCAAAGAGAGGGGAACTTGGGTCCTCAGGCCCGGGTGGACAAGACTGAGGCCGGCATGTTGACCAGCTCCGAGAGAGGGACAGTGGGCATAGGGAGGCAAATGGGCAGACAGGGGGCAGAAACCTTGTACTGTACAGTTGGGGATGCCTGGAGCCCAGGCCTGAGTGTCAGGGATGTCCAGGTCACATAAGTACCAACAAGAGGCACAGAGGGCTCACAAAGAGGTGAGGCTGTGACGGTCCCTGTGGGAGGGTAGTGACTAGGGACTGGGTGGCACTTAGATATTTGCAGACCTCAAATATTGTTCCAACAGCACCATGGATTTTTGAAGTTGACAACACGTTTTGTAACAATGTGTTTGATTTTTAATGGCAACCCCAGCGCAGTAGTCTTGCAAAATATAAACACATAACAGGGACAACAGTCCTCACATTTATAGATGGGCTTATAATATGTAAAGTTTCTTCCAAAACATGACTTTAGCCTCTGAGGAAACTATGTCTTGGAAAAGCTACCTGACTTGCCTATAACTTCACCAGGAGTAAGGGGTTAGCAGGGACCCATTGTGGATGGAAATCTGTCCAAGGCCTCACTGAGTTCCCCTCTCCCCTGCTGGGCAAGAAGATGTCCCGCTCTGCCTGGGAGACACCATCAAAGACACAAGAGAGCAAATTCTGGCCCAAGTCCACCTGGGGTTCTGAACAACAAGACTGAGACCCTAACCCAGTGCAGGTGGCTGACCTGGGACACACACGTGCCCACTGCCCAGCCCTCCCAGAGACTCTCAAATGACCTCCACAGTGTGGGTAGGAATAAACTGGGTCCCTCAGCTCACAGCACGAAGAGCAGACTCAGTCCAGCAGTCACAAGGGACAGCTGCAGGGCTGGGTGGGGGACCCTACACCTCCTCCCTGCTCACCTGTCTGGCCCTGGGCTGACCTGGAGACAGGATCCTGCTCCTCCCTCATCTTCATAAAGGCCCCTCATTTTGACTTGTAGGTGGTGATTAAATCATTTTTGGGGGGGATCCTGTGAATTTATGTTCTTAATTTTGCATAATTAGCCATCATTACTCTTGGGTTTGATTTCTTCTGAGAAAGCTTATCTGGAAGGGAGAATGTTATCAGAATGGGAAGCAGTACACCTCTGCATTAAGAGCTAGCAAGATAAAGCAATGGCTTCCTCGTATGTACCCCCTACTCCCATGGTCTTTGCTGCCCTAGCCCCAGGGATCCTGGACCAGCCCTGGTCACTCCAAGCTCCCCTGAGAGAGCTGGTCCTAGTCCAGGCTCCAGCTCCAGCCTTGGAGCTGATGTCGCCACCCCGCCCTTTCCTACCAGACCTCTTGAACTACAAGCAAAGTGTCCAGCCTGCTCTAAATGCCCCCACCAGGATGCCCATGGCTCCCATTGCAGCCCCCTCACCCCTTGCAGGCTGAATTGATCTCCTTTCCCTCAAATGTACCCTGGCTCCTGTGTTCTGTACTCCCATCAGTGCCCTCAGTGACCCTGGGAGACCACATTGACCTTCATGTCTGCTACCCATACCACCAGGTCTGCTGGCCCCACACACGCCCCTAATCCACCTCCTCCCTCTATTACTGCTGCTCTTCCCCCGTTCCAGACTTGTGAGTACTGGGGTGACTGCACTGACTGACACACCCTGAGTGGTCTCTGCTTTCCCTGCCCCTCGTTCCTACTCCATTCTGCTCCCAGAACTTTCTACCAAATGCAAATGGCATCATCTTGCTCCTGTGCATGTGTGGGTGCATTTGTGTGTTTGTGTGCATGTGGGTATGCCTGTGTACACGTCTCTCTGTGCATATGTTTCTTTCTATTTGTATGCAGCATGTGTACACGTGCATATATGTCTTTTGTGCCCACACATATCCATGTGTATGTGCGTAGACGCATGTGTGCATGTGTGTTTTTTGAGTGTGTGCATATGCAGAGTTGTGTATGTGTCTCTGTGTGTGCATATTGTGCTGCATATGTGTCTGTGTGTGAGTGCATGTGTATGTGTGTGTGCCAGTGCATGGCAGGGGGAAGGCTCCAGAACATTCCCACTGCTACCAAGTTCTTGCTCCAAGGGGTGGGTGAATCCAACTTTACCAGGCCCCATAACCTTCTGTGAACCCTCTAGCCCCAACCATGCTGCACCCCTGCTGGGGTGCATCACGCATATGGGAACCACAAAGCTCAGGGCTCTCTTTTTTGAGACTTCTTCCAGCTGCTTCTGAGGAGGGTCAGCCACCCTGTTGTGTTCCCCTTTCATGGCTCCTCACACACCAATGACTCCATCAATGGCTGCTGTAGGCAGGAAGGTATATTTGCATTCTGTGTTCACTGCCCCACCCAGAGGCCCTTGGAATTGTTCATGTCAGAGAGACGGATCCTCACTGATTCTCTAACAACACTACATGCAATGCCCTTCCCATCCAGTCAAGGGCCAGAACCTCTGAATATGTTAGGTTTCAAGGCAAAGAGACATGAAAGTGCTCATGGATTAAGGGGCTGGTCAGCTCACCTTGAGATGGGAGACATCCTCGATTGTCCAGGTGGGCCTGGAGTAATCATATTTCTTACAAGTGGAAGAGGGAGGCAGGAAGGTCAGAGGAGAGAAGACGTGAGGACGGAGGCAGAGTCAGAGTGATGTGATGTGAGGAGGACTCTGCTGGACACTGCCGGCCTTGAAGTTGAAGGAAGAACCCAGGAGCTAAGGGATGCAGTGACCTCTAGAGGTTGGAAAACGTGAGAAAATGGATCCTCCCCAGAGCCTCCAGAGGGAACCTGCATGAATTAGAAAAACAACACTGGTCTGTTGAAATTGGTGATTTGAGCAGCACCACTTCAGCTGAGTCAAGAAGGCGTCCTGTTGTCCAGTAGACAAGGAGGCAGGGGTGGTCTGCACAGAAAAGGTACAGGAGGTGTGTCTATGTGAAGATACCTGGCCCAGCCCCTGCAGCACCACAGGCAGAAGTTGTTCTCCAGTCTTCAAGTGGGCGTTTCAATGGGTTGTGATTCAGCCTGAGGTGGAGAGCACTACCCCTGGGCATGAGATTGGCCTGTGTGAGTGTGTGTGTGTGTGTGTAAGTTTCTTAGGACTGTTGTAACAAATCACCACAATGTTGGTGGTTTAAAATAACAGAAACATTCTCTCACGGTTCTGAGACCAGGTGTCTGAAATCAAGGTGTTGTCAGGGAGCTGTGTTAACACAGCGCAGATCCCAATGAGTGATACCTGTGGCCTCAGCCCCATGTCTGAAGGCCTAGGGTCGCCTACTGACTGGGCTCTTCCTAGGGTGGGGCTGGGGTGTCCCATGGCCCCCTGCTTCCTGCACATTCTCCAGGCCGATTGTCCAGACATTTGTGAATTCTGTGAACTACAGGATCATCTCCTTGTAGTATATTTCTGCTTAAATTAGCTAGAGTTTCCTCTGGTATTTGTAGTCAATTACCCTCATTGGTCCAGATGCTCATAAAGAAAAAATTCACCCCTGTGACCCTTGCACTTTGAGATCGATGGCAAAACTAGCTTTCCAGTGTCCTTGGACTGGGTCTGCCAGACAGTAGGACAATGAAACGTACAGCTTGTGAAGGGAAATAGAAAACTCCTGGAAGGTGCATTGAGAGCCTACAAAACTTGAGTGATCCAAAGAATTGCGACAGGGACTCAGACAAGTCCATGAATGAGCATGTTCATTGCAGCATTATTCACAATAGCCAAAGGGTGGGAACAACCCAACTGTCCACCAACGGAAGAATGGATAACCAAAGGTGGTCTCTCCATGCAATGGAATATCATTTAGCTATAAAGAGGAATGAAGTTCTGACACACACTTATAACATGGATGAACCTTGACAACATCATGCTAGGTATTTTCATATTGTAGGATTCCGTTTATAAGAAATGTCCCAAGTCAGCAAATCCATAGAGATAGGGAGTAGATTAGTGTTTGTCAGGGGGTGGGGAAGGGAGGGAGGAGTGAGAAGTGACCGCTAATAGGCATGAGGAAGCTTTATAGGATGATGAAAGTATTCTGGATTAAGACAGTGGATGGAGGAGGTGTGGCCGGGGGCTGTGCCTCTCAGAAGGGGCAGTGGAGGAGTTGAGTGGAGTTTCTGAACTTGATGTGGAGCAAAAGTGCAGTGATCAGTCACCTTAGCTGGCCTAGTGGCCTTTGCAACCCCCACCTATGGCTGGGACCTCTCAAGGCTGACCCCAGCAAGGTTACGGTTGAGGTCAGTGAGCCCCCACAGGGCCAGCTTCTTGGCTGTGGGTCATTTCCTTCTGCTGAGTTGGATGGCAGGGCCTTTGAAGTGCTGGGCAGACTCAAACTGAGTTCCTCTGGGAGGAGACCAGCGTGACTCCTGCTCCAGATGGTTCTTCCCAACACTTTCGTAACTAGACTTCAGTGGGCAGGCAGCTCTTATGTGCAGACCAGTTGCTCCTAGGCATAGTGATCATGAGTGGACATGCACTGCCCTCTTGACCAGCGTGTGAGCAGAAGGAAGTCTGGCATCACCCACCCGGGGAACGACTGAGATGAGGGGGTCTCAGGGTGAGTAGCATTGAGAAGGGACAGCTGAGGGGAGGCAATGACAGTCAGATTGGCCCCAGGACCAGCTGCAGCAGGTCGGGGCTGTGGTTTGACCACTGACCTCCCTCTTCTGAGTGTCCCCTCAGGAGGGACATTTCCTGGACCCGGAGAATCTGCTCCCCAAAGGTGAGCAGGGGCATTTACCTGCACACACGACACGGCAGATGGGCTGTGTTGTCCTCACAGAGCACCGCTCAGAGCCTCTTCACAAGAGAGCTCTCCACTGAGCTGCAAGACCAGCAGCTAGCTGAAAGCCACCAGTGGCAGTGCCCCAGGATGGAGCACATGGGGAGATTTGGGGAGGAGGGCGCTGGGCTGGGCTTTCCAATCTGCAGGCTCCTCCAGGGGCAACCATGGCTCCCACCTCCCTGCTGGGCCAGTGAGGCTCCTGGGAGGGTCTCCTGCCTCTTTGGGCTTCCTTCTCCTTCATATCAGGCATCAGCCCCCACACCCCTCTCGCTCTCCTACACAGCTCAGCACCCACTTCCCAAAGGACCCAACTGAGTAAGAAACCAAAAAAAGGCGCCAGGGTAGAAAGGGAGAAATAGAAATGTTGTGTCTGCAGGAAAGATGAACTCTACATGGTCAAACCCCTTGGGGTCCCAGTGTCTCCATGATGAGCTCTCTGGATGTCATGTGTGTGCCTGGAAAAAAGGCTTTGCTGTATTGCATGTGTAGGGAGTAACTTGTTCTTGCAGACATAGCGTGAATGTTCCAGTATGGGAATGAAGAGTGCGGCCAAATGGGGCGGCCACAGAGCCCTCGGCCCCAGCATTTCAAAAGGCAAGCATATGCTTTGGTTCATACTTTTTGAAGCTGAGGGCCAAGTTGTCGCTGCTAGAAAAAGTCCCACCCCAAAAATAGAGAGTATGGGCGTTGACACCAAGTAGGTCAAGAAAGGATCGGATGCCCATAGACAGCACGTGCTAGCAGTGTGTCCTGCCCAGCCAGCAGGCTCAGAGCCCCACATCTTGGCATCTGGGTCCTCAGCCACTGGCAGCAAGTCTGGTATTTCTCAGGCCTGGCACTCGATCAAGGCCCTGCAAAGATGAGACCCTCAGATATGGAAACCCGTGAACACAATTCCTACAGGGTTATTTTGTCATATTGTTTTAATAATGCGGCACGTTAGCACCAAAAGTCTGTCTTATTTAAGGACATTTGGGGACAAATATTGTAAAGACTCAATCCATTCCTGAGAACTCCACCCTCTACTTTTCCACGCCTCTTGAATGATGCCTGCGATGGGTCTAAAGTATTCCTTAGCATCCCTTTCATCATTGCCCCTCTGGCACCTGCCACAGGCAGACACTCCATAGATGCAGGTGCACTGAATCCAGCCCAGCGTCTCGTCTGGGGTGGGGAAAGACAACAGCAATCAGAATAATAAGTGAGCATCGGCACATACTATGTCTCCCTGAGTCCCCCTATCCAGGAGGCACTGGGCCCATGGTCACATAGCTGGTCGGACCCGTCTGACTCCTAAGGCCCCAGCCTTGGCCCCTGCTCCCTGGGACTTCAGAGAGCCCAGAGCTGAATGGGAGTGAATGGGGTCACAGGAAGTGTGCTCTGGTGTTGCTCACACCGGCTAACCCAGCAATAGCTGTCATGCATCTCCAACATCCCCTCTCCTCTCAGGACTCCTTCACCGTCCATTTGGTCTCAGTTGTAAAGATGAAATGTGTCTAGTCAGGAGCAATGAATGACAGATGGAAGATGTTATTTCCCCCCCCAAAACATCCTCTGTTCTTTTGGAATCCCTGCAGTGCAACTTGGACCAGCAGGTTTGGGGAGCAGGTAAGCACCCTACTGGTTGCTGGTCTCCTCTTCCATCAGGCCGAGTGGAGGTGTTGGGGACAGACTGGACAACACCTGGTGTGGGCCAGGGACTCTGACACCCACTGGGGCCTAGGAGCACCCTCCTTCACCGTGCATCCACACAGACCAAGGCAAGGAACTGCCCTTGAGGATGGTGTCCAAGTCTTCATGGCTGGTTTCTCCTAAATTTTAAATGGCTCCAGGGGCTCAAATATTCCCCCGGTGGCCCTCCCATGCCAGGGTGCAGGGTTTTCCAGTCTGATGTCTACAGCCTGCAGGGCTGCCTTTGGGCTCTGGATGGTCACCTGGATCCCACAGCAGCAAGTAAATCTCAGAAGGAGGTGAGGAGCTGTAAGAACAAAGGCTTATTTTTGTTCTGACATGTTAATTTTGTAAACGTGTATGAGCTGTGCATTAGACACCAGCTTTTAGTCACTCTCATCTGATCTTTCCACGTTTTTCTCCCCTCCAGATAACTCTTGTGTTGTCAAGCTACCAGACCATAGTAGTGTGTTTCCTTCTTCCAGGAGAGATTCCTCTGCTGTGGGGTCCCACATTGCCTATGGGTTCAGAAGTCCAAAAGAGAGATTGTTTTTTGAGTGAGTTGTCAGTGTCTCTGCATTATGCCTCTGTCTTCCCTGGGTGAGGTTGAGCTGAGGCATGTGGAGCATCCCTGGGGCTCAAAGTTCACAGAGACTGGTACCCGACACCTGTCCCAAGGCTCTAAAGGCAGAGACTGGCCAACTCCCAGGTCCTCAGGGCCACAGCGAGCTGTGTGAGGCTGTGCATGCTTCCCAAGCACCAGGCGTGAATGCTGGGAGGAGGCCCAGGCTGAGCTGTCTTCAGGGGGACTCTGCCTATGATGAGAGTGGACCTCAGAGGCCAGGCCTGAAGGGCTGTCACAAGCTGTCAGCTCAGAGCACCATCACCTCTGTCCGGGGCTTGAGGACAGAGACCATCAGCTGGGGGGAGGTCTGAAGACCCACAAAAGCACTTCCTTAGAAATGGGGTAAGCATTTGGACCTCCACTGAGCCCAGTGGACACCCAAAAGAAGAGTCAAGAAGGATTTTGCTTCTCTCTAGCCTTTCCTCTGTGGCCTGTGTTGGCCCCACAGGCTCATTTGGAAACCTGGTACGCGTGGGTGAGGGACAAGTACAGCAGCTGCAGCAGCACTGGTCTTTCCTTCTGTCCTGCTCCCTGCCCAGCTCCTGCCTCTCTGGTAACAGGACTAATGGGGACAGACTCTGTTCTTCTGCTCCCTGGTGTGGGCATTGGACTGGAATCATGTTTTAAACCTGTTACTTTCCCAGTAAATGACCAGGTTAAGTATCTGAAGAGGTTGGAAGGGACTAACGGCCAGACATAGTTGGGTATGAGCTTGGACTTCTTCCTCTCTTCCTCCTGCAAAACTCACAGTGGTGGTCCCCAGGCTCACTGGCAGAGCCCAGGCAGGAGTCTCTGCAGGCTGGGGTGGGTGTCCACTACTCGCTCAAGGAGAAGGGTGGAAACCAGGTTGGCATCCAGGCAGGGTGAGCCACCAGCCAGATAGCCACCATGGACAGGCTGCTTAGAGCTAATGCCCCAAAGTACGTGATCATAGAGCAGGGCGCCCTTGAAGACTCCAGGGAGGCAAGGCCAGTGTGCGCTTCTCATTGAGCTTCAGGTGCTGAGAAAGACAGGTGGATGGCACCCACAGACGCAGATGTGGCAAGAAAAATGAAGAGTCGAGAGCCAGGCAGGGCAGGGCACACTCAGAACTGCAGGACAAATTCCCTTTGATGCTACTACATGCAAAACAACATGTATCAGTTTCTCTGAGACTAAAACAAGCGAAATCAGATGTTCTGTGCTGCTGCGGCTCCAAAGACTCTCTGAGGCACCACATGTGAAATGTGGCCTACAAAAGGCTGCTGCTGGCCTTTTGTAGGCCTCTCCAACCAAAAGTGAACTCGGGTCACCCATCATCATAGCTGCCATCCTGGGTGCTTGAGCCCACCTGGGGGACTGTGGGGAGAGGGAGGCACCCCAGAAGGAGGAAAGAAGGAAATAACTCCACCCTAAATCTTGCAGTTCTGCCCAGAAACCAGTGCTGAAGTGATATTTGCCATGACCCGGCTTGCACGTGCAGCCTCCACCCTCATGCCACACACACTCTGGGAAAAGAGGGGGTGTGCATTAGGAAGATCCCTTCTACTTGTTCTAAAACTGATCAAATCTCTGAAATCACTTAGCGAAGGCTAACTGCTCTAAGATTTCTGATGGATTTTTCTTTATTGTTTCAATCTCTTTTGTGAAAAAATTCCTGATTTCATTGAATTGTCTGTTTTCTTATATTTCATTGAGCTTTTTTATGATAGCTATTTTGAATTCTCTGTCATTAAGGTTATACACTTCTGTGCTTTCAGGGTTGATTTCTGGGTGCTTGTCATTTTCCTTTTGGTCTGGAGATTTAATATATTTCTTGGAAATCTTTTCATGTCAGTACATGTGGATCTACCTTATTGTTTCTAATTGCTCTATAATATTCCACAGCATAGAATTACTATAATAGTTTTAGTGTAAAACTGTCATAGAAATAGTGATATTTTTGAAATTTAATTTTTTAATAATATTTTCTTCTTTTTAATAACGTTTGAGTGTGGTTTTTTTGGTTTGTTTCCTGGAAGTTGGAATTTTCTTTTTCTTTCTGTGTTATGGTTGGTTTCAAGGAGGAACATGAAGCTTCTTTGGTCATCTTCAGCCAGGTGTCTTCATTTATTTACTCATATCTTTGCATAATCTTATTCCAAAGAAATTATGTTGTATTTGGCAGCATTTGGTAACTGTTTTATTGAAGAGATTATGAAATGTAGATTGATTTGTACTATTGTAAGCAGTCACTTGTATGACTGTTTTTGGAAATTTGTTTTGTTTTGTTTTGTTTTTTTGTGAGGATGATCAGCTGTGAGCTAACATCCATGCCAATCCTCCTCTTTTTGCTGAGGAAGACTGGCCCTGAGTTAACATCCATGCCCATCTTCCTCCACTTTATGTGGGACGCTGCCACAGCACGGCCTGAGAAGTGGTGCCTCAGTGTACATCCGGGATCCGAACCCAGGCCGCCAGCAGCGCAGCGCACGCACTTAACCACTATGCTGCGGTGCCGGCCCTGGGATAGTCTTCACTGTACACATACTTGTGCATTGAGACTTTTGAACTTTAAAATTATACCAATTTTGATTGTTACAGTGTCTTTTCAAACAGAAACATCAATTTTAAGCAGTTTCTATGAGAAAGGAAGCAGATACCATCCCTACTGGGACTAAGCACTGGTAACATTTGATTTAAGTTGCATGAGAAGTTGATGATTGTATCTAAAGTACCATTGTTGCTACTAATATTATTACTACTACACTTACAACTCTGATAACGATACTAGTAGTATAGTAACAAAAATATTTATTAAGTATTTATGTGCCAAGCACTTAGCATAGTGGTATCTCATATATCTAAATAGGCATTTTTACAATATCATCATTTACTTTCTCATTATTGATATTACACAATAATAGTCACGAATAGTCAAACCATGGTATAAGCAAAAGGTTAGAAACAAGCATTAGATTTACAAAAAGGAAGCTTTCCCATTCCTTTGGAGCTTCCTTAACCCTTCTTGAAGGAAGACAAATGCATCCTCCTGTAGGTATCACCAGTACTGCTTCGACTGGCTGACATACTTAGCTGTGTGACTTTGGGATATTAATAAATGTCTTTCAGCCTGTTTCCTTACAGTAGAATGGAGACAATATTGCTTACCTTGTAGGAATGTTAGGGTGAAATGAGAAAATATACCTAAAGTGCCTGAGAACTTTTAGGTATTTAAAGTGAGCAACTTGAATTTTACCCATGTATAGCAATGATTGTCAACTGAGTTGGAGGAGAGGACATGTTCTCCTATAGAAGCCTATCAGAATTTCTTTTTTTAAATTTTTTGGGTGAGGAAGATCGGCCATGAGCTAACATCCTTTGCCAACCTTCCTCTCTTTCTTTTTGGTTGAGGAAAATTGGCCCTGAGCTAACATCTGTGCCCATCTTCCTCTATTTTGTATGTGGAATGCTGCCACAGCATGGCTTGATGAGTGGTGTGTGGATCTGTGCCCGAGATCCGAACCTGCAAACCTGGGGCCACTGCAGCAGAGCATGCAAATCACTACACCACTAGTCATCAGAATTTCTGAGTGAGGCCTTTTTAAAATCATATATGATCTCCCCCAAATGGACATTCTTTTCTCCTCTTTTTCTTTCCTCCCCCTCTCAACTCTTGAACTATGGCTATGTCAAACAACTTTTCCTGATGAAAGACTTTTATGTTGGGATAGAGTGGAAGAAAGCTTGAGAACTTTTGATAAAAGTAGTAGTTTCCAACTTCCCTGTATCAGATCACTTGGGGATCTTTATCTAAGCAGATTCCCTGGCTGAACTACCTAACAGAAGTTCTCAAACTGTAGTATGCATGCACAAAAAGTGCAACTTCCTTTGGATTGCTGAGAGTGAAAGGGAGAAGGGAGGGGGAGAGAGGAGAGAGATGAGTTTTGTGTTTAAGAATGAAGAATCCAGTTGACTTTCTGTAAATTTTTAAGGGTCGCATTCTGCTTTACTATGTCTCCTTGTAACTAACTACTCGCATTTATGCATTGTGAAAGATTGGATCTGTGAAGAAAAAATCACAGGGACTGACGCCCTGTTAAGGGAAATGCTCCTGACTAATAATGCCAAAAACCACTCTCTTAAACAACTCCAAGAAGGTATAGTAGATTGATACTCCTTTTTCCCCTTTAGTAGTGCAAAGAGATGTTAGGCTCATTGAAATCTTAAAATCATGCAGAATTTCCCTGGGGATATTAATAATGTTTTCGTGAATATAATTTTAATAATTCTCTTTGAGTTTAAGGAGTTTTAACCATTTATTTCTGATACGCTTGTATCTGTTACCTCATAGGTCCTACGTTATATCACTGAACAGGTTGTGTGAAAGGTCGATAGAAAGAAGTCAGAAATAAGTGCCACGGAATAGAGCAACGGACTTTCGGTTACTGGATAGTGTTCTAGATCACCACTGTCAAATAGAAATAAGACGCAAGACACACATATAATTTTAACATATAATTTGAAACTTTCTATAGCCACATTAAAGTAAAAACAAAGGCAAAATTAATTTTAATAATTATTTCATTTAACCCAATATATCTAATATATTATTTCATCAGGTGCTCGATATAAACAACGATTAATGAGATATTTTACTGTTGTTCCATACTAAGTCTTAGGAATCCAGTGTATATTTTATACTTACTGCACGTCTCATTTTGGACTAGCTACATTTCAAGTGCTCAACAGCCAGATGTGGTTAGTGTCTGTTCTATTGAAGAGCACAGGATTGATATTATTGAATAACAGCAATCTGCTGAGTGCTTATAACCTATAAAGGGGGCCACCCTTATAGGTATCAACAAATTCCAATCTTTCAAATGAATGTGACTACCAAAGGCAATACTTGTGTATATTTTCATATTTCAATCAATTTTTAAAATCTTTCTGAATCACCAAAGAAATGAACCTTGTCTTTGGGTCACTAATGTGATTTCTTAAATGAGATATGTTTTGTTCTTTGTGAAATAACTACACCTAAATTAATTTTTCTTAAGGTCCTTATTTTAAGTATGGCCAAAACTATGGCTAGGATTGAAAGTTTTACGTTTAGAGCAACGTTGTTTTCTTGATTTGTTTGGCCTGTAGTCTGATAGAGAAATGTTACTTCTTCTTTGGTAAGCTGTATAGAATTTAGATTATGACTGCTAAGTTTCCCCTTTAGCATTTTCAGCTGTCCCAGTAAGACATATGGAAATGATACAGATTCTAGAACGCTTGACTCTACTCTCTGCCAGTGAACTTATACCATAGGCAGAAGTATTAACATCCAATATGAACCAGCTATTGAATTCAGGGGTTCTGTGGAGAATGCTTCAAACAGTCAATAAACTATGGATGGTTCTTAATACTGTTGATGCCTAGAAGGTAATTTCAGTGTATTGTTACACGTAATAGATAAGTGTATAGCAGTGATTATATACAGTAACCTAAACTTAATGGTTGAAAAAAATTGTTGAGTGTTTAACAATATAAATCCCCTCTGAAGACTACTAATTAAAGAGTCATTATAACTTTCAGAAAAAGCATAAATTTGATCTTAAGAAACAGAGAGAAACTATAAAGTATTTCCAACTTGAGAAACTTCCTTAAAAGTGAGTTCTCCTCTATAGGCATCTGTCATTTGTGGCTAATTGTGATTTAAATCACTGTGTGTCTTGCATCATTGTGGTGGCTCCAAATTTTGCTGCACATTAAAATCACCTGGACAGCTGTTAAAACTTGTTCCCCAATTGTAACCCATGCCAATTAAATCAGAATGTCTGCGGTTGGGAGTCAAGCACTAGTATTTTCTTTTTTTAAGATTCCCCAGTTGATTCCATTATGCAGCAATGTTTAGAGAACACTTGATTAATTATTTCTTTAGTCAAATGGGTCTCTGCTGGTCCATAGATTGCATCAGAAACACCTGTTCAGCTCTGAAAACCAGGATACTGGGCTGGCCTTCCCTGAGATATCAGATGCTTAATGTTCAATCAAGTAAGTTCGATGTGAAAAATAAAAGCATACACTTAAAAAATACTGTAAGAATTTTCATATTTTTAAACAAGGCTGTTTTGTAGTCTTCTAAGATTAAATACAGTGGTCCTGTGTTCTTTTGTTTTGTTTTATTTTAAACTGAGGCTTTGGAATATTTTATGTGAGTAGGAAACCTCTAGGAGTTCAAAAAAGGTTGAAATAAATGGTTTCTAACTAGATGCAGCGCACATTCTTGGATCAGTTTTCAAAGGCTGATCAAAACCTGCTGTGTTTAAATAACAACATGCTGTTTTTCATCACATCCGTTGATGATGTAAACAAAATGTGTAACTATATTAGTAAATGTTAATATTCATGTATTTTAAGTTAAGGTTACAAAATTTGTCACAATGTGATTTTTTTATTCAAGTGAAAACAGATGTGTGCAGCTATTTTGAATATTGGTTTATAAACATGCATATTCTTTATCAAATGAACTTGTAGTTTTTTTATGTTTTCTTTCACTACTGTTCACCTGAAAGGAACAGTTCAAGGGACTGGAATCCAGGACTGTCTGGCTCCAGAGCCTACGTGTATCCACTTCTGTTAACGCCACACACGTCAAATGGCCATACAAGGCTAGAGTCGGTTGGGAGCCTTAGGAATTGAGTGGAGGAAAATCGAAAATCGTAGTAGTTTCCCTGGAGCAGTTACTTAAAGGATTTGATATTTAAAAAAATTGTAAAAGCAGAATAAAAATTTGAAGATATTTTTAAGTATTGATAAATTATCCTTCATTCCACTGTTTTAACAGTAAGTTACATTTTTTATACTTTCCCTCCATCTTTGCTTATGCATATATATTTTCACATAATGGAATTCATAATACCCAGTAGGGAGTCTGCTTTCTTTCATTTAAATTTATATGAAATTTTTTTTGCAAGTTGTTTACTTTTGATAATTATTTTATTGGCTTCCTAATGATCAAACTGATGTATCATAACCGTATAGGGTGCTATTACTAGACCGGGAGGTTGATGACTTTTTTCAGGATTACAATAGGCAATGTTATCAATTTAGGTATTTTTACTTTTTCTTTCTTTTGGATTACTCTTTTAGGATGAATTTTTGAGCCTGAGATTACTAAATTAAAAGGTAGAATTTATTTTTAGCACTGTACATTTTGCAATTGGGGAAGATGCAGTAAAACTGAAAGGGAAGCAAACAAATCCACTCTCCTCCCGCTGCTCCCCCTACAGCAAACCTCTCCCCAAACTAGTTGCTCAAACTTGAGAAACTGTCTCACGTTTTACTTTTTTGAGACACTAGTATCGGAGCCAAGCTTAGGCTATTCAGAAATTGACAAAATCACACTTTGGGGAGATCACGATTAACTCCCTACCTTTGAGGAAACTGAAGTGTACTTCGTGGCAAAGAATAACAACCCGGTTTTAGGAGGGACGGAAGACGGATGAGCCTTGATGGAGCAGAAGTGACCGGGGCGGGAGCGCTCTACAGCGTTGCTCTGGTTGAAGTCGCTATCCGGGGAAGCCTGGAACATCCTGAGGGTCTGCGGCCACTCGTCAACCAGCCTTGTCGCCTGGCCGGGCTCAGGCTTCTGGCAGTTCCCGCCTCCGTCTGTGCGACACCCGGGCCGACGTGAAGTTCGGAAACGTGAGCTGAGCGGCACTGACGGGCGCTCTGGGAAGAACTCGGCAAGGCTTTCCTTTCGCTTGGTCTACAGACCTGAAGAATGAGACTGCGAGTTTTCAAGGAAACGGATACATGGGTTAAGTCGCCGGTTTCAAAATCTCAAAATGGAGAAGACTTTTCCTTTAAACGCTGCGCTCTGCTCCCATCCTTCGCTGTTCAAGCGTTCGCCTCCGGGCCACGAAATACTTTGCGTTGGTTTTTATTGCGGAGGTTTCTCTCGGGGGCCCCTTAAGCTCACGCCGGGACTGGTTTCTTGGTTTCTGCTCTGGCGGGTGATTGGGTGCTGGGAGTCGAGGGGGCGGGAGGCAGGAATTCGTCCGCAAGAGCGCTTGCGCGCGGCCTGGAGAGAGCGGAGGAGGGAGCGGGTGAGGCGCCGGAGTCCGCACTCGGCCAGGGTGAGGAGGCGAGAGGTTTGGGGCTTCTCCTCTCTGCCAGGCTCCGCAGTGTGTGCTCGCAGATACCATTTCATTTTCTCCCGGGACTCGGAGCCCAGGCAGCGCTGCCTCGGTTTTCCTCAGAACAGGCCAGCCTGTCTCTCCTGGGGTGGCGCGCAGCCTGCCCGAAGAGAGCCTTCTGCTCTCGCCTGGCCGCCATGCGGGCAGTCGGGGTGACCGCGTCCACGGGCCTCGGGGTTCTGAACACGCGGAGGCCAGAGGGATCCTGTCCTGAACCCCGAGGAGAGGCCCCGGGCCCCCTTGAACCTCCGCTGACTCGTGGCAGCGGGGGCGATGGCGGGAGGCGGATCGGGGCTCGTCCTTTATCCCCTGGGGGGTTGTGGTGAATGCAGGTGGGATGGATTTCTAGGCTGTATCTGAGGAACTAGCTGGCGTTGCGTTATTGGCTGGGGTGAAGGGGTTAGAGTTCACCAAATCTCTACTCAAGAGTTGCACAGATAGAATCACAGAATAGTAGAACTGGGAAATGCCTCAGAATAGTGGTTCTTAGCTTGTTTTGGAACACATAGGCTAGGGGTCAGGGTATAATTGGCTTCATAAGCTGTTGAATTACTCTTTTAACCATCCCTCCATCCCCAGGTCGAATTTGCCGTTTTTTTCCACTATTGCAAGGAAGTCCTCAGTTGATAACAGTGCATATCAGTCTCCCCTCTGTTTTCAGTTATTTTATTAGGATATAGTTCTGGGAATGAGAAATCCATGGACTTTCTCTTCAGAGAAACACAGTCATGTACCAAGACTTCTGCATGCAATAGCAAGAGAGCACAGTCTCTGACTTCTGTCTCTGGATCCTAGATTAAGCATAGGTGGTTTAGAAGAGGTGGGGATTAATGTAGATCACCTCCTCTGTGTCAAATACTGGAGTTTAGGCACGTTCTATCCATTAACTTACTTAATTCTTAACTCAATGCCTGGCTAATTTTCGTCAAAACTCTATCGGGTAGATAATCTTATCTCCATTGCACAGATGAAGAAACAGACTGAGGTTCAGTGATTCACACAGTGGGACTCACACTTAGGCTTGCTTTACTCCAAAGCCCATCTTCTTTTCATTATACCCTTCTGACCTTTAAATCAGAATTATCAAGCACCTACTGTGTGCCAAGGCATTTTCTCCCTTACAACAGTTTTTCAATTAGGGATTATTACAGATGAGGATCTTAGTCTAGAGAAGTGAAGACATGATCAAGGAAACACATCTGAGTTGTGGGAACCTGATCTAGAACTCGTACTTCTACCTCCTGGTCCACAGCTTTGGCAGAGTAGGGATACAAATCCGGATTTGTCAGATTCCGAGACATGTTCTCAACCACTGTGATGGTTAAGACTAGGAAATTCTTTTACTTGCATTTGTTTTGTTGATACATTTAGGAATCCCCTTTTTATTTCTAGACTTCTGTCCTAGTCTAGTTGGGTATCTGGTTTTCTTTGAATGGCATTGTTTCAGTCTTGATTTTCATTTCTGCTGCAGTTAGGAATCTAAGTAAACAGGAAAGCATGACTCTTCAATATGGTCTGAATGTACAGTTGGTGGGGTGAAGATGAACTTTCCTTGTAAAGCTTGTCCATCATAGCTTGCTATAATGAATTCTGCAAGTATTTTTCAGCAGTTAAGTCTTCATTAAGATAAAGATGCCGATAATTCATAACGTATACTGAATCTGTGACTACATTCATTTTCTCAGATAGTAAATGGATTGAAAATATTTGCTGGGTTCATGGAAGAACATGTAACCTTTCAAAAAATAATCCTAATCGCTATGAACTGTATATGGTTAGGAGGCAAAGGAGAGTATTCTGAAAACTATTCTCAGCTCATTTGGCACTTCTATTTACTTTACGGAATTACTACCTTCTACAAAGTATTTACTGTCTTTTACACAGAATACTATATTTCTCACCATATTTTTTGAGATGTTTCAATCATATAGAAAATTAATAGACCAATGGGTAAGCCAACTTTCCAGAGTTGTTCAATCTTAATATTTTGCCATATTTACTTTATACCTTCTTTGCAAGTAACATTACTAGTATGCTGAATTTATTCTTTTTCTTTCCTAGACGTGTTGTTATACTTTTGTTACATATGTATGTATCCGTAAACAATATAGAGCATTACTTTACCTGTTTTTAAACTTTGTACAATGATATGATACTGTACCCATATTTGTTCAGAAGTGTTTTTAGTTGCTTAACATTATTTTTAAGAAGTAGCCTTATTGATTGTTCATCTATTTTAATTGCTGTGTAGTATTCCATTGTATGAATATACCAGAATTTTTTTATCCATTTTCCTTTTGACAGACATTTAAGTTGTTTACATTCTTTTGCAATTCTAAACAATGCTGCTATGAACTTTCTTATGCATGTTTCCTTATGTTCCTGTGGGAAAGCTTTTGGATATATACATAGGACTGGACTTCCTGGTGTTGGGTATCTTCAACTTTACTAGAAATTGTTAATATCTGTCCAAAGTGGTTGTAGCGATTTACACTCCCCTTAGCAGTATCCTCCATTAAGTTTTCATCCAAGATATTAGTGTACTCTAGTTTTAAAGAAATGACGGTGCTTGCATCATTAAGGCACAAATTGCTTTGTTCATTTCTTTTATGCTTATATGCTTTTAAGTCCAACATAATTTTAGGGAGAAAGATAAAGGAATAAGGTCTAGATTGAACTAAATACTAATTCTCCCTTCTGCTATTGCTATGTTCCCTCAAGTACAACCTTACTTCTTGTTGTGTTTGTACTTGTGATGGAGACAGACCCTAATGAAGTAAATTGTTTACTGATTTTTTTATTGTTTTTGTGTCAATAGATTGTCCGAGGATTAAAAAGTAAGCAGCATTGTTTGTTGGAGAGCCCTACAGAAAGTGGGAAAAGCTTAGTCTTACTTTGTGCTGCTTTAGCGTGACAACAGTCTCTTCTTCGTGGTAAGTATTTGGTTGATATATTCAGCTTGATTATTGGGGACTTGAAAAAAATATAATAAAGTACTTTTTATCCAGAATGATTCATTTAAAGAAATAGCAGTAACTAAGAATATACTTTTGGTCTTTCTTTTAATCCTCCCTGCTTGATATTTTAATGTCTCAATATAAACGAATACTCAAGTGGTTGTGCCTTTATTACATTATTAATCTTTGACTATTAACTATAAAACTCTTGGAAGAAACCGACCCTCCTTTATGTGAACTTGGAGACAGAGGCCAAGGTGAAGCCTTGGTGCCCCTCCACACTAGTGAGCTGCAGAAGGGCTGCAGAGTCCTGTGAATCTTTGGCGCCCCTCCTGGCTCCCTCCGGAGTTGACATTGCCTGCACAGAGGAGCCCAGCTCCTTACAACGTCATGCTGACGTCACTCATCCAGGCCTGTTTTGAGTGGTGGTCTGTGCTACCTGTCACCCCTTCTTGTTATTCTTCCATCTCTAAGTTTGTGCCTTAGGTTCATGTGACACCAGCCCACAGAGGTAATAGATATTATGTCATATACACTGGGCGACATCTCTAGGAAGTAGATTCTAGCCTGATCCCCATGGTGCAGGTTTAGAGACTGGGGAGGACCTGAGAGGTACAGGGACTTTCTCAGGATGAAGAACTGGTAAGAAAAAGGAGGTCTGCATTCATCTCTGTCTCCTCAAAGCTAGGACCCGACTTAGGGTTCCAGGGAGCTGTGGCTAGGGCTGTGTAGGCTCCTTGTGTACAGCTCAGGAGATGACATGGGGGAGGAGGGTTAGCAGCCAGGGCACAGGGGGCAGCTCTGGACAAGTCTGATTGAGGGAAGGGGCCTAGGTAAAGGAGTCTTGAAAAAAGACCTCACTTCCTTGGTCATAGACCTCAAAAGATCTTAGAACTCTGGTAACCAGGCACCCACAGCCCCCCATCCAGCTCACTTGACTGGAGACAGTCAACAGGAAAAAATATTTTGTTGTTGTATCCCAACTTTTGGAGGATCTAGGCACAAAAAAACCCAGGAAGAGAAACTTTTTGGTCGTTGCTGACGTTGGCTCAGCCCTCATCCCCGACGCCTCTGGGTGTCTGGCAGGAGGCAGTGAAGGGTAACACGGGGCAGCCCAGGAAAGGCTAGTGCAGGCCAGGTCACAACTGTGATCCCACCTGATCAGCCCCACACCCCTTGTCCCTCATCTTGTGTGTGTGTGTGTCTGTGTGTGTTTGTGTGGAGGGGAGAAGGCAGGGTATGAGGGGCAGGCCATTCCTGGGCAGGAGCTGCTTGTTAGGTGTCGGAAGTGTGGTGGGCCTATCATGTTCATAGCCCAGGTCATGGCTGGCAGCATGAGAAGGTGAGCTCCTCTACTCTTATGTTACTGAGCCATAGAGGTTTCATCTCTTTTCCTGCCTGACCATAGTTCTTTGCAGGGATGTCCCTCTGTGCCTGAACTGAGGAGCAGACTTTCTCTTGGGGGATGACCCCAGTGGCAGTGTGCAGGCAGCCCCTGATTCCTTCAGGCCCAGCTCCGGAGCAGTCTTTGCAGATCTCCAGTAAGAAGGTCATCGAGGAGCTGCCCAATGGTTTCAATTTCACCAACTCACTAGGCAAGGGGAAGGTGCCTGAGGCCACAAACACCATCCAGTGCTGCTCTGAGATGAGAACAGGAACAGAGGGTCTCCACACTCAGGACCTTGAGATAACCAGGTTGGACCAGAACTAGGGAGTGACCAGACTGGGGCTGTCCCTTTTTCAAGCTAAAGGGGATGTACATGCAGGTAACCTTGCCTGTTTCGGAGCTGAGCTGCCATGACCCTCTTAGCCTTGCCTGGTGTGAGCTTCTGGAGGCCACTGAGGCAGAGGCAGAGGGTAAGGGGGACTGCAGGCTGGATATTCCTGGAAGGGAAGTGGGATTTTTCCTTTGTTCAGAAGCACACATGGAAAGTCAGCTATGTGGGTGAATCTTTCTCTTTATCCCACTGTAGCGCCAGCTGCAGAGCTCCAGTCAGTGGCAGAAGCAGAGCAGTGGGCAGTGGTGGAGGTAGAGCTGGATCCAGCTCTGTTGACAACACCCCTTCTAGCGTTGGAGCCAGAGTCACCTCCATCAGCAGCGTTGGAGCTAAAGCAAGGGCCAACATTGGCTCCAGCAGGAGTGGGAGCTGCTGAGCTGGAGTCACCTGGATCATCATTTCTAGTGGGAAGTCCGTCTCCACCTGTGGCTGTTAAGGAGCATGAGAAGAAGCCCAACCTCACGGCCTTCTCTCCTAAGCAGGTGGTAGAGCAGTTGACCGTGATGGATGCAGTGAGCAGCTGGGCTCTCAGGGCGGGGTGGAACAGGCCTTCCCTCTGCCATCGTTGCCCCAGTTCTGATCCAGACTCCCATGATCTGGGCCCAAATCCCAGCTCCACCCCTTACCAACCATATGACCTGGGCAACTCCCGGAACCCTCAAGCCTTTGCTGTCCACATGCAGACCGTAGAGGTGGACACTAACAGGACCTGCTCCACAGAGTGCCTGTGCTGGCTCCATGAGGTAGAAGAGATGGAAAGCTGGGCAGGGCCTGGCCCATCAGTGGTGGAGGGGAGCTCAGTGTGTGCAGCCAGGTCTACGGTGGCCCAGCCGTCTCCTCAGGAGGCTCAACAGCCTCAGGACTTGACACCTGATGTGTGCTTCACTACAAGGGAGACAGACAAGTCCAGTGGTTGTAGCTGCCACGGGGGAATGTGCATCAGAATGGAGAGTGGGACCAGAGTGGAGATCAGGGTGGTGGCAGATGCCCCCTTGGGATGAGCAGAGTTGAGCCATCATCTGGAGCTTGGAGTTAGCCAGGACGGGCTGGGTGCAAATACCCCTCTCCCTTCCCTACCGTGATTGGGCCCTGGGTCATCCTGTGTTGGGTACCCTCGGTGGACAGAGAAGAAAACCCAGGGACTCTCACAAGGCTCAGGCCACATCCTGAGCTTCCTGAGCTCTAGCTGTAAACTGTGAAAACTGTGTGGGACTTTAGTGGCTGTGGACACAGAGGTGGCCTGTGGCAGGGCTGGATGACACTTCCCCTGTCCCCCAGGAGCTCTTCTGGAAGGTGGTGCCCTCTCAGTGCCTGGGATCCACCTGGCACAAGAAGAATAAGCCTGGCAGTGAGCACTAGACACCCACCATCCAGGCCACCATCGACCAGTTCAGAAGGGTGGCCAGCCTCGTCATCACCACCTGCCTCGGTGACGTGAGCATGACAGCCCAGTACAGGGCGAGGGTGGTAGAGCACTGGGTCCAGGTGGCCCAGGTGTACCGTGGGAGGCCCAGTGGAGCCCCTCTCTGGAGACTTGGGAACTGCCTCTCCACCTTTATCAGCTCCCAGGATTGAAGTGTGTGGTCTAAGCTCCTGCAAGTCCCTAGGCCCTTCCTGCCAGAGGCCCCGCTGACCTTGACTCCAGGTCCCAGTGGGAGGATGCTCACTTCCTACCTGGCTCCTTCCCTGGGTTGAGCTAAACTCCTCCTCCTTGTGAGTGTTACATTCTGAATCCTAAATGTCCTTCTGGGGCTCCCTGAGAATCTGTCTCATCCAGGAGGGGAGATGTAAATAGAAGGGGACTGAAGCTAGAGCAAGCGGGGCTCCAGTGCCCAACCTCACACCTCATTCTCTTCCCTTCCCCAGGAGTGTGAGATCTGGAAGAACTTCTCCTCGTCCCGCACTTTCATCTCTGCTCTGCAGAAAACCTCCACAAGCCACCTGAAGAACACATGGGGGTAAGTTTCCCTGTGGGTAGGCCTCTCTGCATAGGAGGACCAGGATGGATGGGGGATCTCCTGTATGTCTGCCATTGGTGCCTCAGTCAGCCGGGAACTCCTGGGAGGCAGCAAATGATGGGGACAGGGCCTGGGAGTGGGTAGTTGGTCTCTAAGTCTCCTGGTGTCCTTAGTGAACCAGTTCTGCTTCAGGACTCGGTTTCCCTAAATGTCAGCTATTGGGTTGAGCCACATTGGAGATTTCCAAGTGTTTATAGCAACAGAACTCTATGGTCAGTTGAAATTCATAGTGTTCAAAACAGAGCTGCTCTGTAGAGCTGGAGAGTGGAGACCCCAGTGACTAACAGGAGAGCCCCCTCCCAGTCCCATGAGACCTTAGTGCTCAGAGGAGCCCAGTGAGAACACTCCTCCAGGCAGGTTGAATCTCTTGGGTTGTCAAAGAAAAGGGATTTGCACTCAGACCCCTCACATTATCCCTAAATTTATCCTTCCCTCTTTCCCCTCCCCTAAGGTAAAGCTCTGAAAAACTTAAGGAGCTCTATAGCCAAGATGAGTCCTTGAGCAGAGAACTGATGACCAAGATAGAGTGGAGGCTGCGGGTCTGGAAAAAGAGGAAGGGGGAGAGGGGCAGGGTTACTGGGCAGGCTGTGGTTTTGATAGTTTCTCACTTGAACTTTCTCTGAAACATTACAGTCTATCTTGTCCAGGTTAACAAGCAGAGGGATCTGTTCAGCTCATGGGCAGCAGGGTGCCATTTTTGGGCAGGAGGCCCTGGTCATGGGACACAGTGGTGTTGGTTGGGCTGTTCCAGGAGGAGTTGCTGAGCTGGTGCCATCAGCAGGTCTCTGGCTTCCATGCACGTCCATCCTGCTGGATGTAGCTTCTTCCAAGCTGTTGCGGTGGGTTTAGCCCTCAGCCTAAACCTGTCCTCAGGAAGCCAGGCCCCTGCTGCTCCTTCTGTCTTCACCACGTCTCCAAGGGGAGGACACCCTGCCTGTCCCAGGGACATGCATGGCAGAGGATTCCCATGGTCCAGGTGGACAAACAGGCTGCTCATCCTTGGGCCTGAACGGCTGGACCAGAGACAGATGTGTGTGCTTTCGGGGACCACCCCCGGACCCTTAGAGCAGTCACTCGAGTCAACCACAAGAGTCTCATCTGAGTGCCTGGTTGGCAATGACATATGCCCCCAGGGGCTTATGAGAAGCATCTAGGTAACTCATGGATTCTTAGTGGATCCTGCTGAAAGGACGTTAGGAGCTTCACGTAAATGAGGAAGCAAAGCGTCCTGTCACCACCTTCCCTGTGGATCAGAGGTGGCACATTGGGGGTTCAGTTCCTGAGTGGATAAAGAAAGAGTTCAGGGCAGGGGAATGTCCTGAGGGGTTCCTTGGTGAGGAGAAGGCTTTGGCATGGCCTCTGGCCAAGCCTGGGGGCCAGACACTCCACGAGACTGGGGCAGGCAGGAGCCATGCAACCAGACGCCCAAGACACCCCGTCCTCTCCACTGCTTGGCCCAGGACCAAGCTGTGAGAGCTCAGAGGACAGGACTGTTGTCAGTGGTGGGGCTGCGGGTTAGGTGAGGATGTGGGAACAGGGCATCTGGCTGGGAGGGGCAAGCGGCCTCTCCTCTTTGGGCCCCTGAGCAACTCACTGCCCCTGTTTGGGTCTCTGTCTCCTCATCAGGGAAGGGAGGGATGGTGATTGTGTGGTGCAGGCCTCACAGGGTGGTGATGAGTTAAGAGGGTGGACAGGACTGTGGGAGCTTTCTGCCTGCTCCACCTGGAGGGGTGAGGGCGAGCACAATGATGACAGTCATGTGACACTGAGTCATCAGGAGTACTTGTGAGGTAGCTGGAGTTCTCACACCTTCCATATGAGAAAACAGGCTCAGGGAGGCCAGACAGAAAGCCCAAGCTCACACCCAGAGTGAAAGTTGGAGCTGGGCTTGTTCTAGAATCACAACATCTTGGAGGATGTATTGGAATTGGTACCAGTTGACTCGAGTCAGATGTCCAGGTTCGGAGGCCAGTGGTGCTGGAGAGAAATGGGGTGAGGGGAGTATGGCCCGTTGACACTCTCCTCGACCCTGGCAGGAGGGGCCCTCCACGTTTACCCCCCCGCAGATCAGCCCCAATAGAGTGCAGGAGAAGCAGCAGCAGCAGCAGGTGAGTGTGCCTGTGGGGGAGGGGCTCTGCCCTCCCAGCTGGAGGCCTCAAATCAAGAGAGGACGGTCCTTCCTCTTGCTGCCACAGTGCCTGAATCCCCCAGTAGAAGTGACCAGGAGGAGGGCCTGGGAGATCTGGTGCAGGATGGTTGTTGTGGGGAGGACCAGGGACCGCATACCCTGTGATTTGCCAGAAGCCTCCCCTGGGAGGTGAGGAGGAGGAGTGTGGTGTTCTTGGGGTGTGAAGGGAGGAGGAATTGAGGGGAGGCTGCTAAGGGTCCTAGGCTGCTCCCCGTGGGAACCCTGGGGTGGGCCAGGAGGCTGAGGGTGAGGACTTTTCAGGGGAGGGTCTGCAGGGGGCCGACTTGAGAGCAAGGACTCATCCCACCCACACTCTGATGTCACAGAGTGTCATCCCCTATATTGGCACTTTCCTTGGTCACCTGCTGATGCTGCACCTGCTGATGGGTGATAATCTCGAGGTGGGTGCACCTGAGGACCAGGCATTGAGGCCCAGGATCCTGAGCATTGGGATGTGGGAGCCCCTGAACTGAGCTCTGAGCTCTCAGCACTTGGTACATCTCTCCTGAGAGCCTCACAGCTGCCTCTGGGAGCTGGGGCATCAGGCACATCTTAGGGATGAGTGAACAGAGGTTCCACCTGAGACACCCATTCCGGTTCCCCAGGCTGGGGAAGCTCAGAGCTGCCTGATGGCACAGCTGCGTGAGGTTTTATCTGAGCTGGACTCAGCCTCTCCCTCCCATGCTGCCCGTGGAGGGAGAGAGGATTCGGGCCCCTCCAAGTCAGGCAGCACATAAGTGGCTGAGCAGTCCCCTCTGCCTGAGGCCTCAGACTCCAAGTCTGTCATCAGAGAGGGTTGTGCTGCCACGTCCCTTAGCCTCTCCCCCATGTCCCCCTTCTCTGGATCCCAGAGCCAGGCCTAGGTCCAAGTCCTGTTTTCTCTGCATGCCCGGCCCCCTCTGGGGACCTGGCAGTAGTGCAACATGAGAAGGGGTGGGCATAGGGGGCTAGTCAGGCTAGGGGGCTCTGTCTGATGGACTCTGGCTGTCTGCCTTCCAGGAGAATGAGATCAACCTGACAAGAGGACTGAAGTGAACAGCTGCCGCACCCCCTTCAGGGGAGGGGAAGGAGGAGGAATTCAGAGACCCTCTGGACAGAACAGTCCCTGGCTCCACCCCCTGTATCTTACATTGAGTGGACGAGTTTGATAACAGAGAAGTGGGAGACCCATCCAGTTGGCAGGTGGGTTGAGGGGAGGATGGCATCAAGGAGAAAATCCTGGAGGAGGCGCTGCTTATTCCCATTCTGAGAACAGGTAAAACCTGGTAGGAACTGGAGGGAAGGACAGTTCCCAGGACTGGTCCCTGCCCCACCCCTGACACCCGACAAGGCCCATGCAGCATCCCTCACCCAGGCCCTAACTTCAGCCTCTCATTCCCTCTGGTCCCAGGAATACCCAGTCATGAGGGAGATCCTGCTGCTCCAGGTGGCCACAAAGAATTACAACCTAGAGCCCGAGGAGCGATTTGGGGCCTGGTTCCAGGACATGGAGCTGCTCAACGAGAGTGATAGGTGAGGCCGGGCAGGAGTTGGGTGAGGGCAGGGGTGGACTCTCCCTGTTGGCCAGTCCAGAGATCCTGTCACACATTGTGGAGGGGCAGTAGTTATTTGTTGTAAACAATAAATGCCATATTTGAATATTATATTAAAGTCCTGTTCCCTTTACAGTCTGGGAGTTGTGGTGTGGTTCTCTCGCTTTCTGTAGGCATGTAAGTGAGACACTGAATCTCACATTTCTCCTTGAATCACGAACTCTTCCGGGTCATCAGCTTATTGTATGTGGGAGAAGGGAGAAGGGCCAGCCCCTTCCCTGGCTAGTGGGGACACCCCCAAATCCCCCTAATTCCGAAGACCAGTTCATTTCAGTATCATTCAACTCCTCCGGGAGCAGACATGGCCCCCCGCCCGTTCTCTTGGGATTTAAATGTTGAAGGTACTTTCACAGGCAGAGCAACAACCACTGAAATGTGGGTGTCTTTAAAACAGCACTACCCAGGACCATGTCGTGCCACAGGCAGGGGCTGCCTTTCTACATTCTTGAGGAACAGGGAACATTTTCTGCTTCTCTTGTTGAGATTTCTTTTGACTAAATTTTAGGAACTTGTAGTTTTCTAGTTCAATCTCTGGAATTGCATCAGCTCTAAGTGGGGAAAACAATGTAAAAAGATCAAAACGTGCACTTGGAGAGGACAAGGCCCAAGGAAGCTCATTTGCAAATGGACTAAAGACAGGAAGGATCTAGCTCCTGAGGCCCCTCTAGGGGCTCCCTGTTCACCCCTGACCTGGATTTGAATCCTGCTGTGATCCTTGTCCAAGACTCTGAATTCCTTTTCCTGCTTGTTTTGTATCCAGGCGGAAAGATTTGTGATGCAGCTTTTAAGGCTACTGCTGGGCCTCGTTCCATAAACATGACTGCTCCCTGTGAACTAGGATTTTCAGCACCCCTGCCTTCCTTAAGCAATTCCCTTTAGGGCAGAAATTCCCTAGAAGGTCCCAAGCCTCCTCTCTGGCTTGGCCAGAGGATCCCCGGTGAGCTCTACTTTGACAGTATAAGGGACCATAATCCTGGCCAGTGAGTGACTCTACACTGGCCCTTGCTGTCCAAGGTGACATCTGAGCCCGTGTCGTTCTTAGGTCCGTGATCTTGGACAATCCTCCAGTTTACATACTAAGTGTTGGTGTTACCAACTCGTCCAAATGGGGCAATTGGGCCCAAGCCCTTAAAATGTGTCACCCCTGGGTGGTTGTGTTTTTTTCCCCAATCCTGTGCTGTGGTTACATTACCACAACCTCCTGGGTGTGAAGACTGTTTGGAGCTTTGAAAGATGAGGTATGACAGGGGTGTGGGGGGCTCCAGCAGGGAATGCCACTGAACTGATGGTCCATGGACGTGCATGAACACAGCCTTATCAATTAAAATACTGAAATGCTTCCCATCTGGTGCTGAACAGACACTGCTCTGAGCTCACACAGAGAACCCACCCCATGACTAGGAGATTTCAAATGGTTACCAAGTGGCATTTTGAACCTCATCACTTGGGAACACCCTGTAAGACAAGGGACAGATGAATCGCTTGGCACTTGTGAGGTATCCCCTCCTTTCTGATGGCTGCAAGTGTCACCCAGACACACAGGCTGCACTCTGCCAGGGAAGCCTTGTCAGAACAGCCAGAAGTTGAGGATGAACCCTGGTCCCCGTCATCTCAAGACCTTCCTGACATGGCACAGCCACCCAGGAAAGTGATTTGGTAATGGAAATACTGGGAAGGCCGTACTTTCCCTCCAAAGAGAAAGAGAAGTGCCAACAGTGAAAGCTTGATCCCTCAAATAGACAACTAAATCCCAACAAGCAGTGGTTTCTTTCAGCATTACTGATGCTGAAAAGTTCTCTTTCGGTAATAGCACGATCCCCCAACTGCCATGTCCATTTCCATGAATCACATTTCCAACACATATGGATCTAAAAAACTGTGGGAAATCTGGTATTTCCTTAGATGCAACTCTGAATTGGCATGCAACAGAGAACAGAAAAATGGAGACCTAGAAGTAAATATCTAATTTGAGAACATAGACACAAAAGTGATTTGAAATAATATTTTGGAGTCTATTGGAATATTACACAAAAAGAATAATCCACTTTATGTAGGTTTTACTGTGACTGTGATGGGAAAAGCTGAATCATCCCGTGACGTTGATAACTGGCTGCTGACTTTAAAATACAAATAAATATTGTACATAGTAAAGGAAAATGAGAAAACAGCATGAAAAAGGAAGATCTTTCTCTCCTCACCTGCAACTCAACCTCTCACCTCAGAAAGAAACCTCTATCTATATTTTCTATGTCACGCAGCAGAGTTTAATACAAGAAAAGTATTGGTATATTTTAAAAGTTCAAGAGCTCAAAGCAAGGAAACATTAGGGACGCAGCCATGAGACCTCACTGAGGTACCTGCTCCATTTCATCTGCTGTCAGGATGGCCTTCTTGGCCCCTCACTTTCTCTGCCTCACTAGCAAGTCTGTCCGCCATCAGTGCTATCACCAGTATCGCTCCTGTGCTCTTCACTGCCCTTTCCTCCTTCCTGATACCTTCTTCAGTCGTCAGAAATTGTTGGCAGTCGAGCTGTGGAATGCCCATAGCAGCTCCTGGAATCATCTCTGCCAAATCTGAAGGCCAGCAGGAGTGCTCAAGGGACCTGGAATGCAGACCACCTGCGAGCACACCTGGCAGGGATTCACCTGTGTGACTAGGTGCAAGTTTTTGCAATGCTTTGGCCAGATTGAAAGGACTTACGAGTTGTCCTGCACTACTGCAGGCCTGGAGTCCTTGCGGTCTCTCGGCCCAGCAGACTTGGTGGGGCTGGTCCAAGGAATCCTCCCAGAGACCCATCATTGCCAGCATGTGATGGCATTCTAGTCATCGTCCTCTTGAATATGTCACTGGACATCCTCAAAGGCATGGAGATGCTTAAACCAGGCTATGGTTTGGACTGGTTTTCACAGTTATGCTGCTTCCTCTGCGAAGACGTGACTGTCATCCTTCTTATCATCCTTCTTTTCCTCTTATCCTACAAAAACCAATCATGAAAGTGGGTCAAATGATAAAAGAAGCCTGCCTTTTTAGGACAATTATCCTGGCTGTTTTTACTTCCACCCCCTCTCTATCCTCTGGGGATAGATCTGACCTGTGTCCTGGGATGTCATCAGGCAGATTTGCATCAAGAACAGAAAGCTCAAGGTCAAAATTCAAGGCTACTCCAGATCATTTCTCCTCCTCCATCCTGTTAACACCCCCTCCTTGTTTGAGTGTGATTCTATTCTCTTCTTGTCCTTGTCACTCTCAACCGCACAAGTCCTGGCACTCCCACTCAGGACAGTCAGTCCCCAGTCCTTACTAAAACCCAAATCTTACCATTTCTGTGTTTTCTGTCTACTCATTTGCTTAATCCATTGACCACTTGTTGTTCATAGAGGTTAAATCAATAGTGATATTATCAACCACCTCCTGTTAACGACTTCCTCCAATCTCCCAGATGTTCACATAATCCTAGTGGTTATGTTCAAAAGTAAATAATTCAGAAAACATATTCACCCACCACAAATTCCTGTTCCCTAATATTTTTATTCAAACACTCATACAGTAGATACCTGTCCCTCAAGATCAGAAGTAATGCCAGATCACCAATCCTCACCTTAATTTCCTCCTACACCTATCTAATCCTGGATTCCGTGGACTACGATCACAATAATTTCCTTGGAAATATAAAAAATTCCTTACCACTCATTTATTTTGTAAACCTCCAAACCCAGAAGATCCCGATTATCTGCCATGCCGCAGCTACTGCTGGTCTTATAACAAGCTGAAGAAAAAGCACGAAACATGACCTTTTGGTACCACTGTAAACACAAAACCGTCTGCATCAACTGGGAAGCACCCATAACGCCTGGAAATTTTGTTCTCCTTTTTTTCTGTTGGCTCAATAACAAAAAGACAAGTCAATTTAAAATGTGGGCAAGAGATCATAATAGACTTTTTCCAATGAAGATATACAAGTGGCCAACAGGTGTATGAAAAGGTGTTTGGCATCGTTAATCATCAGGGAATGCAAATCAAAACCACAATGAGGTATCACTTCACACTTGTTAAGATGGCGATAATCAAAAAAACTAAAGATGACAAATATTGGTGAAGATGTGGAGAAAAGGAAACCTTGTGGGAATATAAACTAGTACAGCCATTATGGAAAACAGTATGGAGGTTCCTGCAAAAAAGAAAACTAGCATATGATCCAGCAATCCCACTTCTGGTGTATACCCACAGGAATTGAAATCAGGGTCTCAAAGAGATATCTGTACTCTAATGTTCATTGCAGCTAATTCACAATAGTGAAGATATGGAAGTAACCTAAACGTCATTGATGGATGAATGGATAAAGAAATGGAATATTCGTCAACCTTGAAAAAAGAAGGAATTCCTGCCATTTTTGACAACATGAGGGACCTAGAAGATATTATGCTAAGTGAAATAAGACAGACAGAGAAAGGCAAATACTTATATGTGGAATGTAAAATTGTCAAACTCATACAAGCAGAGGCTAGAATGGTGGTTGCCAGGGGCTGGAGGGATGGGGAAATGGGGAGCTGATTATCAAAGGATACAAAGTTTCAGTTATCAAGATAAATAAGTTCTGGAGATGTAGGATATTGCGTAGTGCCTTCAGCTAACAAAACTCTATTGCATACATCACATTTACTACTTGAGTAGATACTAAGAGTTCTTACCACAGAATGATAGTAATAAAGGAGGTGAGAGAAAACTTTGGAAGGTGATGAATTTGTTTGTGGTCTTGATGGTGATGACAGTCTCAAGGGTGTATACTTATGTCCAAATTCATCAAGCTGTATATAGAAAAATATGACACCATCGTTGATTCTTCTGCACCTTGAAATATGCCATGTCCTCATAACAAGAGAAAAATATTTGTAACTATGTATAGACGAATGTTAACTGGACTTATTGTGGTGATCATTTCAATATATACTCAAACATTGAATCATTACGTTGTACCCATGAAACTGAGATAATGTTGTATGTCAACTTTACCTCAATAAAAAAAACCACAACAGACAAAACCATTTGAATATTGTAAATGAGTTCAGTGAATCCCTGAAAGTGCCCCATTCCCATATGAGAGTTAAAGGAAGCAGAGAGGATGAAGTAAATGGAAGAAAGTTGTATAAAACAGTATTCAAATTAAAATCATTTAAGTTGCTATCAGCTCTTTGTGGCAAAGTTCTGTGCGCACTAATCTTCTTTCACATTTTTCCTGGAAATCATACTTTCAGATCCAACCCATAACAGTTTCATCATTTGCTCTAATAAGACAATTTCAACTTAATAAATAAAACCAACAGCATCCCTTATGTATGAATAAAGTTAGTGAACTTTACAGAGAAAAGAGCATGTTTGCACAATCTCAATAAAGGAAACAGAAGAACTGAATGATGATCAAGTCTCATTCAAGCTTATCTTTGAAAATCAGTAAGACCAGGTTATCTTTTCAAGGATGTGTGTAGAGCTGTCAGCCTTGGGAGATAGAAATAGTGGCCTACTCTAGAACAAAGGGCAGGCTTGCTTACTGCCCAGTATAATAAAAATAACACCCTCCAGGACAAAGGTTAGCAGACATCCTGCCCCTTATCAAAGATTTGAGTTCCTTAGGCTCTGAGATCTTGCAACCCTCTGCATGTCACCTGGCCCACTGTGTATCACCCTGTAGGAAGTGAGATTTAGTGAGCCGGTGCAGATGATGATACTCTGGCCACTGCTATTGCTGTGTCATTGAGTCCTTTGTCTCTGACCCATGGGTCTTGTGTCTTTTGTCAGCATCTGCTAAACCATTGTAGGCTAACTTATTAGCTTGCAGGTAAGGTAAAATATCAGACCTTTCACAGTTCCCGACAAGCCCTTAAAATAACTAGTAGTCTTAGGAACAGAGAGCTATCCAGAACAATATGCATGGATGGTCTTCATAGAAGACTTCATGCAACCAAAACTTTAATAAGTCTCTCTAATCTCCTTTATTTCTACCCCAATTAGAAGGAGAGGCACCAAGCTATTACAGACCTAGGGCTTGTGCAAGCCACCTGGAGACCTAGTGACCAGAAACTTCCCATGGGGAGCAAAGACAGATGGGCATATTTCCAAAATGGACCCATATGCCTCCCTATCATCCAAAAGACAGTACATTATCTTAATTTATGATGATTTGAGCCATTAAAATCTTGTGATGGGCCAAAGATACACTTCTAAGAGGAATGAGGCACATAGCAGTTGTAAGCAGATTAACACGCTTGGTGAATATCAAACGCCGAACTAAACGCAGTGTTCTAATCAATTATAAGGTAAAACAAATTTAATAAGGTCAATTAAATGATATTTAACGGTATCCTTGATTATTACTCTGCAATAATGAACAAGAAACTCATGTAGATAACTACAATTGTTCTTACTTTAAAATATGGTAGTCAGGACTGTTTGAGATAAACTGGAGATAAGGAAAGGGAGAAATAGATAAAAGTTAGCTGCTCTGAAGCCACTGTCAAGACCCCTGGATATACATGTAACCCAGGAGATCGAGGCAGACGGCTGTGTACCTAGATCCTCCTGCACTGTGGTTCTTAGGGATGTCACGGAGCTGAAGCAGCTTCCTGAATCGTGTTTACACGTCCATGTGTACAATACCCCTGACCATAGGGATGAACCACCATTCAATCATCTCTTACACCCCCCTAATTAACAATTAGGTTTCAAAATCATTGTATCATTACATGATCATTTATTCCTCAAACCTGTGGGATGCCGAGCTAAAAGAAAATTATATTTCAATGGTTTCTTTTCTTTGAAGGACCAAGATGTTCTTTCACATTTGGAATCCGGGTTAGAAGATAAATCCATCAAATCAATGGAAACAACTGAAGAAATGGACAGAGGGATACTTCATTCATATATACACAGTTTGCAGTGTGGCAAAACTAGAGTTATATTTTTAAAAATTAGAATTTTTTGAAATTTTATAGATATTAAATACTTTGTTCTGCTTATACTCCCTTTGGTTTACCAAACCAAACACACTCTTTAATGGGCGTTTCTAGTATTGAGTGCTAATAACTGCAACTTTTTTAAATTCTTATTTTTCCCAGCTCAAAGACCAAGGGCAGAGGTCATCAAGAGGTCAAGTCTAATCTACCTACAGATGTGGCAGGATCAACTATGGATGTTCAAGCCAGACATTGCCAGCAGAACCACAACTCTTCACCCATAGGTGAGGTTTTACAAGTAATGACAGGGACTTAAGGATATCAAAGGAAATTCTTTATTAAGAACCAAAGTTATAGATTCCTATCTTGGGTTCATTACTTTGAATTTTTGAACCAAATCATATATATCGATTGGACCATGTTCAATTCTATGATCTTTAGAAGATGCAGCCTATAGGTGAAGAGAAATAAATACAACACCAATATCTTACACTCTCTGAAGCACAACTGAGAGCCCCTGGAGTCAGAAGTTTTCAAGACAAGAAAACGTCATCCTTCATTTGAACAGAAAGAGTAGAGGCTATTCAAAGATTCAACTTTAAATTGTTAACATGACTTGTTAGAATGTGATGGAGCAACCATAATACCTTCTAAGTTTCATGATTTTTCTCCAGAATACTGAGATGGATGACCTTGAAGTGCAGCTTCCCCATACATGTCGTTATTCAGTGATAAAATTAATTTCCCTATAAAATAATTACCACAAAATTGTTACAAATATATCATAGTCTCTGACTAAAAGGAAACAAAGCAAATCGAGGAGTTGAAAGCAGTGTAATAAATTCCACACAAGGATCTTATAGCAGCATTATGTATAATAGTGAAACTGGATGTAATCCCTTTGCTATCAAAGAAGATATAAACAGATCATGGTATGCCTATTCTTTGGAATACCTCTAAAACTTCTAAAAAGGTAAGTTAAAATGATGTGCACTGATAAGGAGAGAGGTCTATGATATATGGCTTGGGAAACAACAAATTGAAAAACGATGTAGTTATGTAATTTATGTTTAAAAAAAAACTTTGTGTATTTACAAATTCATAGGAAATTTCCAGAAGAATAAGTCACAACCTCTTAACAATAGTTCCTTCTGAGTAGGAGAGTGAGTTTTCAGGGAAGGGGATGAAAGGGGAATGTTTCACTTTACTCTACATAGATCAGTGCAATTTGACTTTTTTTACAGTGTGTACTTGTTTCATAGTTAGAAAAATGAGTGATGTGACCCTTTGGTGCAGGGCAACAGTATGATGTTCACCAGTCTCTGTTCTCTATGTTACTGCACAGCATGGACTGTAGAAGAAAGCCCAGAGGAACAATGAAGACAAAGAAGACATGACACCTGCAAAAAGTCAGTGGAGTATTTCTCCATAAGATACCTTCCAGGTGAGTGACGGTCAGTATCTTCCACTGCTTCAGCTCTCGCCATGAACCTAGAACCTGCCCAGGGTAAGCCGGAGGACCATGCCCGCTAGTCCACTCCCTGCACGGAGCCTGTTTGTGCAGGGTGACTGCCATCAAGCAGACAATGGACTCAGGATGGAGCGTGTGCCTTTGGGGAGGCTGGCAGAGAGGCATAAAGTGGAACACCAGCTAAGTGCACACACCTGAGAGGCGGAGCTCCAGGTGGAGACACAAAATGTACCAAGAAACTGTGAAGTGAAGGAAGCTACTCCATCTCTCTGAGCTTCAGTGTCCCCCCTGTAATGTGTGGATCACAGGTCTACTTCACAGAGCTGTTGGGGAAGATACATAAAAGTTCCTGTGACAGCCAGTGTCACATTATTAACAAAGTCATATCCGACTTCAAAATAATCGATGAAAAGAATAATGTTAATGAGACCAAAGACGGGATGCTCAACTTCGTAAGCAGCCCCAGCAGCATGAGAATGAGAGGAGCTCCGAGAAAGCAGGGTTCTTCACAGCTCCACTGGAGACGATGAACACGGGCTACACCAGGATAAGTCGCTGTTGTACAGTGACTCATGTAGTGAGGGTGGGTCCCTAAAGACACTGTGAAATCCAGTTACACACAGTGGCTCCTAGGAAACAACTACAAAGCAATCAACTCAGCAGATAGGAATGGGAAGGGGGCGAGCATAGGAGGGTCAGAGCCACAAAATCTGACGGAAGACACTGAACCACGAGCGCTCAGCTCTGTCAACAGCTTCTGTGGTTGCACCAGGAGATCAAACGTCTGAGAGAGCCATTGTGGGGACTGCTGGGAGCACAGTGGTCACTGCAGCCACAACCCAACAGCAGTTGCATCGGGGCACACAGACCCCGAGACATTCCTCTCCATTAATCCTTGTTTCAAGATGATGAATATCCTCATGTTACAATGTCTCCTTCCAACCCTTGTGGAGGAGTGTCATCAGAACCCCCTGAAGAGGTCACAGGCCAGAGTAGGATGGAACACTGGGGGCTGGGGGAGCGGCGTTGCACCTGACAACACAGACTATCACCCGGGTCTATTGAACACGAGAGAAGGACCCGAGGATGTGGTCCAACGAGAATTCCCTGTCTTGCCACATTCAGAGATACTGCAGAGTTTCTCGTCCGTTCTTTAAAAAAATGTTAAAGAATTCATGTCATTAATTCATAGCGAGGCAAATTCTTCACATAGTGACAGGGTCCAGTTTCCATGACCAGCTTATTCAGTTGTTTTGATAATACCCCACATTCAGGAATTGGAAATGTAACCTATTGGGATGTGTAATATAAACAAGGACTTTTTTTCATGGAGATCAACACCCAAAGTTTTAGGGAGGACATAAATCGTGAAAGCTGCTAACCATTCCTCCACAGGTTTCAATAAGACTTTTAAGTTAATTTACCAATCTCAGGAAAAGATAACTTTTCAATTCAAATTTTTTTTTATGCATTCAAGCGTACAATACAGCCAAGAGAATGAGCATTAAAAAATTAACAAGAAGGTCTTGCTTGCATTTCATCTTTTGCAAATAATCAGGATATTTTATGCTCTGTTCCTTTCACTGCTGTAATCAATTTTTAAAGAATACGTTACATCTGACTATCCCTGGGCATGTTTATCCTGGAACCTTGCCGGAATCCAAAGCAGAGATGTTAAAGCTGACGGGTTTCAAATGCTGCCCAGGTGTTGTCTACCATGAACATGCCTCTCCCAAAGCCGGACCACCGGTCTCTTCCTGAGGGATCAGAGTCATCACTTATGTCCCTGAGAGACTGGCCACTCAGGCCTGAGCTGAGATTAGGTGATCAATCTGAAGGGCAAAATGCTTAAGCTATTCTCATCCTAACGATGCTGTTTTGGAGGCCTCTGCACTGGAATAGGTTAGTGAAAACGGCCTACTAGATACTTGCCTGGGAATTGTGTTGTTCTCCTCTGCCCTTAGCAGATCCTGGGGAAACCAATGATTAACCTCACGGATGCTTTAACTTCCACATCTGTGAAAAAGGCAAGCAACAGCCAATGTTACCACTTTGCAAAACTCCAAAGTTGTGCATCCAAGAGGGACCACAAGGGTGAATTTCTCCCAAAAGCTGATGAAATGATGGCACTTTGGCTGGAGAAGGCAGAGGGCAGCAGGCAAAGTGGAAAGTTTCTGGAATGTCTAACCAGTTCCCATAAGCAGTTTAGAGAAACACCTGGCCCTGGATTAGGTAGGAGGCTGTGGAAGGACCCACAGGTACACAGGGGGGAGGAGGAATCAAGCAAAGGAGGGAGGCGGTGGGGAAGAGGCGCCAGTCTGGGCTTCAATTTTGGACAAAAGCAGTTGCACGCTGCAGGCCCGCGGCTTCCCATGCAGCCGCCACACCCTCCTAACTCCCTGGTAATTTTCGTCTCGTCACATCCCTCTGGGAATCAGTCCACATGGAGCGGGTGCAGGACCTGAGTCCTGAGTCAATGGTTTGGCCCTCGGCCAAGCTCACACCACCCTGCTCCTCCTCCCAGGGCCAGGCACCGCCCTGTGCCCAGAGCATCCTGGGCGTTCTAGTCCTGCAGCCCTACAGGTTGCCAGCTGGGAGCGGTTAAGAGAGAAAAGCTCCCAGCATGCACAGCTCGTGGCCCCAACTCTTGCCTTGTCCTTCGGCCCCTGGGCCCCACCCCTCTGCTTCTCCATCCCACCCTCTTCCCCACCTGTTCTGTATACCACTCCCAATCTCCATGACCTGCCCACCCCCCCAGAGTATGCGCAGTGTGGTTGGGCTGCATCCCTTGAGGCCGGGACTCAGGTAGGGGTGGGGCTCACCAACCTGGCTATTGCTGAGGTTGCCTGCAGCCCTGGTGGAAGCCCCCTGGCCAGTATTTGAAATGTAAATTCAATATCTAAAATGGAAATATCGGGTGCCTGGGATCCTGGAATTTGCCTTTTCAATGCCACCTGTCCTACCATCCCCCCTATCTCTCCAAGCTGCCATGATCCTCCCTCTGGAACCCGTGGTCAGGGTCGCTGCAGAGATCCTCCCTTTGGACCCAATCTGCCTGAAGGGCCCATACCTTGGTCAGGAGTCTTAGAAGGACTGCCCTGAGCCATGTCATAAAAAGGAGAAAACATCACATTGGACAGCCCCAATACCTGCATTATACAGACAGGAAACTCAGGTGCACTGGTAAGTGACCCCTAAGCCACTTCAGGGGAACACATGCATGCCCCTATTTCCACGCTGCACACAGGCTGGTTCACTGGACTTTCTTATCCGAGTGTGGACCTCTTGGCCTCGTTAACATAGGCAACAACACCGAAACTTCCCATTGGTCCTTCCCACAGTGTTAGGCAAGTTTGTGCAGGAAGGTAATATGCAATTTCTGCTCTAGTATAGGGCTGGCTCCTTGGGAACTAGTTTTAATATTCCTGTTTAAATATACCCGCAGAATCACAAAATAATTAAGCAAAATAATTTGTTGCTGTGGGGGGTTATGGTGATAATTCTCTGAAGTCGTTTTTCCATTTAGCTTTTCTGATTGACTCCAAATACTACAGCACCACACGCTTCTTAGACTGGTGGATGCACAGCTCCACTTCTTTCCAGGGAGAACGCACAACAGCAGAATATCCGTGGCCTGACTTTCTGGGGCACCAGTATTACTACAAGATTTGGAAGAAGCAAAGTTAGGTCATTTCCAAGGTAAGGAATTAAAAACTTGACACTAAGATGAGGTGGGAAAGTCATATACCATTAATAATTGTCAGTAATCTGTGCCTGAAATGTCAGACTTTCTCTGAGAAAGAACTCTGAGACCCTATTTCCCATTGTTTTAAATAGGAAAATCTAGAAGGCATAGCAAATCTATCGAAAAACTATACCAATTTCCTAAGTCACAATATGACACCTAGACTTAAGTTACGAACATCGTGTGCTCCTCATTTTGTTCCTTCCAACCCAGTCCCACAGGTCTTGAGTGCATGCTGTGAACACGGCACTGTGCTAGGTCTCGAGGCCTTGGTGAGCATCGTGGTGGGGGTGGACCTTGCTGGAGAAAGATGACATCATGAAATCTCAAATCCATGCCACTTACAAAACTGAGGCAAAAATGGAAAGACCCAAGGGACCATGCAAGGATGAGGGCATTAATAGATACTTGGAAGTATTAAAATCAATCTAATGGTGTCATGAGTGAATGTGTTCCACTTTAAAACAAAACACTGCTGTTATTCTGAGATATTGAGTTAGTATCTTTGTGCAAATATGCAGGATTTAAAATGATTATTGACATATAACATGCGTACAGAAATATATGCAGAAGTCATCCACGTAAATCACAAAGAATTATTAAAAAGTGAACACACTTGTGTGACAAACAACTAGCACCAGCTTTACTCAGGCCCCGACAATCCCTTTCTCCCTATTTCCTCCCCAAAGGTAACTGATATCTTACCAGCGAACACTGTATGTCAAGTTTGTCTTCTTATACAAGTGTTTTATTACAGAACAATTTAAACAATATACAAAATAAACAAAATAGCACAGTAGGCCCGTCACCCAGTTTCAACAACTACTAATCATCTGCCATTTTTGTTTCATCCACACTCCATCCCATTCCCACCTCACTTTATTATTCTTTTAAGCCTTTGTGCATGTGTGGTGAGTAAGATGTATGCACACTGAAAGGCACAAATCTCAACCGTACAGTTTTGGCAAATAAACATGCCCATATAACTTTCATCCCTTTAAGAATAGGATATTTCCATCACCCCCAGAAAACTCCTTACTGTTCCTTAGCGGTTGAGTGCTCGCGCTCCGCTGCTGGCAGCCCGGGTTCGGCTCCCGGGCGCGCACCGATGCGCCGCTTCTCCGGCTATGCTGAGGCCGCGTCCCACATACAGCAACTAGAAGGATGTGCAGCTGTGACATACAACTATCTACTGGGGCTTTAGGGGGAAAATATAAATAAATAAAATCTTTAAAAAAAAAACAAAAAACGTTTTTTGGCATGCTGTTTAATTCCTTTATTAGCATTTAAATGACACACCTTTACGTTCTTACTGGGTGGTCCAGATTACAATATGCATCTTTAAGATATCACATCCTACCTAGACTTAATAGTTCACCAGTTTAATCAATGTAAAATATGGAAGCCTTGCTACAGAACAGTTCCATTTACCTCTGTCCTTTGTGCTATTGCTGTCATAAATTTTACATCTACTCATGTTATAAATCCCACAACACAGTGTTATAGTTTTTGCTTTAGGTAGTCATAGATATTTTAAAGAAATAAGAGGGGCCGGCCCCGTGGTTTAGAGGTTAAGTGCATGTGCTCCGCTGCTCGCGGCCTGGGTTCGGATCCCTGGCACACACCGATGCACCACTTCTCCAGCCATGCTGAGGCCGTGTCCCACATACAGCAACTAGAAGGATATGCAGCTATGACATACAACTATCTACTGGGGCTTTGGGGGGAAAATAAATAAATAAATAGAATCATAAAAAAAAGAAATAAGAGAAACAAGTTAAGTGTTTGGAAAGGAAATGCTTTGAGACTCTGCAAATGTACTGTTTCTTCTTTAAGTTTCATCCACAGTTTTTGCGTTCATCAGTCATTCTTTCCAAAAGTAATTATTACTGTAGTGTTAAAGTGGCGATTTTCTATTTCATGCTATCTAGCGCTTTTATTATTTGGAATTCTGTGAGCAAGATTTCTCCCCCCCTTCCTTCTTCCTTTCTTTTTCTCATTCTCTCATTCTTTTTTTTCCCCTTTTTTCTTTCTTCCTTCCCTTCCTTTCTTGTTTAATCTTTTTTATATCAGTATAGCCTCGTGGACATTTATTTTATTCTCTGAGTAATTATCCAATGCTACCATTATTTATTTTGTTGCTCAGAGTTTTCCAGCTTGAGTCATTGGAAAGTCTTTCAGATTGATTCCTTTTGACACGTCCCATCATTTTCTGTGTGTTTTTTTTTTTGAAAGCACTTTCCTACTTTCTGGCACTACAAGATGATCCAGGCTCATCTTGTATTTTCCATCTCCAGCCCTAGAATTAGCCATTTCTCCAAGAAAATCTGCTTTATTTTATTGGAGAATGATATTTAGAAAACAAGATCTGGGAGCTAGGTGTGCTCATTAATACCAGAGTGTCACTGCTTCTGGACCCTCTCAGCAGAGCTTGGAAATGTATGCATGAATATAAACTCAGGTAGACACATCTGTCTATCAATCTATCCATCTATATATCAGTCTATCTATCTATTTGGATAGATATATTAAAAGAGACATGGATTCATACTGATACTTCGAACTCCAATCCAGCACCACAGAGTTTATTCTAGCATTCTCCTTTTGTTTATTTGTAACTTCTTTCACCAACAGTGAGAAACTTAACTCCAGTTAGCTACAATATATTTACTGTGTCAACTAGTTTCAGAATTGCTAATCCATACCCTTATGAAAAACAAATTTACCACCTAGAGTACAGTGTTTGTGTCCAGTACTTTAGTTCTACAGTATCCCGTCAAATCACTGTCTTCCAAAGTAACTTAGGTCAGGACCTTTCATCCCCAACCCTTCTGTATGGTTAGGTCACATGTTTGTAATACAGTGAGATTCATTTTTCACTGCATTCCATCTGAGTTTCCCAGCATCCTGATTGATTTTTAAAATTTGCAGAGTAAAATTCACTCTTTGTGGTGTACAGTTCTATGGGTTTTGACTTTATGGTCATGCATCCATACCCACAGTACCATACAGAGCTGTGTTTTTCACCCCCAAAGTTCTCTCATGCTATCCCTTTGTATTCAACCCCTTCCCCTACTCCATCCCTTGGCAACCACTGATCATTTTCCATCCTTGTAATTCTGCCTTTTCTAGAAAGTCATATAAATGGAATCATATACTGTACAGCCTTTTGAATCTGACTTCCTTTACTTGGAGAAATGCATCCAAGATTCATCCATGTTGTTGTGTGAATCAAGAGTTTATCCTGGGGCCGGGCCCATGGCCTAGCAGTTGAGTGCATGCGCTCCCCTACTGGCGGCCCAGGTTCGGATGCAGGGCACGCACTCACACATCGCTTCTCTGGCCATGCTGAGGCCGTGTCCCACATACAGCAACTAGAAGGGTGTGCAATTATGACATACATCTATCTATTGGGGCTTTGGGCGGAAAAAAGGAGGAGGATTGGCAATGGATGTTAGCTCAGGGCTTATCTTTCTCACACACACACAAAAAAAGAGTTTATCCTTTTTACTGTCAAGTAGTATTCTAATGTACTGATGCATCACAGTTTCTTTCTCCATTCACCTGACGAAGAACATTTAGTTTATTTCCAGCTTTTGGCAATTATGAATAAAATGGCTATAAAGATTCCCACAAAGATTTTTGTTTAAACATTAGTTTTCAATTTTCTTCAGTAAATACCTAGGAGTGGGAGATCTGAGTCATATAATAAGTGTATGTTTAGCTTTATAAGAACCTGCTCAACTGTTTTCTGAATGCAACTATCATGTTGCGTTCCCAGTTCTAATTGCTCCTACTCCTCACCCACCTCCTCATGTGGTATTTGCAATTTTATTTTTTATTTCAGGCACCTAATAGGCGTGCAGTATCTTATTGTTGCTTCTGCTTCATTTTTGAAAGTGAGTTCTGCTAAATATAGAATCTTGTGTTGACTTTTGGGTTTTCTTTCTGCACTTGAAAGATGTCATTTTGGTGTTGAGTTGTCTCTTTTGTTTTTGATAATATATTATCCATCATTCACCTTATTTCTCCCTGTATGTAATGTCTTCCCCTGTATATATGTATTTCCCTGACTGCTTTCAAGATTTTCTTTTTATCTTTGGATTTTAGTAGCTTGACTATCATGTACCTAAGTATGCTTTTATTTTATATTTTACTTTGTGGGTTTGCTGACTTTCTTGGATCTAAAATTTTAGGTTTTCCAAGAAATTTTGGAAGTTTTATGCTATTACTTATTGATTTGCCTTTCTGCCTCCTTTAATTTTTCTGTCTTTCTCCTCTCTGCTGGGGACTCAATCATCTCACAGGTCATAAGGCTCTCTTCATTTTTCTTCAAAATTTTTACATTCTTTTCTTCAGACTGGATAATTTCTATTGCTGTATCTTCATTTTTTTCTACTGTTTCTCATCTACTGGTAAACTCAAAAGTATTTATTTCATTTCATCTTCCTATTTGGTGCTTTTGTGTAATTTCCACTTCTCTGCTGAGTTCCCACATCTGTTCATTCATTATGGGAATATTTTTCTTTACCACCATGATCATCTTTATAATAGCTGCTTTCGTATTCTTGACTGCTAATTGCAACACATTAGGGAGAGTTTCTACTGCCTGCTTTTGGTCACATATGGATTACATTTTCCTGTTTCTTCAAATCTCATGATTCTTTTAAATTGTGTACTGGAAATCATGAAAGATAGGTATAGAGGCTCCGGATTCTATTGTATTTCTTTGAAGAGTGTTGTTACTTTTCTAGCAGGGAATCAACTTGGCTGGACTGAAATTCCAATCCTATCTCCTTTACAGTGGGCATAGCTGAAATCCTCAGTCAGTTCTTTCATCTTCCAACTGCTGTTTTTACACTAGGCCTTCTGGGGCCTACCCTGTATGTGTGTTGTTCAAAGATCTGCCAATTTGGTGTGTGTGGGGGAGAGACTTACATATATATTTTGCGATTTTCCTCTTTGTGTCTCCCTCCCTTCCAGAATTTCTCCCCTAACTTTCCAGCTACTCTGCCAGCCCAAAAATACATCCTCTAACATTACAAGTAAGACTGTAGTTTTTCCCCAGTCTAGGCCATGTCCAGATTTTGGAATGCTTTGAGGCAAAAGACTCAAGCTTGCAAATATCTCCTGGTGCAATTCCCATCATTTAAGGGAAGATTCCCTCTCAGTTCAGCTTGCTTTTGGAACTGATTTAAACATATACACATATACACATTTATTAAATGTGTTTTACATATAGCTACACGAGTCTGTATAAATATATATAATATTTTGTGCAGATTTTATCATTGTTATCTGTGAGAGTGTTAGTTCAACAAGCTACTCCACTATTAGTAGAAGCCAGACCTCGGTTTTGTTTCTTTATTGGATTTTATATAAATGGAATTATATAGCCTTTTGAATATAATTTCTTTTATACAGCATTATGTTTGTGATATTCATCCATGCTATCGCATGTAGCTAGTGTTTGTTCATTTGTTGAAAATAATTAATTTTTTAATGGTCATAAAATATGCAGAAGATAAAATTGTAACCATTTTTAAGTGTACCATTCAGCGACATTCAATACCTTCAAATAATTGTGTAGCCATAACCTCCAAACATCCACAGAACTATTTTCACATTGCACTGAAACTTTGTGCCCATTAAGCAACAACTCCCTGTTATCCCTCCCTCTTGCCCCTAGGAACCACCATTCTCCTTTCTATTCCTATAAATTTGACTACTTTAATTACCTTATATGAGTGGAATCATACAGCATTTTTCCTTTTGTGACTGGCTTTATTTCACTTAGCATAAATTCCTCAAGGTTCATCCATGTTATAACATGTGTCAGAATTCCTTCCTTTTTAAGGGTGAATAGTATTCCACTCTGTGTATACACCACATTTTTTTGTCAGTTCATCCACTTATGGACACCTGGCTTGATTCCAGCTTCCGGCTATTTTGAATAATGCTTTTAAGAACATGGGTGTACATATATGTCTTTATACCTCTGCGTTCAGTTCTTTTGGGTGTATACCCATAAATGGTGTTCTCAGATTCACTTTTTCACATATAACAGGGTTCCCCACACCTCCAAGAAGCAATTCTTGTAATGCCAGCTGGTTACCAGATAATTCAACTCAATTTGATGCTGACAACCCAGAGATACATCAGATTGTACAGGTTGATGTCTCCATCCTATAATTCTGCACACCCACCCAACCTCACCTTTACTTCAGATGCCAGTTACAAGCCCAGGTTGTTACCTGTACTTCTGACTTACTGGCTATAAACCAGAGGTTCCCACAACCTCCTCCTTGGGTTTAATTAATTTGCTAGAGTGGCTCACAAAACTCAGAGAAACATTTACTAGATCACCAGTTTATTATAAAAGGATATAATTCAAGGAGAGCCTGTTGGAAGTGGTGCATAGGGAAAGGTATGGAGATAATACACAAAGATTTCATGCCATCTCCAGGTGCACCACTCTCCAAGCAGTCCTTGTCATTGCCAACCTGGAAGCTCTCTGAACCGCCTTCTATTGGGATTTTTATGGAGGCTCTCTCACATAGGCGTGATCAATTATTAACTCAGTTTCCAGCCCCTCTCCTTTCTCTGAAGGATAAGGGGTAGGGCTAAAAATTCGAAGCTTCTAATCAGGGCTTGGTCTTTCTGGTGACCAACCCCCATCCAGGAGCCATCCAGGAGCCCACCCAGAATTGCCTCAATAGGACAAAAGATTCTCTTAGTGTTCTTATCACTGGGGAAATTACAAAGGTTTTAGGAGCTCTGTGCCAAGAACTGGACGCAGAGGCCGATAAATATGTTTTTTATTATTTCAGAACCCATAAGAGAAATTTCTAGATCATATAGTAATTCTATTTTTAATTTTTGAAGGAACTGCCATACTGTTTTCCACAGTTTTATATTCTCACACTCAGAGCACAAGGGTTCCAATTTCTCAACATCCTTGTCAACACTTGTTATGTTCTGATTTTGTGATAGTAACTATCCTAACGGGTGTGAAAAGGTAGCTCATTGTGCTTTTATTTCACTTTTTCCTGATACTTAGTGATGTTGAGCATCTTTTCTTGTGTTTCTTGTTCATTTTATATTTTCTTTGGAGAAATGTCTATTCAAGTATTTTGTGCATTTTTAAATTGAGGTTTTTTTTTTATTGTTGAGTTGTAGAAGTTCTTATTTATTCTATATATTAATCCCTTATCAGATTTGTGATTTGCAAATATTTTCAACCATTCCATGGTTTGCCTTTTTACTCTGTTGATAGTATCTTGTGATACAGAAAACTTTTTCGTTTTGATGAAGTCCAATTTTTTATTTTTTTGTTACTTATGTCTTTGATGTCATATTAAAGAAATCATTTTTGCAATGGCATTTGGACCCAATGACATACAGCTTTTACCATGTGTTTTCTTCTAAGGATTTTATAGCTTCAACTCTAATATTTATATCTTTGATCCATTTTGAGTTAATTTTTGTATATAGTGTAAAGTAAGGGTCCAAACTCATTCTTTTGCATGTGGGTATTCAGTTTTCCCAACAACATTTGTTGAAAACCTGATCTTTTCTCCAATGAATGATCTTTGTACCTTTGTCAAAAATCATTGGACCATATATGCAAAGTTTTATTTCTGGGCTCTCTGTGCTATTTCATTAGTATAGTGTGTGTATTTATGCCAGTACCACACTGTTTTGATTACTTTATAGTAAGTTTTGAAATCAGGAAGTGTGAGTTCTCTAACTTTGTTCTTCTTTTTCTAGATTGTTTTGGCTAGTCAATGTCCCTTGAGAGTCCATATGAATTTTAGGATAGATTTTTCTAATTTTGCAAAACCATCATTGGAATTTTTACCTCTTTGAGTAAGTTGATTCTTAAGTATTTTATTCTTTTGTTGCTATTGTAAATAAAAATGTAAAGTTTTTAAATTTCTTTTTCAGATTACTTATTATTAATGTATAGAAGAACAATAGTTTTTGCGTGTTGATTTTGTGTCGCACTACTCTGCAGAATTTACTAGTTCTAACAAATTTTTGGTGGAAGTTTTAGGGGTTTCAACATATAAGATACTCTTTGTAAACAAATATAATATTACTTCTTCTTTTCAAATTTGGATGCTATTTCTTTCTTTTTCTTGCCTAATTGCTTTGGCTAGAACTTCTAATACCATGTTGAATAGAAGTGGTGAAAATGGGCCGTCTTGTCTTGTTTCTGATCTTAGAGAAAAAGCTTTCAGTCTTTCACCCTTGAATATGATGTTCTCTGTGGATTTCTGTATATGGCTTTTATTATGTTGAAGTAGTTTCCTTTTACTCTGAGTGTTTTTTTAGTGATTTTAGCATGAAAGCATGTTGAGTTTTGTTAAATGCTTTTTCTGCATCCATTGAGATGATCATGTGTTTTCTTCCTTCATTCTGTTAATGTGGTTTATTACATTAATTCATTTTCATATATTGGAACATCCTTGTATTCCAGGAATAAATCCCACTTAAAAATGCTGTATAATCCTTTTAATATGCTGATGAATTTAGTTTATTACTATTTTATGGAGGATTTTTATATCAATATTCATCAAAAATATTGACCTATAGTTTTCTTTTCTCTTAGTGTCTTTGGCTTTGATATCAGGGTAGTGCTAATCCCATAGGATGACTTTAGAGGTATTTTCTCCTCTTCAACTTTTTGAAAGAGATTGAAAATAATTGGTGTTAGTTAATTAAAAAAAAGTCTTTGGGCCCAGGAATAAATTCAGCATAAAATAAATACAAATAAATATTTTTTAAAAATATGAAAAAGTTTTTTACTAAAAAAATTTAAAAATTAAGCAAGTACATCACTTATCACTTTATTTCTAAACAGTTTTTTAACCTACTAGTAAGCATGAACAAATTGTTAGAATTAAAATGACTGAAGTGTTCATTTTCTTCATTGCAAGTTTTCTGACAGAAGTATATGATGCCATCATGTATGACATCTTTTATGAAAAAATGGTCATTTTTTGTAGTATTTGAGAATATTATGAATTTTCCCAGTGGCCTCTGACAATACTCTGATATGCAAAGTTATCTTTTCAACATGTATATCTCATCATCATCCTTATCAACTTAACAAACTCAGGTGCTAATTAATCAACTACTTTTCATATGATTCAGGTTCTCCACCACCAACTTCCCTAAGCATCAGGAAATTCTACAACTTCTGCAAGATTAACGATTTTATCTTACAATGTATATATCTCATGTGGTTTAAAACATCCAAAAATCTTTGATAAACTGACCCTGCCCAGACTAAAGCATTGTGAATTATAAAATATGGTCTCTGTTAAGTGGGGAGGGATTTCAGGTTGAACTTAATTTTATAAGTGGTCAATTTATTACAGTGTACTGTTCTGTTATGTATTTCACTTCTTTTCTAAAAAAAAGTGATAGTTTAGGGCACTTAGATAATAAAAATTTGAGAAAATAAGGAACTGATACACACTGTAAGCTTCAAATGTTTTCAAGCATAAGATACAATAAGAACTAAAACTACGAATTGGCGGAGGAAATAGAGATAAGGGGATGAAGTTGCAAAAGTGAATCTATAATAATATCTCAATGGCTAGAGTTGTGGTGCCAAGAAGGTGGTGAAGTCAAAGAATTCATAAAGATGATAATAAACACACTACAAAGAAAAAAGACTGAAATTTTCATAGAATTTTTACAGTGATATGACAGATAGAGAACAGGGAAGAGAAGTTTGAGTGAGAGACTATCTGCTTCTTAAATTATTTCCACTGTAGAGAACAACAAACCAATTTGCTGAAATCTTTATTCCCCTCTATGACCCTATCTTTACCTGCAAAATCTCAGCCCTGAATCGATGTCACAGTCCAGCTTTTCCATCCCTGGAGAACAGAGCAATTTATCTCATATGAAACCTCAACAGCTCAGGCTGTGAAACAAGGCCGGCCATCCATTCTCACAGAGGAGCCAACTGGAGGTAGGATTTTTGGTTCTGAATTCAGCTAAATATCTTCAAAGAATTGTATCTGGCCTTCCTTATCCAGGGCTATCAGTGAAGTGCTGGCTGGCTTTCAGAGAAGAGCAATTCACAGTCAGTGGAGACATTTTCTGTTGAGCTCTCTAGAGAAGGCTGTGGAGCTTGTCAGTAAGAGTTGATTTCTATGGGGATTATATTTTTTTATTTTATTCAGAGATTTATAAAGAAATTTACATGGTAAGAATTATTATCAACAAAATCCGTTATCTATTCTCTGGTCATTTAAGCAAAATCTTCCTCTCAGGGCCAACCCATAGACAAAGCCCAGATTTAGTCTCCAAGAGTCTGCTAGGCACTCTGTGGTCCATGGGAAGCCCTCAAGTTGGCAGCCTGTTTCCTTGTGTGCTGTGCTGGTGTTCAATCTTCCATCTCTTCCGGGTACACCTAGACAGACGCCTATCAGATCATCAAGGGACTTGACATTGGAGAAATGTACTTTTCATTATCTTTAGACTTCTACACTTTTCAAAAAGACTCTCAGCATTTCCAGTAATTGTGCAGCAGTTTACCCAACACTAAGGTTCTCACTATTAAAAGTTAAAAGAAATAAATTTTGAAAAGGAAAAAGTGATCTTTGCAATTTTGTACAGAATCTACATAAAGGGGGCATCCTTATAAATGGAGGTAATGGTGATCAGGGCAAGCTACCCCATTAGTCACCACCCTGGTGTGTGTATTGTTTCGAGCTGAAGACAATAAGGACTCAGAGAACTCAGGAAGAATATTTGAATTTCCCCTCCCAAACTGCCTAAAGAATTTAAAACAAAAAATCTGTTTCAGGAAGGAGTTATTATCATGATGGTTGTAAAGATAAAGTAGGATAGAGGTTACAATAGGAAAGGCACCAAGCCACTTTTATCAAAAACTCTATCTCTCACTGACCACATTATCTATAGATGACCATGAGAAGAGTTGTCAGGCAAACATTTGCATTTCTATCTCCATGTGAGTTGTCTTCTTGCCCTCTGTGGTCTTAGACCACTACCCACCCCCAACACCTTCCTCCTCTTTAGCTACAATACTTAAGTGGGCAGCTTAGACAGAGGGACGAGTTGCTCATTTCTGAGTTTCTCCCATGTATACATGTTATTAAACTTGGTATTATTTTCTCCTGCTAACCTGTCTTGTTAACTATTTGGCCAGAAATGAGAACCTTAAGAAAAGGGAAAAGGGAGATTCTCTCACTCCCTCAACAGTTTTTGCGCCCAACGTGGGGCTATGCTGGCTGGCAAGTTGCATTCTCTGGCTGGAAGAAATGCCTTCTCCCTAGATTACTGCAGGGGATGAAATACGGGAACCCCTGACGATAGCCGGTAAAATGTAAGACTTCTTACCACGTCAGCCTCCCGGAATCTCTACCTGTGGAGTCCGGTGGAAGGAGGTGGTGAGAAATTTTTTCTCTTTCGAAATTTAGATTGGCAGGAGAAAATATTTGGGAAACTAGTTTCTTGTGATTTTAGTGACGCTGGTAAATTTGGTAGAATACTCTTGGTTTTGATCTTGATCGCTTTTCCTCCCAGAAATAGTCTCTGTTTTTCTCTTTTGTCTCTGTCTTTTGTATCGTGTGTCATAAGAAGGAAATACCATAGGGTAGGACGCAGGCATAGACCCTATAAGCCTACTGTCCGGGCCGGCCCCACAGACTGGTGAGTTTGCGGGTCTCACCAGACTGGCGTCTATTTACACAAACTTTGCTGTGGGTTAATATGCACATGAAGTGAAGGCCATTGCCAAGGGCATCTTGGAAGCCAAAAAGGCTGCAAATTTGGTGGGCACAGGTCGAGAAGTTAAGAGCCATTAGGGCGCTCGCCACTTTCAGAAGACTCCCGTGACAGGATAAGTTGTGTCACGGAACGGGGTAGAAGACACATGTCCCCCGCCAACTGCAAGAAAATGTCCATGCAATGACGAGGTACTCTGTAAAGCACACAATCCCCAACCCCGTGGCACCTCCCCACCAGGTATTATTCTGACTCCAAGAGACCTAAGGCGTGGCTAAAGCTGTCATTGTGCACATAAGAAAAGAACCGGATGAGGTTTTTCCTTCTGTCTTGTTCTGTGTCCTGAGAAAACTTGGCTTTGTGACCAGTGAGAATATTCTCCTTGGTCTCCACCATACGGAAGGTGCATTTACCGGGGTGCCCCTTGGTGGCCAGTCGAGTAGACTGGGGTTCTGACCTGTCTCTTTGTCCGGCTGTGCCAAGCTCTCAGGGGAGTTTGTCATAAAGGACCCAGTCCATAAGGGCTTTTGTCGTCTTAACCTTCGTTGCTTGTTAGTGCTGGAAAAATCCCACTCCAATATTGCCTGCCTGGTGTCACAGATTAGCGGCTCTGTGACTGGAGGCGTCCCACACTATTGTAGGAGACCGGAGACACCGTTTTCACTACACCATCCTTACCGCCTGTGTAACGAAGGTCTTTACTTTCTCTGAATATCTTTGGGAGTGAATTCTTTGGATCATGGGGGCTACATCATCTGCGCCCTCACCAGGGACGCCTCTTGCGTCCATGGTAAAGATTTACTCTAAGCATGGGAAAGTTACCACCGGGTCTTTCCTTAAAAAGGCTTATTGGATCGAGTCACTATTGGAATAAATATACAAATGAAAATCCTACTCGTCAATGGCCAGACAACAGATCCTTTGAATTGGGAAAACTTCTAAATTGAGGAAAAAAAATATGTTTTGAGAGCTCTCACACAATTGTTTAATTGGTACCTAAAAAAGGGCCATAAAAAGGAAGGGAAAAATTTAAATAGCCTTAAGAGCTTGACTCAGGTTACAATTGAATTGAGAACATGTAAAAGTGTAAGTGTTGATAAGATTATAAAGGTTGGAATGTTTGAGCTAATTTTATATAAAGAGGTTACATCAACTTTGCCTGTGTATGTTTTAAAATGTCTGACTGGGAATGCTTCCCTTGTCCAAAATTAGAAGACCAACACCTATTGATAAAAATCTTAATGATAACTATGTTTAAAGGTATAAGAGGTGATGAAATTTACATGAACTTTTGTAAAAAAAACTGATGTTATTTCTATTACAGTACTGGTTAACAAAAATAGTAATTTAAATGATGGCTAATTTTATCTAATGTCTTATGAAGTCTTATAGACAATCTAAATAATTATTGGCAACAAGTACCTAAATAGTTGTGAAAAAGATGAATGTTGGGTGAACTTTAAATAATAATTATGTTTTATGGTATTGACAGCTTCCAAAATCTTTTTGGTGACTTAAAACTTTAGAGTTTTGCTAAATTTTGTGATAAAAATTCACTGAGTATCATCATTTCCAAATAAGATAAGATATTAGACATTGATTGCGAAAGTCACGATTGTCTACATTTGGCTTTTCATTACAGGAAAACTAAAAGGTGTTTTGGGTCTATTGGTAAACATGTGTTTTATTAAAAGATTGTACTATAAAGTAACATATTTCTAGAAGTTATGAAGTGTTTATAAATTTTCCAAGCCACAATATACTAATGTAAAAGAAAGTTTATCATGGTTTACTTAGTTTTTACTTACAAATTCGGGTTTCTAAGAGTTAAAATTTCTAATTAGTGTATGTGATTGAAGCTACTAAATATTAAGAAAAAATATGTCTGTGTACAAGGAAAGTAAGATGTATAAAGAAGGAACAAAGAATGGAAATATTTTGTTTGATTGATTAAGAAAGATAAATTGTCTTCAAGTACTAGGAGGGAAAAGAAAGACATGGGACAAATTCTGAATGTAAAAAGAAAGTTATAGGTTTGTGGAAGAGGAATTCTGGAAAAGGAGTTTTTGTATGGTGAAGTTGGCTCAGATTGAAATGAATTTAATTAAGTTAATGAATTTTAATATCAGAAGGAAGCTGGTACAAAATTATAATTTGGTCTTCTTTCTCTTAAAAGGATAATTTTCTTGAACTTGATAAAGAGGTTATAAAAGATTTTTCTTTACCTTTGGATAAGTCTACCTAAAAGACAGAAAAAAAAAAACCTGTTAAAATAATTTCCTGTGTTCAAAAGACTGAGGTTTCTCTATTAAGGTTTTTGGACTGTTAATGATCTCTTTGCTTTAACGTTTTCTATTTTTGACAAGCTCGCCAAAATTCATATCTTAAATAAAGTCTTTTTTTTTACTTTTTTTCTTTGAGAATTTTCAAAGGGCCCTAGAACTTCTTAAAGAAATTTGCTCTCTTCCTATAATGGGAAAGATACTAAGTTTATTAGGCTTATTCAGTATGTTAAATTGCATGGAAAGCATTGTCAGACAAGTGATGATAAGTCTGCTTAGGTGCTATTATGTGAGCAAATGTTATCGACATAGGTGTTTTAAAATTGTATAACATTACTGAAATTCTGATCTGTCCTGATTATCAGTCATATTTCTGGTTATTATTATTTTAAAGTGTTGTATGTCACAAAATTAATCAAATTTCTCTGTCAATTGCCATTTTGAGGTCTTGTTGTTTACAGACTTATTTCTTTGCTCTAATGCTTTTGCAAAATATTTCAACTTCAGAAAAATTCATGGAAAGGACTCTGGCATTTACACTGGAGTACAGGTTTCTGACAAACTTTCTGATCATAAAACTGACCTTGGTAAGAAATTACAGAAACCTGATGGAAAGACTGATAACTTCATGAAGCTGCTAACAGAAAGATTGGGATCAAGAATGGATTACACAGGACTGAATGAACTGATAAGGATGATTATAATTTTTATGATTTTTCATTTGAAGTATTGCTGAATTTTTAATGTTTTGTTTTTTCAGAGTTAAGGAAAACTTTTTCTCTTTTCTCCTGAGCTAGCTATGACTTATAACAATTTGGCAAATGATATTTTTATAAGTAAAATTGAAATATTTCTCTATTTCTTAGATCTGATCCCTCGAATTTGGAAACTCTTAGTAAGTGAGTATTGTTGTTTTCATGGCAATATAGTTATTTGCATAAGTTCAATAAGAATCTGTTCTCCTTATAACAGGACATAATTGGAAACACTGGTTATATTACCAAGGCTGTGACTGGAAGATCATATTTGCGATATAACCATACAGCTTTTGAGGAATGAAGATTGGACTTTATGGAATAAAGCCACATGGAAATATTGGCCTGGTACCTTATGTTCCAAGCAGCACTTACCAGGATAAGTAAAGAATGTCACTTATCTGGCAAACACAAGGAACCTCGAAATATTTTGGGGGAACCTAGGAACAGAGGAATTCACCCAAATCTGTAGGTATTACAGGCAAAGTCTGATGACAAAATCCTTGGCTTGACTTTTCTGGCCTGGAGAGGCCTTTAAAGTTCAATCTGAGATTCCTTATAAAAATTTCCAGCAAAGCAGATTTAAAAGAGCCTATGTGATCAATTGCTATTCTTGCTGTACTTATGTAAATAATTGGGCCAACACTATTGGAACTAGACTTATTTTGCAAACTAGTTAGTTTTAATTTGTCTATCATTGATAAAAATGAGGGTGATCTTAGAAAGAAAAATTATATTTCAGTAAAAACTATAGTGTACATTTGCGGATATTAGATCCTAGTTTTGTTAATTGTCTGTTAAGGTTTTTGTTTTATATCTGTTGACTGGACTGGATCCTGATTTCTTCTAGTCTAAAATATCTGCCTACAGATGTCCAAACTAACGTTTTTGATTTTTTCCATCATTTTCATTTGAAATCACTGAAAACTGAACCTCCCCTTTTTCCTGAAGCCTTACAAACTGAAGCTGATGGACTTGATATAAACTTAAGAGGTTACCCGATGACATCATCAGAGACATTTTAAACTGCAAAAGATGCTTTGATGCTGACATCTAAAAATCTTCTTAACTAGCTGTCCCCTATACTCAGAAACTGCTTTACAAATTGCTCCAACCATTAACCTTCTTTTTCTTTCGTTTACATAGAAATGCTTCCATTAAATGCTTGATTGCTTGCTTCCACAATATAGGCATAACCTTGAGAGCCCACCTGCATCACCACTTTCAGGGGAAGAGGGGGAATCTCCTTCTGCCCTTTTCCTTAAGGTTCTTATGACTGGCTAAATAATTAACAAGACAGGGTAGCAGGAGAAAATAATACCAAGTTTAATAACATGTATACATGGGAGAAAGCAGGGACACTGCGTTTCTCAACACAATAGCAGATTCTCGTCTTAAATACCATGTCCAACCAAAGACAAGGAGGATGTTGGGGGTGGGAGTGTTAGTTACAGGAGATTATCACTAAAGCACTGTAAACAAGAGTAAGATTTATTATGCCGTTATAAGGCCTCACCTTCTACATTGATAAGTCTCTAGAAATGAGGTCGTCCCCCCTCTTCCCAATACAGAGAGGAAGATACTTTTACAAATGGAGACTTCCCTTGTAAATGATTGTCTGGTAACTCCTCACAGGGCCATCCAGAGCCTGTGGCCAGAGAGACAGAACTTCCGATAGGATGGGCTTGTTGGTGCCTTTTCTATTGTAACCTCTATCCTACATTATCTTTATAGCAGTCATGATAATAACTCCTTCCTGAAACAGATCTTTTGTTTTAAATTCTTTAGGCAGTTTGGGAGGGGAAACTCAAATATTGTTCCTGAGTTCTCTGAGTCCTTATTGTCTTCAGCTGGAAATAATCCGTATACCAGAGCGGTGCTTCCTGGGGTAGCTTGCCCTGAGCACCATCAGTTCCCTCCTCTGAAACTTCCCTAGAAGTTTCACATATTAAAAGCTGAGCTGGTAACTGTGGAGAGAGAAATCGTTTTAGTATCTCAGTGATAAGAAGTCTGCAAAGAGAGAAAAGAACGCAGATTAGGATGAGGATGAACAAGCAGAAAAGAACAAATTGGAGCACATTTCCCCACACCCCATTAAACCAGTCCCCCAATCCTGGAAATAAGTCAGTCCAATAAAATGTGTGAGCTTCGTTTATCTGATGAAAAATGTCAATCTTCTCTTTTAATAGATTTAAGTTAGATATTACTTGACCTGTTTGATTCACATAAAAGCAACATTTTTCTCCAATGATTGCACATGCTCCTCCTTGCTGGGCAGTGAGTACATCCAGAGCACGTCAATTTTGGGGCACCACAGATTCTAGGCTGTTAATACCTGACTGGAGTATGTTCAAGGTTTGCATGGTGGTGTTGAACTCTTGCTCCATTACCATAGAGAGATTTAAGGTTGCCTTTTCCAACTCACAGTCTCCAAAGCTGGGGAATAGGACTCTCAAGGCTGAAAAGAACTTGGAGTTGCGATATACAAGTGGATTTTCCACGATTTCTCAACTGGCACGTTTATGTGGCACAATCTTATGAACAAACGAACCCAGGTTTGTAATTTGGCTCGCATTTAAGGTGGAGTGTTTGGTGACAGAAGGAGCCAGGTATCCAAGTCCGCATCGTCCTGACCAATTAGATGGGAATCCTTTATACACTTTGTTGCCGCATAAAATGAAAAGACCAGTGTAGTTTAAAGACAAAGTTAGAATTGAGTCTGTAGTTCCCAGGATCTGGACTATTTCATGATCTGTGCCACTTGCACTGTTACTACCTAAACATCTCCATTTCCCATGAGCTCCTGTCAGTCTGCGAGAACAGAACAGATTGCAGAATAGCTGGTAGAGGAGGCCTGCAGTCTGATTTTGGCAGCTATAAAGCCTGGTCTTGTCACCTGACCAGGTGAGTCCAGATCTTTGATCCACCCATATATAGTCTGTGGCATTGGGCAGCTTAACCATGCGGATAGCTGCGATACCCCAAGTTGCACACGGGTGGCTCATAAGCCATCCAGAGCACTTGGTGATTTGGCAAATGTTTGTGCCAGAGGGAGTAGTGATAGAGTCACTTACAATTCCCTTGAGAGTTCTGAAGATGCCACCTGCGGAATCAAACCACAGAGTTTGACTGCAATATTGTCTCGGTATGTCACCCAGGAAAGGTCCAGTGCCATGTTTACTTTCAATGCAGAGGGAAAAACTTTCACTTATTGCTTGTACTTGGGCAAGGGACAGTCTTTGACTTTTTAAGTAGTCTTTCTGGGGCCCAAGTGACTCACCAGGAGACGAAGCAGAGTGAAGTTTCCCTTGTTGCGGATACCATACTCTGTTATTCATCCATTTTCCATACTTAGTCCACCAGGTGTTCATATCAGCAGGAACAAAGACTAGTTCAGGTTCTTTTGCACTATCTAGCTGTTGACATAACCAACAGTCAGATTGATTAGTTAGTGTGGCTAGGGCTTGGTAAACTGGCATAAGGGGGTGTTTGGTCTGTGCCCGACCTGTTGAAAAGGAGAGGGTTAGTAAAAGCAAGACACAGATTGGAAAAGAGCCCATAGCAGAGACTTAGAGAGGGGAAGAGGGACAGATAGAGACCAGCACTCTCCAGTCAGCTTTCTAATAAATGATTAAAAATATATATATAGGGAGTGACGTCAGCATCATGGCGGAGTGAGCTTTCCCGTGAATTCTTCCCCCACAAAATACAACAAAAGTAACAGCCACAGACCAACAACGGAATCCCAGACAGTGAAAAGCTGGAGCGGAGGTATCCACACTGCCGCACATCTGAGAGCGGAACGTGCTGGGCCCCCGGAGGAAGTGGGGAGAGGTAAGGAGAACTCCGCTCCCTCCCCATCAGATCAGCGATCCGGTCCGCGCGGCTCCCAGAGAGGGGGGAGGGGCGGCCCTCGGCGGGAAACTGTAGCTCTTCGGGCTCTCTCAGCCAGTGGGAAACTCCCGCACAGAGGGCTCAGAGGAGCCACAGGGCTACCATCAACATCTGAGCAACCCAGAGAGCGGATGAAGAGGGGCAAACGAGAAGCCTCCCACGTCAGGGACCCAGAGGGCAAAAGAGAGAGCTCCCCCCTCCCCGCAACCCGGAGTCTGCAGCTCGACCAGATCTAGCGGTCCGAGGCAGACCTGAATAAACTGGACTGGACCCGTGGATCGCAGTGGGGAAAAGACACAAAACAAAACAAAACAAAACTGCGGATCGCAGCAGAAAAACTGGGGCAGAGTGCAGGGGGCTTAGACTACACAGCCCTTTACCACCAGACAGTGGCGGCAGGTGGAAATTGCAACCAGAGACTTCCAGGATGAGGAAAATCAAAACCAACACAGGAACCACAATGCAAAAATATATGAAATCACCAGACCAGAAACAAAATGACAAGCACCCAGAAATCAACCCCGAAGACACAGAAATCCATAAACTAAATGACAGAGATTTCAAAATAGCTATCATAAAAACACTCAACGAAATACGAGACAACACAGACAAACAATTAAATGAGATTAGGAGTTTCTTCACAAAAGAGATTGAAATCATAAAGAAAAACCTATCAGGGCTGATGGAGATGAAGAACACAATGGAGGAGATAAAGGAGAATCTGGAATCTTTAAAGAACAGAGCTGACAATATGGAGGAAAGAATTAGTACTTTAGAGGATACGAATACAGATATACTCCAGATGGAAGAAGAGAGAGAACTAAGACTAAAAAGAAATGAAGAAAGACTCCGAGAAATATCGGACTCTATTAGAAAATGTAACATAAGAATTATAGGTATTCCTGAGGGAGAGGAGAGGGAAAGAGGAACAGAGAGCCTATTCAAGGAAATAATAGCTGAAAATTTCCCAAATCTGGGGAAGGAGCAGGAAATACCAGTAAGTGAAGCCAACAGGACTCCTATATATATTAACAGACAAAGGCCTTCACCACGACACCTAGTGGTAAGGCTAGCCAGGGTCAACGACAAAGAAACAATATTAAGGGCAGCTAGACAAAAACAAAAAATAACGTACAAAGGAACTCCCATCAGGCTCTCAGCGGATTTCTCAACAGAAACTTTTCAGGCTAGAAGAGACTGGAATGATATATTCAAAATACTAAAAGACAAAAACTTTCAGCCAAGAATACTCTATCCAGCAAAAATATCCTTCAAATATGATGGAGAAATAGTAACTCTCCCAGATAAACAAAAGCTAAGGGAGTTCATGGCCACGAGACCGCCACTACAAGAAATACTCAAGAAGGCCCTCAGGCCTGAAAACAAGAAGAGAAAGGGAACACAAAGCTTGGAGTAAGGAGAAAAGTAGGTAGACAAAATCAGAGAAATAGTAGATCTTTACCGGAATAGGTTAGCAACCACTTAAATACTAAACTCAAAGATCAAAGGAAGAAATTCACCAAAAATAAATTTAACCTCATCACTGTAAACACACAGCCACAACACAAGATAGAATAAGGTATAACAAGAGCAACTTAGAAGGGGAAGAGGAAAGTGACTGAATTGACTTAGTATAAGGAAATAGGAGGCTATCAGATAATGGACTATCTCATACAGAAGATTTTTCGCCCAAACCTCAAGGTAACCACTAAACAAATAATCAAATTAAAACCACATATGATAAACAAAGAGAAAACTAGAAGAATAATAAGACAGAACAACCAAACTGAATTGGCAGTCCAAAACAAATGGGACAAGAAACAAAGGAAATGTAAAAGAACCAGAAAATAAGTGACAAAACAGCAACATTCAACCCTCATATTTCAATAATTACCCTAAATGTAAATGGATTGAACTCTCCAATCAAAAGATACAGAGTGGCAGGATGGATTAAAAAGCAAGACCCAACAATATGCTGCCTTCAGGAAACACATCTTAGCACTAAAGACAAGCACCGGCTCAGAGTGAAAGGATGGAAGACAATACTCCAAGCTAATGGCAAACAAAAGAAAGCAGGTGTTGCCATACTCATATCAGACAAAGTAGACTTCAAGATAAAACAGGTTAAGAAAGACAAAGAAGGGAAATATATAATGATAAAAGGGACACTCCATCAAGAAGACATATCACTTATAAATATATATGCACCCAACATAGGAGCACCAATGTACATAAAACAACTATTAACAAACCTAAAAGGAGAAATCAACAACAACACAATAATAGTAGGGGATCTTAACACCCCACTTACAGCAATGGATAGATCATCCAGACAAAAAGTTAATAAAGAAATATTAGACTTAAATGAAAAACTGGACGAGATGGACCTAGTAGACATATACAGAGCACTCCACCCAAAAACAGCTGACTACATATTCTTCTCAAGCATGCATGGAACATTCTCTAGGATAGACCATATGTTGGGAAACAAAGCAAGCCTCAATAAATTTAAGAAGATTGAAATCATAACAAGCATCTTTTCAGACCATAAGGCTATGAAACTGGAAATGAACCAGGAAAAAAAAACTGGGAAAGTGACAAAAATGTGGAGATTAAACAACATGCTACTGAACAACCAATGGATCATTGATGAAATTAAAGGAGAAATCAAAAACTATCTGGAAACAAACGAAAATGATAACATGCCATATCAAACCATATGGGACGCAGCAAAAGCGGTCCTGAGAGGGAAACTCATAGCGATACAAGCCCACCTTAACAAACAAGAAAAAGCCCTAATAGGCAACCTTAAATTACACCTAACAGAACTAGAAAAAGAAGAACAAACAAAGCCCAAAGCCAGCAGAAGGAGAGAAATAATAAAAATCAGAGCAGAAATAAATGATATTGAGACCAAAAAAACAGTAGAAAGGATTAATGAAACAAAGAGTTGGTTCTTCGAGAAGATAAACAAAATAGACAAACCCTTAGCCAGGCTAACTAAGAAAAAAAGAGAAAAGGCTCAAGTAAATAAAATTAGAAATGAAAGAGGAGAAATTACAACGGATACCATGGAAATACAGAGGATTATAAGAGAATACTATGAGAAATTATATGCCAACAAATTGGACAATCTAGAAGAAATGGATAAATTCTTAGACTTATACAACCTCCCAAAGTTGAACCAAGAAGAAATGGAGAATCTGAATAGACCAATCACAAGTAAAGAGATTGAAATAGTAATCAAAAACCTCCCAAAAAATAAAAGTCCAGGACCAGATGGCTTCTCCAGTGAATTTTACCAAACATTCAAAGAAGATTTAATACCCATCCTCCTCAAACTATTCCAAAAAATAGAGGAAGATGGAACACTTCCTGAATCATTCTATGAGGCCAACATCACCCTGATACCAAAACCAGACAAAGACAATACAAAGAAAGAAAATTACAGGCCAATATCGCTGATGAACATTGATGCAAAAATCCTCAACAAAATATTGGCAAACCGAATACAACAATATATTAAAAAGATCATACACCATGATCAAGTGGGATTTATACCAGAGACGCAGGGATGGTTCAACATCCGCAAATCAATCAAAGTGATACATCACATCAACAAAACAAAGAATAAAAACCACATGATCTTCTCAATAGACGCAGAGAAGGCATTTGACAAGATACAACATCCATTTATGATAAAAACTCTCAATAAAATGGGAATAGAAGGAAAGTACCTCAACATAATAAAGGCCATATATGACAAACCCACAGCTAACATCATACTCAACGGGGAAAGACTGAAAGCCATTCCTCTGAGAACAGGAACGAGGCAGGGCTGCCCACTCTCACCACTCCTGTTCAACATAGTACTGGAGGTTTTGGCCAGAGCAATTAGGCAAGAAAAAGGAATAAAAGGAATCCAAATAGGTAACGAAGAAGTGAAACTCTCACTATTTGCAGATGACATGATTGTATATATAGAAAACCCTACAGAATCTGTTGGAAAACTGTTAGAAACAATCAACAACTACAGCAAAGTTGCAGGGTACAAAATCAATCTACAAAAATCAGTTGCATTTCTATATGCTAATAATGAACTAACAGAAAGAGAGCTCAAAAAGATAATACCATTTACAATTGCATCAAAAAGAATAAAATACCTAGGAATAAATCTTACCAAGGAGGTGAAGGACCTATACAATGAGAACTACAAGACATTATTGAGGGAAATCTACGATGACATAAAGAAATGGAAAGATATCCCATGCACGTGGATTGGAAGAATAAACATAGTTAAAATGTCTATATTACCTAAAGCAATCTACAGATTCAATGCAATCCCAATCAGAATCCCAATGACATTCTTCACAGAAATAGAAAAAAGAATACTGAAATTTATATGGGGCAACAAAAGACCCCGAATAGCTAAAGAAATCCTAAAGAAAACGAACAAAGCAGGAGGCATCACAATTCCTGACTTCAAAACATACTACAAAGCAATAGTAATCAAAACAGCATGGTACTGGTACAAAAACAGACACACAGATCAATGGAACAGAATTGAAAGCCCAGAAATAAAACCACACATATACGGACAGCTAATTTTCGACAAAGGTGCTAAGGACATGCAATGGAGAAAGGAAAGTTTCTTCAATAAATGGTGTTGGGAAAACTGGACATCCACATGCAAAAGAATGAAAGTGGACCATGTGCTATCGCCATTCACAAAAATTAACTCAAAATGGATCAAAGACCTGAAGATGAGACCTGAAACTATAAAACTCATAGAAGAAAATATAGGCAACACGCTATTTGACATTGGGTTTAAAGGAATCTTTTCGGATGACATGCCTACCCAGACTAGGGAAACTAAAGAAAAAATAAACAAGTGGGACTTTATCAGACTAAAGAGCTTTTATAAGACAAATGAAACCAGAATCAAGATGAACAAACAACCAACCAGCTGGGAGAGAATATTTGCAAAACATACATCTGACAAGGGGTTGATCTCCATAATATATAAAGAACTCACACAATTGAACAACAAAAAAAACAAACAACCCGGTCAAAAAATGGGCAGAGGAAATGAACAGACACTTCTCCAAGGAAGATATACAGATGGCCAATAGGCACATGAAAAGATGCTCAACATCACTAATCATCAGGGAAATGCAAATCAAAACAACACTAAGATACCACCTCACGCCCGTTAGAATGGCTATAATCACCAAGACAAAAAACAACAAATGTTGGAGAGGATGTGGAGAAACAGGAACCCTCATACACAGCTGGTGGGAATGCAAATTGGTACAGCCTCTATGGAAAACGGTATGGAGATTCCTCAAAGAATTAAAAATAGAGATGCCCTATGATCCAGCCATCCCACTACTGGGAATCTATCCAATGCACCTGAAATCAACAATCCAAAGAGGCTTATGCACCCCTATGTTCATTGCAGCATTATTCACCATAGCCAAGAAGTGGAAGCAACCTAAGTGTCCCTCGACTGACGATTGGATTAAGAAAATGTGGTATATATATACAATGGAATACTACTCAGCCATAAAAAAAGACAAAATTGTCCCATTTGCAACAACATGGATGGGCCTGGAGCGTATTATGTTAAGTGAAATAAGCCAGAAAGAGAAAGACAAACACTGTATGATCTCACTCATATGTGGAATATAAACCAACACATGGACAGAGAAAACTGGACTGTGGTTACCTGGGAAGTGGGGGTGGGGGGTGGGCACAAGGGGTGAAGGGAGTCATATATGGGGTGATGGACAAACAAAAATGTACAACCCAAAATTTCACAATGTTAGAAACCATTAAATTATCAATAAAAATATATATATATATATATATATATATATATCCACTAATAGTTTGTGTGTGTGAGTGTGTATATATATCCTGAGTTTTAAAGCAAGGGGGAGGAAATGGGTCAAAGTAGGTTTTCTTGATCCGTGATCTTGGGAAGAGCTGTCTACTTCGTGATGTCGGCTGCTTCTGGGGCCTGGGTTTTGACCTTCAAAATCCTTAGTTTAAGGTCACTTGTGGGGATTATCTCTCAGTTGTCTTGAGAGTGATGTTCTGGGTGATTTTGGTGTGGCTTGCATGGATCCAGGAAGATTTTTTTTTTATTTTGATGGCAGTGCAGGTCGTCAGTAAGGCTTCATAAGGTCCTTCCCAGCGAGGTGACAGTGCGTGTTTTCTTCTAAAGACCTTGATGTACACCCGGTCTCCTGGTCGAAAGGGATGGCAAGGCTTGTCAGAAGGTGGGGGCCACGCCTCTTTTACCTGTTGACGATATGCTTCAAGTATACTAGTTAATTTTTGTATATAACTAGTCATAGCATCAAATTGTTCACTTAAGTTCCCATAATAGTCATTTAATCCAGGAATTGAAGGTTTAGAGACGCCAGTAGGCATCAGACATCCAAAAACTATTTCAAATGAGTCAGTCCATGCTTTTTGTTTGGAGTATTTTGAATCTTCATAGGGGCCAAGGGCAGAGATTCTGGCCATTTAAGTCCAGTTTCTTGACAGACTTTTCCTAGAGTTCTTTTTATATCTAGATTTTTATGTTCCACTTGCCCTGATGACTGAGGGTGATATGGGGTATGAAATTTTAATGAATATCCCAGAGTTTTTGCAAGCAAGTGGTTTATCTATGCTGTAAGTTCCTTGGTCTGGTTCAATCTATAAAGGAATGCCAAAGCGAGGAATAACTTCAGTTATTAATTTCTTTACCACTGTTGTGGCATCTGCATGTCTGGTCGGATAGCATTCAGTCCATCTACTAAACATGCAGACAATAACCAAACAGTGAGAGTAACCTAAAGCTGAGGGCAAGTCCATAAAATCCATTTGGAGTGCCTCAAAAGGCAGCATGGGCCTGGGAGGACTTCCTGGATCACACCGATTTCTCCCAGAAACTTGGGAAGATTTGCAAGTTGTGCACTGGGAGGTGATTTGGTCAGAAATTTTATGGATGCCAGGGTAAAACCAATTGTCTTTTAGTTCTTTAGCTATCCCCCGTTTGCACATATGTCCCATTTGGTGGGAGATAAGTGCAAGCCAAAAAGTCAAAAGAAAATGAGCTACTGGAAGTCCATTTGGTCCAATGTATAATCCATCTGATAATTGTGTGGCACCCTTTTGTATCCAATTGTCTTTTTCAGATTGTGGGGCATTTGCCTGATAGTTAATAACATCAGTCAGGGATAAAGGCAGGTTTAAAAATTGGGTGGAAAACGGATAAGGGGGTATATAGTGAGCTGCATGTTTAGCAGCTCTGTCAGCCCTGTCATTCCCTAAAGATATGACATCGGTCTCCTTAGTATGGGCTGAAAAATGAACAATGGCAATTTTTGAAGGAAAGTGAATAACTTGTAATAAGGCTGTAATTAAGTGTCCATTAGCAATAGGAGTTCTTGCAGAGGTTAAGAATCTACGGGATTTCCAAATTGTGCCAACAACATGGCAGACTCCAAAAGCCTATTTGGAGTCTGTGTAAATAGTGGCAGTTTTTTCTTTTGTTAATGTGCAGGCCCTAGTAAGAGCTATGAGTTCAGCAGCTTGGGCTGATCTTATGGTGGGCCAAGAATAAGCTTCAAGAGTTTCATGTGGGGAAACTATGGCATAACCAGTTATTATGGTTCCCCGGGAATTTCGTTTACAGGAGCCGTCACAAAACAGAAGTAAGTCTGGATTGTCTAAAGGGATGTCTGAGAGATCCTCTCATGGCTTTGAGACCATTTCTATAGTTGCAAGGCAATCATGTGGAATGGAGTGGGGCTCTCCATCATCAGGAAGGGGCAGTAAAGTAGCTGGATTTAAAGTGTTGCAACGATGTAAGATGATGGAAGGGTTAGTTAAAAGAGCCTGCTCATAGGTGGTCTGTCGCCGTGTAGAGACGTGTTGTGTCCTATGAACTTGCAAAATAGCTGACACAGAATGTGGGACATAGAGGTGAATGGGAGAGCCTAATGTAAGAGTACTGGCCTTATCAATCAGGGTGGCAGCTGCAGCCACCGCACGTAAGCATGGGGGCATGCCTGATGCCACAGGGTCTAGTTGGCATGAGAAATATGCTATAGGACGTATTTGAGAGGCAAAAGATTGCCCTAGAATGCCTGTAGCAATTTCATTATTTTCATGACAGTATAGATGAAAAGGCTTGTCAAAATTAGGTAAGCCAAGAGCTGGAGGCATGGACAAAGATATTTTTAAGGCCTCTAAGGAGTTTAATGCCTCTGAGGGCCAGGAAATAGGCTCTGGGGTGATATCTGGGAGAAGAGAATACAGAGGTTTAGCAAGGGCTGCAAAATTAGGAATCCATTGGCAGCAGTAACCAGCAGCTCCTAGAAATTTACGTAGCTGTTTCTTTGTTTTGGGGAGATGGATGGATAAAATTGACTCAAGGCGTTTGGGCGTTAGCTTTTGAATGCCTTGAGATATCTCATGCCCTAAGTAGGTAACAGTCATTTGCACCCACTGAAGTTTAAACCTGGAGGCTTTATGGCCTCGTTCAGCTAGGGCTTTCAGGAGAATGAGCGAATCTGTAAGAGCCCCCTGCTTAGTTGGATTACAGAGTAAAAGGTCATCAACATATTGAACAAGAGTGGAGCTTTGAGTAAAGACTACAGAATCCAAGTCAGCTTTAAGGACCTGGGAAAATATTGAGGGGGACTCACAATATCCCTGAGGTATTCGAGTCCATGTAAATTGTCTCCCTTTAAATGTAAATGTGAAAAGAAATTGTGAGTCAGGGTGTAATGGGATTGAAAAGAAAGCTGAGCAGAGGTCAACTACTGTAAAGCAGGCTGCATCAGCAGGTATTGAGGTCAAGATGACAGCTGGATTAGGGACCACAGGATGCCGAGGAATTACAAAAGAGTTTATGGCTCTGAGGTCTTGTACAAATCTATAGATTTGGTTCCCGTCTGAGTCAAATTTGCCTTCCTTTTTTACTGGCAAGATTGGAGTGTTACAGGGCAAGGAAGTAAAAGCTAGTACACCCTGTTGCAAAAGGGAGTCTATTATGGGTTGAATTCCTCGCTCGGCATCTCTGGAGAGCGGGTATTGGGCTACTGATGGAAATGGTTTATTTTTTTTCCAAGTAACGTGCACGGGCTCAGCACTAAGCAACAATCGTACCTCATTTGCATGTGTAGCCCAAAGACTGGTTGGGACATTCTTTAAAGACTCATCTTCCTCAGAAGGATTTAAATCAGGACAAGTTTCCATCATGGAAAGTAGGAGACTTGGGGCTTGGTCAGAAGGCAAGGAGATAAAAACACCTTTTTCATTACAATTTATAGTGGCATTGAATTTACATAACAAATCTCAGCCAAAGAGGTTTGCTGGTGAACAGTCAGAAACTAAAAAAGCATGATGAGTGTTAAGGGGGCCTAAATATATTGGAGTGGGCTTAGATATGGGCAGTGAAATAGGCTGTCTAGAGACTCAAACAGCTTGATAGAATCAGAGGTAACAGGTAGAGATAAATCCTTTGAACGGATAGTAGAGAATGTCGCACCAGTGTCAATTAAGAAATCCAGTTTTCGAACCTCTATTTTAAGTTTAACTGTAGGCTCAGGAGTGCGACTAAGGATCGGCTGACCCCATCATTTGAGGAAGAAATGCCCCTCAGGTAGAGAAAAATGAGACTTTTGGTGGTGCTGGGGTCAAGCGGGAACATTTTTTAAACTGTCAGCGGAAGAGAGAGAATCTCCCTCTGCCCTTTCCCTTAAGGTTCTTCTGGCTGGCCAAATAATCAACAAGACAGGTTAGCAGGAGAAAATAATACCAAGTTTAATAACATGTATACATGGGAGAAAGCAGGGACACTGCGTTTCTCAACACAATAGCAGAAATTCTCGTCTTAAATATAATTTTCAGCCAATGACAAAGGAGGATTTTGGGGGTGGGGGGAGTCAGTTACAGGAGATTACCACTAAAGCACAGTAAACAAGAGTAAGGTTTATTATGTAGCTCAAGGCCTCACCTTCTACATTGATAAGTCACTTGAAATGAGCTCATCCCCCTCTCTTCTCCAAACAGAGAGGGAGATACCTTTACAAATGGAGATTTCCCTTGTAAATGTAAATGATTGTCTGGCAACTCTTCGCAGGGTCATCCAGAGAATGTGGCCAGAGAGACAGAACTTCTGATAAGAGGGGCTTGTTGGTGCCTTTCCTATTGTAACATTTACCCTACATTATCTTTACAGCCATCATGATAGATCTGTTCCAGGAAGGAGCCACTATGTCAAATTCTTTAGGAAGTTAGTGGGGGAAGTCAAATGTCCCTAGAAAAAACAACCAAGGTAAAGAGATAGATTTCAGGGTGGCCAAATCCCGATCTCCCACAAAACTTTCCCTTCTCTTAAGAGCGGCACACGCCCTTTTCCAATGCCTTGGTTTCTTGCAATACCTATAATTGTCTGAAGGCAAATAGGGAGACCTCTGAGTGGGCTTTAGTTTACTTTCAGGGTTGAATTTTTGCTTTTCAAAAGATTCAATTTGCAAAGCAAGAAGAGTTGTCTTTAATTATTTTTATTTTTTTTGCTTTCTTTCTGACAATTTTCAAAGAATTGTGTAGCAGCCTCCATTATTACACTTAATGGTTGCCCTGCCCAAACAACCACACTGTTTTGAATTTGTTTCTTTATATCAGGAAGAAAATTTCCAACTAAAGCAGAAATTAGGAGATTCTTATGCTCTGGAGCTTCTAGATTCAATGCAGTGTGCCTTTGGAAAGTCTGAGTAAACCGTTCAACAAAAGCTTTATGTTGTTCCCCCTCGTTCTGAGTGCATAATTCAATTTTTGACCGATTAACTTTAGGAGGAAACGCCTCTAGAATCGCTCCTATTAAACCTTGAATATCAGCCTGTAGCTGTGCCACTTCCTGGTCATCTGCAGGAGGGTCTGGGAGAGGGTCTGGCCATGTATTTCCTCTATGAGGGGGGTTTTTGCTAGGGGGTCGTCTGGCCTGTCTGATAACTACAGTGTAGTCATGGGATGGAAGAACGCCCCTTAGCAGCCAGTCAAGGTCTCGGTGGGTGGGGCTATGAATAGCCACTAATCTTTCTAATTCTTCTCTAAATTTAGTAGGGTCTTCTGGCAATGGAGGCAGGAGAGTTTCATAATTTAAAAGATCAGCTGCTGTCCAGGGGACATGAATTCTCTGCAGCGGAGGTCCAGGATACATCCTCAGTGGATACTGCATAGGAATGTCTGAAGCTGACAGACCCTGATTACAGAGCCCTGGAAAGTAGGAGGAGTTGTAAGACACAGCAAAACGAACCTTCTTGCCCTTCCTGGGTGTTTCTACTAAATTTATTTCTTGGTTTATAACATTTACACAAGTAACCTATATGCCCCTTGCTTGGAGGTCAGGCCTAAGCGCCCCCTGTAAATATTCAACAGTGAGAGAAGATAAAACAGGCAGCTGGATGAACTGCGGAGAAGTTGGAGTCCTGGGACCTAAGGGAACTGGCTGAGGAGGTGACTGAGGAGATAAGACTTGAAGGGGAGGATTTGGGCCAGGGACCCAGAAATCCAAAAGATATTCTTGGGAGTCAGGGACAGGGAGTTGGGGATATAAGGGAGTGTAGGAGCGAGGAGACAGGGAATTATCAGTAAATTTGACTTTCAATCTTTGCTCTAACTCCGACTTTTGTTCTTTTATATTATAAAGATATTCCCTAAGGCTAGTCATAATACTATTCTGGGTTTTCTTTTCAATTTGATCTACCCATAAATACCAATAAGGCAGCTGCTTGGGATGAGTCAAATATCCATAGAAAGAAAAAGGGCTGGGTTTTCCAAAGATGTAACAAGAATGATCAAGTCTCGATTCACACCTAGATATCCTGCTCCTGTTCTCCATGAATTGCAAAATTGAAGTTAATTATCTCGTTCATTTTGTCTAAATCTATTGGGTCACTTTGGCACTGAGCCCCTAAGCTGGTCCACAGCCTGCTTCAGCAGACACCAAACTCTCTCTCAAGTGCCTGCATTCGTGTGCTGAGTAGGTATTGTATTTATTTAGATCGTATTCAACAAAAGATCTTCACGGATTCACTCAAGTACTTAAGCATCTACTATGTGCCCAAAGGTCTTGAAATGTTGGGGGTCTGCAAGGAAGACAGATATGCCTAAACAGATAAATTACACTACTGAAATCATTTGAATGAAAGAGATGTGAATAAACTGCCGTGGGACTCCAGGCAAAGAACCCCCATGGGTTGACCTACAACTAAGAGATACAGCTCTGTCCTGGGGCTCTGAGGAGAAAAACAGCCACCATGGGGGGTGGACAGGCTCTGTACCATCTAAGGAAAGGAAAAGGAAGGGAGAGAAGATAAAGAGAAAACAAGAGAAACGGAAAGGTTTTCTTCTTCTGAGTGTTTCTGCCACCCACTTTTGGAGCACACTGCTTGCTGATGTCCTTTCCGGCCAGTCTTATCCTTCAGCCGGCTTCAGGAGACTTCACCAATTCGATTGTAAGGAGCTGGGCTCCTCCGTGCAGGCAATGCCAACTCCGGAGGGAGCCAGGAGGGGAGCCAAAGATTCACAGGACTCTGCAGCCCTTCTGCAGCTCACTGGTGTGGAGGGGCACCGAGGCTTCACCTTGGCCTCTGTCTCCAAGTTCACACAAAGGAGGGTCGGTTCCTTCCTCGCTAGATGAGCGTGGAGAGAAACCTCCTTCACAGAAGGGATTATGGAATAATTAAAGTCAGAGCCTTGAACAAGGCAAAGGGTTAGCACCATGAATCTGAAGTGACTGGACATGTGAATTAGTAACCAGTAGGACGAGGAGCTGAAGACAAAAAAAGGAAAAAGGCAAGAAACCAGTTCTCGATTTTCTAAGATGGAAATGCAAGTCTTTCTTCTTCCAAAAGAAAAAAGTCATTGAACCCTTTCCTTGAAAATAAAACTGAAAGGGGCCACATGTTGCAAAGAAGGGTTTTAACCGTGATGTCACTACACAATCATGTGTAGCCATCAGTTGTTAAGTGCACTGCAAATAGTTCACACCTTAACAATTATGTTACCAAAGTTCGCAGTTGAGAAATATAGACACACACACATATACATATATATACATGTAAGAAAAGAGTAGAGTGTGTGCCAATTGCTCACTGTACTATTGACAATATCACTCTTACAACTGAAAGCATGACTAGGAGAGAGAAGGTGGTGTGACCCTAGATTGCTAGAGTCACAGCAAGAAAAGTTAAGAAAGTGCCATCAGGTCATTTGGACAAAAGAATGCTATATGGCTGTTGGGTTTATAAGAGATCCATTGTAGAAAAACAAGTCACTACATTAAATTATTTTCTACTTACCTGCATCACCCTCTCCAAGAACACATATTCTAAAATGAGACAAGTTATTACATTAAAAATGACCGGCTCTGGCATTTGGAAAACTACACCAAATAATGAAGTAAAAACTGGGTTACAAACATCCTGGTATCAACTCCAACTACCGTCTTTTACCAAACTAAAACTCTAATGATCACTAATTCACTTGCAATCTAGTGCTCCTCCCATATACAAAATCAACAACTTCCAATGTGTCATAACTTTTTTAAAATTTCCCTAACATTTTAGAGGATAATGTAAATATGTCTCCTGGAAAAGTTGAGAAAGATGGAGACACTAGGAAAGGAAAAGACGAAAATACTCCCCTAATCAATGATGTAAAACACAAGGCATGAACAACTGTTAAAAGAATTCTCTATGACATTGATCAAGTCTACTATCTCTACGCCTGGCTCTTTCCTATCAGTCATTTGATACATAAACAAATAGAATAGTGTATTTCATGGGATCAATTCTTTTAGTGGCGTGCTTTCCCTTTGACCACTACATATGCTTTTATGTGTTTGCTTTATTTTCAGGCGGCGTCACATCAGAACACCCTCATCTCGGCAGATCTTTGCCTTAAGGAACCCTACCTCGGCCCTTGATCAACTGTACTCTGTGTTATGGTCAACTCAGAGCCCTACATGGATCAGTGTTTCCTACCGCCTCTCTCCCGTGCGTGGCTCATGTCAGGGAGTATAGTCCACCGAGTGAACAGTAAGCAGTCTTCCCAAAGCATCAGATATGAAAAGGAGGAGACGCGGGGTTGGGTGTGGGACCCCATTCCGTGCCTCAGTGCAGACAAGCTAGAGGTCAATGCATCCCTCCAGAGACTGGGAGAAAAACAGGAGGTTATGAGCACGAGGTTCCCTCTGCAGGCCTTGAAGCAGGGACCTGGAATCAAACTGCTGACACCGTGGATCGTGGTTGGTTTGACAGGGAACTCACGAGGAAGATAAGGACGTGAAATAATGAAAATCATAAGAACAGCAGCGAACACTTCTACTGAGCCAAGGACTGCACCCTGAATGTAAACTCTGTGCTGGAACATATCTTAACTCACATGACCCTGAAAGCATCCCGACGTAGTCAATGTTGTTCTTTGCACCATTTGCTAGATGAAGAGACTGGGTACAGTGGCTAGAAAACTCAGCCAGGTTACAAAGCGGATAAATGGCCGAGCCCAAGCTCAGTGCTCCTCTGTGATGCTCTTGGACTACAACTCCAAGTGAAGTCTCTAACGACTATCTCCGCTCGCACTGCCAACACCATCGTCCTCCGTGGAGTGGATGGAGGCAGGCGTGGGCAGGGCAGGGAGCCGGGTGTGGCAGGCCGCCAGATCTAAGGTCTGGCACACAGGTTGCCAGGTGGCTCCCTCCTCTGAGGGGGCCCAGCACACGCCCCAGGGGACTTGGCGGCAGGCCCCAGGGCCCTTTCCCCCGGATCTTGTCCACTTGAAAGGGGCCTGGCCCAGGTGGCCGGTTGGGCTGGTTGGCCAGCCTCCTTTGGACAAAGCAGGCGAGCCCAGCCAGCCTTCCAGTCGCCCCCGGCGTGGCACCAGCGCCCTCAGGCCGAGGGCCTCACACGTGCCCTCCAACGCGGATTTCTCCTCAGAGCCGTGGCCTGGGCACTAGGAAGGCCAGGCCCTCCCGACTCCAGAGATGATGCTGGGACCCGTCGCCGGAAGGGCCTGCCCGTGTGGCAGCGGCTCCCCAAGCCGGCGGCCTGCTGGGGCCTCACTCACTGCTTGGCCATAAGCCTGTCTCGGCCCTTCGGATTCCACAGAGCCTTTCCTCCACCTGGCTGGAGTCGACAAGTGCGGGCGTGGGGTGAGGCCGTGGTTTTGCCTTTCCAGGAAGAAATGAGGCCCGGGCAAAAGCAGCTGGCCGAGGCAGAGCCTTGACCTGGCACCCCAGTCGGCCTTTGGCCACCAGGTCCAGACCACCGCTTCCAAAGAAGGGAAGCGGCCGGCCAGCTGATTGCAAGTGGGGGATGGGAGGGAGACAACAGCTGAAGCCAAGTCCAGCAGGGCGTTGGCGTTCCTTCTTCAGCTGGGACTGGCCTGGCCTGGCGGGCGGGCGGGGCCTTCACTGAGGACCCCCGAGGCCCGCCCTAGGCCCCGGCGGTGGCGGGTGGCGCATGCGCCCTTGGCCTCAGGGGTTGAACCCAAGCCCACAGGGCACTCAAAGCAGCCGGAGAAAGAAGGGGCCAGGGGAGAGGAAGGCAGGTAGGCGAGGCGGGCAGGGCTCGCCCACCTCTTCTCCTCAGGTCCCCGAGAGAGAAAGAGAGAGAGAGAGAGAGAGAGAGAGAGAGAGAGAGTGAGAGACAGACAGACAGACAGGCAGGGAAAGAGTGAGAGATCCCTGACCTCTGAGTATCTGCATCCACCACTGCTGCCAACTGACAGGCCATCCCACTTCCCCCCCTCCATCCCCATCCCCAGGCGCGGCCCCCCGGGGCCAGCCACACCACGGAGAGGCCCCTTCATGGTCACCTCCGTGCTGTCCCTTCCGGGCCTGACCCCACTGCAGGGGAACCGGTTCAGACAATCCAATCGTCTACATGTCCCTCTCCATGACAATTGTCTTCTCCAGTCTCACATGCCCAAACCGCACCCCCAACATCCTCCTTTGTCTGCAGCTGGAGATAGGAGGAGAATCTCTGCCATTGTGTTGAGAGACTCAGTTTCGCGGGTTTCTCCCCTGTACACGTGTTCTGAAGCTGGGTATTATTTTCTCCAGCGAACCTGTCTTGTGAAGGATTTGGCCAGCCATAAGAAGCTTCAGGGAAGAGGCGGAGGGGCTTCTCTCTCCGCCCCCGACAGCCCTGAGCTGGGTCAGTGCCTCAGACCTGGCCAGGGGCAGCCCATCCCCCGGCGCCCTCTCCCGGGGCATCCCAGGAAAGCTTCACAGCCAGCCCCACCCCACTCGCCACTGCCAGGACCATCGGCCTCCCTCGGGAGGACGGGGCAGGACAGGGAACCGGGTGTGGGAGGCCGCCAGATCTCAGCTCTGGCACACAGGCTGCCAGGCTGCCTGGTCCTCTGAGGGGGCCCAGCACACGCCCCAGGAAACTTGGCGGCAGGCCCCGGGGCTCTCTCCTCTGGAACTCGTCCACTTGAAAGGGGCCTGGCCCAGGTGGCTGGTTCGACCGGTTGGAAAGAAATCTTTTTCTTCTCTGAGAGACTGTTGCTTGTCATCTCCTGGACATGAGATGACAGACCATTGTTCCCATTTCCCTTTCTACTTGAAACCTGATGGATACATTGCCCACTGCCTTTAGAGACTGCAGGTCTTTCTGAAACTCTTTTCAGTGCGCTGGCTCACTTCAGCATCATTTCATTGTTCCATCCGAAATTCCTTTCAGTTGGATCTATTTTCCTTTCTAATCCTTTTGTATACCTAGATATTTAAAAGCTGCTCAAATCTGTAGTGGAGAAAAGTTGGGTTACAACTCTTTCAGACAGCATGTAAACCCACATTTTAGGGTTTCTACACAAAACGTCTCTGCCATGTTTCTAGCAGCTCTCCTTCCATATATTTTCCTCCAGGACTTCCTGTGACAAAATTGCCTTTCTAAAAGCCAGTCCTCCGTTCACTCTCTTGGCCAGTCACGTTTCCATAGAAAGAAAAAGGACTGGATTTTCCAAAGATGCAACAAGAATGATCAAGTCCCGATTCACACCTAGATATCCTGCTCCTGTTCTCCATGAATTGCAAAATTGAAGTTAAGTATCTCGTTCATTTTGTCGAAATCTATTGGGTCACTTTGGCACTGAGCCCCTAAGCTGGTCCACAGCCTGCTTCAGCAGACACCAAACTCTCTCTCAAGTGCCTGCATTCGTGTGCTGAGTAGGTATTGTATTTATTTAGATCGTATTCAACAAAAGAGCTTCACGGATTCACTCAAGTACTTAAGCATCTACTATGTGCCCAAAGGTCTTGAAATGTTGGGGGTCTGCAAGGAAGACAGATATGCCTAAACAGATAAATTACACTACTGAAATCATTTGAATGAAAGAGATGTGAATAAACTGCCGTGGGACTCCAGGCAAAGAACCCCCATGGGTTGACCTACAACTAAGAGATACAGCTCTGTCCTGGGGCTCTGAGGAGAAAAACAGCCACCATGGGGGGTGGACAGGCTCTGTACCATCTAAGGAAAGGAAAAGGAAGGGAGAGAAGATAAAGAGAAAACAAGAGAAACGGAAAGGTTTTCTTCTTCTGAGTGTTTCTGCCACCCACTTTTGGAGCACACTGCTTGCTGATGTCCTTTCCGGCCAGTCTTATCCTTCAGCCGGCTTCAGGAGACTTCACCAATTCGATTGTAAGGAGCTGGGCTCCTCCGTGCAGGCAATGCCAACTCCGGAGGGAGCCAGGAGGGGAGCCAAAGATTCACAGGACTCTGCAGCCCTTCTGCAGCTCACTGGTGTGGAGGGGCACCGAGGCTTCACCTTGGCCTCTGTCTCCAAGTTCACACAAAGGAGGGTCGGTTCCTTCCTCGCTAGATGAGCGTGGAGAGAAACCTCCTTCACAGAAGGGATTATGGAATAATTAAAGTCAGAGCCTTGAACAAGGCAAAGGGTTAGCACCATGAATCTGAAGTGACTGGACATGTGAATTAGTAACCAGTAGGACGAGGAGCTGAAGACAAAAAAAGAAAAAAGGCAAGAAACCAGTTCTCGATTTTCTAAGATGGAAATGCAAGTCTTTCTTCTTCCAAAAGAAAAAAGTCATTGAACCCTTTCCTTGAAAATAAAACTGAAAGGGGCCACATGTTGCAAAGAAGGGTTTTAACCGTGATGTCACTACACAATCATGTGTAGCCATCAGTTGTTAAGTGCACTGCAAATAGTTCACACCTTAACAATTATGTTACCAAAGTTCGCAGTTGAGAAATATAGACACACACACATATACATATATATACATGTAAGAAAAGAGTAGAGTGTGTGCCAATTGCTCACTGTACTATTGACAATATCACTCTTACAACTGAAAGCATGACTAGGAGAGAGAAGGTGGTGTGACCCTAGATTGCTAGAGTCACAGCAAGAAAAGTTAAGAAAGTGCCATCAGGTCATTTGGACAAAAGAATGCTATATGGCTGTTGGGTTTATAAGAGATCCATTGGAGAAAAACAAGTCACTACATTAAATTATTTTCTACTTACCTGCATCACCCTCTCCAAGAACACATATTCTAAAATGAGACAAGTTATTACATTAAAAATGACCGGCTCTGGCATTTGGAAAACTACACCAAATAATGAAGTAAAAACTGGGTTACAAACATCCTGGTATCAACTCCAACTACCGTCTTTTACCAAACTAAAACTCTAATGATCACTAATTCACTTGCAATCTAGTGCTCCTCCCATATACAAAATCAACAACTTCCAATGTGTCATAACTTTTTTAAAATTTCCCTAACATTTTAGAGGATAATGTAAATATGTCTCCTGGAAAAGTTGAGAAAGATGGAGACACTAGGAAAGGAAAAGACGAAAATACTCCCCTAATCAATGATGTAAAACACAAGGCATGAACAACTGTTAAAAGAATTCTCTATGACATTGATCAAGTCTACTATCTCTACGCCTGGCTCTTTCCTATCAGTCATTTGATACATAAACAAATAGAATAGTGTATTTCATGGGATCAATTCTTTTAGTGGCGTGCTTTCCCTTTGACCACTACATATGCTTTTATGTGTTTGCTTTATTTTCAGGCGGCGTCACATCAGAACACCCTCATCTCGGCAGATCTTTGCCTTAAGGAACCCTACCTCGGCCCTTGATCAACTGTACTCTGTGTTATGGTCAACTCAGAGCCCTACATGGATCAGTGTTTCCTACCGCCTCTCTCCCGTGCGTGGCTCATGTCAGGGAGTATAGTCCACCGAGTGAACAGTAAGCAGTCTTCCCAAAGCATCAGATATGAAAAGGAGGAGACGCGGGGTTGGGTGTGGGACCCCATTCCGTGCCTCAGTGCAGACAAGCTAGAGGTCAATGCATCCCTCCAGAGACTGGGAGAAAAACAGGAGGTTATGAGCACGAGGTTCCCTCTGCAGGCCTTGAAGCAGGGACCTGGAATCAAACTGCTGACACCGTGGATCGTGGTTGGTTTGACAGGGAACTCACGAGGAAGATAAGGACGTGAAATAATGAAAATCATAAGAACAGCAGCGAACACTTCTACTGAGCCAAGGACTGCACCCTGAATGTAAACTCTGTGCTGGAACATATCTTAACTCACATGACCCTGAAAGCATCCCGACGTAGTCAATGTTGTTCTTTGCACCATTTGCTAGATGAAGAGACTGGGTACAGTGGCTAGAAAACTCAGCCAGGTTACAAAGCGGATAAATGGCCGAGCCCAAGCTCAGTGCTCCTCTGTGATGCTCTTGGACTACAACTCCAAGTGAAGTCTCTAACGACTATCTCCGCTCGCACTGCCAACACCATCGTCCTCCGTGGAGTGGATGGAGGCAGGCGTGGGCAGGGCAGGGAGCCGGGTGTGGCAGGCCGCCAGATCTAAGGTCTGGCACACAGGTTGCCAGGTGGCTCCCTCCTCTGAGGGGGCCCAGCACACGCCCCAGGGGACTTGGCGGCAGGCCCCAGGGCCCTTTCCCCCGGATCTTGTCCACTTGAAAGGGGCCTGGCCCAGGTGGCCGGTTGGGCTGGTTGGCCAGCCTCCTTTGGACAAAGCAGGCGAGCCCAGCCAGCCTTCCAGTCGCCCCCGGCGTGGCACCAGCGCCCTCAGGCCGAGGGCCTCACGCGTGCCCTCCAACGCGGATTTCTCCTCAGAGCCGTGGCCTGGGCACTAGGAAGGCCAGGCCCTCCCGACTCCAGAGATGATGCTGGGACCCGTCGCCGGAAGGGCCTGCCCGTGTGGCAGCGGCTCCCCAAGCCGGCGGCCTGCTGGGGCCTCACTCACTGCTTGGCCATAAGCCTGTCTCGGCCCTTCGGATTCCACAGAGCCTTTCCTCCACCTGGCTGGAGTCGACAAGTGCGGGCGTGGGGTGAGGCCGTGGTTTTGCCTTTCCAGGAAGAAATGAGGCCCGGGCAAAAGCAGCTGGCCGAGGCAGAGCCTTGACCTGGCACCCCAGTCGGCCTTTGGCCACCAGGTCCAGACCACCGCTTCCAAAGAAGGGAAGCGGCCGGCCAGCTGATTGCAAGTGGGGGATGGGAGGGAGACAACAGCTGAAGCCAAGTCCAGCAGGGCGTTGGCGTTCCTTCTTCAGCTGGGACTGGCCTGGCCTGGCGGGCGGGCGGGGCCTTCACTGAGGACCCCCGAGGCCCGCCCTAGGCCCCGGCGGTGGCGGGTGGCGCATGCGCCCTTGGCCTCAGGGGTTGAACCCAAGCCCACAGGGCACTCAAAGCAGCCGGAGAAAGAAGGGGCCAGGGGAGAGGAAGGCAGGTAGGCGAGGCGGGCAGGGCTCGCCCACCTCTTCTCCTCAGGTCCCCGAGAGAGAAAGAGAGAGAGAGAGAGAGAGAGAGTGAGAGACAGACAGACAGACAGGCAGGGAAAGAGTGAGAGATCCCTGACCTCTGAGTATCTGCATCCACCACTGCTGCCAACTCACAGGCCATCCCACTTCCCCCCCTCCATCCCCATCCCCAGGCGCGGCCCCCCGGGGCCAGCCACACCACGGAGAGGCCCCTTCATGGTCACCTCCGTGCTGTCCCTTCCGGGCCTGACCCCACTGCAGGGGAACCGGTTCAGACAATCCAATCGTCTACATGTCCCTCTCCATGACAATTGTCTTCTCCAGTCTCACATGCCCAAACCGCACCCCCAACATCCTCCTTTGTCTGCAGCTGGAGATAGGAGGAGAATCTCTGCCATTGTGTTGAGAGACTCAGTTTCGCGGGTTTCTCCCCTGTACACGTGTTCTGAAGCTGGGTATTATTTTCTCCAGCGAACCTGTCTTGTGAAGGATTTGGCCAGCCATAAGAAGCTTCAGGGAAGAGGCGGAGGGGCTTCTCTCTCCGCCCCCGACAGCCCTGAGCTGGGTCAGTGCCTCAGACCTGGCCAGGGGCAGCCCATCCCCCGGCGCCCTCTCCCGGGGCATCCCAGGAAAGCTTCACAGCCAGCCCCACCCCACTCGCCACTGCCAGGACCATCGGCCTCCCTCGGGAGGACGGGGCAGGACAGGGAACCGGGTGTGGGAGGCCGCCAGATCTCAGCTCTGGCACACAGGCTGCCAGGCTGCCTGGTCCTCTGAGGGGGCCCAGCACACGCCCCAGGAAACTTGGCGGCAGGCCCCGGGGCTCTCTCCTCTGGAACTCGTCCACTTGAAAGGGGCCTGGCCCAGGTGGCTGGTTCGACCGGTTGGAAAGAAATCTTTTTCTTCTCTGAGAGACTGTTGCTTGTCATCTCCTGGACATGAGATGACAGACCATTGTTCCCATTTCCCTTTCTACTTGAAACCTGATGGATACATTGCCCACTGCCTTTAGAGACTGCAGGTCTTTCTGAAACTCTTTTCAGTGCGCTGGCTCACTTCAGCATCATTTCATTGTTCCATCCGAAATTCCTTTCAGTTGGATCTATTTTCCTTTCTAATCCTTTTGTATACCTAGATATTTAAAAGCTGCTCAAATCTGTAGTGGAGAAAAGTTGGGTTACAACTCTTTCAGACAGCATGTAAACCCACATTTTAGGGTTTCTACACAAAACGTCTCTGCCATGTTTCTAGCAGCTCTCCTTCCATATATTTTCCTCCAGGACTTCCTGTGACAAAATTGCCTTTCTAAAAGCCAGTCCTCCGTTCACTCTCTTGGCCAGTCACGTTTCCATAGAAAGAAAAAGGACTGGATTTTCCAAAGATGCAACAAGAATGATCAAGTGCCGATTCACACCTAGATATCCTGCTCCTGTTCTCCATGAATTGCAAAATTGAAGTTAATTATCTCGTTCATTTTGTCTAAATCTATTGGGTCACTTTGGCACTGAGCCCCTAAGCTGGTCCACAGCCTGCTTCAGCAGACACCAAACTCTCTCTCAAGTGCCTGCATTCGTGTGCTGAGTAGGTATTGTATTTATTTAGATCGTATTCAACAAAAGATCTTCACGGATTCACTCAAGTACTTAAGCATCTACTATGTGCCCAAAGGTCTTGAAATGTTGGGGGTCTGCAAGGAAGACAGATATGCCTAAACAGATAAATTACACTACTGAAATCATTTGAATGAAAGAGATGTGAATAAACTGCCGTGGGACTCCAGGCAAAGAACCCCCATGGGTTGACCTACAACTAAGAGATACAGCTCTGTCCTGGGGCTCTGAGGAGAAAAACAGCCACCGTGGGGGGTGGACAGGCTCTGTACCATCTAAGGAAAGGAAAAGGAAGGGAGAGAAGATAAAGAGAAAACAAGAGAAACGGAAAGGTTTTCTTCTTCTGAGTGTTTCTGCCACCCACTTTTGGAGCACACTGCTTGCTGATGTCCTTTCCGGCCAGTCTTATCCTTCAGCCGGCTTCAGGAGACTTCACCAATTCGATTGTAAGGAGCTGGGCTCCTCCGTGCAGGCAATGCCAACTCCGGAGGGAGCCAGGAGGGGAGCCAAAGATTCACAGGACTCTGCAGCCCTTCTGCAGCTCACTGGTGTGGAGGGGCACCGAGGCTTCACCTTGGCCTCTGTCTCCAAGTTCACACAAAGGAGGGTCGGTTCCTTCCTCGCTAGATGAGCGTGGAGAGAAACCTCCTTCACAGAAGGGATTATGGAATAATTAAAGTCAGAGCCTTGAACAAGGCAAAGGGTTAGCACCATGAATCTGAAGTGACTGGACATGTGAATTAGTAACCAGTAGGACGAGGAGCTGAAGACAAAAAAAGGAAAAAGGCAAGAAACCAGTTCTCGATTTTCTAAGATGGAAATGCAAGTCTTTCTTCTTCCAAAAGAAAAAAGTCATTGAACCCTTTCCTTGAAAATAAAACTGAAAGGGGCCACATGTTGCAAAGAAGGGTTTTAACCGTGATGTCACTACACAATCATGTGTAGCCATCAGTTGTTAAGTGCACTGCAAATAGTTCACACCTTAACAATTATGTTACCAAAGTTCGCAGTTGAGAAATATAGACACACACACATATACATATATATACATGTAAGAAAAGAGTAGAGTGTGTGCCAATTGCTCACTGTACTATTGACAATATCACTCTTACAACTGAAAGCATGACTAGGAGAGAGAAGGTGGTGTGACCCTAGATTGCTAGAGTCACAGCAAGAAAAGTTAAGAAAGTGCCATCAGGTCATTTGGACAAAAGAATGCTATATGGCTGTTGGGTTTATAAGAGATCCATTGGAGAAAAACAAGTCACTACATTAAATTATTTTCTACTTACCTGCATCACCCTCTCCAAGAACACATATTCTAAAATGAGACAAGTTATTACATTAAAAATGACCGGCTCTGGCATTTGGAAAACTACACCAAATAATGAAGTAAAAACTGGGTTACAAACATCCTGGTATCAACTCCAACTACCGTCTTTTACCAAACTAAAACTCTAATGATCACTAATTCACTTGCAATCTAGTGCTCCTCCCATATACAAAATCAACAACTTCCAATGTGTCATAACTTTTTTAAAATTTCCCTAACATTTTAGAGGATAATGTAAATATGTCTCCTGGAAAAGTTGAGAAAGATGGAGACACTAGGAAAGGAAAAGACGAAAATACTCCCCTAATCAATGATGTAAAACACAAGGCATGAACAACTGTTAAAAGAATTCTCTATGACATTGATCAAGTCTACTATCTCTACGCCTGGCTCTTTCCTATCAGTCATTTGATACATAAACAAATAGAATAGTGTATTTCATGGGATCAATTCTTTTAGTGGCGTGCTTTCCCTTTGACCACTACATATGCTTTTATGTGTTTGCTTTATTTTCAGGCGGCGTCACATCAGAACACCCTCATCTCGGCAGATCTTTGCCTTAAGGAACCCTACCTCGGCCCTTGATCAACTGTACTCTGTGTTATGGTCAACTCAGAGCCCTACATGGATCAGTGTTTCCTACCGCCTCTCTCCCGTGCGTGGCTCATGTCAGGGAGTATAGTCCACCGAGTGAACAGTAAGCAGTCTTCCCAAAGCATCAGATATGAAAAGGAGGAGACGCGGGGTTGGGTGTGGGACCCCATTCCGTGCCTCAGTGCAGACAAGCTAGAGGTCAATGCATCCCTCCAGAGACTGGGAGAAAAACAGGAGGTTATGAGCACGAGGTTCCCTCTGCAGGCCTTGAAGCAGGGACCTGGAATCAAACTGCTGACACCGTGGATCGTGGTTGGTTTGACAGGGAACTCACGAGGAAGATAAGGACGTGAAATAATGAAAATCATAAGAACAGCAGCGAACACTTCTACTGAGCCAAGGACTGCACCCTGAATGTAAACTCTGTGCTGGAACATATCTTAACTCACATGACCCTGAAAGCATCCCGACGTAGTCAATGTTGTTCTTTGCACCATTTGCTAGATGAAGAGACTGGGTACAGTGGCTAGAAAACTCAGCCAGGTTACAAAGCGGATAAATGGCCGAGCCCAAGCTCAGTGCTCCTCTGTGATGCTCTTGGACTACAACTCCAAGTGAAGTCTCTAACGACTATCTCCGCTCGCACTGCCAACACCATCGTCCTCCGTGGAGTGGATGGAGGCAGGCGTGGGCAGGGCAGGGAGCCGGGTGTGGCAGGCCGCCAGATCTAAGGTCTGGCACACAGGTTGCCAGGTGGCTCCCTCCTCTGAGGGGGCCCAGCACACGCCCCAGGGGACTTGGCGGCAGGCCCCAGGGCCCTTTCCCCCGGATCTTGTCCACTTGAAAGGGGCCTGGCCCAGGTGGCCGGTTGGGCTGGTTGGCCAGCCTCCTTTGGACAAAGCAGGCGAGCCCAGCCAGCCTTCCAGTCGCCCCCGGCGTGGCACCAGCGCCCTCAGGCCGAGGGCCTCACGCGTGCCCTCCAACGCGGATTTCTCCTCAGAGCCGTGGCCTGGGCACTAGGAAGGCCAGGCCCTCCCGACTCCAGAGATGATGCTGGGACCCGTCGCCGGAAGGGCCTGCCCGTGTGGCAGCGGCTCCCCAAGCCGGCGGCCTGCTGGGGCCTCACTCACTGCTTGGCCATAAGCCTGTCTCGGCCCTTCGGATTCCACAGAGCCTTTCCTCCACCTGGCTGGAGTCGACAAGTGCGGGCGTGGGGTGAGGCCGTGGTTTTGCCTTTCCAGGAAGAAATGAGGCCCGGGCAAAAGCAGCTGGCCGAGGCAGAGCCTTGACCTGGCACCCCAGTCGGCCTTTGGCCACCAGGTCCAGACCACCGCTTCCAAAGAAGGGAAGCGGCCGGCCAGCTGATTGCAAGTGGGGGATGGGAGGGAGACAACAGCTGAAGCCAAGTCCAGCAGGGCGTTGGCGTTCCTTCTTCAGCTGGGACTGGCCTGGCCTGGCGGGCGGGCGGGGCCTTCACTGAGGACCCCCGAGGCCCGCCCTAGGCCCCGGCGGTGGCGGGTGGCGCATGCGCCCTTGGCCTCAGGGGTTGAACCCAAGCCCACAGGGCACTCAAAGCAGCCGGAGAAAGAAGGGGCCAGGGGAGAGGAAGGCAGGTAGGCGAGGCGGGCAGGGCTCGCCCACCTCTTCTCCTCAGGTCCCCGAGAGAGAAAGAGAGAGAGAGAGAGAGAGAGAGAGAGAGAGAGAGTGAGAGACAGACAGACAGACAGGCAGGGAAAGAGTGAGAGATCCCTGACCTCTGAGTATCTGCATCCACCACTGCTGCCAACTCACAGGCCATCCCACTTCCCCCCCTCCATCCCCATCCCCAGGCGCGGCCCCCCGGGGCCAGCCACACCACGGAGAGGCCCCTTCATGGTCACCTCCGTGCTGTCCCTTCCGGGCCTGACCCCACTGCAGGGGAACCGGTTCAGACAATCCAATCGTCTACATGTCCCTCTCCATGACAATTGTCTTCTCCAGTCTCACATGCCCAAACCGCACCCCCAACATCCTCCTTTGTCTGCAGCTGGAGATAGGAGGAGAATCTCTGCCATTGTGTTGAGAGACTCAGTTTCGCGGGTTTCTCCCCTGTACACGTGTTCTGAAGCTGGGTATTATTTTCTCCAGCGAACCTGTCTTGTGAAGGATTTGGCCAGCCATAAGAAGCTTCAGGGAAGAGGCGGAGGGGCTTCTCTCTCCGCCCCCGACAGCCCTGAGCTGGGTCAGTGCCTCAGACCTGGCCAGGGGCAGCCCATCCCCCGGCGCCCTCTCCCGGGGCATCCCAGGAAAGCTTCACAGCCAGCCCCACCCCACTCGCCACTGCCAGGACCATCGGCCTCCCTCGGGAGGACGGGGCAGGACAGGGAACCGGGTGTGGGAGGCCGCCAGATCTCAGCTCTGGCACACAGGCTGCCAGGCTGCCTGGTCCTCTGAGGGGGCCCAGCACACGCCCCAGGAAACTTGGCGGCAGGCCCCGGGGCTCTCTCCTCTGGAACTCGTCCACTTGAAAGGGGCCTGGCCCAGGTGGCTGGTTCGACCGGTTGGAAAGAAATCTTTTTCTTCTCTGAGAGACTGTTGCTTGTCATCTCCTGGACATGAGATGACAGACCATTGTTCCCATTTCCCTTTCTACTTGAAACCTGATGGATACATTGCCCACTGCCTTTAGAGACTGCAGGTCTTTCTGAAACTCTTTTCAGTGCGCTGGCTCACTTCAGCATCATTTCATTGTTCCATCCGAAATTCCTTTCAGTTGGATCTATTTTCCTTTCTAATCCTTTTGTATACCTAGATATTTAAAAGCTGCTCAAATCTGTAGTGGAGAAAAGTTGGGTTACAACTCTTTCAGACAGCATGTAAACCCACATTTTAGGGTTTCTACACAAAACGTCTCTGCCATGTTTCTAGCAGCTCTCCTTCCATATATTTTCCTCCAGGACTTCCTGTGACAAAATTGCCTTTCTAAAAGCCAGTCCTCCGTTCACTCTCTTGGCCAGTCACGTTTCCATAGAAAGAAAAAGGACTGGATTTTCCAAAGATGCAACAAGAATGATCAAGTGCCGATTCACACCTAGATATCCTGCTCCTGTTCTCCATGAATTGCAAAATTGAAGTTAAGTATCTCGTTCATTTTGTCTAAATCTATTGGGTCACTTTGGCACTGAGCCCCTAAGCTGGTCCACAGCCTGCTTCAGCAGACACCAAACTCTCTCTCAAGTGCCTGCATTCGTGTGCTGAGTAGGTATTGTATTTATTTAGATCGTATTCAACAAAAGATCTTCACGGATTCACTCAAGTACTTAAGCATCTACTATGTGCCCAAAGGTCTTGAAATGTTGGGGGTCTGCAAGGAAGACAGATATGCCTAAACAGATAAATTACACTACTGAAATCATTTGAATGAAAGAGATGTGAATAAACTGCCGTGGGACTCCAGGCAAAGAACCCCCATGGGTTGACCTACAACTAAGAGATACAGCTCTGTCCTGGGGCTCTGAGGAGAAAAACAGCCACCATGGGGGGTGGACAGGCTCTGTACCATCTAAGGAAAGGAAAAGGAAGGGAGAGAAGATAAAGAGAAAACAAGAGAAACGGAAAGGTTTTCTTCTTCTGAGTGTTTCTGCCACCCACTTTTGGAGCACACTGCTTGCTGATGTCCTTTCCGGCCAGTCTTATCCTTCAGCCGGCTTCAGGAGACTTCACCAATTCGATTGTAAGGAGCTGGGCTCCTCCGTGCAGGCAATGCCAACTCCGGAGGGAGCCAGGAGGGGAGCCAAAGATTCACAGGACTCTGCAGCCCTTCTGCAGCTCACTGGTGTGGAGGGGCACCGAGGCTTCACCTTGGCCTCTGTCTCCAAGTTCACACAAAGGAGGGTCGGTTCCTTCCTCGCTAGATGAGCGTGGAGAGAAACCTCCTTCACAGAAGGGATTATGGAATAATTAAAGTCAGAGCCTTGAACAAGGCAAAGGGTTAGCACCATGAATCTGAAGTGACTGGACATGTGAATTAGTAACCAGTAGGACGAGGAGCTGAAGACAAAAAAAGAAAAAAGGCAAGAAACCAGTTCTCGATTTTCTAAGATGGAAATGCAAGTCTTTCTTCTTCCAAAAGAAAAAAGTCATTGAACCCTTTCCTTGAAAATAAAACTGAAAGGGGCCACATGTTGCAAAGAAGGGTTTTAACCGTGATGTCACTACACAATCATGTGTAGCCATCAGTTGTTAAGTGCACTGCAAATAGTTCACACCTTAACAATTATGTTACCAAAGTTCGCAGTTGAGAAATATAGACACACACACATATACATATATATACATGTAAGAAAAGAGTAGAGTGTGTGCCAATTGCTCACTGTACTATTGACAATATCACTCTTACAACTGAAAGCATGACTAGGAGAGAGAAGGTGGTGTGACCCTAGATTGCTAGAGTCACAGCAAGAAAAGTTAAGAAAGTGCCATCAGGTCATTTGGACAAAAGAATGCTATATGGCTGTTGGGTTTATAAGAGATCCATTGGAGAAAAACAAGTCACTACATTAAATTATTTTCTACTTACCTGCATCACCCTCTCCAAGAACACATATTCTAAAATGAGACAAGTTATTACATTAAAAATGACCGGCTCTGGCATTTGGAAAACTACACCAAATAATGAAGTAAAAACTGGGTTACAAACATCCTGGTATCAACTCCAACTACCGTCTTTTACCAAACTAAAACTCTAATGATCACTAATTCACTTGCAATCTAGTGCTCCTCCCATATACAAAATCAACAACTTCCAATGTGTCATAACTTTTTTAAAATTTCCCTAACATTTTAGAGGATAATGTAAATATGTCTCCTGGAAAAGTTGAGAAAGATGGAGACACTAGGAAAGGAAAAGACGAAAATACTCCCCTAATCAATGATGTAAAACACAAGGCATGAACAACTGTTAAAAGAATTCTCTATGACATTGATCAAGTCTACTATCTCTACGCCTGGCTCTTTCCTATCAGTCATTTGATACATAAACAAATAGAATAGTGTATTTCATGGGATCAATTCTTTTAGTGGCGTGCTTTCCCTTTGACCACTACATATGCTTTTATGTGTTTGCTTTATTTTCAGGCGGCGTCACATCAGAACACCCTCATCTCGGCAGATCTTTGCCTTAAGGAACCCTACCTCGGCCCTTGATCAACTGTACTCTGTGTTATGGTCAACTCAGAGCCCTACATGGATCAGTGTTTCCTACCGCCTCTCTCCCGTGCGTGGCTCATGTCAGGGAGTATAGTCCACCGAGTGAACAGTAAGCAGTCTTCCCAAAGCATCAGATATGAAAAGGAGGAGACGCGGGGTTGGGTGTGGGACCCCATTCCGTGCCTCAGTGCAGACAAGCTAGAGGTCAATGCATCCCTCCAGAGACTGGGAGAAAAACAGGAGGTTATGAGCACGAGGTTCCCTCTGCAGGCCTTGAAGCAGGGACCTGGAATCAAACTGCTGACACCGTGGATCGTGGTTGGTTTGACAGGGAACTCACGAGGAAGATAAGGACGTGAAATAATGAAAATCATAAGAACAGCAGCGAACACTTCTACTGAGCCAAGGACTGCACCCTGAATGTAAACTCTGTGCTGGAACATATCTTAACTCACATGACCCTGAAAGCATCCCGACGTAGTCAATGTTGTTCTTTGCACCATTTGCTAGATGAAGAGACTGGGTACAGTGGCTAGAAAACTCAGCCAGGTTACAAAGCGGATAAATGGCCGAGCCCAAGCTCAGTGCTCCTCTGTGATGCTCTTGGACTACAACTCCAAGTGAAGTCTCTAACGACTATCTCCGCTCGCACTGCCAACACCATCGTCCTCCGTGGAGTGGATGGAGGCAGGCGTGGGCAGGGCAGGGAGCCGGGTGTGGCAGGCCGCCAGATCTAAGGTCTGGCACACAGGTTGCCAGGTGGCTCCCTCCTCTGAGGGGGCCCAGCACACGCCCCAGGGGACTTGGCGGCAGGCCCCAGGGCCCTTTCCCCCGGATCTTGTCCACTTGAAAGGGGCCTGGCCCAGGTGGCCGGTTGGGCTGGTTGGCCAGCCTCCTTTGGACAAAGCAGGCGAGCCCAGCCAGCCTTCCAGTCGCCCCCGGCGTGGCACCAGCGCCCTCAGGCCGAGGGCCTCACGCGTGCCCTCCAACGCGGATTTCTCCTCAGAGCCGTGGCCTGGGCACTAGGAAGGCCAGGCCCTCCCGACTCCAGAGATGATGCTGGGACCCGTCGCCGGAAGGGCCTGCCCGTGTGGCAGCGGCTCCCCAAGCCGGCGGCCTGCTGGGGCCTCACTCACTGCTTGGCCATAAGCCTGTCTCGGCCCTTCGGATTCCACAGAGCCTTTCCTCCACCTGGCTGGAGTCGACAAGTGCGGGCGTGGGGTGAGGCCGTGGTTTTGCCTTTCCAGGAAGAAATGAGGCCCGGGCAAAAGCAGCTGGCCGAGGCAGAGCCTTGACCTGGCACCCCAGTCGGCCTTTGGCCACCAGGTCCAGACCACCGCTTCCAAAGAAGGGAAGCGGCCGGCCAGCTGATTGCAAGTGGGGGATGGGAGGGAGACAACAGCTGAAGCCAAGTCCAGCAGGGCGTTGGCGTTCCTTCTTCAGCTGGGACTGGCCTGGCCTGGCGGGCGGGCGGGGCCTTCACTGAGGACCCCCGAGGCCCGCCCTAGGCCCCGGCGGTGGCGGGTGGCGCATGCGCCCTTGGCCTCAGGGGTTGAACCCAAGCCCACAGGGCACTCAAAGCAGCCGGAGAAAGAAGGGGCCAGGGGAGAGGAAGGCAGGTAGGCGAGGCGGGCAGGGCTCGCCCACCTCTTCTCCTCAGGTCCCCGAGAGAGAAAGAGAGAGAGAGAGAGAGAGAGAGTGAGAGACAGACAGACAGACAGGCAGGGAAAGAGTGAGAGATCCCTGACCTCTGAGTATCTGCATCCACCACTGCTGCCAACTCACAGGCCATCCCACTTCCCCCCCTCCATCCCCATCCCCAGGCGCGGCCCCCCGGGGCCAGCCACACCACGGAGAGGCCCCTTCATGGTCACCTCCGTGCTGTCCCTTCCGGGCCTGACCCCACTGCAGGGGAACCGGTTCAGACAATCCAATCGTCTACATGTCCCTCTCCATGACAATTGTCTTCTCCAGTCTCACATGCCCAAACCGCACCCCCAACATCCTCCTTTGTCTGCAGCTGGAGATAGGAGGAGAATCTCTGCCATTGTGTTGAGAGACTCAGTTTCGCGGGTTTCTCCCCTGTACACGTGTTCTGAAGCTGGGTATTATTTTCTCCAGCGAACCTGTCTTGTGAAGGATTTGGCCAGCCATAAGAAGCTTCAGGGAAGAGGCGGAGGGGCTTCTCTCTCCGCCCCCGACAGCCCTGAGCTGGGTCAGTGCCTCAGACCTGGCCAGGGGCAGCCCATCCCCCGGCGCCCTCTCCCGGGGCATCCCAGGAAAGCTTCACAGCCAGCCCCACCCCACTCGCCACTGCCAGGACCATCGGCCTCCCTCGGGAGGACGGGGCAGGACAGGGAACCGGGTGTGGGAGGCCGCCAGATCTCAGCTCTGGCACACAGGCTGCCAGGCTGCCTGGTCCTCTGAGGGGGCCCAGCACACGCCCCAGGAAACTTGGCGGCAGGCCCCGGGGCTCTCTCCTCTGGAACTCGTCCACTTGAAAGGGGCCTGGCCCAGGTGGCTGGTTCGACCGGTTGGAAAGAAATCTTTTTCTTCTCTGAGAGACTGTTGCTTGTCATCTCCTGGACATGAGATGACAGACCATTGTTCCCATTTCCCTTTCTACTTGAAACCTGATGGATACATTGCCCACTGCCTTTAGAGACTGCAGGTCTTTCTGAAACTCTTTTCAGTGCGCTGGCTCACTTCAGCATCATTTCATTGTTCCATCCGAAATTCCTTTCAGTTGGATCTATTTTCCTTTCTAATCCTTTTGTATACCTAGATATTTAAAAGCTGCTCAAATCTGTAGTGGAGAAAAGTTGGGTTACAACTCTTTCAGACAGCATGTAAACCCACATTTTAGGGTTTCTACACAAAACGTCTCTGCCATGTTTCTAGCAGCTCTCCTTCCATATATTTTCCTCCAGGACTTCCTGTGACAAAATTGCCTTTCTAAAAGCCAGTCCTCCGTTCACTCTCTTGGCCAGTCACGTTTCCATAGAAAGAAAAAGGACTGGATTTTCCAAAGATGCAACAAGAATGATCAAGTCCCGATTCACACCTAGATATCCTGCTCCTGTTCTCCATGAATTGCAAAATTGAAGTTAAGTATCTCGTTCATTTTGTCTAAATCTATTGGGTCACTTTGGCACTGAGCCCCTAAGCTGGTCCACAGCCTGCTTCAGCAGACACCAAACTCTCTCTCAAGTGCCTGCATTCGTGTGCTGAGTAGGTATTGTATTTATTTAGATCGTATTCAACAAAAGATCTTCACGGATTCACTCAAGTACTTAAGCATCTACTATGTGCCCAAAGGTCTTGAAATGTTGGGGGTCTGCAAGGAAGACAGATATGCCTAAACAGATAAATTACACTACTGAAATCATTTGAATGAAAGAGATGTGAATAAACTGCCGTGGGACTCCAGGCAAAGAACCCCCATGGGTTGACCTACAACTAAGAGATACAGCTCTGTCCTGGGGCTCTGAGGAGAAAAACAGCCACCATGGGGGGTGGACAGGCTCTGTACCATCTAAGGAAAGGAAAAGGAAGGGAGAGAAGATAAAGAGAAAACAAGAGAAACGGAAAGGTTTTCTTCTTCTGAGTGTTTCTGCCACCCACTTTTGGAGCACACTGCTTGCTGATGTCCTTTCCGGCCAGTCTTATCCTTCAGCCGGCTTCAGGAGACTTCACCAATTCGATTGTAAGGAGCTGGGCTCCTCCGTGCAGGCAATGCCAACTCCGGAGGGAGCCAGGAGGGGAGCCAAAGATTCACAGGACTCTGCAGCCCTTCTGCAGCTCACTGGTGTGGAGGGGCACCGAGGCTTCACCTTGGCCTCTGTCTCCAAGTTCACACAAAGGAGGGTCGGTTCCTTCCTCGCTAGATGAGCGTGGAGAGAAACCTCCTTCACAGAAGGGATTATGGAATAATTAAAGTCAGAGCCTTGAACAAGGCAAAGGGTTAGCACCATGAATCTGAAGTGACTGGACATGTGAATTAGTAACCAGTAGGACGAGGAGCTGAAGACAAAAAAAGAAAAAAGGCAAGAAACCAGTTCTCGATTTTCTAAGATGGAAATGCAAGTCTTTCTTCTTCCAAAAGAAAAAAGTCATTGAACCCTTTCCTTGAAAATAAAACTGAAAGGGGCCACATGTTGCAAAGAAGGGTTTTAACCGTGATGTCACTACACAATCATGTGTAGCCATCAGTTGTTAAGTGCACTGCAAATAGTTCACACCTTAACAATTATGTTACCAAAGTTCGCAGTTGAGAAATATAGACACACACACATATACATATATATACATGTAAGAAAAGAGTAGAGTGTGTGCCAATTGCTCACTGTACTATTGACAATATCACTCTTACAACTGAAAGCATGACTAGGAGAGAGAAGGTGGTGTGACCCTAGATTGCTAGAGTCACAGCAAGAAAAGTTAAGAAAGTGCCATCAGGTCATTTGGACAAAAGAATGCTATATGGCTGTTGGGTTTATAAGAGATCCATTGGAGAAAAACAAGTCACTACATTAAATTATTTTCTACTTACCTGCATCACCCTCTCCAAGAACACATATTCTAAAATGAGACAAGTTATTACATTAAAAATGACCGGCTCTGGCATTTGGAAAACTACACCAAATAATGAAGTAAAAACTGGGTTACAAACATCCTGGTATCAACTCCAACTACCGTCTTTTACCAAACTAAAACTCTAATGATCACTAATTCACTTGGCAATCTAGTGCTCCTCCCATATACAAAATCAACAACTTCCAATGTGTCATAACTTTTTTAAAATTTCCCTAACATTTTAGAGGATAATGTAAATATGTCTCCTGGAAAAGTTGAGAAAGATGGAGACACTAGGAAAGGAAAAGACGAAAATACTCCCCTAATCAATGATGTAAAACACAAGGCATGAACAACTGTTAAAAGAATTCTCTATGACATTGATCAAGTCTACTATCTCTACGCCTGGCTCTTTCCTATCAGTCATTTGATACATAAACAAATAGAATAGTGTATTTCATGGGATCAATTCTTTTAGTGGCGTGCTTTCCCTTTGACCACTACATATGCTTTTATGTGTTTGCTTTATTTTCAGGCGGCGTCACATCAGAACACCCTCATCTCGGCAGATCTTTGCCTTAAGGAACCCTACCTCGGCCCTTGATCAACTGTACTCTGTGTTATGGTCAACTCAGAGCCCTACATGGATCAGTGTTTCCTACCGCCTCTCTCCCGTGCGTGGCTCATGTCAGGGAGTATAGTCCACCGAGTGAACAGTAAGCAGTCTTCCCAAAGCATCAGATATGAAAAGGAGGAGACGCGGGGTTGGGTGTGGGACCCCATTCCGTGCCTCAGTGCAGACAAGCTAGAGGTCAATGCATCCCTCCAGAGACTGGGAGAAAAACAGGAGGTTATGAGCACGAGGTTCCCTCTGCAGGCCTTGAAGCAGGGACCTGGAATCAAACTGCTGACACCGTGGATCGTGGTTGGTTTGACAGGGAACTCACGAGGAAGATAAGGACGTGAAATAATGAAAATCATAAGAACAGCAGCGAACACTTCTACTGAGCCAAGGACTGCACCCTGAATGTAAACTCTGTGCTGGAACATATCTTAACTCACATGACCCTGAAAGCATCCCGACGTAGTCAATGTTGTTCTTTGCACCATTTGCTAGATGAAGAGACTGGGTACAGTGGCTAGAAAACTCAGCCAGGTTACAAAGCGGATAAATGGCCGAGCCCAAGCTCAGTGCTCCTCTGTGATGCTCTTGGACTACAACTCCAAGTGAAGTCTCTAACGACTATCTCCGCTCGCACTGCCAACACCATCGTCCTCCGTGGAGTGGATGGAGGCAGGCGTGGGCAGGGCAGGGAGCCGGGTGTGGCAGGCCGCCAGATCTAAGGTCTGGCACACAGGTTGCCAGGTGGCTCCCTCCTCTGAGGGGGCCCAGCACACGCCCCAGGGGACTTGGCGGCAGGCCCCAGGGCCCTTTCCCCCGGATCTTGTCCACTTGAAAGGGGCCTGGCCCAGGTGGCCGGTTGGGCTGGTTGGCCAGCCTCCTTTGGACAAAGCAGGCGAGCCCAGCCAGCCTTCCAGTCGCCCCCGGCGTGGCACCAGCGCCCTCAGGCCGAGGGCCTCACGCGTGCCCTCCAACGCGGATTTCTCCTCAGAGCCGTGGCCTGGGCACTAGGAAGGCCAGGCCCTCCCGACTCCAGAGATGATGCTGGGACCCGTCGCCGGAAGGGCCTGCCCGTGTGGCAGCGGCTCCCCAAGCCGGCGGCCTGCTGGGGCCTCACTCACTGCTTGGCCATAAGCCTGTCTCGGCCCTTCGGATTCCACAGAGCCTTTCCTCCACCTGGCTGGAGTCGACAAGTGCGGGCGTGGGGTGAGGCCGTGGTTTTGCCTTTCCAGGAAGAAATGAGGCCCGGGCAAAAGCAGCTGGCCGAGGCAGAGCCTTGACCTGGCACCCCAGTCGGCCTTTGGCCACCAGGTCCAGACCACCGCTTCCAAAGAAGGGAAGCGGCCGGCCAGCTGATTGCAAGTGGGGGATGGGAGGGAGACAACAGCTGAAGCCAAGTCCAGCAGGGCGTTGGCGTTCCTTCTTCAGCTGGGACTGGCCTGGCCTGGCGGGCGGGCGGGGCCTTCACTGAGGACCCCCGAGGCCCGCCCTAGGCCCCGGCGGTGGCGGGTGGCGCATGCGCCCTTGGCCTCAGGGGTTGAACCCAAGCCCACAGGGCACTCAAAGCAGCCGGAGAAAGAAGGGGCCAGGGGAGAGGAAGGCAGGTAGGCGAGGCGGGCAGGGCTCGCCCACCTCTTCTCCTCAGGTCCCCGAGAGAGAAAGAGAGAGAGAGAGAGAGAGAGAGTGAGAGACAGACAGACAGACAGGCAGGGAAAGAGTGAGAGATCCCTGACCTCTGAGTATCTGCATCCACCACTGCTGCCAACTCACAGGCCATCCCACTTCCCCCCCTCCATCCCCATCCCCAGGCGCGGCCCCCCGGGGCCAGCCACACCACGGAGAGGCCCCTTCATGGTCACCTCCGTGCTGTCCCTTCCGGGCCTGACCCCACTGCAGGGGAACCGGTTCAGACAATCCAATCGTCTACATGTCCCTCTCCATGACAATTGTCTTCTCCAGTCTCACATGCCCAAACCGCACCCCCAACATCCTCCTTTGTCTGCAGCTGGAGATAGGAGGAGAATCTCTGCCATTGTGTTGAGAGACTCAGTTTCGCGGGTTTCTCCCCTGTACACGTGTTCTGAAGCTGGGTATTATTTTCTCCAGCGAACCTGTCTTGTGAAGGATTTGGCCAGCCATAAGAAGCTTCAGGGAAGAGGCGGAGGGGCTTCTCTCTCCGCCCCCGACAGCCCTGAGCTGGGTCAGTGCCTCAGACCTGGCCAGGGGCAGCCCATCCCCCGGCGCCCTCTCCCGGGGCATCCCAGGAAAGCTTCACAGCCAGCCCCACCCCACTCGCCACTGCCAGGACCATCGGCCTCCCTCGGGAGGACGGGGCAGGACAGGGAACCGGGTGTGGGAGGCCGCCAGATCTCAGCTCTGGCACACAGGCTGCCAGGCTGCCTGGTCCTCTGAGGGGGCCCAGCACACGCCCCAGGAAACTTGGCGGCAGGCCCCGGGGCTCTCTCCTCTGGAACTCGTCCACTTGAAAGGGGCCTGGCCCAGGTGGCTGGTTCGACCGGTTCGAAAGAAATCTTTTTCTTCTCTGAGAGACTGTTGCTTGTCATCTCCTGGACATGAGATGACAGACAATTGTTCCCATTTCCCTTTCTACTTGAAACCTGATGGATACATTGCCCACTGCCTTTAGAGACTGCAGGTCTTTCTGAAACTCTTTTCAGTGCGCTGGCTCACTTCAGCATCATTTCATTGTTCCATCCGAAATTCCTTTCAGTTGGATCTATTTTCCTTTCTAATCCTTTTGTATACCTAGATATTTAAAAGCTGCTCAAATCTGTAGTGGAGAAAAGTTGGGTTACAACTCTTTCAGACAGCATGTAAACCCACATTTTAGGGTTTCTACACAAAACGTCTCTGCCATGTTTCTAGCAGCTCTCCTTCCATATATTTTCCTCCAGGACTTCCTGTGACAAAATTGCCTTTCTAAAAGCCAGTCCTCCGTTCACTCTCTTGGCCAGTCACGTTTCCATAGAAAGAAAAAGGACTGGATTTTCCAAAGATGCAACAAGAATGATCAAGTCCCGATTCACACCTAGATATCCTGCTCCTGTTCTCCATGAATTGCAAAATTGAAGTTAAGTATCTCGTTCATTTTGTCTAAATCTATTGGGTCACTTTGGCACTGAGCCCCTAAGCTGGTCCACAGCCTGCTTCAGCAGACACCAAACTCTCTCTCAAGTGCCTGCATTCGTGTGCTGAGTAGGTATTGTATTTATTTAGATCGTATTCAACAAAAGATCTTCACGGATTCACTCAAGTACTTAAGCATCTACTATGTGCCCAAAGGTCTTGAAATGTTGGGGGTCTGCAAGGAAGACAGATATGCCTAAACAGATAAATTACACTACTGAAATCATTTGAATGAAAGAGATGTGAATAAACTGCCGTGGGACTCCAGGCAAAGAACCCCCATGGGTTGACCTACAACTAAGAGATACAGCTCTGTCCTGGGGCTCTGAGGAGAAAAACAGCCACCATGGGGGGTGGACAGGCTCTGTACCATCTAAGGAAAGGAAAAGGAAGGGAGAGAAGATAAAGAGAAAACAAGAGAAACGGAAAGGTTTTCTTCTTCTGAGTGTTTCTGCCACCCACTTTTGGAGCACACTGCTTGCTGATGTCCTTTCCGGCCAGTCTTATCCTTCAGCCGGCTTCAGGAGACTTCACCAATTCGATTGTAAGGAGCTGGGCTCCTCCGTGCAGGCAATGCCAACTCCGGAGGGAGCCAGGAGGGGAGCCAAAGATTCACAGGACTCTGCAGCCCTTCTGCAGCTCACTGGTGTGGAGGGGCACCGAGGCTTCACCTTGGCCTCTGTCTCCAAGTTCACATAAAGGAGGGTCGGTTCCTTCCTCGCTAGATGAGCGTGGAGAGAAACCTCCTTCACAGAAGGGATTATGGAATAATTAAAGTCAGAGCCTTGAACAAGGCAAAGGGTTAGCACCATGAATCTGAAGTGACTGGACATGTGAATTAGTAACCAGTAGGACGAGGAGCTGAAGACAAAAAAAGGAAAAAGGCAAGAAACCAGTTCTCGATTTTCTAAGATGGAAATGCAAGTCTTTCTTCTTCCAAAAGAAAAAAGTCATTGAACCCTTTCCTTGAAAATAAAACTGAAAGGGGCCACATGTTGCAAAGAAGGGTTTTAACCGTGATGTCACTACACAATCATGTGTAGCCATCAGTTGTTAAGTGCACTGCAAATAGTTCACACCTTAACAATTATGTTACCAAAGTTCGCAGTTGAGAAATATAGACACACACACATATACATATATATACATGTAAGAAAAGAGTAGAGTGTGTGCCAATTGCTCACTGTACTATTGACAATATCACTCTTACAACTGAAAGCATGACTAGGAGAGAGAAGGTGGTGTGACCCTAGATTGCTAGAGTCACAGCAAGAAAAGTTAAGAAAGTGCCATCAGGTCATTTGGACAAAAGAATGCTATATGGCTGTTGGGTTTATAAGAGATCCATTGGAGAAAAACAAGTCACTACATTAAATTATTTTCTACTTACCTGCATCACCCTCTCCAAGAACACATATTCTAAAATGAGACAAGTTATTACATTAAAAATGACCGGCTCTGGCATTTGGAAAACTACACCAAATAATGAAGTAAAAACTGGGTTACAAACATCCTGGTATCAACTCCAACTACCGTCTTTTACCAAACTAAAACTCTAATGATCACTAATTCACTTGCAATCTAGTGCTCCTCCCATATACAAAATCAACAACTTCCAATGTGTCATAACTTTTTTAAAATTTCCCTAACATTTTAGAGGATAATGTAAATATGTCTCCTGGAAAAGTTGAGAAAGATGGAGACACTAGGAAAGGAAAAGACGAAAATACTCCCCTAATCAATGATGTAAAACACAAGGCATGAACAACTGTTAAAAGAATTCTCTATGACATTGATCAAGTCTACTATCTCTACGCCTGGCTCTTTCCTATCAGTCATTTGATACATAAACAAATAGAATAGTGTATTTCATGGGATCAATTCTTTTAGTGGCGTGCTTTCCCTTTGACCACTACATATGCTTTTATGTGTTTGCTTTATTTTCAGGCGGCGTCACATCAGAACACCCTCATCTCGGCAGATCTTTGCCTTAAGGAACCCTACCTCGGCCCTTGATCAACTGTACTCTGTGTTATGGTCAACTCAGAGCCCTACATGGATCAGTGTTTCCTACCGCCTCTCTCCCGTGCGTGGCTCATGTCAGGGAGTATAGTCCACCGAGTGAACAGTAAGCAGTCTTCCCAAAGCATCAGATATGAAAAGGAGGAGACGCGGGGTTGGGTGTGGGACCCCATTCCGTGCCTCAGTGCAGACAAGCTAGAGGTCAATGCATCCCTCCAGAGACTGGGAGAAAAACAGGAGGTTATGAGCACGAGGTTCCCTCTGCAGGCCTTGAAGCAGGGACCTGGAATCAAACTGCTGACACCGTGGATCGTGGTTGGTTTGACAGGGAACTCACGAGGAAGATAAGGACGTGAAATAATGAAAATCATAAGAACAGCAGCGAACACTTCTACTGAGCCAAGGACTGCACCCTGAATGTAAACTCTGTGCTGGAACATATCTTAACTCACATGACCCTGAAAGCATCCCGACGTAGTCAATGTTGTTCTTTGCACCATTTGCTAGATGAAGAGACTGGGTACAGTGGCTAGAAAACTCAGCCAGGTTACAAAGCGGATAAATGGCCGAGCCCAAGCTCAGTGCTCCTCTGTGATGCTCTTGGACTACAACTCCAAGTGAAGTCTCTAACGACTATCTCCGCTCGCACTGCCAACACCATCGTCCTCCGTGGAGTGGATGGAGGCAGGCGTGGGCAGGGCAGGGAGCCGGGTGTGGCAGGCCGCCAGATCTAAGGTCTGGCACACAGGTTGCCAGGTGGCTCCCTCCTCTGAGGGGGCCCAGCACACGCCCCAGGGGACTTGGCGGCAGGCCCCAGGGCCCTTTCCCCCGGATCTTGTCCACTTGAAAGGGGCCTGGCCCAGGTGGCCGGTTGGGCTGGTTGGCCAGCCTCCTTTGGACAAAGCAGGCGAGCCCAGCCAGCCTTCCAGTCGCCCCCGGCGTGGCACCAGCGCCCTCAGGCCGAGGGCCTCACGCGTGCCCTCCAACGCGGATTTCTCCTCAGAGCCGTGGCCTGGGCACTAGGAAGGCCAGGCCCTCCCGACTCCAGAGATGATGCTGGGACCCGTCGCCGGAAGGGCCTGCCCGTGTGGCAGCGGCTCCCCAAGCCGGCGGCCTGCTGGGGCCTCACTCACTGCTTGGCCATAAGCCTGTCTCGGCCCTTCGGATTCCACAGAGCCTTTCCTCCACCTGGCTGGAGTCGACAAGTGCGGGCGTGGGGTGAGGCCGTGGTTTTGCCTTTCCAGGAAGAAATGAGGCCCGGGCAAAAGCAGCTGGCCGAGGCAGAGCCTTGACCTGGCACCCCAGTCGGCCTTTGGCCACCAGGTCCAGACCACCGCTTCCAAAGAAGGGAAGCGGCCGGCCAGCTGATTGCAAGTGGGGGATGGGAGGGAGACAACAGCTGAAGCCAAGTCCAGCAGAGCGTTGGCGTTCCTTCTTCAGCTGGGACTGGCCTGGCCTGGCGGGCGGGCGGGGCCTTCACTGAGGACCCCTGAGGCCCGCCCTAGGCCCCGGCGGTGGCGGGTGGCGCATGCGCCCTTGGCCTCAGGGGTTGAACCCAAGCCCACAGGGCACTCAAAGCAGCCGGAGAAAGAAGGGGCCAGGGGAGAGGAAGGCAGGTAGGCGAGGCGGGCAGGGCTCGCCCACCTCTTCTCCTCAGGTCCCCGAGAGAGAAAGAGAGAGAGAGAGAGAGAGAGAGTGAGAGACAGACAGACAGACAGGCAGGGAAAGAGTGAGAGATCCCTGACCTCTGAGTATCTGCATCCACCACTGCTGCCAACTCACAGGCCATCCCACTTCCCCCCCTCCATCCCCATCCCCAGGCGCGGCCCCCCGGGGCCAGCCACACCACGGAGAGGCCCCTTCATGGTCACCTCCGTGCTGTCCCTTCCGGGCCTGACCCCACTGCAGGGGAACCGGTTCAGACAATCCAATCGTCTACATGTCCCTCTCCATGACAATTGTCTTCTCCAGTCTCACATGCCCAAACCGCACCCCCAACATCCTCCTTTGTCTGCAGCTGGAGATAGGAGGAGAATCTCTGCCATTGTGTTGAGAGACTCAGTTTCGCGGGTTTCTCCCCTGTACACGTGTTCTGAAGCTGGGTATTATTTTCTCCAGCGAACCTGTCTTGTGAAGGATTTGGCCAGCCATAAGAAGCTTCAGGGAAGAGGCGGAGGGGCTTCTCTCTCCGCCCCCGACAGCCCTGAGCTGGGTCAGTGCCTCAGACCTGGCCAGGGGCAGCCCATCCCCCGGCGCCCTCTCCCGGGGCATCCCAGGAAAGCTTCACAGCCAGCCCCACCCCACTCGCCACTGCCAGGACCATCGGCCTCCCTCGGGAGGACGGGGCAGGACAGGGAACCGGGTGTGGGAGGCCGCCAGATCTCAGCTCTGGCACACAGGCTGCCAGGCTGCCTGGTCCTCTGAGGGGGCCCAGCACACGCCCCAGGAAACTTGGCGGCAGGCCCCGGGGCTCTCTCCTCTGGAACTCGTCCACTTGAAAGGGGCCTGGCCCAGGTGGCTGGTTCGACCGGTTGGAAAGAAATCTTTTTCTTCTCTGAGAGACTGTTGCTTGTCATCTCCTGGACATGAGATGACAGACCATTGTTCCCATTTCCCTTTCTACTTGAAACCTGATGGATACATTGCCCACTGCCTTTAGAGACTGCAGGTCTTTCTGAAACTCTTTTCAGTGCGCTGGCTCACTTCAGCATCATTTCATTGTTCCATCCGAAATTCCTTTCAGTTGGATCTATTTTCCTTTCTAATCCTTTTGTATACCTAGATATTTAAAAGCTGCTCAAATCTGTAGTGGAGAAAAGTTGGGTTACAACTCTTTCAGACAGCATGTAAACCCACATTTTAGGGTTTCTACACAAAACGTCTCTGCCATGTTTCTAGCAGCTCTCCTTCCATATATTTTCCTCCAGGACTTCCTGTGACAAAATTGCCTTTCTAAAAGCCAGTCCTCCGTTCACTCTCTTGGCCAGTCACGTTTCCATAGAAAGAAAAAGGACTGGATTTTCCAAAGATGCAACAAGAATGATCAAGTCCCGATTCACACCTAGATATCCTGCTCCTGTTCTCCATGAATTGCAAAATTGAAGTTAAGTATCTCGTTCATTTTGTCTAAATCTATTGGGTCACTTTGGCACTGAGCCCCTAAGCTGGTCCACAGCCTGCTTCAGCAGACACCAAACTCTCTCTCAAGTGCCTGCATTCGTGTGCTGAGTAGGTATTGTATTTATTTAGATCGTATTCAACAAAAGATCTTCACGGATTCACTCAAGTACTTAAGCATCTACTATGTGCCCAAAGGTCTTGAAATGTTGGGGGTCTGCAAGGAAGACAGATATGCCTAAACAGATAAATTACACTACTGAAATCATTTGAATGAAAGAGATGTGAATAAACTGCCGTGGGACTCCAGGCAAAGAACCCCCATGGGTTGACCTACAACTAAGAGATACAGCTCTGTCCTGGGGCTCTGAGGAGAAAAACAGCCACCGTGGGGGGTGGACAGGCTCTGTACCATCTAAGGAAAGGAAAAGGAAGGGAGAGAAGATAAAGAGAAAACAAGAGAAACGGAAAGGTTTTCTTCTTCTGAGTGTTTCTGCCACCCACTTTTGGAGCACACTGCTTGCTGATGTCCTTTCCGGCCAGTCTTATCCTTCAGCCGGCTTCAGGAGACTTCACCAATTCGATTGTAAGGAGCTGGGCTCCTCCGTGCAGGCAATGCCAACTCCGGAGGGAGCCAGGAGGGGAGCCAAAGATTCACAGGACTCTGCAGCCCTTCTGCAGCTCACTGGTGTGGAGGGGCACCGAGGCTTCACCTTGGCCTCTGTCTCCAAGTTCACACAAAGGAGGGTCGGTTCCTTCCTCGCTAGATGAGCGTGGAGAGAAACCTCCTTCACAGAAGGGATTATGGAATAATTAAAGTCAGAGCCTTGAACAAGGCAAAGGGTTAGCACCATGAATCTGAAGTGACTGGACATGTGAATTAGTAACCAGTAGGACGAGGAGCTGAAGACAAAAAAAGGAAAAAGGCAAGAAACCAGTTCTCGATTTTCTAAGATGGAAATGCAAGTCTTTCTTCTTCCAAAAGAAAAAAGTCATTGAACCCTTTCCTTGAAAATAAAACTGAAAGGGGCCACATGTTGCAAAGAAGGGTTTTAACCGTGATGTCACTACACAATCATGTGTAGCCATCAGTTGTTAAGTGCACTGCAAATAGTTCACACCTTAACAATTATGTTACCAAAGTTCGCAGTTGAGAAATATAGACACACACACATATACATATATATACATGTAAGAAAAGAGTAGAGTGTGTGCCAATTGCTCACTGTACTATTGACAATATCACTCTTACAACTGAAAGCATGACTAGGAGAGAGAAGGTGGTGTGACCCTAGATTGCTAGAGTCACAGCAAGAAAAGTTAAGAAAGTGCCATCAGGTCATTTGGACAAAAGAATGCTATATGGCTGTTGGGTTTATAAGAGATCCATTGGAGAAAAACAAGTCACTACATTAAATTATTTTCTACTTACCTGCATCACCCTCTCCAAGAACACATATTCTAAAATGAGACAAGTTATTACATTAAAAATGACCGGCTCTGGCATTTGGAAAACTACACCAAATAATGAAGTAAAAACTGGGTTACAAACATCCTGGTATCAACTCCAACTACCGTCTTTTACCAAACTAAAACTCTAATGATCACTAATTCACTTGCAATCTAGTGCTCCTCCCATATACAAAATCAACAACTTCCAATGTGTCATAACTTTTTTAAAATTTCCCTAACATTTTAGAGGATAATGTAAATATGTCTCCTGGAAAAGTTGAGAAAGATGGAGACACTAGGAAAGGAAAAGACGAAAATACTCCCCTAATCAATGATGTAAAACACAAGGCATGAACAACTGTTAAAAGAATTCTCTATGACATTGATCAAGTCTACTATCTCTACGCCTGGCTCTTTCCTATCAGTCATTTGATACATAAACAAATAGAATAGTGTATTTCATGGGATCAATTCTTTTAGTGGCGTGCTTTCCCTTTGACCACTACATATGCTTTTATGTGTTTGCTTTATTTTCAGGCGGCGTCACATCAGAACACCCTCATCTCGGCAGATCTTTGCCTTAAGGAACCCTACCTCGGCCCTTGATCAACTGTACTCTGTGTTATGGTCAACTCAGAGCCCTACATGGATCAGTGTTTCCTACCGCCTCTCTCCCGTGCGTGGTTCATGTCAGGGAGTATAGTCCACCGAGTGAACAGTAAGCAGTCTTCCCAAAGCATCAGATATGAAAAGGAGGAGACGCGGGGTTGGGTGTGGGACCCCATTCCGTGCCTCAGTGCAGACAAGCTAGAGGTCAATGCATCCCTCCAGAGACTGGGAGAAAAACAGGAGGTTATGAGCACGAGGTTCCCTCTGCAGGCCTTGAAGCAGGGACCTGGAATCAAACTGCTGACACCGTGGATCGTGGTTGGTTTGACAGGGAACTCACGAGGAAGATAAGGACGTGAAATAATGAAAATCATAAGAACAGCAGCGAACACTTCTACTGAGCCAAGGACTGCACCCTGAATGTAAACTCTGTGCTGGAACATATCTTAACTCACATGACCCTGAAAGCATCCCGACGTAGTCAATGTTGTTCTTTGCACCATTTGCTAGATGAAGAGACTGGGTACAGTGGCTAGAAAACTCAGCCAGGTTACAAAGCGGATAAATGGCCGAGCCCAAGCTCAGTGCTCCTCTGTGATGCTCTTGGACTACAACTCCAAGTGAAGTCTCTAACGACTATCTCCGCTCGCACTGCCAACACCATCGTCCTCCGTGGAGTGGATGGAGGCAGGCGTGGGCAGGGCAGGGAGCCAGGTGTGGCAGGCCGCCAGATCTAAGGTCTGGCACACAGGTTGCCAGGTGGCTCCCTCCTCTGAGGGGGCCCAGCACACGCCCCAGGGGACTTGGCGGCAGGCCCCAGGGCCCTTTCCCCCGGATCTTGTCCACTTGAAAGGGGCCTGGCCCAGGTGGCCGGTTGGGCTGGTTGGCCAGCCTCCTTTGGACAAAGCAGGCGAGCCCAGCCAGCCTTCCAGTCGCCCCCGGCGTGGCACCAGCGCCCTCAGGCCGAGGGCCTCACGCGTGCCCTCCAACGCGGATTTCTCCTCAGAGCCGTGGCCTGGGCACTAGGAAGGCCAGGCCCTCCCGACTCCAGAGATGATGCTGGGACCCGTCGCCGGAAGGGCCTGCCCGTGTGGCAGCGGCTCCCCAAGCCGGCGGCCTGCTGGGGCCTCACTCACTGCTTGGCCATAAGCCTGTCTCGGCCCTTCGGATTCCACAGAGCCTTTCCTCCACCTGGCTGGAGTCGACAAGTGCGGGCGTGGGGTGAGGCCGTGGTTTTGCCTTTCCAGGAAGAAATGAGGCCCGGGCAAAAGCAGCTGGCCGAGGCAGAGCCTTGACCTGGCACCCCAGTCGGCCTTTGGCCACCAGGTCCAGACCACCGCTTCCAAAGAAGGGAAGCGGCCGGCCAGCTGATTGCAAGTGGGGGATGGGAGGGAGACAACAGCTGAAGCCAAGTCCAGCAGGGCGTTGGCGTTCCTTCTTCAGCTGGGACTGGCCTGGCCTGGCGGGCGGGCGGGGCCTTCACTGAGGACCCCCGAGGCCCGCCCTAGGCCCCGGCGGTGGCGGGTGGCGCATGCGCCCTTGGCCTCAGGGGTTGAACCCAAGCCCACAGGGCACTCAAAGCAGCCGGAGAAAGAAGGGGCCAGGGGAGAGGAAGGCAGGTAGGCGAGGCGGGCAGGGCTCGCCCACCTCTTCTCCTCAGGTCCCCGAGAGAGAAAGAGAGAGAGAGAGAGAGAGAGAGTGAGAGACAGACAGACAGACAGGCAGGGAAAGAGTGAGAGATCCCTGACCTCTGAGTATCTGCATCCACCACTGCTGCCAACTCACAGGCCATCCCACTTCCCCCCCTCCATCCCCATCCCCAGGCGTGGCCCCCCGGGGCCAGCCACACCACGGAGAGGCCCCTTCATGGTCACCTCCGTGCTGTCCCTTCCGGGCCTGACCCCACTGCAGGGGAACCGGTTCAGACAATCCAATCGTCTACATGTCCCTCTCCATGACAATTGTCTTCTCCAGTCTCACATGCCCAAACCGCACCCCCAACATCCTCCTTTGTCTGCAGCTGGAGATAGGAGGAGAATCTCTGCCATTGTGTTGAGAGACTCAGTTTCGCGGGTTTCTCCCCTGTACACGTGTTCTGAAGCTGGGTATTATTTTCTCCAGCGAACCTGTCTTGTGAAGGATTTGGCCAGCCATAAGAAGCTTCAGGGAAGAGGCGGAGGGGCTTCTCTCTCCGCCCCCGACAGCCCTGAGCTGGGTCAGTGCCTCAGACCTGGCCAGGGGCAGCCCATCCCCCGGCGCCCTCTCCCGGGGCATCCCAGGAAAGCTTCACAGCCAGCCCCACCCCACTCGCCACTGCCAGGACCATCGGCCTCCCTCGGGAGGACGGGGCAGGACAGGGAACCGGGTGTGGGAGGCCGCCAGATCTCAGCTCTGGCACACAGGCTGCCAGGCTGCCTGGTCCTCTGAGGGGGCCCAGCACACGCCCCAGGAAACTTGGCGGCAGGCCCCGGGGCTCTCTCCTCTGGAACTCGTCCACTTGAAAGGGGCCTGGCCCAGGTGGCTGGTTCGACCGGTTGGAAAGAAATCTTTTTCTTCTCTGAGAGACTGTTGCTTGTCATCTCCTGGACATGAGATGACAGACCATTGTTCCCATTTCCCTTTCTACTTGAAACCTGATGGATACATTGCCCACTGCCTTTAGAGACTGCAGGTCTTTCTGAAACTCTTTTCAGTGCGCTGGCTCACTTCAGCATCATTTCATTGTTCCATCCGAAATTCCTTTCAGTTGGATCTATTTTCCTTTCTAATCCTTTTGTATACCTAGATATTTAAAAGCTGCTCAAATCTGTAGTGGAGAAAAGTTGGGTTACAACTCTTTCAGACAGCATGTAAACCCACATTTTAGGGTTTCTACACAAAACGTCTCTGCCATGTTTCTAGCAGCTCTCCTTCCATATATTTTCCTCCAGGACTTCCTGTGACAAAATTGCCTTTCTAAAAGCCAGTCCTCCGTTCACTCTCTTGGCCAGTCACGTTTCCATAGAAAGAAAAAGGACTGGATTTTCCAAAGATGCAACAAGAATGATCAAGTCCCGATTCACACCTAGATATCCTGCTCCTGTTCTCCATGAATTGCAAAATTGAAGTTAAGTATCTCGTTCATTTTGTCTAAATCTATTGGGTCACTTTGGCACTGAGCCCCTAAGCTGGTCCACAGCCTGCTTCAGCAGACACCAAACTCTCTCTCAAGTGCCTGCATTCGTGTGCTGAGTAGGTATTGTATTTATTTAGATCGTATTCAACAAAAGATCTTCACGGATTCACTCAAGTACTTAAGCATCTACTATGTGCCCAAAGGTCTTGAAATGTTGGGGGTCTGCAAGGAAGACAGATATGCCTAAACAGATAAATTACACTACTGAAATCATTTGAATGAAAGAGATGTGAATAAACTGCCGTGGGACTCCAGGCAAAGAACCCCCATGGGTTGACCTACAACTAAGAGATACAGCTCTGTCCTGGGGCTCTGAGGAGAAAAACAGCCACCATGGGGGGTGGACAGGCTCTGTACCATCTAAGGAAAGGAAAAGGAAGGGAGAGAAGATAAAGAGAAAACAAGAGAAACGGAAAGGTTTTCTTCTTCTGAGTGTTTCTGCCACCCACTTTTGGAGCACACTGCTTGCTGATGTCCTTTCCGGCCAGTCTTATCCTTCAGCCGGCTTCAGGAGACTTCACCAATTCGATTGTAAGGAGCTGGGCTCCTCCGTGCAGGCAATGCCAACTCCGGAGGGAGCCAGGAGGGGAGCCAAAGATTCACAGGACTCTGCAGCCCTTCTGCAGCTCACTGGTGTGGAGGGGCACCGAGGCTTCACCTTGGCCTCTGTCTCCAAGTTCACATAAAGGAGGGTCGGTTCCTTCCTCGCTAGATGAGCGTGGAGAGAAACCTCCTTCACAGAAGGGATTATGGAATAATTAAAGTCAGAGCCTTGAACAAGGCAAAGGGTTAGCACCATGAATCTGAAGTGACTGGACATGTGAATTAGTAACCAGTAGGACGAGGAGCTGAAGACAAAAAAAGAAAAAAGGCAAGAAACCAGTTCTCGATTTTCTAAGATGGAAATGCAAGTCTTTCTTCTTCCAAAAGAAAAAAGTCATTGAACCCTTTCCTTGAAAATAAAACTGAAAGGGGCCACATGTTGCAAAGAAGGGTTTTAACCGTGATGTCACTACACAATCATGTGTAGCCATCAGTTGTTAAGTGCACTGCAAATAGTTCACACCTTAACAATTATGTTACCAAAGTTCGCAGTTGAGAAATATAGACACACACACATATACATATATATACATGTAAGAAAAGAGTAGAGTGTGTGCCAATTGCTCACTGTACTATTGACAATATCACTCTTACAACTGAAAGCATGACTAGGAGAGAGAAGGTGGTGTGACCCTAGATTGCTAGAGTCACAGCAAGAAAAGTTAAGAAAGTGCCATCAGGTCATTTGGACAAAAGAATGCTATATGGCTGTTGGGTTTATAAGAGATCCATTGGAGAAAAACAAGTCACTACATTAAATTATTTTCTACTTACCTGCATCACCCTCTCCAAGAACACATATTCTAAAATGAGACAAGTTATTACATTAAAAATGACCGGCTCTGGCATTTGGAAAACTACACCAAATAATGAAGTAAAAACTGGGTTACAAACATCCTGGTATCAACTCCAACTACCGTCTTTTACCAAACTAAAACTCTAATGATCACTAATTCACTTGCAATCTAGTGCTCCTCCCATATACAAAATCAACAACTTCCAATGTGTCATAACTTTTTTAAAATTTCCCTAACATTTTAGAGGATAATGTAAATATGTCTCCTGGAAAAGTTGAGAAAGATGGAGACACTAGGAAAGGAAAAGACGAAAATACTCCCCTAATCAATGATGTAAAACACAAGGCATGAACAACTGTTAAAAGAATTCTCTATGACATTGATCAAGTCTACTATCTCTACGCCTGGCTCTTTCCTATCAGTCATTTGATACATAAACAAATAGAATAGTGTATTTCATGGGATCAATTCTTTTAGTGGCGTGCTTTCCCTTTGACCACTACATATGCTTTTATGTGTTTGCTTTATTTTCAGGCGGCGTCACATCAGAACACCCTCATCTCGGCAGATCTTTGCCTTAAGGAACCCTACCTCGGCCCTTGATCAACTGTACTCTGTGTTATGGTCAACTCAGAGCCCTACATGGATCAGTGTTTCCTACCGCCTCTCTCCCGTGCGTGGCTCATGTCAGGGAGTATAGTCCACCGAGTGAACAGTAAGCAGTCTTCCCAAAGCATCAGATATGAAAAGGAGGAGACGCGGGGTTGGGTGTGGGACCCCATTCCGTGCCTCAGTGCAGACAAGCTAGAGGTCAATGCATCCCTCCAGAGACTGGGAGAAAAACAGGAGGTTATGAGCACGAGGTTCCCTCTGCAGGCCTTGAAGCAGGGACCTGGAATCAAACTGCTGACACCGTGGATCGTGGTTGGTTTGACAGGGAACTCACGAGGAAGATAAGGACGTGAAATAATGAAAATCATAAGAACAGCAGCGAACACTTCTACTGAGCCAAGGACTGCACCCTGAATGTAAACTCTGTGCTGGAACATATCTTAACTCACATGACCCTGAAAGCATCCCGACGTAGTCAATGTTGTTCTTTGCACCATTTGCTAGATGAAGAGACTGGGTACAGTGGCTAGAAAACTCAGCCAGGTTACAAAGCGGATAAATGGCCGAGCCCAAGCTCAGTGCTCCTCTGTGATGCTCTTGGACTACAACTCCAAGTGAAGTCTCTAACGACTATCTCCGCTCGCACTGCCAACACCATCGTCCTCCGTGGAGTGGATGGAGGCAGGCGTGGGCAGGGCAGGGAGCCGGGTGTGGCAGGCCGCCAGATCTAAGGTCTGGCACACAGGTTGCCAGGTGGCTCCCTCCTCTGAGGGGGCCCAGCACACGCCCCAGGGGACTTGGCGGCAGGCCCCAGGGCCCTTTCCCCCGGATCTTGTCCACTTGAAAGGGGCCTGGCCCAGGTGGCCGGTTGGGCTGGTTGGCCAGCCTCCTTTGGACAAAGCAGGCGAGCCCAGCCAGCCTTCCAGTCGCCCCCGGCGTGGCACCAGCGCCCTCAGGCCGAGGGCCTCACGCGTGCCCTCCAACGCGGATTTCTCCTCAGAGCCGTGGCCTGGGCACTAGGAAGGCCAGGCCCTCCCGACTCCAGAGATGATGCTGGGACCCGTCGCCGGAAGGGCCTGCCCGTGTGGCAGCGGCTCCCCAAGCCGGCGGCCTGCTGGGGCCTCACTCACTGCTTGGCCATAAGCCTGTCTCGGCCCTTCGGATTCCACAGAGCCTTTCCTCCACCTGGCTGGAGTCGACAAGTGCGGGCGTGGGGTGAGGCCGTGGTTTTGCCTTTCCAGGAAGAAATGAGGCCCGGGCAAAAGCAGCTGGCCGAGGCAGAGCCTTGACCTGGCACCCCAGTCGGCCTTTGGCCACCAGGTCCAGACCACCGCTTCCAAAGAAGGGAAGCGGCCGGCCAGCTGATTGCAAGTGGGGGATGGGAGGGAGACAACAGCTGAAGCCAAGTCCAGCAGAGCGTTGGCGTTCCTTCTTCAGCTGGGACTGGCCTGGCCTGGCGGGCGGGCGGGGCCTTCACTGAGGACCCCCGAGGCCCGCCCTAGGCCCCGGCGGTGGCGGGTGGCGCATGCGCCCTTGGCCTCAGGGGTTGAACCCAAGCCCACAGGGCACTCAAAGCAGCCGGAGAAAGAAGGGGCCAGGGGAGAGGAAGGCAGGTAGGCGAGGCGGGCAGGGCTCGCCCACCTCTTCTCCTCAGGTCCCCGAGAGAGAAAGAGAGAGAGAGAGAGAGAGAGAGTGAGAGACAGACAGACAGACAGGCAGGGAAAGAGTGAGAGATCCCTGACCTCTGAGTATCTGCATCCACCACTGCTGCCAACTCACAGGCCATCCCACTTCCCCCCCTCCATCCCCATCCCCAGGCGCGGCCCCCCGGGGCCAGCCACACCACGGAGAGGCCCCTTCATGGTCACCTCCGTGCTGTCCCTTCCGGGCCTGACCCCACTGCAGGGGAACCGGTTCAGACAATCCAATCGTCTACATGTCCCTCTCCATGACAATTGTCTTCTCCAGTCTCACATGCCCAAACCGCACCCCCAACATCCTCCTTTGTCTGCAGCTGGAGATAGGAGGAGAATCTCTGCCATTGTGTTGAGAGACTCAGTTTCGCGGGTTTCTCCCCTGTACACGTGTTCTGAAGCTGGGTATTATTTTCTCCAGCGAACCTGTCTTGTGAAGGATTTGGCCAGCCATAAGAAGCTTCAGGGAAGAGGCGGAGGGGCTTCTCTCTCCGCCCCCGACAGCCCTGAGCTGGGTCAGTGCCTCAGACCTGGCCAGGGGCAGCCCATCCCCCGGCGCCCTCTCCCGGGGCATCCCAGGAAAGCTTCACAGCCAGCCCCACCCCACTCGCCACTGCCAGGACCATCGGCCTCCCTCGGGAGGACGGGGCAGGACAGGGAACCGGGTGTGGGAGGCCGCCAGATCTCAGCTCTGGCACACAGGCTGCCAGGCTGCCTGGTCCTCTGAGGGGGCCCAGCACACGCCCCAGGAAACTTGGCGGCAGGCCCCGGGGCTCTCTCCTCTGGAACTCGTCCACTTGAAAGGGGCCTGGCCCAGGTGGCTGGTTCGACCGGTTGGAAAGAAATCTTTTTCTTCTCTGAGAGACTGTTGCTTGTCATCTCCTGGACATGAGATGACAGACCATTGTTCCCATTTCCCTTTCTACTTGAAACCTGATGGATACATTGCCCACTGCCTTTAGAGACTGCAGGTCTTTCTGAAACTCTTTTCAGTGCGCTGGCTCACTTCAGCATCATTTCATTGTTCCATCCGAAATTCCTTTCAGTTGGATCTATTTTCCTTTCTAATCCTTTTGTATACCTAGATATTTAAAAGCTGCTCAAATCTGTAGTGGAGAAAAGTTGGGTTACAACTCTTTCAGACAGCATGTAAACCCACATTTTAGGGTTTCTACACAAAACGTCTCTGCCATGTTTCTAGCAGCTCTCCTTCCATATATTTTCCTCCAGGACTTCCTGTGACAAAATTGCCTTTCTAAAAGCCAGTCCTCCGTTCACTCTCTTGGCCAGTCACGTTTCCATAGAAAGAAAAAGGACTGGATTTTCCAAAGATGCAACAAGAATGATCAAGTGCCGATTCACACCTAGATATCCTGCTCCTGTTCTCCATGAATTGCAAAATTGAAGTTAAGTATCTCGTTCATTTTGTCTAAATCTATTGGGTCACTTTGGCACTGAGCCCCTAAGCTGGTCCACAGCCTGCTTCAGCAGACACCAAACTCTCTCTCAAGTGCCTGCATTCGTGTGCTGAGTAGGTATTGTATTTATTTAGATCGTATTCAACAAAAGATCTTCACGGATTCACTCAAGTACTTAAGCATCTACTATGTGCCCAAAGGTCTTGAAATGTTGGGGGTCTGCAAGGAAGACAGATATGCCTAAACAGATAAATTACACTACTGAAATCATTTGAATGAAAGAGATGTGAATAAACTGCCGTGGGACTCCAGGCAAAGAACCCCCATGGGTTGACCTACAACTAAGAGATACAGCTCTGTCCTGGGGCTCTGAGGAGAAAAACAGCCACCGTGGGGGGTGGACAGGCTCTGTACCATCTAAGGAAAGGAAAAGGAAGGGAGAGAAGATAAAGAGAAAACAAGAGAAACGGAAAGGTTTTCTTCTTCTGAGTGTTTCTGCCACCCACTTTTGGAGCACACTGCTTGCTGATGTCCTTTCCGGCCAGTCTTATCCTTCAGCCGGCTTCAGGAGACTTCACCAATTCGATTGTAAGGAGCTGGGCTCCTCCGTGCAGGCAATGCCAACTCCGGAGGGAGCCAGGAGGGGAGCCAAAGATTCACAGGACTCTGCAGCCCTTCTGCAGCTCACTGGTGTGGAGGGGCACCGAGGCTTCACCTTGGCCTCTGTCTCCAAGTTCACACAAAGGAGGGTCGGTTCCTTCCTCGCTAGATGAGCGTGGAGAGAAACCTCCTTCACAGAAGGGATTATGGAATAATTAAAGTCAGAGCCTTGAACAAGGCAAAGGGTTAGCACCATGAATCTGAAGTGACTGGACATGTGAATTAGTAACCAGTAGGACGAGGAGCTGAAGACAAAAAAAGGAAAAAGGCAAGAAACCAGTTCTCGATTTTCTAAGATGGAAATGCAAGTCTTTCTTCTTCCAAAAGAAAAAAGTCATTGAACCCTTTCCTTGAAAATAAAACTGAAAGGGGCCACATGTTGCAAAGAAGGGTTTTAACCGTGATGTCACTACACAATCATGTGTAGCCATCAGTTGTTAAGTGCACTGCAAATAGTTCACACCTTAACAATTATGTTACCAAAGTTCGCAGTTGAGAAATATAGACACACACACATATACATATATATACATGTAAGAAAAGAGTAGAGTGTGTGCCAATTGCTCACTGTACTATTGACAATATCACTCTTACAACTGAAAGCATGACTAGGAGAGAGAAGGTGGTGTGACCCTAGATTGCTAGAGTCACAGCAAGAAAAGTTAAGAAAGTGCCATCAGGTCATTTGGACAAAAGAATGCTATATGGCTGTTGGGTTTATAAGAGATCCATTGGAGAAAAACAAGTCACTACATTAAATTATTTTCTACTTACCTGCATCACCCTCTCCAAGAACACATATTCTAAAATGAGACAAGTTATTACATTAAAAATGACCGGCTCTGGCATTTGGAAAACTACACCAAATAATGAAGTAAAAACTGGGTTACAAACATCCTGGTATCAACTCCAACTACCGTCTTTTACCAAACTAAAACTCTAATGATCACTAATTCACTTGCAATCTAGTGCTCCTCCCATATACAAAATCAACAACTTCCAATGTGTCATAACTTTTTTAAAATTTCCCTAACATTTTAGAGGATAATGTAAATATGTCTCCTGGAAAAGTTGAGAAAGATGGAGACACTAGGAAAGGAAAAGACGAAAATACTCCCCTAATCAATGATGTAAAACACAAGGCATGAACAACTGTTAAAAGAATTCTCTATGACATTGATCAAGTCTACTATCTCTACGCCTGGCTCTTTCCTATCAGTCATTTGATACATAAACAAATAGAATAGTGTATTTCATGGGATCAATTCTTTTAGTGGCGTGCTTTCCCTTTGACCACTACATATGCTTTTATGTGTTTGCTTTATTTTCAGGCGGCGTCACATCAGAACACCCTCATCTCGGCAGATCTTTGCCTTAAGGAACCCTACCTCGGCCCTTGATCAACTGTACTCTGTGTTATGGTCAACTCAGAGCCCTACATGGATCAGTGTTTCCTACCGCCTCTCTCCCGTGCGTGGTTCATGTCAGGGAGTATAGTCCACCGAGTGAACAGTAAGCAGTCTTCCCAAAGCATCAGATATGAAAAGGAGGAGACGCGGGGTTGGGTGTGGGACCCCATTCCGTGCCTCAGTGCAGACAAGCTAGAGGTCAATGCATCCCTCCAGAGACTGGGAGAAAAACAGGAGGTTATGAGCACGAGGTTCCCTCTGCAGGCCTTGAAGCAGGGACCTGGAATCAAACTGCTGACACCGTGGATCGTGGTTGGTTTGACAGGGAACTCACGAGGAAGATAAGGACGTGAAATAATGAAAATCATAAGAACAGCAGCGAACACTTCTACTGAGCCAAGGACTGCACCCTGAATGTAAACTCTGTGCTGGAACATATCTTAACTCACATGACCCTGAAAGCATCCCGACGTAGTCAATGTTGTTCTTTGCACCATTTGCTAGATGAAGAGACTGGGTACAGTGGCTAGAAAACTCAGCCAGGTTACAAAGCGGATAAATGGCCGAGCCCAAGCTCAGTGCTCCTCTGTGATGCTCTTGGACTACAACTCCAAGTGAAGTCTCTAACGACTATCTCCGCTCGCACTGCCAACACCATCGTCCTCCGTGGAGTGGATGGAGGCAGGCGTGGGCAGGGCAGGGAGCCGGGTGTGGCAGGCCGCCAGATCTAAGGTCTGGCACACAGGTTGCCAGGTGGCTCCCTCCTCTGAGGGGGCCCAGCACACGCCCCAGGGGACTTGGCGGCAGGCCCCAGGGCCCTTTCCCCCGGATCTTGTCCACTTGAAAGGGGCCTGGCCCAGGTGGCCGGTTGGGCTGGTTGGCCAGCCTCCTTTGGACAAAGCAGGCGAGCCCAGCCAGCCTTCCAGTCGCCCCCGGCGTGGCACCAGCGCCCTCAGGCCGAGGGCCTCACGCGTGCCCTCCAACGCGGATTTCTCCTCAGAGCCGTGGCCTGGGCACTAGGAAGGCCAGGCCCTCCCGACTCCAGAGATGATGCTGGGACCCGTCGCCGGAAGGGCCTGCCCGTGTGGCAGCGGCTCCCCAAGCCGGCGGCCTGCTGGGGCCTCACTCACTGCTTGGCCATAAGCCTGTCTCGGCCCTTCGGATTCCACAGAGCCTTTCCTCCACCTGGCTGGAGTCGACAAGTGCGGGCGTGGGGTGAGGCCGTGGTTTTGCCTTTCCAGGAAGAAATGAGGCCCGGGCAAAAGCAGCTGGCCGAGGCAGAGCCTTGACCTGGCACCCCAGTCGGCCTTTGGCCACCAGGTCCAGACCACCGCTTCCAAAGAAGGGAAGCGGCCGGCCAGCTGATTGCAAGTGGGGGATGGGAGGGAGACAACAGCTGAAGCCAAGTCCAGCAGGGCGTTGGCGTTCCTTCTTCAGCTGGGACTGGCCTGGCCTGGCGGGCGGGCGGGGCCTTCACTGAGGACCCCCGAGGCCCGCCCTAGGCCCCGGCGGTGGCGGGTGGCGCATGCGCCCTTGGCCTCAGGGGTTGAACCCAAGCCCACAGGGCACTCAAAGCAGCCGGAGAAAGAAGGGGCCAGGGGAGAGGAAGGCAGGTAGGCGAGGCGGGCAGGGCTCGCCCACCTCTTCTCCTCAGGTCCCCGAGAGAGAAAGAGAGAGAGAGAGAGAGAGAGAGTGAGAGACAGACAGACAGACAGGCAGGGAAAGAGTGAGAGATCCCTGACCTCTGAGTATCTGCATCCACCACTGCTGCCAACTCACAGGCCATCCCACTTCCCCCCCTCCATCCCCATCCCCAGGCGTGGCCCCCCGGGGCCAGCCACACCTCGGAGAGGCCCCTTCATGGTCACCTCCGTGCTGTCCCTTCCGGGCCTGACCCCACTGCAGGGGAACCGGTTCAGACAATCCAATCGTCTACATGTCCCTCTCCATGACAATTGTCTTCTCCAGTCTCACATGCCCAAACCGCACCCCCAACATCCTCCTTTGTCTGCAGCTGGAGATAGGAGGAGAATCTCTGCCATTGTGTTGAGAGACTCAGTTTCGCGGGTTTCTCCCCTGTACACGTGTTCTGAAGCTGGGTATTATTTTCTCCAGCGAACCTGTCTTGTGAAGGATTTGGCCAGCCATAAGAAGCTTCAGGGAAGAGGCGGAGGGGCTTCTCTCTCCGCCCCCGACAGCCCTGAGCTGGGTCAGTGCCTCAGACCTGGCCAGGGGCAGCCCATCCCCCGGCGCCCTCTCCCGGGGCATCCCAGGAAAGCTTCACAGCCAGCCCCACCCCACTCGCCACTGCCAGGACCATCGGCCTCCCTCGGGAGGACGGGGCAGGACAGGGAACCGGGTGTGGGAGGCCGCCAGATCTCAGCTCTGGCACACAGGCTGCCAGGCTGCCTGGTCCTCTGAGGGGGCCCAGCACACGCCCCAGGAAACTTGGCGGCAGGCCCCGGGGCTCTCTCCTCTGGAACTCGTCCACTTGAAAGGGGCCTGGCCCAGGTGGCTGGTTCGACCGGTTGGAAAGAAATCTTTTTCTTCTCTGAGAGACTGTTGCTTGTCATCTCCTGGACATGAGATGACAGACCATTGTTCCCATTTCCCTTTCTACTTGAAACCTGATGGATACATTGCCCACTGCCTTTAGAGACTGCAGGTCTTTCTGAAACTCTTTTCAGTGCGCTGGCTCACTTCAGCATCATTTCATTGTTCCATCCGAAATTCCTTTCAGTTGGATCTATTTTCCTTTCTAATCCTTTTGTATACCTAGATATTTAAAAGCTGCTCAAATCTGTAGTGGAGAAAAGTTGGGTTACAACTCTTTCAGACAGCATGTAAACCCACATTTTAGGGTTTCTACACAAAACGTCTCTGCCATGTTTCTAGCAGCTCTCCTTCCATATATTTTCCTCCAGGACTTCCTGTGACAAAATTGCCTTTCTAAAAGCCAGTCCTCCGTTCACTCTCTTGGCCAGTCACGTTTCCATAGAAAGAAAAAGGACTGGATTTTCCAAAGATGCAACAAGAATGATCAAGTCCCGATTCACACCTAGATATCCTGCTCCTGTTCTCCATGAATTGCAAAATTGAAGTTAAGTATCTCGTTCATTTTGTCTAAATCTATTGGGTCACTTTGGCACTGAGCCCCTAAGCTGGTCCACAGCCTGCTTCAGCAGACACCAAACTCTCTCTCAAGTGCCTGCATTCGTGTGCTGAGTAGGTATTGTATTTATTTAGATCGTATTCAACAAAAGATCTTCACGGATTCACTCAAGTACTTAAGCATCTACTATGTGCCCAAAGGTCTTGAAATGTTGGGGGTCTGCAAGGAAGACAGATATGCCTAAACAGATAAATTACACTACTGAAATCATTTGAATGAAAGAGATGTGAATAAACTGCCGTGGGACTCCAGGCAAAGAACCCCCATGGGTTGACCTACAACTAAGAGATACAGCTCTGTCCTGGGGCTCTGAGGAGAAAAACAGCCACCATGGGGGGTGGACAGGCTCTGTACCATCTAAGGAAAGGAAAAGGAAGGGAGAGAAGATAAAGAGAAAACAAGAGAAACGGAAAGGTTTTCTTCTTCTGAGTGTTTCTGCCACCCACTTTTGGAGCACACTGCTTGCTGATGTCCTTTCCGGCCAGTCTTATCCTTCAGCCGGCTTCAGGAGACTTCACCAATTCGATTGTAAGGAGCTGGGCTCCTCCGTGCAGGCAATGCCAACTCCGGAGGGAGCCAGGAGGGGAGCCAAAGATTCACAGGACTCTGCAGCCCTTCTGCAGCTCACTGGTGTGGAGGGGCACCGAGGCTTCACCTTGGCCTCTGTCTCCAAGTTCACATAAAGGAGGGTCGGTTCCTTCCTCGCTAGATGAGCGTGGAGAGAAACCTCCTTCACAGAAGGGATTATGGAATAATTAAAGTCAGAGCCTTGAACAAGGCAAAGGGTTAGCACCATGAATCTGAAGTGACTGGACATGTGAATTAGTAACCAGTAGGACGAGGAGCTGAAGACAAAAAAAGAAAAAAGGCAAGAAACCAGTTCTCGATTTTCTAAGATGGAAATGCAAGTCTTTCTTCTTCCAAAAGAAAAAAGTCATTGAACCCTTTCCTTGAAAATAAAACTGAAAGGGGCCACATGTTGCAAAGAAGGGTTTTAACCGTGATGTCACTACACAATCATGTGTAGCCATCAGTTGTTAAGTGCACTGCAAATAGTTCACACCTTAACAATTATGTTACCAAAGTTCGCAGTTGAGAAATATAGACACACACACATATACATATATATACATGTAAGAAAAGAGTAGAGTGTGTGCCAATTGCTCACTGTACTATTGACAATATCACTCTTACAACTGAAAGCATGACTAGGAGAGAGAAGGTGGTGTGACCCTAGATTGCTAGAGTCACAGCAAGAAAAGTTAAGAAAGTGCCATCAGGTCATTTGGACAAAAGAATGCTATATGGCTGTTGGGTTTATAAGAGATCCATTGGAGAAAAACAAGTCACTACATTAAATTATTTTCTACTTACCTGCATCACCCTCTCCAAGAACACATATTCTAAAATGAGACAAGTTATTACATTAAAAATGACCGGCTCTGGCATTTGGAAAACTACACCAAATAATGAAGTAAAAACTGGGTTACAAACATCCTGGTATCAACTCCAACTACCGTCTTTTACCAAACTAAAACTCTAATGATCACTAATTCACTTGCAATCTAGTGCTCCTCCCATATACAAAATCAACAACTTCCAATGTGTCATAACTTTTTTAAAATTTCCCTAACATTTTAGAGGATAATGTAAATATGTCTCCTGGAAAAGTTGAGAAAGATGGAGACACTAGGAAAGGAAAAGACGAAAATACTCCCCTAATCAATGATGTAAAACACAAGGCATGAACAACTGTTAAAAGAATTCTCTATGACATTGATCAAGTCTACTATCTCTACGCCTGGCTCTTTCCTATCAGTCATTTGATACATAAACAAATAGAATAGTGTATTTCATGGGATCAATTCTTTTAGTGGCGTGCTTTCCCTTTGACCACTACATATGCTTTTATGTGTTTGCTTTATTTTCAGGCGGCATCACATCAGAACACCCTCATCTCGGCAGATCTTTGCCTTAAGGAACCCTACCTCGGCCCTTGATCAACTGTACTCTGTGTTATGGTCAACTCAGAGCCCTACATGGATCAGTGTTTCCTACCGCCTCTCTCCCGTGCGTGGCTCATGTCAGGGAGTATAGTCCACCGAGTGAACAGTAAGCAGTCTTCCCAAAGCATCAGATATGAAAAGGAGGAGACGCGGGGTTGGGTGTGGGACCCCATTCCGTGCCTCAGTGCAGACAAGCTAGAGGTCAATGCATCCCTCCAGAGACTGGGAGAAAAACAGGAGGTTATGAGCACGAGGTTCCCTCTGCAGGCCTTGAAGCAGGGACCTGGAATCAAACTGCTGACACCGTGGATCGTGGTTGGTTTGACAGGGAACTCACGAGGAAGATAAGGACGTGAAATAATGAAAATCATAAGAACAGCAGCGAACACTTCTACTGAGCCAAGGACTGCACCCTGAATGTAAACTCTGTGCTGGAACATATCTTAACTCACATGACCCTGAAAGCATCCCGACGTAGTCAATGTTGTTCTTTGCACCATTTGCTAGATGAAGAGACTGGGTACAGTGGCTAGAAAACTCAGCCAGGTTACAAAGCGGATAAATGGCCGAGCCCAAGCTCAGTGCTCCTCTGTGATGCTCTTGGACTACAACTCCAAGTGAAGTCTCTAACGACTATCTCCGCTCGCACTGCCAACACCATCGTCCTCCGTGGAGTGGATGGAGGCAGGCGTGGGCAGGGCAGGGAGCCGGGTGTGGCAGGCCGCCAGATCTAAGGTCTGGCACACAGGTTGCCAGGTGGCTCCCTCCTCTGAGGGGGCCCAGCACACGCCCCAGGGGACTTGGCGGCAGGCCCCAGGGCCCTTTCCCCCGGATCTTGTCCACTTGAAAGGGGCCTGGCCCAGGTGGCCGGTTGGGCTGGTTGGCCAGCCTCCTTTGGACAAAGCAGGCGAGCCCAGCCAGCCTTCCAGTCGCCCCCGGCGTGGCACCAGCGCCCTCAGGCCGAGGGCCTCACGCGTGCCCTCCAACGCGGATTTCTCCTCAGAGCCGTGGCCTGGGCACTAGGAAGGCCAGGCCCTCCCGACTCCAGAGATGATGCTGGGACCCGTCGCCGGAAGGGCCTGCCCGTGTGGCAGCGGCTCCCCAAGCCGGCGGCCTGCTGGGGCCTCACTCACTGCTTGGCCATAAGCCTGTCTCGGCCCTTCGGATTCCACAGAGCCTTTCCTCCACCTGGCTGGAGTCGACAAGTGCGGGCGTGGGGTGAGGCCGTGGTTTTGCCTTTCCAGGAAGAAATGAGGCCCGGGCAAAAGCAGCTGGCCGAGGCAGAGCCTTGACCTGGCACCCCAGTCGGCCTTTGGCCACCAGGTCCAGACCACCGCTTCCAAAGAAGGGAAGCGGCCGGCCAGCTGATTGCAAGTGGGGGATGGGAGGGAGACAACAGCTGAAGCCAAGTCCAGCAGGGCGTTGGCGTTCCTTCTTCAGCTGGGACTGGCCTGGCCTGGCGGGCGGGCGGGGCCTTCACTGAGGACCCCCGAGGCCCGCCCTAGGCCCCGGCGGTGGCGGGTGGCGCATGCGCCCTTGGCCTCAGGGGTTGAACCCAAGCCCACAGGGCACTCAAAGCAGCCGGAGAAAGAAGGGGCCAGGGGAGAGGAAGGCAGGTAGGCGAGGCGGGCAGGGCTCGCCCACCTCTTCTCCTCAGGTCCCCGAGAGAGAAAGAGAGAGAGAGAGAGAGAGAGAGTGAGAGACAGACAGACAGACAGGCAGGGAAAGAGTGAGAGATCCCTGACCTCTGAGTATCTGCATCCACCACTGCTGCCAACTCACAGGCCATCCCACTTCCCCCCCTCCATCCCCATCCCCAGGCGCGGCCCCCCGGGGCCAGCCACACCACGGAGAGGCCCCTTCATGGTCACCTCCGTGCTGTCCCTTCCGGGCCTGACCCCACTGCAGGGGAACCGGTTCAGACAATCCAATCGTCTACATGTCCCTCTCCATGACAATTGTCTTCTCCAGTCTCACATGCCCAAACCGCACCCCCAACATCCTCCTTTGTCTGCAGCTGGAGATAGGAGGAGAATCTCTGCCATTGTGTTGAGAGACTCAGTTTCGCGGGTTTCTCCCCTGTACACGTGTTCTGAAGCTGGGTATTATTTTCTCCAGCGAACCTGTCTTGTGAAGGATTTGGCCAGCCATAAGAAGCTTCAGGGAAGAGGCGGAGGGGCTTCTCTCTCCGCCCCCGACAGCCCTGAGCTGGGTCAGTGCCTCAGACCTGGCCAGGGGCAGCCCATCCCCCGGCGCCCTCTCCCGGGGCATCCCAGGAAAGCTTCACAGCCAGCCCCACCCCACTCGCCACTGCCAGGACCATCGGCCTCCCTCGGGAGGACGGGGCAGGACAGGGAACCGGGTGTGGGAGGCCGCCAGATCTCAGCTCTGGCACACAGGCTGCCAGGCTGCCTGGTCCTCTGAGGGGGCCCAGCACACGCCCCAGGAAACTTGGCGGCAGGCCCCGGGGCTCTCTCCTCTGGAACTCGTCCACTTGAAAGGGGCCTGGCCCAGGTGGCTGGTTCGACCGGTTGGAAAGAAATCTTTTTCTTCTCTGAGAGACTGTTGCTTGTCATCTCCTGGACATGAGATGACAGACCATTGTTCCCATTTCCCTTTCTACTTGAAACCTGATGGATACATTGCCCACTGCCTTTAGAGACTGCAGGTCTTTCTGAAACTCTTTTCAGTGCGCTGGCTCACTTCAGCATCATTTCATTGTTCCATCCGAAATTCCTTTCAGTTGGATCTATTTTCCTTTCTAATCCTTTTGTATACCTAGATATTTAAAAGCTGCTCAAATCTGTAGTGGAGAAAAGTTGGGTTACAACTCTTTCAGACAGCATGTAAACCCACATTTTAGGGTTTCTACACAAAACGTCTCTGCCATGTTTCTAGCAGCTCTCCTTCCATATATTTTCCTCCAGGACTTCCTGTGACAAAATTGCCTTTCTAAAAGCCAGTCCTCCGTTCACTCTCTTGGCCAGTCACGTTTCCATAGAAAGAAAAAGGACTGGATTTTCCAAAGATGCAACAAGAATGATCAAGTCCCGATTCACACCTAGATATCCTGCTCCTGTTCTCCATGAATTGCAAAATTGAAGTTAAGTATCTCGTTCATTTTGTCTAAATCTATTGGGTCACTTTGGCACTGAGCCCCTAAGCTGGTCCACAGCCTGCTTCAGCAGACACCAAACTCTCTCTCAAGTGCCTGCATTCGTGTGCTGAGTAGGTATTGTATTTATTTAGATCGTATTCAACAAAAGAGCTTCACGGATTCACTCAAGTACTTAAGCATCTACTATGTGCCCAAAGGTCTTGAAATGTTGGGGGTCTGCAAGGAAGACAGATATGCCTAAACAGATAAATTACACTACTGAAATCATTTGAATGAAAGAGATGTGAATAAACTGCCGTGGGACTCCAGGCAAAGAACCCCCATGGGTTGACCTACAACTAAGAGATACAGCTCTGTCCTGGGGCTCTGAGGAGAAAAACAGCCACCATGGGGGGTGGACAGGCTCTGTACCATCTAAGGAAAGGAAAAGGAAGGGAGAGAAGATAAAGAGAAAACAAGAGAAACGGAAAGGTTTTCTTCTTCTGAGTGTTTCTGCCACCCACTTTTGGAGCACACTGCTTGCTGATGTCCTTTCCGGCCAGTCTTATCCTTCAGCCGGCTTCAGGAGACTTCACCAATTCGATTGTAAGGAGCTGGGCTCCTCCGTGCAGGCAATGCCAACTCCGGAGGGAGCCAGGAGGGGAGCCAAAGATTCACAGGACTCTGCAGCCCTTCTGCAGCTCACTGGTGTGGAGGGGCACCGAGGCTTCACCTTGGCCTCTGTCTCCAAGTTCACATAAAGGAGGGTCGGTTCCTTCCTCGCTAGATGAGCGTGGAGAGAAACCTCCTTCACAGAAGGGATTATGGAATAATTAAAGTCAGAGCCTTGAACAAGGCAAAGGGTTAGCACCATGAATCTGAAGTGACTGGACATGTGAATTAGTAACCAGTAGGACGAGGAGCTGAAGACAAAAAAAGAAAAAAGGCAAGAAACCAGTTCTCGATTTTCTAAGATGGAAATGCAAGTCTTTCTTCTTCCAAAAGAAAAAAGTCATTGAACCCTTTCCTTGAAAATAAAACTGAAAGGGGCCACATGTTGCAAAGAAGGGTTTTAACCGTGATGTCACTACACAATCATGTGTAGCCATCAGTTGTTAAGTGCACTGCAAATAGTTCACACCTTAACAATTATGTTACCAAAGTTCGCAGTTGAGAAATATAGACACACACACATATACATATATATACATGTAAGAAAAGAGTAGAGTGTGTGCCAATTGCTCACTGTACTATTGACAATATCACTCTTACAACTGAAAGCATGACTAGGAGAGAGAAGGTGGTGTGACCCTAGATTGCTAGAGTCACAGCAAGAAAAGTTAAGAAAGTGCCATCAGGTCATTTGGACAAAAGAATGCTATATGGCTGTTGGGTTTATAAGAGATCCATTGGAGAAAAACAAGTCACTACATTAAATTATTTTCTACTTACCTGCATCACCCTCTCCAAGAACACATATTCTAAAATGAGACAAGTTATTACATTAAAAATGACCGGCTCTGGCATTTGGAAAACTACACCAAATAATGAAGTAAAAACTGGGTTACAAACATCCTGGTATCAACTCCAACTACCGTCTTTTACCAAACTAAAACTCTAATGATCACTAATTCACTTGCAATCTAGTGCTCCTCCCATATACAAAATCAACAACTTCCAATGTGTCATAACTTTTTTAAAATTTCCCTAACATTTTAGAGGATAATGTAAATATGTCTCCTGGAAAAGTTGAGAAAGATGGAGACACTAGGAAAGGAAAAGACGAAAATACTCCCCTAATCAATGATGTAAAACACAAGGCATGAACAACTGTTAAAAGAATTCTCTATGACATTGATCAAGTCTACTATCTCTACGCCTGGCTCTTTCCTATCAGTCATTTGATACATAAACAAATAGAATAGTGTATTTCATGGGATCAATTCTTTTAGTGGCGTGCTTTCCCTTTGACCACTACATATGCTTTTATGTGTTTGCTTTATTTTCAGGCGGCGTCACATCAGAACACCCTCATCTCGGCAGATCTTTGCCTTAAGGAACCCTACCTCGGCCCTTGATCAACTGTACTCTGTGTTATGGTCAACTCAGAGCCCTACATGGATCAGTGTTTCCTACCGCCTCTCTCCCGTGCGTGGCTCATGTCAGGGAGTATAGTCCACCGAGTGAACAGTAAGCAGTCTTCCCAAAGCATCAGATATGAAAAGGAGGAGACGCGGGGTTGGGTGTGGGACCCCATTCCGTGCCTCAGTGCAGACAAGCTAGAGGTCAATGCATCCCTCCAGAGACTGGGAGAAAAACAGGAGGTTATGAGCACGAGGTTCCCTCTGCAGGCCTTGAAGCAGGGACCTGGAATCAAACTGCTGACACCGTGGATCGTGGTTGGTTTGACAGGGAACTCACGAGGAAGATAAGGACGTGAAATAATGAAAATCATAAGAACAGCAGCGAACACTTCTACTGAGCCAAGGACTGCACCCTGAATGTAAACTCTGTGCTGGAACATATCTTAACTCACATGACCCTGAAAGCATCCCGACGTAGTCAATGTTGTTCTTTGCACCATTTGCTAGATGAAGAGACTGGGTACAGTGGCTAGAAAACTCAGCCAGGTTACAAAGCGGATAAATGGCCGAGCCCAAGCTCAGTGCTCCTCTGTGATGCTCTTGGACTACAACTCCAAGTGAAGTCTCTAACGACTATCTCCGCTCGCACTGCCAACACCATCGTCCTCCGTGGAGTGGATGGAGGCAGGCGTGGGCAGGGCAGGGAGCCGGGTGTGGCAGGCCGCCAGATCTAAGGTCTGGCACACAGGTTGCCAGGTGGCTCCCTCCTCTGAGGGGGCCCAGCACACGCCCCAGGGGACTTGGCGGCAGGCCCCAGGGCCCTTTCCCCCGGATCTTGTCCACTTGAAAGGGGCCTGGCCCAGGTGGCCGGTTGGGCTGGTTGGCCAGCCTCCTTTGGACAAAGCAGGCGAGCCCAGCCAGCCTTCCAGTCGCCCCCGGCGTGGCACCAGCGCCCTCAGGCCGAGGGCCTCACGCGTGCCCTCCAACGCGGATTTCTCCTCAGAGCCGTGGCCTGGGCACTAGGAAGGCCAGGCCCTCCCGACTCCAGAGATGATGCTGGGACCCGTCGCCGGAAGGGCCTGCCCGTGTGGCAGCGGCTCCCCAAGCCGGCGGCCTGCTGGGGCCTCACTCACTGCTTGGCCATAAGCCTGTCTCGGCCCTTCGGATTCCACAGAGCCTTTCCTCCACCTGGCTGGAGTCGACAAGTGCGGGCGTGGGGTGAGGCCGTGGTTTTGCCTTTCCAGGAAGAAATGAGGCCCGGGCAAAAGCAGCTGGCCGAGGCAGAGCCTTGACCTGGCACCCCAGTCGGCCTTTGGCCACCAGGTCCAGACCACCGCTTCCAAAGAAGGGAAGCGGCCGGCCAGCTGATTGCAAGTGGGGGATGGGAGGGAGACAACAGCTGAAGCCAAGTCCAGCAGGGCGTTGGCGTTCCTTCTTCAGCTGGGACTGGCCTGGCCTGGCGGGCGGGCGGGGCCTTCACTGAGGACCCCCGAGGCCCGCCCTAGGCCCCGGCGGTGGCGGGTGGCGCATGCGCCCTTGGCCTCAGGGGTTGAACCCAAGCCCACAGGGCACTCAAAGCAGCCGGAGAAAGAAGGGGCCAGGGGAGAGGAAGGCAGGTAGGCGAGGCGGGCAGGGCTCGCCCACCTCTTCTCCTCAGGTCCCCGAGAGAGAAAGAGAGAGAGAGAGAGAGAGAGAGAGTGAGAGACAGACAGACAGACAGGCAGGGAAAGAGTGAGAGATCCCTGACCTCTGAGTATCTGCATCCACCACTGCTGCCAACTCACAGGCCATCCCACTTCCCCCCCTCCATCCCCATCCCCAGGCGCGGCCCCCCGGGGCCAGCCACACCACGGAGAGGCCCCTTCATGGTCACCTCCGTGCTGTCCCTTCCGGGCCTGACCCCACTGCAGGGGAACCGGTTCAGACAATCCAATCGTCTACATGTCCCTCTCCATGACAATTGTCTTCTCCAGTCTCACATGCCCAAACCGCACCCCCAACATCCTCCTTTGTCTGCAGCTGGAGATAGGAGGAGAATCTCTGCCATTGTGTTGAGAGACTCAGTTTCGCGGGTTTCTCCCCTGTACACGTGTTCTGAAGCTGGGTATTATTTTCTCCAGCGAACCTGTCTTGTGAAGGATTTGGCCAGCCATAAGAAGCTTCAGGGAAGAGGCGGAGGGGCTTCTCTCTCCGCCCCCGACAGCCCTGAGCTGGGTCAGTGCCTCAGACCTGGCCAGGGGCAGCCCATCCCCCGGCGCCCTCTCCCGGGGCATCCCAGGAAAGCTTCACAGCCAGCCCCACCCCACTCGCCACTGCCAGGACCATCGGCCTCCCTCGGGAGGACGGGGCAGGACAGGGAACCGGGTGTGGGAGGCCGCCAGATCTCAGCTCTGGCACACAGGCTGCCAGGCTGCCTGGTCCTCTGAGGGGGCCCAGCACACGCCCCAGGAAACTTGGCGGCAGGCCCCGGGGCTCTCTCCTCTGGAACTCGTCCACTTGAAAGGGGCCTGGCCCAGGTGGCTGGTTCGACCGGTTCGAAAGAAATCTTTTTCTTCTCTGAGAGACTGTTGCTTGTCATCTCCTGGACATGAGATGACAGACAATTGTTCCCATTTCCCTTTCTACTTGAAACCTGATGGATACATTGCCCACTGCCTTTAGAGACTGCAGGTCTTTCTGAAACTCTTTTCAGTGCGCTGGCTCACTTCAGCATCATTTCATTGTTCCATCCGAAATTCCTTTCAGTTGGATCTATTTTCCTTTCTAATCCTTTTGTATACCTAGATATTTAAAAGCTGCTCAAATCTGTAGTGGAGAAAAGTTGGGTTACAACTCTTTCAGACAGCATGTAAACCCACATTTTAGGGTTTCTACACAAAACGTCTCTGCCATGTTTCTAGCAGCTCTCCTTCCATATATTTTCCTCCAGGACTTCCTGTGACAAAATTGCCTTTCTAAAAGCCAGTCCTCCGTTCACTCTCTTGGCCAGTCACGTTTCCATAGAAAGAAAAAGGACTGGATTTTCCAAAGATGCAACAAGAATGATCAAGTCCCGATTCACACCTAGATATCCTGCTCCTGTTCTCCATGAATTGCAAAATTGAAGTTAAGTATCTCGTTCATTTTGTCTAAATCTATTGGGTCACTTTGGCACTGAGCCCCTAAGCTGGTCCACAGCCTGCTTCAGCAGACACCAAACTCTCTCTCAAGTGCCTGCATTCGTGTGCTGAGTAGGTATTGTATTTATTTAGATCGTATTCAACAAAAGATCTTCACGGATTCACTCAAGTACTTAAGCATCTACTATGTGCCCAAAGGTCTTGAAATGTTGGGGGTCTGCAAGGAAGACAGATATGCCTAAACAGATAAATTACACTACTGAAATCATTTGAATGAAAGAGATGTGAATAAACTGCCGTGGGACTCCAGGCAAAGAACCCCCATGGGTTGACCTACAACTAAGAGATACAGCTCTGTCCTGGGGCTCTGAGGAGAAAAACAGCCACCATGGGGGGTGGACAGGCTCTGTACCATCTAAGGAAAGGAAAAGGAAGGGAGAGAAGATAAAGAGAAAACAAGAGAAACGGAAAGGTTTTCTTCTTCTGAGTGTTTCTGCCACCCACTTTTGGAGCACACTGCTTGCTGATGTCCTTTCCGGCCAGTCTTATCCTTCAGCCGGCTTCAGGAGACTTCACCAATTCGATTGTAAGGAGCTGGGCTCCTCCGTGCAGGCAATGCCAACTCCGGAGGGAGCCAGGAGGGGAGCCAAAGATTCACAGGACTCTGCAGCCCTTCTGCAGCTCACTGGTGTGGAGGGGCACCGAGGCTTCACCTTGGCCTCTGTCTCCAAGTTCACATAAAGGAGGGTCGGTTCCTTCCTCGCTAGATGAGCGTGGAGAGAAACCTCCTTCACAGAAGGGATTATGGAATAATTAAAGTCAGAGCCTTGAACAAGGCAAAGGGTTAGCACCATGAATCTGAAGTGACTGGACATGTGAATTAGTAACCAGTAGGACGAGGAGCTGAAGACAAAAAAAGAAAAAAGGCAAGAAACCAGTTCTCGATTTTCTAAGATGGAAATGCAAGTCTTTCTTCTTCCAAAAGAAAAAAGTCATTGAACCCTTTCCTTGAAAATAAAACTGAAAGGGGCCACATGTTGCAAAGAAGGGTTTTAACCGTGATGTCACTACACAATCATGTGTAGCCATCAGTTGTTAAGTGCACTGCAAATAGTTCACACCTTAACAATTATGTTACCAAAGTTCGCAGTTGAGAAATATAGACACACACACATATACATATATATACATGTAAGAAAAGAGTAGAGTGTGTGCCAATTGCTCACTGTACTATTGACAATATCACTCTTACAACTGAAAGCATGACTAGGAGAGAGAAGGTGGTGTGACCCTAGATTGCTAGAGTCACAGCAAGAAAAGTTAAGAAAGTGCCATCAGGTCATTTGGACAAAAGAATGCTATATGGCTGTTGGGTTTATAAGAGATCCATTGGAGAAAAACAAGTCACTACATTAAATTATTTTCTACTTACCTGCATCACCCTCTCCAAGAACACATATTCTAAAATGAGACAAGTTATTACATTAAAAATGACCGGCTCTGGCATTTGGAAAACTACACCAAATAATGAAGTAAAAACTGGGTTACAAACATCCTGGTATCAACTCCAACTACCGTCTTTTACCAAACTAAAACTCTAATGATCACTAATTCACTTGCAATCTAGTGCTCCTCCCATATACAAAATCAACAACTTCCAATGTGTCATAACTTTTTTAAAATTTCCCTAACATTTTAGAGGATAATGTAAATATGTCTCCTGGAAAAGTTGAGAAAGATGGAGACACTAGGAAAGGAAAAGACGAAAATACTCCCCTAATCAATGATGTAAAACACAAGGCATGAACAACTGTTAAAAGAATTCTCTATGACATTGATCAAGTCTACTATCTCTACGCCTGGCTCTTTCCTATCAGTCATTTGATACATAAACAAATAGAATAGTGTATTTCATGGGATCAATTCTTTTAGTGGCGTGCTTTCCCTTTGACCACTACATATGCTTTTATGTGTTTGCTTTATTTTCAGGCGGCGTCACATCAGAACACCCTCATCTCGGCAGATCTTTGCCTTAAGGAACCCTACCTCGGCCCTTGATCAACTGTACTCTGTGTTATGGTCAACTCAGAGCCCTACATGGATCAGTGTTTCCTACCGCCTCTCTCCCGTGCGTGGCTCATGTCAGGGAGTATAGTCCACCGAGTGAACAGTAAGCAGTCTTCCCAAAGCATCAGATATGAAAAGGAGGAGACGCGGGGTTGGGTGTGGGACCCCATTCCGTGCCTCAGTGCAGACAAGCTAGAGGTCAATGCATCCCTCCAGAGACTGGGAGAAAAACAGGAGGTTATGAGCACGAGGTTCCCTCTGCAGGCCTTGAAGCAGGGACCTGGAATCAAACTGCTGACACCGTGGATCGTGGTTGGTTTGACAGGGAACTCACGAGGAAGATAAGGACGTGAAATAATGAAAATCATAAGAACAGCAGCGAACACTTCTACTGAGCCAAGGACTGCACCCTGAATGTAAACTCTGTGCTGGAACATATCTTAACTCACATGACCCTGAAAGCATCCCGACGTAGTCAATGTTGTTCTTTGCACCATTTGCTAGATGAAGAGACTGGGTACAGTGGCTAGAAAACTCAGCCAGGTTACAAAGCGGATAAATGGCCGAGCCCAAGCTCAGTGCTCCTCTGTGATGCTCTTGGACTACAACTCCAAGTGAAGTCTCTAACGACTATCTCCGCTCGCACTGCCAACACCATCGTCCTCCGTGGAGTGGATGGAGGCAGGCGTGGGCAGGGCAGGGAGCCGGGTGTGGCAGGCCGCCAGATCTAAGGTCTGGCACACAGGTTGCCAGGTGGCTCCCTCCTCTGAGGGGGCCCAGCACACGCCCCAGGGGACTTGGCGGCAGGCCCCAGGGCCCTTTCCCCCGGATCTTGTCCACTTGAAAGGGGCCTGGCCCAGGTGGCCGGTTGGGCTGGTTGGCCAGCCTCCTTTGGACAAAGCAGGCGAGCCCAGCCAGCCTTCCAGTCGCCCCCCGGCGTGGCACCAGCGCCCTCAGGCCGAGGGCCTCACGCGTGCCCTCCAACGCGGATTTCTCCTCAGAGCCGTGGCCTGGGCACTAGGAAGGCCAGGCCCTCCCGACTCCAGAGATGATGCTGGGACCCGTCGCCGGAAGGGCCTGCCCGTGTGGCAGCGGCTCCCCAAGCCGGCGGCCTGCTGGGGCCTCACTCACTGCTTGGCCATAAGCCTGTCTCGGCCCTTCGGATTCCACAGAGCCTTTCCTCCACCTGGCTGGAGTCGACAAGTGCGGGCGTGGGGTGAGGCCGTGGTTTTGCCTTTCCAGGAAGAAATGAGGCCCGGGCAAAAGCAGCTGGCCGAGGCAGAGCCTTGACCTGGCACCCCAGTCGGCCTTTGGCCACCAGGTCCAGACCACCGCTTCCAAAGAAGGGAAGCGGCCGGCCAGCTGATTGCAAGTGGGGGATGGGAGGGAGACAACAGCTGAAGCCAAGTCCAGCAGGGCGTTGGCGTTCCTTCTTCAGCTGGGACTGGCCTGGCCTGGCGGGCGGGCGGGGCCTTCACTGAGGACCCCCGAGGCCCGCCCTAGGCCCCGGCGGTGGCGGGTGGCGCATGCGCCCTTGGCCTCAGGGGTTGAACCCAAGCCCACAGGGCACTCAAAGCAGCCGGAGAAAGAAGGGGCCAGGGGAGAGGAAGGCAGGTAGGCGAGGCGGGCAGGGCTCGCCCACCTCTTCTCCTCAGGTCCCCGAGAGAGAAAGAGAGAGAGAGAGAGAGAGAGAGAGTGAGAGACAGACAGACAGACAGGCAGGGAAAGAGTGAGAGATCCCTGACCTCTGAGTATCTGCATCCACCACTGCTGCCAACTCACAGGCCATCCCACTTCCCCCCCTCCATCCCCATCCCCAGGCGCGGCCCCCCGGGGCCAGCCACACCACGGAGAGGCCCCTTCATGGTCACCTCCGTGCTGTCCCTTCCGGGCCTGACCCCACTGCAGGGGAACCGGTTCAGACAATCCAATCGTCTACATGTCCCTCTCCATGACAATTGTCTTCTCCAGTCTCACATGCCCAAACCGCACCCCCAACATCCTCCTTTGTCTGCAGCTGGAGATAGGAGGAGAATCTCTGCCATTGTGTTGAGAGACTCAGTTTCGCGGGTTTCTCCCCTGTACACGTGTTCTGAAGCTGGGTATTATTTTCTCCAGCGAACCTGTCTTGTGAAGGATTTGGCCAGCCATAAGAAGCTTCAGGGAAGAGGCGGAGGGGCTTCTCTCTCCGCCCCCGACAGCCCTGAGCTGGGTCAGTGCCTCAGACCTGGCCAGGGGCAGCCCATCCCCCGGCGCCCTCTCCCGGGGCATCCCAGGAAAGCTTCACAGCCAGCCCCACCCCACTCGCCACTGCCAGGACCATCGGCCTCCCTCGGGAGGACGGGGCAGGACAGGGAACCGGGTGTGGGAGGCCGCCAGATCTCAGCTCTGGCACACAGGCTGCCAGGCTGCCTGGTCCTCTGAGGGGGCCCAGCACACGCCCCAGGAAACTTGGCGGCAGGCCCCGGGGCTCTCTCCTCTGGAACTCGTCCACTTGAAAGGGGCCTGGCCCAGGTGGCTGGTTCGACCGGTTGGAAAGAAATCTTTTTCTTCTCTGAGAGACTGTTGCTTGTCATCTCCTGGACATGAGATGACAGACCATTGTTCCCATTTCCCTTTCTACTTGAAACCTGATGGATACATTGCCCACTGCCTTTAGAGACTGCAGGTCTTTCTGAAACTCTTTTCAGTGCGCTGGCTCACTTCAGCATCATTTCATTGTTCCATCCGAAATTCCTTTCAGTTGGATCTATTTTCCTTTCTAATCCTTTTGTATACCTAGATATTTAAAAGCTGCTCAAATCTGTAGTGGAGAAAAGTTGGGTTACAACTCTTTCAGACAGCATGTAAACCCACATTTTAGGGTTTCTACACAAAACGTCTCTGCCATGTTTCTAGCAGCTCTCCTTCCATATATTTTCCTCCAGGACTTCCTGTGACAAAATTGCCTTTCTAAAAGCCAGTCCTCCGTTCACTCTCTTGGCCAGTCACGTTTCCATAGAAAGAAAAAGGACTGGATTTTCCAAAGATGCAACAAGAATGATCAAGTCCCGATTCACACCTAGATATCCTGCTCCTGTTCTCCATGAATTGCAAAATTGAAGTTAAGTATCTCGTTCATTTTGTCTAAATCTATTGGGTCACTTTGGCACTGAGCCCCTAAGCTGGTCCACAGCCTGCTTCAGCAGACACCAAACTCTCTCTCAAGTGCCTGCATTCGTGTGCTGAGTAGGTATTGTATTTATTTAGATCGTATTCAACAAAAGATCTTCACGGATTCACTCAAGTACTTAAGCATCTACTATGTGCCCAAAGGTCTTGAAATGTTGGGGGTCTGCAAGGAAGACAGATATGCCTAAACAGATAAATTACACTACTGAAATCATTTGAATGAAAGAGATGTGAATAAACTGCCGTGGGACTCCAGGCAAAGAACCCCCATGGGTTGACCTACAACTAAGAGATACAGCTCTGTCCTGGGGCTCTGAGGAGAAAAACAGCCACCATGGGGGGTGGACAGGCTCTGTACCATCTAAGGAAAGGAAAAGGAAGGGAGAGAAGATAAAGAGAAAACAAGAGAAACGGAAAGGTTTTCTTCTTCTGAGTGTTTCTGCCACCCACTTTTGGAGCACACTGCTTGCTGATGTCCTTTCCGGCCAGTCTTATCCTTCAGCCGGCTTCAGGAGACTTCACCAATTCGATTGTAAGGAGCTGGGCTCCTCCGTGCAGGCAATGCCAACTCCGGAGGGAGCCAGGAGGGGAGCCAAAGATTCACAGGACTCTGCAGCCCTTCTGCAGCTCACTGGTGTGGAGGGGCACCGAGGCTTCACCTTGGCCTCTGTCTCCAAGTTCACACAAAGGAGGGTCGGTTCCTTCCTCGCTAGATGAGCGTGGAGAGAAACCTCCTTCACAGAAGGGATTATGGAATAATTAAAGTCAGAGCCTTGAACAAGGCAAAGGGTTAGCACCATGAATCTGAAGTGACTGGACATGTGAATTAGTAACCAGTAGGACGAGGAGCTGAAGACAAAAAAAGGAAAAAGGCAAGAAACCAGTTCTCGATTTTCTAAGATGGAAATGCAAGTCTTTCTTCTTCCAAAAGAAAAAAGTCATTGAACCCTTTCCTTGAAAATAAAACTGAAAGGGGCCACATGTTGCAAAGAAGGGTTTTAACCGTGATGTCACTACACAATCATGTGTAGCCATCAGTTGTTAAGTGCACTGCAAATAGTTCACACCTTAACAATTATGTTACCAAAGTTCGCAGTTGAGAAATATAGACACACACACATATACATATATATACATGTAAGAAAAGAGTAGAGTGTGTGCCAATTGCTCACTGTACTATTGACAATATCACTCTTACAACTGAAAGCATGACTAGGAGAGAGAAGGTGGTGTGACCCTAGATTGCTAGAGTCACAGCAAGAAAAGTTAAGAAAGTGCCATCAGGTCATTTGGACAAAAGAATGCTATATGGCTGTTGGGTTTATAAGAGATCCATTGGAGAAAAACAAGTCACTACATTAAATTATTTTCTACTTACCTGCATCACCCTCTCCAAGAACACATATTCTAAAATGAGACAAGTTATTACATTAAAAATGACCGGCTCTGGCATTTGGAAAACTACACCAAATAATGAAGTAAAAACTGGGTTACAAACATCCTGGTATCAACTCCAACTACCGTCTTTTACCAAACTAAAACTCTAATGATCACTAATTCACTTGCAATCTAGTGCTCCTCCCATATACAAAATCAACAACTTCCAATGTGTCATAACTTTTTTAAAATTTCCCTAACATTTTAGAGGATAATGTAAATATGTCTCCTGGAAAAGTTGAGAAAGATGGAGACACTAGGAAAGGAAAAGACGAAAATACTCCCCTAATCAATGATGTAAAACACAAGGCATGAACAACTGTTAAAAGAATTCTCTATGACATTGATCAAGTCTACTATCTCTACGCCTGGCTCTTTCCTATCAGTCATTTGATACATAAACAAATAGAATAGTGTATTTCATGGGATCAATTCTTTTAGTGGCGTGCTTTCCCTTTGACCACTACATATGCTTTTATGTGTTTGCTTTATTTTCAGGCGGCGTCACATCAGAACACCCTCATCTCGGCAGATCTTTGCCTTAAGGAACCCTACCTCGGCCCTTGATCAACTGTACTCTGTGTTATGGTCAACTCAGAGCCCTACATGGATCAGTGTTTCCTACCGCCTCTCTCCCGTGCGTGGCTCATGTCAGGGAGTATAGTCCACCGAGTGAACAGTAAGCAGTCTTCCCAAGGCATCAGATATGAAAAGGAGGAGACGCGGGGTTGGGTGTGGGACCCCATTCCGTGCCTCAGTGCAGACAAGCTAGAGGTCAATGCATCCCTCCAGAGACTGGGAGAAAAACAGGAGGTTATGAGCACGAGGTTCCCTCTGCAGGCCTTGAAGCAGGGACCTGGAATCAAACTGCTGACACCGTGGATCGTGGTTGGTTTGACAGGGAACTCACGAGGAAGATAAGGACGTGAAATAATGAAAATCATAAGAACAGCAGCGAACACTTCTACTGAGCCAAGGACTGCACCCTGAATGTAAACTCTGTGCTGGAACATATCTTAACTCACATGACCCTGAAAGCATCCCGACGTAGTCAATGTTGTTCTTTGCACCATTTGCTAGATGAAGAGACTGGGTACAGTGGCTAGAAAACTCAGCCAGGTTACAAAGCGGATAAATGGCCGAGCCCAAGCTCAGTGCTCCTCTGTGATGCTCTTGGACTACAACTCCAAGTGAAGTCTCTAACGACTATCTCCGCTCGCACTGCCAACACCATCGTCCTCCGTGGAGTGGATGGAGGCAGGCGTGGGCAGGGCAGGGAGCCGGGTGTGGCAGGCCGCCAGATCTAAGGTCTGGCACACAGGTTGCCAGGTGGCTCCCTCCTCTGAGGGGGCCCAGCACACGCCCCAGGGGACTTGGCGGCAGGCCCCAGGGCCCTTTCCCCCGGATCTTGTCCACTTGAAAGGGGCCTGGCCCAGGTGGCCGGTTGGGCTGGTTGGCCAGCCTCCTTTGGACAAAGCAGGCGAGCCCAGCCAGCCTTCCAGTCGCCCCCGGCGTGGCACCAGCGCCCTCAGGCCGAGGGCCTCACGCGTGCCCTCCAACGCGGATTTCTCCTCAGAGCCGTGGCCTGGGCACTAGGAAGGCCAGGCCCTCCCGACTCCAGAGATGATGCTGGGACCCGTCGCCGGAAGGGCCTGCCCGTGTGGCAGCGGCTCCCCAAGCCGGCGGCCTGCTGGGGCCTCACTCACTGCTTGGCCATAAGCCTGTCTCGGCCCTTCGGATTCCACAGAGCCTTTCCTCCACCTGGCTGGAGTCGACAAGTGCGGGCGTGGGGTGAGGCCGTGGTTTTGCCTTTCCAGGAAGAAATGAGGCCCGGGCAAAAGCAGCTGGCCGAGGCAGAGCCTTGACCTGGCACCCCAGTCGGCCTTTGGCCACCAGGTCCAGACCACCGCTTCCAAAGAAGGGAAGCGGCCGGCCAGCTGATTGCAAGTGGGGGATGGGAGGGAGACAACAGCTGAAGCCAAGTCCAGCAGAGCGTTGGCGTTCCTTCTTCAGCTGGGACTGGCCTGGCCTGGCGGGCGGGCGGGGCCTTCACTGAGGACCCCCGAGGCCCGCCCTAGGCCCCGGCGGTGGCGGGTGGCGCATGCGCCCTTGGCCTCAGGGGTTGAACCCAAGCCCACAGGGCACTCAAAGCAGCCGGAGAAAGAAGGGGCCAGGGGAGAGGAAGGCAGGTAGGCGAGGCGGGCAGGGCTCGCCCACCTCTTCTCCTCAGGTCCCCGAGAGAGAAAGAGAGAGAGAGAGAGAGAGAGAGTGAGAGACAGACAGACAGACAGGCAGGGAAAGAGTGAGAGATCCCTGACCTCTGAGTATCTGCATCCACCACTGCTGCCAACTCACAGGCCATCCCACTTCCCCCCCTCCATCCCCATCCCCAGGCGCGGCCCCCCGGGGCCAGCCACACCACGGAGAGGCCCCTTCATGGTCACCTCCGTGCTGTCCCTTCCGGGCCTGACCCCACTGCAGGGGAACCGGTTCAGACAATCCAATCGTCTACATGTCCCTCTCCATGACAATTGTCTTCTCCAGTCTCACATGCCCAAACCGCACCCCCAACATCCTCCTTTGTCTGCAGCTGGAGATAGGAGGAGAATCTCTGCCATTGTGTTGAGAGACTCAGTTTCGCGGGTTTCTCCCCTGTACACGTGTTCTGAAGCTGGGTATTATTTTCTCCAGCGAACCTGTCTTGTGAAGGATTTGGCCAGCCATAAGAAGCTTCAGGGAAGAGGCGGAGGGGCTTCTCTCTCCGCCCCCGACAGCCCTGAGCTGGGTCAGTGCCTCAGACCTGGCCAGGGGCAGCCCATCCCCCGGCGCCCTCTCCCGGGGCATCCCAGGAAAGCTTCACAGCCAGCCCCACCCCACTCGCCACTGCCAGGACCATCGGCCTCCCTCGGGAGGACGGGGCAGGACAGGGAACCGGGTGTGGGAGGCCGCCAGATCTCAGCTCTGGCACACAGGCTGCCAGGCTGCCTGGTCCTCTGAGGGGGCCCAGCACACGCCCCAGGAAACTTGGCGGCAGGCCCCGGGGCTCTCTCCTCTGGAACTCGTCCACTTGAAAGGGGCCTGGCCCAGGTGGCTGGTTCGACCGGTTGGAAAGAAATCTTTTTCTTCTCTGAGAGACTGTTGCTTGTCATCTCCTGGACATGAGATGACAGACCATTGTTCCCATTTCCCTTTCTACTTGAAACCTGATGGATACATTGCCCACTGCCTTTAGAGACTGCAGGTCTTTCTGAAACTCTTTTCAGTGCGCTGGCTCACTTCAGCATCATTTCATTGTTCCATCCGAAATTCCTTTCAGTTGGATCTATTTTCCTTTCTAATCCTTTTGTATACCTAGATATTTAAAAGCTGCTCAAATCTGTAGTGGAGAAAAGTTGGGTTACAACTCTTTCAGACAGCATGTAAACCCACATTTTAGGGTTTCTACACAAAACGTCTCTGCCATGTTTCTAGCAGCTCTCCTTCCATATATTTTCCTCCAGGACTTCCTGTGACAAAATTGCCTTTCTAAAAGCCAGTCCTCCGTTCACTCTCTTGGCCAGTCACGTTTCCATAGAAAGAAAAAGGACTGGATTTTCCAAAGATGCAACAAGAATGATCAAGTCCCGATTCACACCTAGATATCCTGCTCCTGTTCTCCATGAATTGCAAAATTGAAGTTAAGTATCTCGTTCATTTTGTCTAAATCTATTGGGTCACTTTGGCACTGAGCCCCTAAGCTGGTCCACAGCCTGCTTCAGCAGACACCAAACTCTCTCTCAAGTGCCTGCATTCGTGTGCTGAGTAGGTATTGTATTTATTTAGATCGTATTCAACAAAAGATCTTCACGGATTCACTCAAGTACTTAAGCATCTACTATGTGCCCAAAGGTCTTGAAATGTTGGGGGTCTGCAAGGAAGACAGATATGCCTAAACAGATAAATTACACTACTGAAATCATTTGAATGAAAGAGATGTGAATAAACTGCCGTGGGACTCCAGGCAAAGAACCCCCATGGGTTGACCTACAACTAAGAGATACAGCTCTGTCCTGGGGCTCTGAGGAGAAAAACAGCCACCGTGGGGGGTGGACAGGCTCTGTACCATCTAAGGAAAGGAAAAGGAAGGGAGAGAAGATAAAGAGAAAACAAGAGAAACGGAAAGGTTTTCTTCTTCTGAGTGTTTCTGCCACCCACTTTTGGAGCACACTGCTTGCTGATGTCCTTTCCGGCCAGTCTTATCCTTCAGCCGGCTTCAGGAGACTTCACCAATTCGATTGTAAGGAGCTGGGCTCCTCCGTGCAGGCAATGCCAACTCCGGAGGGAGCCAGGAGGGGAGCCAAAGATTCACAGGACTCTGCAGCCCTTCTGCAGCTCACTGGTGTGGAGGGGCACCGAGGCTTCACCTTGGCCTCTGTCTCCAAGTTCACACAAAGGAGGGTCGGTTCCTTCCTCGCTAGATGAGCGTGGAGAGAAACCTCCTTCACAGAAGGGATTATGGAATAATTAAAGTCAGAGCCTTGAACAAGGCAAAGGGTTAGCACCATGAATCTGAAGTGACTGGACATGTGAATTAGTAACCAGTAGGACGAGGAGCTGAAGACAAAAAAAGGAAAAAGGCAAGAAACCAGTTCTCGATTTTCTAAGATGGAAATGCAAGTCTTTCTTCTTCCAAAAGAAAAAAGTCATTGAACCCTTTCCTTGAAAATAAAACTGAAAGGGGCCACATGTTGCAAAGAAGGGTTTTAACCGTGATGTCACTACACAATCATGTGTAGCCATCAGTTGTTAAGTGCACTGCAAATAGTTCACACCTTAACAATTATGTTACCAAAGTTCGCAGTTGAGAAATATAGACACACACACATATACATATATATACATGTAAGAAAAGAGTAGAGTGTGTGCCAATTGCTCACTGTACTATTGACAATATCACTCTTACAACTGAAAGCATGACTAGGAGAGAGAAGGTGGTGTGACCCTAGATTGCTAGAGTCACAGCAAGAAAAGTTAAGAAAGTGCCATCAGGTCATTTGGACAAAAGAATGCTATATGGCTGTTGGGTTTATAAGAGATCCATTGGAGAAAAACAAGTCACTACATTAAATTATTTTCTACTTACCTGCATCACCCTCTCCAAGAACACATATTCTAAAATGAGACAAGTTATTACATTAAAAATGACCGGCTCTGGCATTTGGAAAACTACACCAAATAATGAAGTAAAAACTGGGTTACAAACATCCTGGTATCAACTCCAACTACCGTCTTTTACCAAACTAAAACTCTAATGATCACTAATTCACTTGCAATCTAGTGCTCCTCCCATATACAAAATCAACAACTTCCAATGTGTCATAACTTTTTTAAAATTTCCCTAACATTTTAGAGGATAATGTAAATATGTCTCCTGGAAAAGTTGAGAAAGATGGAGACACTAGGAAAGGAAAAGACGAAAATACTCCCCTAATCAATGATGTAAAACACAAGGCATGAACAACTGTTAAAAGAATTCTCTATGACATTGATCAAGTCTACTATCTCTACGCCTGGCTCTTTCCTATCAGTCATTTGATACATAAACAAATAGAATAGTGTATTTCATGGGATCAATTCTTTTAGTGGCGTGCTTTCCCTTTGACCACTACATATGCTTTTATGTGTTTGCTTTATTTTCAGGCGGCGTCACATCAGAACACCCTCATCTCGGCAGATCTTTGCCTTAAGGAACCCTACCTCGGCCCTTGATCAACTGTACTCTGTGTTATGGTCAACTCAGAGCCCTACATGGATCAGTGTTTCCTACCGCCTCTCTCCCGTGCGTGGTTCATGTCAGGGAGTATAGTCCACCGAGTGAACAGTAAGCAGTCTTCCCAAAGCATCAGATATGAAAAGGAGGAGACGCGGGGTTGGGTGTGGGACCCCATTCCGTGCCTCAGTGCAGACAAGCTAGAGGTCAATGCATCCCTCCAGAGACTGGGAGAAAAACAGGAGGTTATGAGCACGAGGTTCCCTCTGCAGGCCTTGAAGCAGGGACCTGGAATCAAACTGCTGACACCGTGGATCGTGGTTGGTTTGACAGGGAACTCACGAGGAAGATAAGGACGTGAAATAATGAAAATCATAAGAACAGCAGCGAACACTTCTACTGAGCCAAGGACTGCACCCTGAATGTAAACTCTGTGCTGGAACATATCTTAACTCACATGACCCTGAAAGCATCCCGACGTAGTCAATGTTGTTCTTTGCACCATTTGCTAGATGAAGAGACTGGGTACAGTGGCTAGAAAACTCAGCCAGGTTACAAAGCGGATAAATGGCCGAGCCCAAGCTCAGTGCTCCTCTGTGATGCTCTTGGACTACAACTCCAAGTGAAGTCTCTAACGACTATCTCCGCTCGCACTGCCAACACCATCGTCCTCCGTGGAGTGGATGGAGGCAGGCGTGGGCAGGGCAGGGAGCCGGGTGTGGCAGGCCGCCAGATCTAAGGTCTGGCACACAGGTTGCCAGGTGGCTCCCTCCTCTGAGGGGGCCCAGCACACGCCCCAGGGGACTTGGCGGCAGGCCCCAGGGCCCTTTCCCCCGGATCTTGTCCACTTGAAAGGGGCCTGGCCCAGGTGGCCGGTTGGGCTGGTTGGCCAGCCTCCTTTGGACAAAGCAGGCGAGCCCAGCCAGCCTTCCAGTCGCCCCCGGCGTGGCACCAGCGCCCTCAGGCCGAGGGCCTCACGCGTGCCCTCCAACGCGGATTTCTCCTCAGAGCCGTGGCCTGGGCACTAGGAAGGCCAGGCCCTCCCGACTCCAGAGATGATGCTGGGACCCGTCGCCGGAAGGGCCTGCCCGTGTGGCAGCGGCTCCCCAAGCCGGCGGCCTGCTGGGGCCTCACTCACTGCTTGGCCATAAGCCTGTCTCGGCCCTTCGGATTCCACAGAGCCTTTCCTCCACCTGGCTGGAGTCGACAAGTGCGGGCGTGGGGTGAGGCCGTGGTTTTGCCTTTCCAGGAAGAAATGAGGCCCGGGCAAAAGCAGCTGGCCGAGGCAGAGCCTTGACCTGGCACCCCAGTCGGCCTTTGGCCACCAGGTCCAGACCACCGCTTCCAAAGAAGGGAAGCGGCCGGCCAGCTGATTGCAAGTGGGGGATGGGAGGGAGACAACAGCTGAAGCCAAGTCCAGCAGGGCGTTGGCGTTCCTTCTTCAGCTGGGACTGGCCTGGCCTGGCGGGCGGGCGGGGCCTTCACTGAGGACCCCCGAGGCCCGCCCTAGGCCCCGGCGGTGGCGGGTGGCGCATGCGCCCTTGGCCTCAGGGGTTGAACCCAAGCCCACAGGGCACTCAAAGCAGCCGGAGAAAGAAGGGGCCAGGGGAGAGGAAGGCAGGTAGGCGAGGCGGGCAGGGCTCGCCCACCTCTTCTCCTCAGGTCCCCGAGAGAGAAAGAGAGAGAGAGAGAGAGAGAGAGTGAGAGACAGACAGACAGACAGGCAGGGAAAGAGTGAGAGATCCCTGACCTCTGAGTATCTGCATCCACCACTGCTGCCAACTCACAGGCCATCCCACTTCCCCCCCTCCATCCCCATCCCCAGGCGTGGCCCCCCGGGGCCAGCCACACCACGGAGAGGCCCCTTCATGGTCACCTCCGTGCTGTCCCTTCCGGGCCTGACCCCACTGCAGGGGAACCGGTTCAGACAATCCAATCGTCTACATGTCCCTCTCCATGACAATTGTCTTCTCCAGTCTCACATGCCCAAACCGCACCCCCAACATCCTCCTTTGTCTGCAGCTGGAGATAGGAGGAGAATCTCTGCCATTGTGTTGAGAGACTCAGTTTCGCGGGTTTCTCCCCTGTACACGTGTTCTGAAGCTGGGTATTATTTTCTCCAGCGAACCTGTCTTGTGAAGGATTTGGCCAGCCATAAGAAGCTTCAGGGAAGAGGCGGAGGGGCTTCTCTCTCCGCCCCCGACAGCCCTGAGCTGGGTCAGTGCCTCAGACCTGGCCAGGGGCAGCCCATCCCCCGGCGCCCTCTCCCGGGGCATCCCAGGAAAGCTTCACAGCCAGCCCCACCCCACTCGCCACTGCCAGGACCATCGGCCTCCCTCGGGAGGACGGGGCAGGACAGGGAACCGGGTGTGGGAGGCCGCCAGATCTCAGCTCTGGCACACAGGCTGCCAGGCTGCCTGGTCCTCTGAGGGGGCCCAGCACACGCCCCAGGAAACTTGGCGGCAGGCCCCGGGGCTCTCTCCTCTGGAACTCGTCCACTTGAAAGGGGCCTGGCCCAGGTGGCTGGTTCGACCGGTTGGAAAGAAATCTTTTTCTTCTCTGAGAGACTGTTGCTTGTCATCTCCTGGACATGAGATGACAGACCATTGTTCCCATTTCCCTTTCTACTTGAAACCTGATGGATACATTGCCCACTGCCTTTAGAGACTGCAGGTCTTTCTGAAACTCTTTTCAGTGCGCTGGCTCACTTCAGCATCATTTCATTGTTCCATCCGAAATTCCTTTCAGTTGGATCTATTTTCCTTTCTAATCCTTTTGTATACCTAGATATTTAAAAGCTGCTCAAATCTGTAGTGGAGAAAAGTTGGGTTACAACTCTTTCAGACAGCATGTAAACCCACATTTTAGGGTTTCTACACAAAACGTCTCTGCCATGTTTCTAGCAGCTCTCCTTCCATATATTTTCCTCCAGGACTTCCTGTGACAAAATTGCCTTTCTAAAAGCCAGTCCTCCGTTCACTCTCTTGGCCAGTCACGTTTCCATAGAAAGAAAAAGGACTGGATTTTCCAAAGATGCAACAAGAATGATCAAGTCCCGATTCACACCTAGATATCCTGCTCCTGTTCTCCATGAATTGCAAAATTGAAGTTAAGTATCTCGTTCATTTTGTCTAAATCTATTGGGTCACTTTGGCACTGAGCCCCTAAGCTGGTCCACAGCCTGCTTCAGCAGACACCAAACTCTCTCTCAAGTGCCTGCATTCGTGTGCTGAGTAGGTATTGTATTTATTTAGATCGTATTCAACAAAAGATCTTCACGGATTCACTCAAGTACTTAAGCATCTACTATGTGCCCAAAGGTCTTGAAATGTTGGGGGTCTGCAAGGAAGACAGATATGCCTAAACAGATAAATTACACTACTGAAATCATTTGAATGAAAGAGATGTGAATAAACTGCCGTGGGACTCCAGGCAAAGAACCCCCATGGGTTGACCTACAACTAAGAGATACAGCTCTGTCCTGGGGCTCTGAGGAGAAAAACAGCCACCATGGGGGGTGGACAGGCTCTGTACCATCTAAGGAAAGGAAAAGGAAGGGAGAGAAGATAAAGAGAAAACAAGAGAAACGGAAAGGTTTTCTTCTTCTGAGTGTTTCTGCCACCCACTTTTGGAGCACACTGCTTGCTGATGTCCTTTCCGGCCAGTCTTATCCTTCAGCCGGCTTCAGGAGACTTCACCAATTCGATTGTAAGGAGCTGGGCTCCTCCGTGCAGGCAATGCCAACTCCGGAGGGAGCCAGGAGGGGAGCCAAAGATTCACAGGACTCTGCAGCCCTTCTGCAGCTCACTGGTGTGGAGGGGCACCGAGGCTTCACCTTGGCCTCTGTCTCCAAGTTCACATAAAGGAGGGTCGGTTCCTTCCTCGCTAGATGAGCGTGGAGAGAAACCTCCTTCACAGAAGGGATTATGGAATAATTAAAGTCAGAGCCTTGAACAAGGCAAAGGGTTAGCACCATGAATCTGAAGTGACTGGACATGTGAATTAGTAACCAGTAGGACGAGGAGCTGAAGACAAAAAAAGAAAAAAGGCAAGAAACCAGTTCTCGATTTTCTAAGATGGAAATGCAAGTCTTTCTTCTTCCAAAAGAAAAAAGTCATTGAACCCTTTCCTTGAAAATAAAACTGAAAGGGGCCACATGTTGCAAAGAAGGGTTTTAACCGTGATGTCACTACACAATCATGTGTAGCCATCAGTTGTTAAGTGCACTGCAAATAGTTCACACCTTAACAATTATGTTACCAAAGTTCGCAGTTGAGAAATATAGACACACACACATATACATATATATACATGTAAGAAAAGAGTAGAGTGTGTGCCAATTGCTCACTGTACTATTGACAATATCACTCTTACAACTGAAAGCATGACTAGGAGAGAGAAGGTGGTGTGACCCTAGATTGCTAGAGTCACAGCAAGAAAAGTTAAGAAAGTGCCATCAGGTCATTTGGACAAAAGAATGCTATATGGCTGTTGGGTTTATAAGAGATCCATTGGAGAAAAACAAGTCACTACATTAAATTATTTTCTACTTACCTGCATCACCCTCTCCAAGAACACATATTCTAAAATGAGACAAGTTATTACATTAAAAATGACCGGCTCTGGCATTTGGAAAACTACACCAAATAATGAAGTAAAAACTGGGTTACAAACATCCTGGTATCAACTCCAACTACCGTCTTTTACCAAACTAAAACTCTAATGATCACTAATTCACTTGCAATCTAGTGCTCCTCCCATATACAAAATCAACAACTTCCAATGTGTCATAACTTTTTTAAAATTTCCCTAACATTTTAGAGGATAATGTAAATATGTCTCCTGGAAAAGTTGAGAAAGATGGAGACACTAGGAAAGGAAAAGACGAAAATACTCCCCTAATCAATGATGTAAAACACAAGGCATGAACAACTGTTAAAAGAATTCTCTATGACATTGATCAAGTCTACTATCTCTACGCCTGGCTCTTTCCTATCAGTCATTTGATACATAAACAAATAGAATAGTGTATTTCATGGGATCAATTCTTTTAGTGGCGTGCTTTCCCTTTGACCACTACATATGCTTTTATGTGTTTGCTTTATTTTCAGGCGGCGTCACATCAGAACACCCTCATCTCGGCAGATCTTTGCCTTAAGGAACCCTACCTCGGCCCTTGATCAACTGTACTCTGTGTTATGGTCAACTCAGAGCCCTACATGGATCAGTGTTTCCTACCGCCTCTCTCCCGTGCGTGGCTCATGTCAGGGAGTATAGTCCACCGAGTGAACAGTAAGCAGTCTTCCCAAAGCATCAGATATGAAAAGGAGGAGACGCGGGGTTGGGTGTGGGACCCCATTCCGTGCCTCAGTGCAGACAAGCTAGAGGTCAATGCATCCCTCCAGAGACTGGGAGAAAAACAGGAGGTTATGAGCACGAGGTTCCCTCTGCAGGCCTTGAAGCAGGGACCTGGAATCAAACTGCTGACACCGTGGATCGTGGTTGGTTTGACAGGGAACTCACGAGGAAGATAAGGACGTGAAATAATGAAAATCATAAGAACAGCAGCGAACACTTCTACTGAGCCAAGGACTGCACCCTGAATGTAAACTCTGTGCTGGAACATATCTTAACTCACATGACCCTGAAAGCATCCCGACGTAGTCAATGTTGTTCTTTGCACCATTTGCTAGATGAAGAGACTGGGTACAGTGGCTAGAAAACTCAGCCAGGTTACAAAGCGGATAAATGGCCGAGCCCAAGCTCAGTGCTCCTCTGTGATGCTCTTGGACTACAACTCCAAGTGAAGTCTCTAACGACTATCTCCGCTCGCACTGCCAACACCATCGTCCTCCGTGGAGTGGATGGAGGCAGGCGTGGGCAGGGCAGGGAGCCGGGTGTGGCAGGCCGCCAGATCTAAGGTCTGGCACACAGGTTGCCAGGTGGCTCCCTCCTCTGAGGGGGCCCAGCACACGCCCCAGGGGACTTGGCGGCAGGCCCCAGGGCCCTTTCCCCCGGATCTTGTCCACTTGAAAGGGGCCTGGCCCAGGTGGCCGGTTGGGCTGGTTGGCCAGCCTCCTTTGGACAAAGCAGGCGAGCCCAGCCAGCCTTCCAGTCGCCCCCGGCGTGGCACCAGCGCCCTCAGGCCGAGGGCCTCACGCGTGCCCTCCAACGCGGATTTCTCCTCAGAGCCGTGGCCTGGGCACTAGGAAGGCCAGGCCCTCCCGACTCCAGAGATGATGCTGGGACCCGTCGCCGGAAGGGCCTGCCCGTGTGGCAGCGGCTCCCCAAGCCGGCGGCCTGCTGGGGCCTCACTCACTGCTTGGCCATAAGCCTGTCTCGGCCCTTCGGATTCCACAGAGCCTTTCCTCCACCTGGCTGGAGTCGACAAGTGCGGGCGTGGGGTGAGGCCGTGGTTTTGCCTTTCCAGGAAGAAATGAGGCCCGGGCAAAAGCAGCTGGCCGAGGCAGAGCCTTGACCTGGCACCCCAGTCGGCCTTTGGCCACCAGGTCCAGACCACCGCTTCCAAAGAAGGGAAGCGGCCGGCCAGCTGATTGCAAGTGGGGGATGGGAGGGAGACAACAGCTGAAGCCAAGTCCAGCAGGGCGTTGGCGTTCCTTCTTCAGCTGGGACTGGCCTGGCCTGGCGGGCGGGCGGGGCCTTCACTGAGGACCCCCGAGGCCCGCCCTAGGCCCCGGCGGTGGCGGGTGGCGCATGCGCCCTTGGCCTCAGGGGTTGAACCCAAGCCCACAGGGCACTCAAAGCAGCCGGAGAAAGAAGGGGCCAGGGGAGAGGAAGGCAGGTAGGCGAGGCGGGCAGGGCTCGCCCACCTCTTCTCCTCAGGTCCCCGAGAGAGAAAGAGAGAGAGAGAGAGAGAGAGAGTGAGAGACAGACAGACAGACAGGCAGGGAAAGAGTGAGAGATCCCTGACCTCTGAGTATCTGCATCCACCACTGCTGCCAACTCACAGGCCATCCCACTTCCCCCCCTCCATCCCCATCCCCAGGCGCGGCCCCCCGGGGCCAGCCACACCACGGAGAGGCCCCTTCATGGTCACCTCCGTGCTGTCCCTTCCGGGCCTGACCCCACTGCAGGGGAACCGGTTCAGACAATCCAATCGTCTACATGTCCCTCTCCATGACAATTGTCTTCTCCAGTCTCACATGCCCAAACCGCACCCCCAACATCCTCCTTTGTCTGCAGCTGGAGATAGGAGGAGAATCTCTGCCATTGTGTTGAGAGACTCAGTTTCGCGGGTTTCTCCCCTGTACACGTGTTCTGAAGCTGGGTATTATTTTCTCCAGCGAACCTGTCTTGTGAAGGATTTGGCCAGCCATAAGAAGCTTCAGGGAAGAGGCGGAGGGGCTTCTCTCTCCGCCCCTGACAGCCCTGAGCTGGGTCAGTGCCTCAGACCTGGCCAGGGGCAGCCCATCCCCCGGCGCCCTCTCCCGGGGCATCCCAGGAAAGCTTCACAGCCAGCCCCACCCCACTCGCCACTGCCAGGACCATCGGCCTCCCTCGGGAGGACGGGGCAGGACAGGGAACCGGGTGTGGGAGGCCGCCAGATCTCAGCTCTGGCACACAGGCTGCCAGGCTGCCTGGTCCTCTGAGGGGGCCCAGCACACGCCCCAGGAAACTTGGCGGCAGGCCCCGGGGCTCTCTCCTCTGGAACTCGTCCACTTGAAAGGGGCCTGGCCCAGGTGGCTGGTTCGACCGGTTGGAAAGAAATCTTTTTCTTCTCTGAGAGACTGTTGCTTGTCATCTCCTGGACATGAGATGACAGACCATTGTTCCCATTTCCCTTTCTACTTGAAACCTGATGGATACATTGCCCACTGCCTTTAGAGACTGCAGGTCTTTCTGAAACTCTTTTCAGTGCGCTGGCTCACTTCAGCATCATTTCATTGTTCCATCCGAAATTCCTTTCAGTTGGATCTATTTTCCTTTCTAATCCTTTTGTATACCTAGATATTTAAAAGCTGCTCAAATCTGTAGTGGAGAAAAGTTGGGTTACAACTCTTTCAGACAGCATGTAAACCCACATTTTAGGGTTTCTACACAAAACGTCTCTGCCATGTTTCTAGCAGCTCTCCTTCCATATATTTTCCTCCAGGACTTCCTGTGACAAAATTGCCTTTCTAAAAGCCAGTCCTCCGTTCACTCTCTTGGCCAGTCACGTTTCCATAGAAAGAAAAAGGACTGGATTTTCCAAAGATGCAACAAGAATGATCAAGTCCCGATTCACACCTAGATATCCTGCTCCTGTTCTCCATGAATTGCAAAATTGAAGTTAAGTATCTCGTTCATTTTGTCTAAATCTATTGGGTCACTTTGGCACTGAGCCCCTAAGCTGGTCCACAGCCTGCTTCAGCAGACACCAAACTCTCTCTCAAGTGCCTGCATTCGTGTGCTGAGTAGGTATTGTATTTATTTAGATCGTATTCAACAAAAGAGCTTCACGGATTCACTCAAGTACTTAAGCATCTACTATGTGCCCAAAGGTCTTGAAATGTTGGGGGTCTGCAAGGAAGACAGATATGCCTAAACAGATAAATTACACTACTGAAATCATTTGAATGAAAGAGATGTGAATAAACTGCCGTGGGACTCCAGGCAAAGAACCCCCATGGGTTGACCTACAACTAAGAGATACAGCTCTGTCCTGGGGCTCTGAGGAGAAAAACAGCCACCATGGGGGGTGGACAGGCTCTGTACCATCTAAGGAAAGGAAAAGGAAGGGAGAGAAGATAAAGAGAAAACAAGAGAAACGGAAAGGTTTTCTTCTTCTGAGTGTTTCTGCCACCCACTTTTGGAGCACACTGCTTGCTGATGTCCTTTCCGGCCAGTCTTATCCTTCAGCCGGCTTCAGGAGACTTCACCAATTCGATTGTAAGGAGCTGGGCTCCTCCGTGCAGGCAATGCCAACTCCGGAGGGAGCCAGGAGGGGAGCCAAAGATTCACAGGACTCTGCAGCCCTTCTGCAGCTCACTGGTGTGGAGGGGCACCGAGGCTTCACCTTGGCCTCTGTCTCCAAGTTCACATAAAGGAGGGTCGGTTCCTTCCTCGCTAGATGAGCGTGGAGAGAAACCTCCTTCACAGAAGGGATTATGGAATAATTAAAGTCAGAGCCTTGAACAAGGCAAAGGGTTAGCACCATGAATCTGAAGTGACTGGACATGTGAATTAGTAACCAGTAGGACGAGGAGCTGAAGACAAAAAAAGAAAAAAGGCAAGAAACCAGTTCTCGATTTTCTAAGATGGAAATGCAAGTCTTTCTTCTTCCAAAAGAAAAAAGTCATTGAACCCTTTCCTTGAAAATAAAACTGAAAGGGGCCACATGTTGCAAAGAAGGGTTTTAACCGTGATGTCACTACACAATCATGTGTAGCCATCAGTTGTTAAGTGCACTGCAAATAGTTCACACCTTAACAATTATGTTACCAAAGTTCGCAGTTGAGAAATATAGACACACACACATATACATATATATACATGTAAGAAAAGAGTAGAGTGTGTGCCAATTGCTCACTGTACTATTGACAATATCACTCTTACAACTGAAAGCATGACTAGGAGAGAGAAGGTGGTGTGACCCTAGATTGCTAGAGTCACAGCAAGAAAAGTTAAGAAAGTGCCATCAGGTCATTTGGACAAAAGAATGCTATATGGCTGTTGGGTTTATAAGAGATCCATTGGAGAAAAACAAGTCACTACATTAAATTATTTTCTACTTACCTGCATCACCCTCTCCAAGAACACATATTCTAAAATGAGACAAGTTATTACATTAAAAATGACCGGCTCTGGCATTTGGAAAACTACACCAAATAATGAAGTAAAAACTGGGTTACAAACATCCTGGTATCAACTCCAACTACCGTCTTTTACCAAACTAAAACTCTAATGATCACTAATTCACTTGCAATCTAGTGCTCCTCCCATATACAAAATCAACAACTTCCAATGTGTCATAACTTTTTTAAAATTTCCCTAACATTTTAGAGGATAATGTAAATATGTCTCCTGGAAAAGTTGAGAAAGATGGAGACACTAGGAAAGGAAAAGACGAAAATACTCCCCTAATCAATGATGTAAAACACAAGGCATGAACAACTGTTAAAAGAATTCTCTATGACATTGATCAAGTCTACTATCTCTACGCCTGGCTCTTTCCTATCAGTCATTTGATACATAAACAAATAGAATAGTGTATTTCATGGGATCAATTCTTTTAGTGGCGTGCTTTCCCTTTGACCACTACATATGCTTTTATGTGTTTGCTTTATTTTCAGGCGGCGTCACATCAGAACACCCTCATCTCGGCAGATCTTTGCCTTAAGGAACCCTACCTCGGCCCTTGATCAACTGTACTCTGTGTTATGGTCAACTCAGAGCCCTACATGGATCAGTGTTTCCTACCGCCTCTCTCCCGTGCGTGGCTCATGTCAGGGAGTATAGTCCACCGAGTGAACAGTAAGCAGTCTTCCCAAAGCATCAGATATGAAAAGGAGGAGACGCGGGGTTGGGTGTGGGACCCCATTCCGTGCCTCAGTGCAGACAAGCTAGAGGTCAATGCATCCCTCCAGAGACTGGGAGAAAAACAGGAGGTTATGAGCACGAGGTTCCCTCTGCAGGCCTTGAAGCAGGGACCTGGAATCAAACTGCTGACACCGTGGATCGTGGTTGGTTTGACAGGGAACTCACGAGGAAGATAAGGACGTGAAATAATGAAAATCATAAGAACAGCAGCGAACACTTCTACTGAGCCAAGGACTGCACCCTGAATGTAAACTCTGTGCTGGAACATATCTTAACTCACATGACCCTGAAAGCATCCCGACGTAGTCAATGTTGTTCTTTGCACCATTTGCTAGATGAAGAGACTGGGTACAGTGGCTAGAAAACTCAGCCAGGTTACAAAGCGGATAAATGGCCGAGCCCAAGCTCAGTGCTCCTCTGTGATGCTCTTGGACTACAACTCCAAGTGAAGTCTCTAACGACTATCTCCGCTCGCACTGCCAACACCATCGTCCTCCGTGGAGTGGATGGAGGCAGGCGTGGGCAGGGCAGGGAGCCGGGTGTGGCAGGCCGCCAGATCTAAGGTCTGGCACACAGGTTGCCAGGTGGCTCCCTCCTCTGAGGGGGCCCAGCACACGCCCCAGGGGACTTGGCGGCAGGCCCCAGGGCCCTTTCCCCCGGATCTTGTCCACTTGAAAGGGGCCTGGCCCAGGTGGCCGGTTGGGCTGGTTGGCCAGCCTCCTTTGGACAAAGCAGGCGAGCCCAGCCAGCCTTCCAGTCGCCCCCGGCGTGGCACCAGCGCCCTCAGGCCGAGGGCCTCACGCGTGCCCTCCAACGCGGATTTCTCCTCAGAGCCGTGGCCTGGGCACTAGGAAGGCCAGGCCCTCCCGACTCCAGAGATGATGCTGGGACCCGTCGCCGGAAGGGCCTGCCCGTGTGGCAGCGGCTCCCCAAGCCGGCGGCCTGCTGGGGCCTCACTCACTGCTTGGCCATAAGCCTGTCTCGGCCCTTCGGATTCCACAGAGCCTTTCCTCCACCTGGCTGGAGTCGACAAGTGCGGGCGTGGGGTGAGGCCGTGGTTTTGCCTTTCCAGGAAGAAATGAGGCCCGGGCAAAAGCAGCTGGCCGAGGCAGAGCCTTGACCTGGCACCCCAGTCGGCCTTTGGCCACCAGGTCCAGACCACCGCTTCCAAAGAAGGGAAGCGGCCGGCCAGCTGATTGCAAGTGGGGGATGGGAGGGAGACAACAGCTGAAGCCAAGTCCAGCAGGGCGTTGGCGTTCCTTCTTCAGCTGGGACTGGCCTGGCCTGGCGGGCGGGCGGGGCCTTCACTGAGGACCCCCGAGGCCCGCCCTAGGCCCCGGCGGTGGCGGGTGGCGCATGCGCCCTTGGCCTCAGGGGTTGAACCCAAGCCCACAGGGCACTCAAAGCAGCCGGAGAAAGAAGGGGCCAGGGGAGAGGAAGGCAGGTAGGCGAGGCGGGCAGGGCTCGCCCACCTCTTCTCCTCAGGTCCCCGAGAGAGAAAGAGAGAGAGAGAGAGAGAGAGAGTGAGAGACAGACAGACAGACAGGCAGGGAAAGAGTGAGAGATCCCTGACCTCTGAGTATCTGCATCCACCACTGCTGCCAACTCACAGGCCATCCCACTTCCCCCCCTCCATCCCCATCCCCAGGCGCGGCCCCCCGGGGCCAGCCACACCACGGAGAGGCCCCTTCATGGTCACCTCCGTGCTGTCCCTTCCGGGCCTGACCCCACTGCAGGGGAACCGGTTCAGACAATCCAATCGTCTACATGTCCCTCTCCATGACAATTGTCTTCTCCAGTCTCACATGCCCAAACCGCACCCCCAACATCCTCCTTTGTCTGCAGCTGGAGATAGGAGGAGAATCTCTGCCATTGTGTTGAGAGACTCAGTTTCGCGGGTTTCTCCCCTGTACACGTGTTCTGAAGCTGGGTATTATTTTCTCCAGCGAACCTGTCTTGTGAAGGATTTGGCCAGCCATAAGAAGCTTCAGGGAAGAGGCGGAGGGGCTTCTCTCTCCGCCCCCGACAGCCCTGAGCTGGGTCAGTGCCTCAGACCTGGCCAGGGGCAGCCCATCCCCCGGCGCCCTCTCCCGGGGCATCCCAGGAAAGCTTCACAGCCAGCCCCACCCCACTCGCCACTGCCAGGACCATCGGCCTCCCTCGGGAGGACGGGGCAGGACAGGGAACCGGGTGTGGGAGGCCGCCAGATCTCAGCTCTGGCACACAGGCTGCCAGGCTGCCTGGTCCTCTGAGGGGGCCCAGCACACGCCCCAGGAAACTTGGCGGCAGGCCCCGGGGCTCTCTCCTCTGGAACTCGTCCACTTGAAAGGGGCCTGGCCCAGGTGGCTGGTTCGACCGGTTGGAAAGAAATCTTTTTCTTCTCTGAGAGACTGTTGCTTGTCATCTCCTGGACATGAGATGACAGACAATTGTTCCCATTTCCCTTTCTACTTGAAACCTGATGGATACATTGCCCACTGCCTTTAGAGACTGCAGGTCTTTCTGAAACTCTTTTCAGTGCGCTGGCTTACTTCAGCATCATTTCATTGTTCCATCCGAAATTCCTTTCAGTTGGATCTATTTTCCTTTCTAATCCTTTTGTATACTTAGATATTTAAAAGCTGCTCAAATCTGTAGTGGAGAAAAGTTGGGTTACACTCTTTCAGACAGCACGTAAACCCAAATTTTAGGTTTTTGTGGGAGCCCAAGATTTGGCCACCCTGAAATCTCTTTCTTTACCTTGGTTGTTTTATCTAGGGACATTTGACCTCCCCCACTAACTGCCTAACGTATTTGACATGGTGGTTCCTTTCTGGAACAGATCTATCATGATGTATGTAAAGATAACCTAGGGTAAATGTTGCAATAGGAAAGGCACCAACAAGCCCATCTTATCAGACGTTCTGTCTCTCTGGCCACATTCTCTGTATGACCCTTCCAGGAGTTGCCAGACAATCATTTACATTTATAAGGGAAATCCCCTTTGTAAAGGTATATCCGTCTCTGTTTTGAGAAGAGAGCAGGATGGCCTCATTTCTAAAGGCTTATCAATGTGGAAGTTGAGGCCTTAAAGCTGCATAATAACCGTACTCTGGTTTACTGTGCTTTAGTGGTAATCTCCTTTAACTGACTCCCTCCACCCCCAAAGTCCTCCTTTGTCATTGGCTGAACATGGTATTTAAGACGAGAATTTCTGCTATTGTGTTGAGAAACGCGGTGTCCCTGCTTTCTCCCATGTATACATGTTATTAAACATGATAATATTTTTTCCTACTAACCTGTCTTGGTAATTATTTGGCTAGCCATAAGAACCTAAAGGAAAAGCACAGAGGGAGATTCTCCCTCTTCTCCCGTCAGTTTTGGCGCAGTCGCCAGGATCCACACTGTCTGGTAATTTGCCTTCTCTGGCTAAAAGATCTGCCTTTTTGGCAGGTCTAAACACATACTGATTCAAAGTTGCAAGTTGCCTTCTAGCAATAAGTTTGTATAAGACTTCCAAGATGCCCACAGCTGAGAAAAACGGGGTATGATTCCAACTCCTGGAAATAACAACATGCCCCATCTCTCTTACTTCCAGCTAGTAAGGATAACAAATCCTAAAGAAATTTTAGAACAGATTCATATTTGGTGCACTGAAGAGAAATAGCACGTTCTTTGGAGAAGCACGTTCTGAGTCCAAGTTGCAAGTTGCTGTCTAGCAACAAGTTTGTATAGGACTTGCAAAGATTCCCAGAACTGAGCTAGCGTGGGAATGTCGCCAACTCCTAGAAATAACTTCATGCCTAATCTCCCTTACTTCCATCTAGTAAGGATCACATAATTCCTAAAAAATTGTGACAGAGATTCCCAATTAGGGCATTGGGAATGAGTAGCACGTTGCTTTGAGCAAGCACAGTCTCATTGCAGCTGGCAAGCTGCTGTGTAGAAACAAGTTTGTATAGGCCTTGCAAAGATTGCTAGAACTGAGCTAAAGCGGGTATGTCTCTATCTCCTAGAAATAACTTCAAGTCCCATCTCACTTACTTCCATCTAGTAAGGATCACATAAATCTTAAACAAGTTTTGTAACAGATTTCTAATTGGGGCATTGAAAAGAAAGAGCCCGTTCCTTTGAAGAAACACATTCTGATTCCAAGATGCA